>NC_083430.1:6126408-6805908 GCF_020745735.1 Hemiscyllium ocellatum | reverse complement strand
CGAGTGAATGCAGAGTCCTAATTGCTGCGCAAAATATTGTGCTTGTTTGCTAGATTCTGGGGAGACGAGCCTTCTGCAGGTGGATGGTCTCAACTCTCACTTGTTAATGTTTACCTGCTTTGGGTTTGTGATTTTGTGATTGCCTTGAATTTATGATTTTATGAAGAGTCCTGAGAGTTTTATTTTTGTGTAAAATAAGAAGTAATCTGAAGCATAAAACATGAAATCATCTCAATTAGCTGGATTTGTAACTGTTTTGAAATGAATAAATCCATTATGGTCTTGCAGGAAGAATGGACAGCTCATTGGTCACTTTTTAAAGATTCGTTCATAGAATGTGGGTTTTTCTGACTTTGTTCTCATTTATTACCCATTCCTAATTGTTCTGGAGACATTGGTGATGAACTGCCTTCTTGAACTGCTAGCATCTTGGTAGTGTCAGGATAAAGACTTAGAAAAAAAATTCTAGGATATTGACTCAGTGACACTGAAGGACCGGCGATACATTTCCAAGTCAGGGTGGTGTGTCGCTTGGAAGGAAGCTTGCAAGTGGTGCTGTTCCATAATATCTACTTCCATTGTCCTTCCAGATGGTCAAGGGTTTTACAGAAAGAGCTTTGGTGAGTATCAGAGAGATAATACACATTTCTGCTACTGTGCATTGGTATTGAAAGGAGTGAACATTGAAGATCGTTGATGGGGTGCCCACTAATCACTAGCTTTGTCTTGGATAGTGTTGAGCTTCATGAGTGCTGTTGGAGTTACATTCATCCAAGCAATTTGGAAATATTCCATCACACTCTTTATAGATGGCAGCCTAACACTGGGGAGTCAGGTGGTGATTGTGCTATTTGCAGCAGGACTCTCAGACTCTGACCTATTCTTGTAGGCATAGTATTACATGGATAATCCAGTTCAGTTTCTTGTCAATGGTAATCTCCAGGCTGTTGATAGTGGGGGATTCAATGATGGTAATGCCCTTGAATTGTCAAGGGGTGGTTGATTCTTGTTGGAAATGAGCATTGTCTGTGACTTGTGTGGCTTGAATATAACTTGTCATTTATCAGCCCAAGCCTGAGTTTTGCTGAGGTCTTTCATCATATGGATATGGACTGCTTCAGTGTCTGAGGAATTGTGAATGGTGCTGAACATTGTGCAATCATCAATGAAGATCCCCACTTCTGATCTTATGATGGAGTGAAGGTTATTGATGGAGAAGCTGAAGATGTTTGGATTTAGGAAACTATCTTGAGGAACTCTTGCAGAGATATTCTGGAGCTGAGATGATTGTTCTTCAACAACCATTTTCCTATGTGCCAGGCATGACTTCAACAAGTAGAAAGTTTGCTCCCAATATCCATTGATTCCAGTTTTGCTCAGGCTGCTTGAAACCACATGGTCAGATGCTGCCTTCGATTCAAGGCCAGTCACTCTCCCTCCCTTCTAGAATTCAGTTCTTTTGTTCATGTTTAAACCGAGGCTGTAAGGAGGTCAGGAGCTGAGTGGCCCTGGGGGATCCCAAACTGGGTGTCACTGAGCAGGTTATTACTAAGTGTGATTCACATATCCTGGTATCACTTCACTGATGATCAAGAACAGACTTGATCATCAGTGATCATCTCAATTTTAAATATCATGGCATCACTTACCGCATCCCATAACATTCATTTCTCAGTAACCCCCTTAACCGCCCTCCCTCTGTAACTTCCCTCTGTCTGTAATCTCTGTAACCTCCTCACTCTGTAATCTTCCTCTCTCTGTAACCTCTCTCTTTGTAAACTCCCACTCTCTCTAATTTCCCACTCTGTAACCTTCCTCTCTGTGTAATCTCTCTCTGCAATCTGTCTCTGAAACCTCTCTCACTCCGTAATCTCCTTCTCTCACTCTAACCTCCCTCTCTCTTAACCTCTCACTCTCTATAATCTTCCTCTCTCTGTAACCTCCCTCTCTCATTGTAATTTCTGTCTCTGTAACCTCCCTTTCTCTCTCTGTGATCTCTCTCTCTCTCTCTCTCTATGTAACCTTATTCATTTAACCACCTCCTCTCTCTCTATAATCTCCAGCGCTCTCTGTCATCTCTCTCGCTGTCTCTGTAACCTCACCCTCTCTCCATAATCTATATCTCTCTGTGGCTGTGACCTTCCTCTGTCTCTGTAATCTCTGTCTCTATAACCTCCTTTTATCTCTCTGTAATGTCTCTGTCAATGTAACCTCTGTTTTTCTAATCTCTTATGCTGTAACCTCCCTATTATTCTGTAACCTCTCTCTCTATAACCTCCATCTCTTTCTGTGACCTCTATCCTTTAACCTCCCTCTCTGTCTCTCTATAACCTCCCTCTCTTTCTCTGTGATCTCCTTCTCTCTGTGTAACCTCCTACTCTCTGTGTAACCTTTCTCTCTGTAACCTCCTTCTCTCTCTTTAACCTGTCTCTGTAACATCTCTCTCTCTCTGTAACTTCCCTCTCTCTGTTACCTCCATCTCTCTCTATAACCTCTCCTGCTACTACCTCTGTAGAGGCAGCCTTTAAGGAGTATTCAGAAGAGCCTATGAGGAAGATACTGTCATCACAGAACCATCAGAGTTATATGGGCAAGACTCTGCTGGAAGGTTGGAGCTAATGTAGCTGAGGATAAAGATCTCTGTTATATGGTTGTACTGTATACCATATGACAATATACTGCTGGAAGAAACACCTTGGATTCTGGCTTGAGCTTAACTCTTCCACTCCTATAACTCCCTGAGAATCCTATATTCGCCCACCACATCCCTCATCTCACCAGTGCTATCTCGGTCCTGATCTCTCAAATTCTCTCCCTAAACTTTCAACTTCTTTACTTCTCTTTCTGTCAAAATAACCCTCAACACTTCCACCATGGTTCCTACTCGATCCCTGGAGAATATCAATTTAACTCCACAAGCCACTCAAACAATATCACAGCATACTAACCTCACATTGCTGGTTACCAATTTAATGCTGTAGCCTCTCAATCTAACACTTTAGTCCAAAGATTTAACGCTGCAATTTACCAATTTAACACAATGGGGTCATAATCAAACAATATAACTGTCAATCTGAAACTGCAATGTGTAACAGTAGCCAGGCTCATTAATTGACATTTCCTTGAATCTTCTTATAAATAAACAGAGCTTTCTGAACTCTGTTGTGATACCTTTGATCTCTCCAGGTGAATCTCATACCAAAATCAATCCAAATGTAATAGTTCCATTTTGCCAGCTCACCCCAACACATGAAAACATTTTTTCAATAACATTGAATATTGTATGTGTTTAGTCTGATCAATGACATTTCTGGGCTTTATTTTGACTCAGAATGTAGAACAAATTCCACGTCTGTTCATAACATGACATGACTTTACATTACAGTGATATCAACGAGTTTCATCCCACCATCAAACTCACCATGGACTACTCTCTAGTATCTGTCTTATTCTTGGACACATGCATCTACATCAAGGATGGGCACCTCAAGCTTCCGCAAACCCATGGATAATCTCACAATGCTACACTTCTCCAGCTTCCACCCTATTCATATTAAAACGGCCATCCCCTCCGGACAAATCCTATGCATACACAGGATCCGTACCGATGAGTCCAGATCTGAAGGGCACCTGGAAGTACTCAATGCTGCTCTCGTAAGATGGGGTACAATGCTCAATTCATCGATTGCCAGTTCCAACATGTCACAGCGAGAAACTGTAACGACCTCCTCAGGAGACAAACACAAGCGTCAACTGACAAGATACCCTTCATTGTCCAGTACCTCCCGGGAGCCAAAACACTACACCATGTTCTTCACAGTCGGCAACACATTATCAGTGAGGATGAGCACCTCACCAAGACCTTCCCCACACCTCCACTTCTCACCTTTAAACAACCACCAAACCTTAAACAGATCATTGTTCGCAACAAACTGCGCGGCCTTCAGGACAACACCATGGTAGTCACTGAAAGACCTGTCAGATTGTTGACATGGATATCACCATTACACATGGGGAAACCTCCCACCATATACGTTGTCCATCTCATATGCTACAGGCAAGGATGCCCTGAGGCATAGTACATTGGTGAGACCAAGCAGAGGCTCTGGCAATGGATGAATGAACACTACACAACAATCACCAGGCAAGAGTGTTCCCTCCCAGTTAGAGAACACTTCAGAGGTCTGGGACATTTGACCTTGGACCTTTGGGTGACTGTCCTCCAAGGCAGACTTCGGGACAGGCATCAACGCAAAGTGGCCGAGCAGAGGCTGATGGCCAAGTTTGGCCCCATGGGGATGGCCTCAACCGGGACCTTGGGTTCATGTCACACTACAGGTGACCCCAGTACACTATATACATACACACACACAGACACACGCAGACACTCCAATAGGCAGATACACACACTCACACACTTTACAGACCAGTCCACTCACGCAGACCTCTCTCATGCACAATCTCTCTCATATGCTCACACATGCACTCCCACATGCAACCTCTCACAGACCTATAACCCTTTACACTCACACTCACACACATATACACTCTCTCTCACAGACATTCATGCCCCCCGCGCACACATACCACAGGCATGCACACACAAACACGGACACACAAGTTTATGAGGTTAATTTGTACGTACAGAATTCCCTTTCTTAGATTAGAATCAGTCTGAACATTGGGGCACAGACAGTCCCACTCAGGGCACCTCACACCATCAATGCATTATCTGGACCAACATGGCACCTATTGTTAAAGTTCACTTGAGAATGTAACTTTAAGAAAATTCTTGAATTTACATATGAAAGAACTAAACCAGCATGGTCATTCCAAAAGATGAGAGACTTAACAAACAATCCAGGTATTTTTCAATTTGTAATTTCAGTTACATCACACTGTAAACTTTTGCTATAAATTCTATGTTTTACAATCTTATATTCCACAACCACCTAATGAAAGAGCAGTGCTCCGAAAGCTAGTGCTTCTAAATAAACCTGCTGGACTGTAACCTCGTGTTGTGTGATTTTTAACTTAAAAAAAGACAATGTGGTTGAGGAGAATACTGAGATAGAAGCTATTAGACTAGATGGGATTGAGGTGCATAAGGAAGAGGTGCTAGCAAGTCTGGAAGGTGTAAAAATAGATAAGTCCCCTGGGCTGGATGAGATTTATCCTCGGATTCTCCAGAAAACCCCGGCGGAGATTGCCGAGCCTTTCGCTTTGATCTTATGCCATTATTGTCTATAGGAATAGTGCCAGAAGGCTAGCAAATGTTGTTCCCTTGTTCAAGAAGAGGAGTAGAGACAACCCTGGTAATTATAGACCAGTGAGCCTTACTTCTATTGTGAGCAAAGTGTTGGAAAGGATTATAACAGATAGGATTTATAATCATCCAGAAAGGAATAATTCGGGGTACGGGTAGTCAACGTGGTTTTATAAAAGGTAGGCTGTGCCTCACAAACCTCATTGAGTTCTTTGAGAAGGTGACCAAACAGGTGGATGAAGGTAAAGCAGTTGATGTGTGTATATGGATTTCAGTAAAGCATTTGATAAGGTTCTTCATGGATGGCTTTGCACAAAATACAGAGACATGGGATTGAGGGTGCTTTAGCGGTTTGGATCAGAAATTGGCTAGCTGAAAGAAGTCAGAGGGTGGTGGTTGATGGGAAATATTCATCCTGGAGTTCAGTTACTAGTGGGGCACCGCAAGGATCTGTTTTCAGTCCACTATTGTTTGTCATTTTTATAAATGACTTGGATGAGGGCATAGAAGGATGGGTTAGTAAATGTGCTAGTGACACTAAGGTTGATAGAGCTGTGGATAGTGTGGAAGGATGCTGTAGGTTACAGAGGGACATAGATAAGCTGCGGAGTTGGGCTGAGAGGTGGCAAATGGAGCATAATGTGGAAAAGTGAGGTGATTCACTTTGGAAGGAGTAATAGGAATGCAGAGTACTGGGCTAATGGTAACATTCTTAGTAGTGTAGATGAGCAGAGAGATATCAGTGTCCAGGCACATAGATCCTTGAAAGTTGCCACCCAGGTTGATAGGGTTGTGAAGAAGGCACACAGTGTGTTAGGCTTTATTGGTGAAGGGACTGCTTGTTTCATTAAGCAGAGTGTTACCTTGCTGGACATATTAAGGTGTAAGGGTTTAGCATCTGTCTTCAGTGTAATGCAGTATTCAGTTTATAACCTTCTCAACCTTCTGATCAAATTAGGATATTCTTTACCAAAAGAACTTTTAAGTTTTCTGTTCCTTAATCGCTTCTACCTTTTGAATGAGATTGAGTTCAATACATGCCCTTATATGGAGCACTGAAAAGTCTTGACATGAAATACAAAAATGGTTTCAAGCATTTTGAGGCCCCCAAGTTGGAAAGCTGCTTGTAGCTTATCTCTATGTTAAAACCTGGAACACATAGTGAACTTTTGTCAGCTGTGAGTAGATTAGCTTACTTACTGTGTGGAAACAAGCCCTTCGGCCCAACAAGTCCACACCGACCTGCCGAAGCACACCCACCCAGACCCATTCCCCGACATTGACCCCTGCACCTAAAACTACAGGCAATTTAGCATGGCCAATTCACTTAACCTGCACATTTTTGGACTGTGGGAGGAAACTGGAGCACCCGGAAGAAATCCATGCGGACACGGGGAGAATGTGCAAACTCCACACAGTTAGTCGCCTGAGGCGGGAATTGAACCTGGCGCTGTGAGGCAACAGTGCTAACCACTGTGCTACCGTGCCGCCCAGAGTATTGCTTTGTCAACTGAGGCTTGCTATCTGGTAATATTGTGACACAGGCTCCAGTGTCCATTTTGTCGTTCGTGAGGTGCCCAGTGACATAATTGTTCGTGTACCACTATGTTTTATCTGAGTCACTGATATCCCTGAGGAAAATTTTCCCATTTATCTTTTACGAGAGACTGTTCATCCCATTTATCTTTTTGGAGGTAGTTCAGCTTCTCCCATAGTATTCCGTTTAGAAGTTAGTCAAACCTCAGGAATTGTTTTCTTCAGGTTGTCCAGTTTAATGTTTCAGTTGGACCATTTCTGAAACTAAATTTTCCTTACAATACTATTTCAGATCCCAAGCAGTGATGACAGTTCTCCAACGTTTTGCTGTTGTTCTGGATGATTTTCCCACACATTGATGCTATAATGAACCTTCCACATTTTCTGAGTCTCTCTATGACTCTCACTGTCTCCAGAAAGTATTCTGTGTTAAACCAGAATTGTATATTTCTTAAAATTGTCCACGCTTGTTTGCTTTAAGGGGATTGGTAGCCAAACATTTCTGCTCCTGGAATATACAAGTTCTGTCTCATGGTTATCTTAATTTTGATTTTCTCAGACCTGTCTTGTTTATCCACATATAATGGTGGTGACACCTGATCATAACTTGTTTCTTTTTTTTCAGAATTTCTATATTTTTTCAGATTTCCCCTTTTGTTCTCAGGATTTTCAGTTTTGACTCATGCAATCCTCAATGTGTAGTCGGTGTACCAGCTCAGTTCAGACTCTGGATCACTCCAACAGGTCACTGTCTCACAATCCGACCTGTATCTCTGCTTTGGTGCTGCAGCTTTCTTCTGTCCCTGTGTATCTTCTCTCAGCTCTGAAATTCTTACCCCCTTGTTCTGTATTTATCTTAAATACAGATTTGAGGTTTTTAAGTTTGTCAGATAATCTCTTGCAGTCCCCTGGGATTAGCAAAATGTTTATCTCCTGTTTTGTTTTTGTTTAATTTAGGTTATTGTAACTATTTACAGATTATGAGAATGTGACTTACATCGATACAGAGAGTGTTCAGAACAGTATCCCCAGGTCCAAATCCTCCACGCTCCTTTACCCTGGCTTGGTCCATGTGATATACCATGGTGGATGGTACTGCACTCCATCAAGTTTTAACGCTTTCAGATCTGTTTACAAAAATGTCTTCAATTGACGATGGAATGATGGGGTTTCTTATTACACAGTACAAGTCAAACATGTCCAAAACAACAGGACCCCCACCCTCAAAGCTAAACACTGTGGTCTTAAAAGGCCAGCCGAATGATTGTGTTGGTGATGGTTGTTCCTGTCTGCTTAGCAATTGCACTGGAGCTGATCCCATATACTTTGGTCTTAATTTTACTCTGAGGATGGGTGCCTTCTCCCAGAAAGAAACAATGCTGAACCTGGCCCTGCCTGACCAGTTCATCCACAGTGATATTGAGGGCATAGATCAAATGTAAATGCTGATCAGGGAGAGGAAGGTGGCTACAGATCTACCTTACAGTGAGCAATGGTACAGTGAGCACGTACAAGATGGGAAAAATAGTGTGCTCATATACTATCCCTGAGGTGTCTGGCTCATCAATCACCAGATGTTTGTGCCACCCTCTTCAACCCTTATGTCAATGCCAACTGAAATGAGAGTGACACCGCGGGTGGATTGTTGTGGTCTGATATGACACTACATCCTCAGGTGGTGACTCCTCTCAGTTCTCAGGGGGTTTCAATGCCCTTGGCAGCAAACCATCAGTTGTTGTCACTGTGGAAGGATGAGAGTAATGTTCATCACTTCCTCATGCCTGTCCATGCTTTAGTGCCGGATTTGGATATCAAGGAGAAAAACAAGACAAGTGAGAAAGCTTCATGCCCCTGTCCAGGCTCCACACTTTCCTGACCCTCTGGGACTGACTGATCAGTTGAAATCCAATTTCCATTTCCTCCCCTTCCGAGTGGATTCTTATAGCAACTATGTGTTCACCTCTCATGTGTCTCTGTTTTCCAACATTAGGAGTCAGCTTCACTCCAAAGATGCTCCACAGAGCTTCCAGTCCGGCTGTGCTGGTCAGACTATTTTAAATAGTTTAGGAGAAAGTGAGAACTGCAGATGCTGGAGATCAGAGCTGAAAATGTGTTGCTGGAAAAGCGTAGCAGGTCAGGCAGCATCCAAGGAGCAGGAGAATCGACGTTTCGGGCATGAGCCCTTCTTCAGGATTCCTGAAGCAATACGTTTTCAGAAATTTTAAATAGTTACCATGGTACCACTGTGATTGAGGTTTTTTGCGAGTGGCCATTCTTCATGAGGCTTGCTGACTGAGGATACAAACTCCTCCGCTTCGGTGAGTGCCCCTGCAAGACAGCTGGTGAAACCCCACTTCCTCCCGCTCCAACCTGTCTTGCCCAACACTCTCCAAATGTTCTGTATGAAAGATCTAGCTGCCTTCCCATCCACCACCTAAAATCACCTCCCTCACTGGCAAAGAAATTAATATATTTTAAAATTTAAAGACTTCGGGGGTAAGGTGAGAAAGCAGGACTATAGCATTGAGTTGGAGGATCTGCCATGATCAGACTGAATGGCAAAGCAGGCTTGAGTAGCCATATTGCCTACTCCTGCTCCTGGTTTCTATGTTTATATAAGTCTAATGACCCCACAATGGAAGTTCTGGTCTCACCCAGAGAGAAAATAGAGTAAAATTTGAAAAAGATCAGACCAGTCATACTGGACCTCCATTTTGAAGTTTATAAGTCGGACGAGTGTATTATCTTCACCAGTTTTACTGGTTTTTCTTCCAGCTGATGTTAAACAGTAGAGTTTGGGTCTCGATTTGACCTGGACTGTTGCACTTTGTATCTTGATTGACCCCAACCACACTGAGTTTTTACCTTGAGTTATTCTCAGAGTTATTATCTTGCATTGTCCGCAGTCAGGTGGAGCTTGTATCTCTGGTTGACCAGGTGCGGATCGACACAAAAGAGACTTGCTTTCTTTTAACTGTCTTTTTAATTCACCAGAAATGTGCAAATGTACCAGAGGCTGCAGACTGTGAAGGAATGTTGAGTCAGTTTCTGGGACAGCGTTTGTAATGCTTCAAGGTTTCTTTCTTTAAATAGCTCAAGTCTGCAGCAGCAGATGGAGAACAAAATTATAATTTCATTTCCAATAAAGGAAGGTTGTGTCCAGTCCTTATTGAAAATCTGGATAACTGCCAAGCTTCAAATGCTGGCAGTTTATTCAAATCAGTTTTTGAAGCAATCTTGATTCTGTTTGAGATGTAATTGGAATTGTGCAACAAAGGTACTGGACTGTGCTCTGCATCTGGAGAATAAAACAGACTGACGTTATTGAAGCCTCCTGTGATTGTACATAACACAACATCCAGAAATGTTATTTTTTTTCATTTGTAATTCAGTTGACAGAGATGTTCATGTCTGAAAAATATGTTGCTGGAAAAGTGCAGCAGGTCAGGCAGCATCCAAGGAGCAGGAGAATCGACGTTTCGGGCATAAGCCCTTCTTCAGGAATCAGATTCCTGAAGAAGGGCTTATGCCCGAAACGTCGATTCTCCTGCTCCTTGGATGCTGCCTGACCTGCTGCGCTTTTCCAGCAACATATTTTTCAGCTCCGATCTCCAGCATCTGCAGTCCTCACTTCCTCAGAGATGTTCATGTGCATGAATTATCAAAGACAACATAGACTGGATGGGCCAAATGGCCTGTTACTGTGTGGTATATTCAATGTAATAGAAAGCTTTTAAATTGGCAGCTTTCCTGACTTGTTTCAACATTATCTGAAGCAGACAAGGTTTTGAAGCAGCTAGGGCTGGATTTTCTAGCTCCCTGTTGGGTGTGTCTTGAGCATTTTCATGTCAAATACAAGACCCTCCCTGACCTAGTTCAGAAAGGACAGTAGGTGGACAGATGTTGGCAACAGACAGTTGAGCCTGTAACCAAGCTAGTGGACCTATATTTCCCACTGGTTACCCCATAGTTCGGTGTACACTTCTTTCAAGTCTATTGACTCTTACTGCAAGAGTAACTGGAACACCTTTACCCCTTCCCTCAGCTGAGCAGTTCAGCCCTTAACTTCTCCAATTTCTCCAGCTATCACTGAATGAGATTGAATCCCATGAATAGGATGCCCATAAGGACAATTCCGCATAAACCCGAATGCTGAGGTTGGAATGACATGCCACTGTGATAGAGCTTTAAGGGTGAGGTTGGGTTTGATTAGAGGTGGAGAATAGGAAAGAAAAACAGGAACAGGGAATCAGGGAGCAAGGCAGGATAGAGAAGATTGAAGAGGACTAGGAATGAGGAATGGGAGAAGGATTTTGGGGAATGGGAGTAGAGTAAAGGAGTGTAATTTTTGGAATGGAGAAGAAATGGGAAGGAAACTGGGAGAGAGGTTGAGGGTGAGATCTGGGACCAGGATGAGCTCAGAGGATGAGACTTGAGAGTAAGGTAAGGACAATGGATGGCACAGTGAACACACTGTTGCATAAAGTGATGCTTCTGAAAGGGTTAATGTTGGAGATTACCTTGGACTCGACCCAAAGTCATATAATTCCTAGGTGGAGAATAAAGGAATCCGTCTCTAGGTTTCGATGGGAGCAGCATATCGCTCCTGGCTTGTGATATCCTGGCATTTTTGCTGAACTTTATGTGGAACTCAAGAGAAAGATTGTGTCCAATATTAAAAAACACATGATAATTAGATTAACTGAGCTCTGGGGACTCCAGTTAAAAATTAATAAGCATTTGTGACACTAAATGGTTCTTTTTAAAAGTAAATTAAAATATTAGAAATATAGATCATGAAAGTTAAATAAATGATTTAAATTAATCTACATGTAAAATACCTAGTGAGTTTGTTGTTTAACATTCCTTGTACAGACTGATCATGTTTACAAGGAGAATTGAATTCCCAGTGATCAACTTAAAGGAATGGCACAAGGTTTCATGTTGTAAGACATTTACTGTAACAATCATCAGCAGTGAATCAACCGTTACTTTGCTGGCAAATAATACACTGAAATACAGAAAATATATTCCTTATTTGTTTCTTAAGATAATCAATAATGCTGAGCCACATTTATACATCATGCTGCACTCTAAGTGCAAAGTAATCTTGTTTATAAAGCCCTGAATTATCTAAGACATCATCCTTCCTGTAATTTCAATAAACTCTTTTCTCTTGGTTACACAGGGATAAACCATCCATTAAAAGTTTCTTCACTCAATCCACCTGAGTGCAGTTGAGTGGTCTTTAAAAAGGCTTTTGACAAGGTTCCACACATAAGATTAGTAAGCAAAATTTAATCTCATGATATTGATTAGTTCCCCTATAGTGTGGAAACAGGCCCTTTGGCCCAACCAGTCCACTGAAGAGTAATCCACCCAGTCCCATTTCCCTCTGACTAAAGCACCTAACATTATGGGCAATTTAGCATGGCCAATTCATCTAACTTGCACATCTTTGTGACTGTGGGAGGAAACCCACACAGACACGGGGAGAATGTGCAAACTCCCCACAGACAGTTGCCTGAGGCCAGAATTGAACTTGGGACCCTGGTGCTGTGAGATAGCAGTGCTAACCACTGAGCCACCATGCTGCCCTTTCACTGTGTTGCCCTTGGAGGCAATGTGTTGGAGGTAATGCATTGATATGATAGAGAACTGATTGGCAGATGGGAAGCAGAGAGTTGGAATAAACATGGCAAACGGTGACAAATGGGATACAACAGGGCTTAATGCTGGGACCCCCAGCTGTTTACAATATATATTCATGATTTGGATGAAGGAATTGAATGTAATATCTCCAAATTTGCAGGCGATTCTAAGCTGAGTGTCAGTGTGTGCTGTGAGAAGGATGTTCAGAGGCTGCAAGGTGACCAGGACAGGCTGGCTCAGTGAGATTTCCTAAAAATTTCATAGAATTCCTACAATGTGGAAACTGGCCATTCATCCCATCGAGTCCATACCAACCCCCCAAAGAGCATCCCATGCAGACCCATCCCTCCTATCCTATATCCTATCCACTTAGCCTGCACGTCTCTGAACACTATGGGCAATTTACCCTGGCCAATCCACCAACCTACACACCTTTGGACCATGGAGAGAAACCAGAGCACCTGGAAGAAACCCACACAGATGCAGGGAGAATGTGCAAACTGCCACACAGACAGAGGATAGAATCAAACCCAGGTTTCTGGCACTATAAGGCAACAGTGCTAACCACTAAACCACTGTAAATGGGGAAGAAAAAGTAAGTAAAGCAAGTGGCAGTCTTTAAAATTGTGTGTCTGAGGAAGGAAAAGGTGATGGGGTAGCTTTGTGAATTAAGGACAGTATTATGTCAGTACTGAGAGATGATCTTAATCTGAAAGCTTTGAACAGATGTTTTGTGTCTGTCTTCATGGTAGAAGCCTTAAAAAGGTTTCCAAAGATGATTGAAAAGAAAGAGGTCATACAGAGAGATAGATTTAAAACAGTCACCAAAACCAGGGAAAAAATGCTCAGAAAACTGTTGGACTAAAGACTTTCAATTCTAAGGCCAAGATCCTTAAATCCTTAAATAAAGTGACAGCAGAGCCATTAGAAAAAATCTTCCAAAGTATTTAAGATTATGGAACGGTCCCACCATGCTATAAAATAGCAAATGTGACACCGCTATTAATGAAAAGAAGAATGTGAACAGTAGGAACTAAAGACATTTCGTCCAAAACCTATTATAGGGATGGAGCTGGAATCCATTATTAAGGAGGATACAACAGGATACCTAGAAAAGGCAGAGTCACCAGGCTTTGTGAAAGGGAAATCAAGTCTAAGTATTCTATGAGCACTTGCTTTTAATGAGTAATATGCAAGATGACAGAAGGGATTTGGTGTATTTGGATTTAAAGAGCTATTTGAAAGGTACTACATCAAAGGTTGTTGCAACTGGTGTAGGGGTTCACATATTACTATGGATAAAGGATGGTTAGCTCACAGGCAACAGAGAGGAGGGACAAAGGGGCCTTTTACTGCAACTCAGGCTGTCTGACTCTTTCACCTATGCCAGACTGGATGCAAATGCTGGTTTTTGCTTTCAACATGTCTGGGCCATATCCATTCCATCCTCTGCCATGTTCAGTAAAGGAAGTAGTCCGAGATTCCAGAATGATTTTGACCTCAAACACTCCTTCGATGTGAAGCAGCATTTTACATGTGATTCTTCCAAAATAATCTCACACACTCTTTGTTCACAACGTGATTTCTTCTGCAAACCAGTAATTTGGTGTCTCTAGAAATGAAGCTAGAGAATTCAAGGAAGGGAAGTGAAGAGACAGAGATGAAACTGGGGACGAATTAGGAACTAGGCACTGGAGAAAAGAACATTCTATATATCCCGTGAAAAAAGACTGGCAGAGAGAGATTTTAGAAATCCTCTAAAGGAACAACTTTGACTTGGAGTGAGTGAGGTCTGATAAAGGAGAAATTGTTCAAGGAAAAATAAGTTTGGTCAGGCAGAACACAGGAATCAATTGATGAGGCCTCCAATGAGGTGGAGACTCTTGACACTGTCCTGGGGGGATGAAGCTGTTGACAGCTTAATAGAAAATAAGAATAGGACTAGACCAATCACTACTTTGAACCTGCTCCACCTTTCACTATGATCATGGCTGATCATTCAGTACATTGTTCTCACTCCTGCCTCATACCCATTGACCCCTTTAGCCCTAACAACATTATTTCTACCCCCAAGATTCTTGATCCTAACCAACTGAGCCTACATCTCAATCTTTCAAATTAAGATCATTTCCCAGGACTGAATGAATGTTATCCTTAACTCACCATCTTTACCTAGCTTGCTGTCATTCTGATATGAGGAACCCCTTGCACATTCGGGCTCAAGAATCTACCTCAGTAAATGCCTGTCAAGTCACATCTAAATGTCTCCATCTGTACAAACCATTTATTCCTTTTGTTACAAATGCTGTGTGTATTCAGATACAAGACCTCAACCTTCGTGTTTAATCACAATTGTAATCTTTATTTTCTTCTTCATTCTCACATTTGTATATGCCATATATTTGTAGTCGTTAACCCTTTCTATGGCTCTATTGTTTTCTCTTTACAGTTCCATCTCTCCTCTCACCTCATCCCACACTCCACTGTTTAATTTCAGCCATCTCTACCACCCAATTATTACAACTTGTCAGAACATTGGCCCCACACCAATCTTCATTGACATAGCCATCACTCTAATCTTTATTTAAACTATTTCTATTTGCTAATAGCTCAGATAGTAATCCAGAAATAGTTAAGTTTGTAGTTCTACTTTCTAATATATGCCCTAGCTGCTCACACTGCCCCAATTTTGTAGACAGTTTGATCAAACTGGGACCTCTCAAACATTCTTTTTGGCAAGAGAAGGCAATTATGCTGTGATGAAAACATCAGAGTTAAGTTCTGGAGCACATTGCCTGAGAGGCAGCTTCAACTGAGGTTTTCAAAAGGGATTATTATCTGAAAATACAAGATAGGTGGGGCTATGAGGAAGGGGGTAAGGAAGAGGGACTAGCTAAAATCTCCATTGCCAAGATCCAGCACAGACACAATGGGCTGAATGGCGTGCTCTTGTATTGATTGTGTGGCACTTTGATTCCAGGTTGCTCCTCCCTGGGTCATGCCCCCTGGAAAAAGAGCCCACTTTCCTGAGCTAGAAATCCCACTGCAGCCCAGTTATCCTGAGATAACTGTGTGATTGCAACAACATGTAGTTAAGACAACGTAAAAAAAATAACATCGCTGGGTTACCAGAACAAAGAGCTGTCAATTTTGTTCTATTCTATATTCCTCTGTGTTGTACCCAAGTTTGTGTAACTCGTGAATTCTCTTGCTTCTGTATTTGAGTTGTAAACATTCAATATTTTGCGTAATATCTCTCAGCTGGCTCATAGAATGTAGCTCTGGCTCCCCCAAATGGAAAATATTGTAAATACAGCATGTAAACCTGCAGCAATCACTCAGGACTGATGAGAATATTCCATCTTCCCATCCCAGGACACTGCAGCACTGCCTCAATACTGTGCTTCTGAGAGTGCAACACTCCCTCAGTACTGTCCCTTTGACAGTGAGCACTCCCCTAGTACTGACCCTCGGACAGTGAAGCACATCCTCTACTGTCCCTCTGGCAGTATAGCATTCCCTCAATACTGACTCTTAGAGAATGCAGTCCCTACGGCAATGCAATACTGCCTCAGTACTGACCCTCGGACAGTGAGCACTCCCGCAGTACTGACCCTCAGACAGTGAGCGCTCCCTCAGTACCGACCCTCGGACAGTGAGCACTCCCTCAATACTGTCCCCCTGGCAGTATGGAACTCCCTCAATACTGAACCTTCAAGGGTGCTGCATTGAGTCATTACAGACCGTCCAAGAATGCAGCACTCTCTCAGTACAAAACCTCTGGCAGTCAGCTCTCTTTTTAGCCCTGATCATCTGACAATGTAGGATTTCCTCTTTATTAACACTGTTATAATGCAGCACTCTGTTAATACTAACCCTGTAGCAGTGAGCACACCGTCAGAACTGTCCCTTTGACAGTGAACACTCCTTCAGTACTGTCCCTCTGGCAGTGAGTATTCCCTCAGTACTGTCCCTCTAATGGTAAGCACTCCCTCAGTACTGTCCCTCTAATGGTAAGCACTCCCTCAGTACTGTCCCTCTAACAGTAAACACTCCCTCAGTACTGTCCCTCGAACAGTAAGCACTCCCTCAGTATTGTCCCTCACACAGTAAGCACTCCCTCAGTACTGTCCCTCTAACGGTGAGCACTCCCTCAGTACTGCCCCTCTAACAGTAAGCACTGCCTCAGTACTGTCCCTTTCGCAGTGTGCACTCCCTCAGTACTGCCCCTCGAACAGTAAGCACTCCCTCAGTACTGTCCCTTTCGCAGTGAGCACTCCCTCAGTACCGTCCCTTTCGCAGTAAGCACTCCCTCAGTACTGTCCCTCGAACAGTAAGCACTCCCTCAGTACTGTCCCTCTAACGGTGAGCACTCCCTCAGTACTGTCCCTCTAACAGTAAGCACTCCCTCAGTACTGTCCCTCTAACAGTGAGCACTCCCTCAGTACTGTCCCTCTAAGAGTAAGCACTCCCTCAGTACTGTCCCTTTCGCAGTAAGCACTCCCTCAGTACTGTCCCTCTAACAGTGAGCACTCTCTCAGTACTGTCCCTCTAACAATGAGCACTCCCTCAGTACTGTCCCTCTAACAGTGAGCACTCCCTCAGTACTGTCCCTCTAACAATGAGCACTCCCTCAGTACTGTCCCTCTAACAGTGAGCACTCTCTCAGTACTGTCCCTCTAACAATGAGCACTCCCTCAGTACTGTCCCTCTAACAGTGAACACTCCCTCAGTACTGTCCCTCTAACAATGAGCACTCCCTCAGTACTGTCCCTCTAACAGTGAACACTCCCTCAGTACTGTCCCTCGAACAATGAGCACTCCCTCAGTACTGTCCCTCGAACAATGAGCACTCCCTCAGTACTGTCCCTCTAACAGTAAGCACTCCCTCAGTACTGTCCCTCTAACAGTGAGCACTCTCTCAGTACTGTCCCTCTAACAATGAGCACTCCCTCAGTACTGTCCCTCTAACAGTGAACACTCCCTCAGTACTGTCCCTCGAACAATGAGCACTCCCTCAGTACTGTCCCTCGAACAATGAGCACTCCCTCAGTACTGTCCCTCTAACAATGAGCACTCCCTTAGTACTGTCCCTCGAACAGTAAGCACTCCCTCAGTACTGTCCCTCTAACGGTGAGCACTCCCTTAGTACTGTCCCTCGAACAGTAAGCACTCCCTCAGTACTGTCCCTCTAACGGTGAGCACTCCCTCAGTACTGTTCCTCGAACAGTAAGCACTCCTTCAGTACTGTCCCTTTCACAGTGAGCGCTCCCTCAGTACTGTCCCTCTAACATTGATGCTGCTCTCTGCACTTTTCCTGGGGACTAGCCTTGCTGTGAACATCATGTACACTTGTGCTTCCTCTGGATAGACGAATCCACATTGTGATTCTGAGAGGAGCCCTTTAGCCTGTGGGAGCTGGTGGAGGAAGGAACATGCTAGGGGTTTCCCAGGGAGAAGCTGCTGCAGTTAACTTTCTTGAAAATAGTCACAAATCCAGCATCTCCAAGTTCCCCTCCTTCCAGATGCTGAAGATGAATTCATATGTGCATGCCAAGTGAGCTTTTCTCCTGCATTTCAATAGTTTGGCAAGGATTCCAGCTTTGTTGGTTCCTAGATGTTGGATGGCCTTTCTGCCTCATGTCGATCTGGGATTGGACTGAGCTGCGGGCTGACCATATATCTTTGGATATGGAGGAGGACACAGGTTGAGGACTGAGTCTCAGTTGAGGAGAGCAGCTCATTGAGGAACTAACTGAGCTCTTCCATGCCTCATTCACCAACAATTGTACAATTCTGCTTTATCTTACCACCATCATCCGAGTGTCTTCCTTCAACTCGCACTCCACTTTCCCTTAATACAAAAGCAACACAAAATTCAAACCCTGAAAAGAGACTTATATGATGAATCACATCATTTTTTTTCAAAATCATTGAGTTATCCTTGTTCAGGCTTTTCGTGACTTTCTTGCATGTTGCTGTCTCACCAGCTGAGTGTTGAGGTACCGTGTGAACAGCTTTCTGTACTCCCTTCGCAGCAGCCTGGGCTAGGTTGGAAGCTCTATCGATGGAGATGATCAGTCAGCCCATGATGAATCATGGGCGGAACTATTGGACACACAAATATTGATAATAAGTTTTCTAATAATAATTCACTTCAACACACCACTGTGTTCCCTGGCCAACATCTCTGTCTCAGGCTTACTGCAGTGATCCAGCGCAGGTCAGCACCAGCTGGGTGAACAGCACCTCATTTTCCGCTCGGGAACTCTATAGCCTTCTGGACTCAGTATCCAGTTCAATAATTTTAGGGCTTGAGGAATCTTCTCCCATGTCCTTACCTCAAGCCCCACACACCAGGCCTTATTATCTGCTAATACACACCACCCATCATTAGCCACTAGTTGTCCACCAATAGCTATTCATTCTCCTAGGTTGACCATTATCTGTTCCTTTGTCTGTCCAACTGTTAGAACATAAAGCATAGAACATTACAGCATAGTACAGGCCCTTCAGCCCTCGATGTTGTGCCACCCTGTGAAACTAATCTGAAGTCCATCTAGCCTACACTATTCCATTCTTGTCCATATGCCTATCCAATGACCATTTAAATGCCCTTAAACTTGCCGAGTCTACGACTGTTGTAGGCAGTGTTTCCACGCCCCTACTACTCTCTGTAAAAGAAACTATCTTTGACATCTGTCCTGTATTTATTATCCCTCGATTTAAAGCAATGCCCATTCATGCTATCCATTACCATCCTCAGAAAAAGGCTCTCACTGTCCACTCGATCTAATCCTCTGATTATCTTATACGTCTCAATTAAGTCATCTCTCAACCTTCTTCTCTCTAATGAAAACAGTCTCAAGTCCCTCAATCTTTCCTCATAAGACCTTCCTTCCATACCAGGCAACATCCTAGTAAATCTCCTCTGAACCCTTTCCAAAGCTTTCACATCTTTTCTATAATGCGGTGACCAGAACTAGAAGCAATACTCTAAGCACGGCCGCATCAGAGTTTTGTACAGCTGCAGCATGACCTCATGTTTCCGTAACTTGATCCCTCTACTAATAAAACCTGACACACCGCCTTCTTAACAGTCCTATCAACCTGGCAACTTTGAGGGATCTATTACATGGACACTGAGATCTCTCTGTTCATCTACACTACCAAGAATCTTACCATTCGCCCAGTACTCTGTATTCCTGTTACTCCTTCCAAAGTGAGTCACCTCACACTTTTCTGCATTAAACTCCATTTGCCACCTCTCAGCCCAGCTCTGCAGCTCCTCTGTCTCTTTGGTCTCTATCTTCACCCATTGTTTACTCCCCACCCTATCTTCTACATAAAATACAACTTTTCCCAAGCTATCATCAGTTTTGAGAAAGGGTCACTCAATCGGAAATGTTAACTCTAATTTATCTCCAGAGATGCTGTCAGATCTGCTGCGCTTTTTCAGCAATTTCCGTTTTTGTTTCTGATAATGAGCAGCCAGCCTAAGGTTTGGAGAAGCCTGTATGGGTTTCCACTGTGTCCCGTATACATTTCCACCTGGGGCTGCACACCAGGCCCCCTTGAACTCTGAGACAACTGATTGCCCGTGAAATATTTTGTGGTGTTTCCAAGGGACAGTGCATTAAAACTGTCTGAAAACAGAGACCTCAGTCCTGTAGAGAAGTTACAACTGTCCCTTGATGCCCACAGAGTCCTTTCCTTGAGAGAAAATTAAACATTTTCATCCACATCATTTTGAAAACATATTCGGAAAGCATTTATTCTTTATTTTCAAGCTGACAATGGGATGATAAATACTGGATAACAGGCATGGCACTGGAATTGGTAGTTTAATTAGCTTAAGGTGAACTGACTGGTTCAAAAAAAATCTACACATCATTACAATGAAACAGAAAAAACGTAGGAGTAGGCCATCTAGTGCTTTGAGACTGCTCTGATCTTCAATATAATTATTGCTGATCATTCAACTCAATACCCTTTGATCTCTTTACCCCAAGAACTAAATCCAACTCATTCTTCAAAACATTCAATGCTTTTCTTTCAACTGTTTTCTGTGGCAGAGAATTCCACAGGCTTCCCACTGTCTGGGTGTTGAACGTTTTCCTTATCTCCTTCTGAAATGGCCTACCCATATCCTCAGATTGTGACCCCGGTTGCGGATTCCCCATTTATCAGGAATATCCTTCCTCCTTTTGCCCTGCCTAGTCCTGTGAGAATTTTATACGTTTCTATGTGATCCCCCCTCATTATTCTAAACTTCTGTGAATCATCAATCCAGTCTCTCATCTTTTATCAGTCGCACCATCCCCAGATTTAGTCTGGTAAACCTTCACTGCACTGCCTCTAAAACCAGAATATCTTTCCTCAGATAATTAATATCCTGCAAATAATGATCTTACCAAAGCCCTGTTTCATTGCAACAAGACATCCCTGCTGCTGTGATCAAACTCTCTCACTATGAAGATCAACATACCATTGACCTTCTTCACTGCCTGCTGCACCTACACGCTTATTGGCATCATCTGGTGTATGAGGACACCTCCCCCTTTCCCAGTCTTTTACCAATTAGATAATCATCCGCCTTCCTATTTTTGTTACCAAAGTAGATAACCTCGCAGTTATCCACGTTATATTTCATCTGCCATGCATTTGACCACCCACTTTTATGGGCGGCACGGTGGCACAGTGGTTAGCACTGCTGCCTCACAGCGCCTGTAGACCCGGGTTCAATTCCCGACTCAGGCGACTGACTGTGTGGAGTTTGCACGTTCTCCCTGTGTCTGCGTGGGTTTCCTCCAGGTGCTCCGGTTTCCTCCCACAGTCACAAAGATGTGCGGGCCAGGTGAATTGGCCAAGCTAAATTGCCCATAGTGTTAGGTAAGGGGTAAATGTAGGGGTATGGGTGGGTTGCGCTTCAGCAGGTCGGTGTGGACTTGTTGGGCCGAAGGGCCTGTTTCCACACTGTAAGTCTAATCTAATCTAATCTAATCACTCAGTTTGTCCAAATCTCTGCATCCTCCTCCCACCTAGCTTTGAGTCATCTACAAACTTGATGATATTTCATTTAGTTCCTCCATCTAAATCATTAATATCTAAAGTAGCCCGTTAGTCTCTGGATGCCACTCAGAAAAAGACCCCTTTATTCCATTTCCTTGTTTCCTGTTTTGCCAACCAGTTCTCTATCAATGTCAGCACGGTACCATTCTAACTTTAATCTCTTAAATGGGACATTATTAAAAACCTTCTGAAAGACCAAGTAACCCACTTCCACAGGCTCCTTCTGATTAACGCTACTATTCACAGCCTCAAACAGTTCCTGTAGATCTGCCAAACATGATTTCCCTTTCGCAAATCCATACTGACACTGTCTGATCATGTGACTAATTTCTAAATGCTGTGCGATGAAATATTTCATAACGAATTCTAGCATTTTCCCTGCCCCTGATGTCGGGCTGACTAGCCTATAACTCCCTGCTTTCTCTCTATCTCGTTTTTTTAGTGGGCTTACCCACATTAGGACTTAAGTGTCCCCCATCACCTCCCCGTTTACCCAAATTAGTGTTTAAACTTTCTGATCACATGCCTATTTATATGTGTCAGGGAGTGCTATCAAATGCCTTGCAAAATCTTTTCACATCGCACCATCTGTAGGGAACTGCAGAGGGAGGCGTTTGTTTTAGACCATTCACAGTTAATTCCAGAGTATGCCTGGGGGCAACATAATATCGTTACATGGAAATCATCTTAACATGGAAATCATCTTAACATGGAAATCATCTGTATTTATGCTGGAAATATTCTGAAAAAGAAAGCAAAAATCAGATACCCAGGGCACAGAGTAGAAATGACATTATTCAGGTCACAGGGGAAGTACATCTTGAATGGGAATGAGTGGGAGCCTGTAAACTGGTCGTGTTTTCTGTTTACTTCCCCTGAGGGAGAAAATCAAGATGTGGAATCATGTCTCTACTGTCTCGTCCAAAAAAAGAAACAATATTAATGGATGGGGGAATTGTATTCTTATCTTTCTATTCTCTTCACTTACATCGTGTGTCAGGTTAATTTTGCCTGCACCAGCTGAATGTCAGTTCTTTGCTATTTTTACTTCGTCTGATGTTCTGTTCTCTCTTCATGCTTGGCCTGCCATGGATGTTATGTAATTATTCCTGGGTTTCATTCTGTGGGCTTTAGCATCTTGTATAGTGCCTTATTGTACTTGTGGTATTTTCATTGGCTCAACAATCCAGTCAAATTTTAAGCTCAAATAAAGACACATATTGTGTAAACACATCTACAAAACTGTTAGATATAAACTGTATCTTCAAACTCACCTCCATTTCATCCTAACTGGGGCTTGGGATACAACCTGAACAAGTGTCTTGTCTGTGTGAAACATTGAATTGTACTCAATCCCCACAAGACGGTGCCAACTCCAGCATGAATCAACGTCATTGGCTGAGGGAATGCAGGGGGAGGTGCACCAGGACAGAGGAGAGTTAGGAACATTGTATTGGTGAGAACATGACATCAGACCCAAATCACAGAAATAGCCATTTTAGCCTGACTGGTGATTACCAATCGTGTTAGATTAGATTACTTACAGTGTGGAAACAGGCCCTTCGGCCCAACAAATCCACACCGACCCGCCGAAGCGCAACCCACCCACACCCATTCCCCTACATTTACCCCTGCCCCTAACACTACGGGCAATTTAGTATGGCCAATTCACCTGACCTGCACATCTTTGGACTGTGGGAGGAAACCAGAGCACCCGGAGGAAACCCACGCAGACACGGGGAGAATATGCAAACTCCACACAGTCAGTCGCCTGAGGTGGGAATTGAACCCGGGTCTCTGGCGCTGTGAGGCAGCAGTGCTAACCACTGTGCCACCGTGCCGCCCACTCGTTAATGATGTGGTATTCAACTGCATGAAATCAAGGGGGAAATTGTAAAGTTAAACTGAGCAATCCTGACACAGTGGTTCCATTGTACAAAATTGTGATCTCAGCAGCCCTGCAAATTTCTTTGAATCTTGCCAGTTTCTAAATATTTATAAAGGTAACATGGTGCTCCGATGAAAGGGGTGTGAACCAGGGTATAGCTTGTTCTGGTTTTGGGAGCCCCTTGTCAACTGAGTTTTAAATTGTTGCCAAGTTCACGTCACATAATTAGCAGCTGTATAATAATTTAAATGTCATTTTTATTCAGTGATGATGGAGCATTGATATTAAAATGAAGTAAAAGTTCATTAAATTGACTGGAATTGTAAGAACGTTCAAATACTCTAGTACTTTATCCAGAAGATAATGTGCTCTTTTGCATCAAACAGTATTGAGATTTGGGTTTAATATGTCAATCCTTTGACAGGTCAACCTTCTGCGCAGCCTTTAAAATAATGGAAGGCTTTAATCTTTGACCTTTGATTGACAGCTCAGTCTCAATTTTAGTGGTGAAGCAGTAAAACAGATCACTATCAGTTCACTCCTTCAAAGGTTTTAATTTATTCAGCTCTGGCAGCTTTGTGACACAATGAGATCTCATCAATATTCCGCAGAGCTCCGAACCCATTAATGGATCCAGTGCATCAGGGCTTGTTGTTCAGCTGTCAGGGGCAATGGTACACTTTGTTATTGTGGTTCTGTTCGCTGAGCTGGAAGTTTTTGTTGCAAACGTTTCATCCCCTGGCTAGGAGACATCATCAGTGCTCTGGAGCCTCCGGCGAAGCGCTTCTTTGATGTTTCTTCCGGTATTTATAGTGGTCTGTCCTTGCCGCTTCCAGGTGTCAGTTTCAGCTGTCAGCTGTAGTGGTTGGTATATTGGGTCCAGGTCGATGTGTTTGTTGTTTGAATTCATCCACAAACTCCATCAACAAACACATCGACCTGGACCCAATATACCAACCACTACAGCGGACAGCTGAAACTGACACCCGGAAGCGGCAAGGACAGACCACTATAAATACCGGAAGAAACATCAAAGAAGCGCTTCGCAAGAGGCTCCAAAGCACTGATGATGTCGCCTAGCCAGGGGACGAAACGTTTGCAACAAAAACTTGCAGCTAGGCGAACAGAACCACAACAACGAGCACCCGAGCTACAAATCTTCGCACAAACCTTGAACACTTTGTTATATTTACAGTTTTATGAGCTTGTGAAAGGATTATAAGTGTTTTATGTTTGTTGTAAGAAGATTCACATTTTTGCAAGTAGTGTTTGAATCGAATACAAGTTTGAATAAAAGTTTTAAATGCTCTCAAAAGAAGCAAAATTGTTGAAGAGGTTTTTGAATGCCTATTTGTTTATTATTATTTCATCGGGATCTCATATGTTTACAAATATTATGAAAGGGCTCATGTATTCCATTTGTAGGGGATGCTGAATGGCTGAGCATGGAGGAGATAGATGAACATAGGGGTTGTGGGTACAGCTGGGGGGAAGGGTTTCTGAGCACCTGAGAGGGAATGAGGATGGGCAGATTTTGCAGAAGTACATTGGGCTGCCTTTGCACACGTGGACAGAACTGGTAGGTGGGAGTGATCCTTCCAACCTGACCTCAATATTGTTCCATCTTCGGATTGATTTCAGAGATGGTGGCCTACCAAGCAACCCATAACCAGCTGTGAAAGGAACATGGGCAGGTAGCTCTGCAAAAGGTGTGGGATGCCAACTTTGTGTTTCCAGAGTGAAAGGAGAAAATCTCATGGGATTTCACTTTTATCAATTTGTTTTAAGTGCATTCTGGTAGCACAGGGGTAGGAGCATTATCTTTGCACCATCAAGCCCAAGCCCAATCTAAAACTATTCTGTCTGTGCATCAGAATCTGAATTAAATACCTGCCAATTTAATGCAGCTACTGTCCTGCTGAAACTGAATGGGTTAAAGACATTGTGTGACATTGGTCTGTGAGAAAACTGACACCAACGGAGTAGAGTTTTGTCGCAATAACACACTGAGGGAGTCCCCCAGGCGGAACAGCAGAATACTTTGTGAGGTGACGGAGAATTCTTCAGAGGGAATCAAAAGATGAAAAGACTGTAGCTGGACAGAAATATTCTTATGGCTAATTTAAAAGATGCAGGAATCAAATTCATATGAAAGTTTGTGTCATCTTCATGATTTGTTGCTCCATAATTTATGGAGATTATATAAGCAAACCATAATTTCTGAAATAATGTTTCTTTGCAGAATGAATTTGAAGAGAAATGTTCAAATATTCTGAGCTGACTTCACCCAACATGGGCTAATTAGCACTCACATTGCCTACAGCTGCCTTGGCCTTAAATCACTAAGGAATATAACGCACCATTAAACACATTCTTTTTCCCTCATTACCTCATTGACTTTACCCAAAGCCTTACTGGGTTAATTTTAAAGTATGGGCTGCATGAGAAGAATTAATTGTGTGGCCCTGTGGGGTGTGATTTATATTCTAATCATGGTACTGACCATTGCTCATTTATGACGTTCTATTTTATGAATTATCACACCAGACCACTGGTGGGATATAAATTGTACCTCAACTGTTTCTATAATATATCTCTCAAACATCCTCAAAGTGAGAAAGTAATGGCAAGCTCAAAATGTAAAGACTGAATGAGGGAGTGGGGAAATCTGATGAAAGATTGTAAAAGGGCTTGACAGGTTCAGTATTTCTAGAGCTCTGAAAAATTAAAGGGATTTTACATCTCTCTCTCTTTCGCTTGTTCAAGGGCTGTGGGCACTGCTGCCTGGGCAAGTGTCTATGATAATCTCTAATTGCCCAGGGGGCAGTTAAGAGACAACATTTTGCTGTGGGCCAGGAGCACATGTAGGCCAGATCAGGGAAGGGTGGCAGATTTCCTTTCTTGAAGAACACTAGTGAGCCAGATGGGTTTTCTGCAATAATGGTTATATTAGACTTGCTTTTGATTCCAAGCTTTTATTAAATTCCAGTTTCATCATCTACTGTGGTGGGATTCAAGTCTACATCCCCATTAAACTTGGCTACTGGATTCTTAGTCTGGCAGCATCCACACAATGGCCAATACCTCCCCTCCTTGCTTCCAAAATGCTACGGTCAACTTGAGGATAATGGAAGAACTGAACTAGGGTCAAGAAATGAGCAGAAATAACTGGGCATTGAATGGGTCATGATAGCCTGAAGTGGGCAGGAGAAGAAGGAGCCATAAGAACAGTAAGCTGGGTAAGGGTGGGAGAGGGGAATGAACTGGATGAAGAGGTACCCACCCAGGAGGAAGGGAATCAGGAAAGGCTCCAAAGTAGCATCACATGCTCATTAAGCAAGGAAATACTTTCTCAAGTGTTATTGAATCATAGTTCAATCAAATTGAAGTAAGTGTGAATTATAGGGGTAAAGCCACCATGAAGCCAAGATTGGCAGCCTGCAAGACCTTCCCAACACCTCCACTTCTCTCCTTTAAATAACCACCAAACCTCAAACAGATCATTGTTTGCAGCAAACTGCCCAGCTTTCAGGACAACTCCATACAATCTGGTCATGGTAGATGCTGCAAGACATGTCAGAGTATCGACATGGATAGCACCATTACACGTGGGGGCACCTCCCACCATGTACGTGGCAGATACTCATGTGACTCAGCCAACAGGGAACACTTAGTGGTCCGGGACATTCAACCTCGGACCTTCGGGTGACCATCCTCCAAGACGGACTTCGGGACACCAAAATGGCCAAGCAGAGGTTGATAGCCAAGTTCGGTATCCATAGGGAGGGCTAGAACCAGGACCTTGGGTTCATGTCATGCACAGGTGACCCCACTGCACCACACACACAGACACACACACACACAGGCACAGACAGCCTCACACAGGGCACCTCACACCTTCAAAGCATTATCTGGGCCAACATAAAACGTATTGTTAAAGTTCATTTGAGAATGTAACTCTAAGGAAGTTCTTGAATTTACGTATGAAAGAACTGAAACCAACATGGTCATTCTAGAAGATGGGAGACCTCACAAACAATCCAGGTCTTTTTCAAGATGTAATTTCAGTTGCATTACACTGTAAAGTTTTGCTATGAATTCTATGTCTCACTATCTTATACTCCACAACCACCTCATGAAGGAGCAGTGCTCCAAAAGCGAATGCTTCCAATTAAACCTGTTGGACTATAACCTGGTGTTGTGTGATTTTTAACTTCGTACACCCCAGTCCAACACCAGAATCTCCAAATCATGACCAAGATTGATCACTTCAGGGGTGAGAAGGAATCAAATATATCTTTCAGGTCTGTCAGAATTGGTCAATCACTCAAGAGCAAAATGATCTAGAGGGGGATCTTCTGAGAATCTAAAAATGGGAAACTAAAATAAATGTTGGAAACCTGAAAAGAAGCTGGAAACTGCTGATGGATATCATTGACCTGAGTCTGTTTCTCTCTGTACAAATGCAGCCTCATGTTTTGAGTATTTCCAGCATTTTCTGTTTGTAAATGGGAAATGGGCACTCTGCTAATCAACTTCTCAAGCAATCTATTTGTTAATGAAGAAAGGACTATCTTTCTCAATTTCTATATTGTGCATGAATAGACACAGCTTTAAACATGGCATTAAATATTGATAAGGCACGAAAACTAACCAGGAAACTAGATGTGACTGAGCAGACACTGAAATAAGGTTTGAATAAACTTTCAGCTCCAGAAACTGAGGATTATTCCAAAGAGATTAGGATGGTTCGTGCATTCTTAATATTTTCAATTAATGTAGTGAGGCATGAACTTGGGGAAACATAAATCAATCAGTCTGATGTTGTGAGACAGTCTTACAGCATGCTATTAATGCCCATGTAATTATCATGTACCAAAGCTATAAGAGATGGTCAGCATAGGTTTCGAAGCAAAGCACGCTTCATGAACTAACTTTCATTCGATCGGGAGAGAAGTTAATTAGTGAATAGGTGATTCTCCGTGAAGTGGATCTCTTTGCATTTTAGAAGGAGCTCAATGAGGATGATGAGGCCTTGAATGAAGATAATGATGTGCGAATTAATAACGCATCAGTAAACTTGTTTAAAAATTGACTCAATAACAAAAAGCAGAAGGACAGGGGCCCTGTGTGGAGCTCTGGAAGATGGCCTGTCCTGAGTAACTGCTACAATTCATTGGCATCATATTGTCAGTATGCACTCAAACCTCTAAGTACCTTGGAATGTGGAACTGCATGAAATATAAATATAAGTGGTATTGTGCAATCCTGAATAAGGTTACATGGCCAAGTGAGGAGGTGGAAAAGGCTGAAATGGAATTGGGTCTTGTATGGAATGGCTACAGAATGTGGGGGATGGATTTAAATAGGAATCGGTATATGAGACAATATCCATTGAGAAAGAACGTGTGTCAATGAAAAAAACTAACTCTGGCCAAATCAGTAAAGGAAAAGGTTGCTGTTACTATCAATTGTTTGTGAAGCAGTGCATAGTCTCATTGCTGGGATATCTCAAGAGCATGTATCAACAAAGACATTTAAACTATATATATTTGGAATAAAGCATGCAATTTTAACCATTCCAACATCAAAAGAAGTTGCAGTTGAATTGAATGGAGTTTGCAAGCAAAGAGCTGATCATTGCAGGAGAATGGATGGGAGTGAGATTTAGAACATTGGGAAGATTTCAGTCTTCATCTTCTCTCTGGGCTGGTTCCATTTCCTCCTCTAGTTCTTATGTTTTTATTACATGTACTCTGGTCACTTCCCTTTCTGACCAATCATCTTTCTCCTGGAGAGGCCAATCTGTTGTTGTGGTGAAGGAAGGGCTGTCATGTGACCTTTTCAAGGCCAGTAACAGATGGACAACAAATCCTGACCTTCCCAACAATGCTCACATTCCATGAAAGAAATCTAAAAGTGGAACAGCCCTTTATTGACCCTAGCAGAGAGAAAACATTGCCAGGAACATGAGACGATTGGCCAGAAAAGGGCAATAATATCATAAAGATGGAAAAATGTTGAGCAGAGGAGAGAGAAATTCCAGAGAAAAAGACTGAAACCAAACCATTTATTGGAACCTCCAGATTCACAAAAGGCACCTGTGAAAAGTACAACCCTTTGGATGGGAAGGTTTAATCTATATCTGATTTGTACAGTCTGGCCAGAGAGAGGTTAAGTACCAACACAGGATAGAAAGAAAGAAAATTATGTCATGCCAATTTGAAAAGAAAACTGCAGGTATTCTTCAATGTATTTTTGAAAATATTTATCAAAGCACAGTGAGGCCAAGAACGTCAAGGAGGTTGCAAGTATTGTGTAAACATGTTAACATTACGCAGATCATTGTACAGTAATTACAAGTTGGTGAGCCCACCAACCCACAGCTAATTGCACAGTCAGGGACAAGTGACATCCAAATGGCAGCCTATGTCACAACGATTTCATAAAAGCATTTCCACAAATCTTTCCTGTTGTTTGCCTCATTGTGATAACTGCTGTAGTAGTCACATCAGCTCCTCAGGGTGGGTTCCATCAGAGTTTGGCTCTCAATCTCTACAACACACAATACATATCATAATTACATGGTTCATTTATTTATCTGGCATTTAAAGAGACCAGGTTGCTATCTGCCTGTGTACTTATGGGCATGAATTTAACTCTATGAGTGTTTGAATCATTAATGAGTTAAAATCTCATCAAATGGCTATTTTGCCAATGCTGCCTCCCATTTCTGCCAACTTCATCACTTCTTTTACAAGAAAACCCTATGGTCAGGAGTTTACTTTCGTTTTCTAGTCATTCTCGTCCATAATGTTCCTAGGAATGTTGGGATTATATCAATGATATTCCAGTATTGTCTGTACTCTATGTTTTACATATGATGCACACAGCCCTTCCCTCACCTGAGTGAAGGCAGTTTATTGCTCAGACTGTAGTGAAATGAAGCCATTTGGAAAACAACAAAGGTGGTTAATTGACTTGAAATTGCTCATGAAAATGAATAACTTTGGCTTCGATTCATAACTCCTCAGAAACCAAAATCAAAACCATTGTTTCATTATCGCTACTAGGTAAGGATCAATCTTCAACTACACATTCTCTGAAATCAGTTGCAGCTAAATTTAAGTTCCCATTCTCTGGAAGGAATTTTAAAGTCATAGTCCCCTAGCTATTCCAGGACCAGTCACATCCATTCAGACATGAGGGGGATAAATGGCTTCGTTCTGCACCGTGACACCTCGATGAATCTCTGGGGGTCCTTTTTAACTGATCCACAGAGTTAGCATCCTGCTGTTGGGATCCATGGTCAAGCAGAGCAGGGTGACACACAAGATCTGTAAAAAGAAGTACTATGAATTAAAGGGATCATGACATGGATTACTAGGCCTTGTCTTTACCTGAATTCCTGAGGCTGCAGGAATCTCAGGTTTGGAGAGGAATTCCTGGAAAGACTGCTCCTTTGTGCTCTCATTCCCACTTGGAGGCAGACTGTGAGATGTTGTGGTGAGGTGTTTCTATTTAGCAAATGGGTGGAAGAGAACAAGCTCTCTAACTGTGCAGGATTGGAGTGGTGTTACACAAACTCAACAGGTTCTCTTCTGAACCTCTGAAGATGAGTCATTGAACTCTTACACAGATGTTGCCAGACCTCTGAGTTTCTCCATCACTTTCTGTCTATTTCCAGCAACTGCAATGTTTTGCTTTTATGACCAGATTGGATGGGAGTGACTGAGGAGGATAGCTACAGAAATGTGGATCAAGCACTTTTTGATGAATGCAGCAATGGGACCAGTATCCTGAGACAGTATCACAGGTGTGACGGTGAACACTACCACTCTGACTTGCCCAGCACTGTCTACACATTACCCCTCGGAACAAGGCACTCTCACTCAGTTCCACTCATTCCTTAGGACTCACCTCAAATCCCCATTCGAGGAGTTGACGCTCACTTTCATCCCATTACCCTCCAACACTCATAACATGCACTTATATTCTGTGGTGTCCTTCCCAAAGAACAACACAAATCATAAACTATAACAAACACCCCCAACCCCCTTCACTTTCTACCCCTAGAAGAGAAAGTGGCACACTCTCAGAGAGAGGCAGTGACCTGGGGGAGTGGCACCCCAGGGACAAGGACTGTGTTGGTCAATACAATGTGGGTCCCAAGGATGGCAACAGCCTAGTGTTATTATCACTGGACTGTTAATCTAGACACCAGCATAATGTGTTGGGGAACTGGGTTCGAATCCCACCATGGCAGATGTTGGAATTTGAATTCAGTTAGAAAGCAAATCTGGAATGAAGACTCTAATGATGACCATGAATTCATTGCTGATTGTCAGGAAACAGCCCATCTGATCATTTAGAGAAGGAAACTCCCATCCTTACATGGCCTACCCTACACGTGACTCCAGCCCCACAGGATTGTAAACGACTCTGAACTGCCTGCTGGGCAATGAGGGATGGGCAATAAATGCTGGCCTAGCCAGAGATGCCCATGACCCATGAATACATTTTTTAAAAACTGGCCCACAGGGAAGGAGGGTAAGGCCCAGGGTACCTCAGATATCAGCAATCCCCATCTTCCATGAGGTGCTGGGTTTCCTGAGGGCCCAGACATATGGAGTGAGCTCTCTATGGGTCATCCGGCTGGATTGCTGCATCTATCCCCTCTGCCCTGTGGACAGGGATGTGCCAGAGGAGAATTAAGACCGTTCATACATACAAAGCAATCATGCAGGTTAGGAGCAAATTGAGGCCATTCAGCCCTTCAACCTGCTCCATCATTCAATATGATCATTGCTGATCTGATTATAACCTCAAATCTACATCCTGCCCACCCTAATCATCTTGCACTCCCCCTCTCCTCTTGCTGCTCCTGCTGCTCATTGGGCTTTCTGACTTGCCTCTTTCGAGGCTCATGATATGTGTCGTCATCAAGGTTATGGTCTACCTTTAGGTAGTCATGTTTTAGACATTCCTGTGCTGCTGTGAACCCTGGGAAATATATCACTGATACTGCAGCAACCTGACACACCTGAACCGTACTGCCGAGGGAACCCATATGGTGGCACTTCAATCCCAGCATCCTATTGGAAGCAACAATCCTGAGCCTAGAGATGACCATCCTCGTGTGGCCACTGTATCAGTCGCTGAGCACTAAACCCACTCAATGCCACTCTGGCTCTGGCTCACCATTGGACTAGGATCACAGGATGACCAGTGGTAATGTATCAAAGATTCTTTGGAAACCTACTTCAGCAGTTGGCAGTCAGTGCAATGGGGAAGCTGAGCAGGTGGGGAAGGCCAAAGGTGTGTAATCCCTCATCAAGGACAGACTGACCAACAGTCTGACCCCTGAATGACTGCCGGTGTGGAATGTGGATGAGTGTTTAATTCTGTTTCTCCCTCAGCCTCCCTCAACTTCTCCTTTTCCATCTCCTTTACTGTCTCCTGACCTCACCCCCCCATGTCTTCCACCCTCTTTCTCTTCCCTTTCATTTTCCATCTCTCTTTGTCTCTCTGCTCTGAGAGTTCATGTCAAGCCTCTCCTCCTTCCAAGGGATTCCCAGGAGAGAGTGCGTGTTGTTGATGTGGATGTTGTGCTTATCTGGCGATTCAATAGTGAAGGCTGAACTGCGTTTTCCAAAAATCCCATCAAAATAAACACTTTAACAATAATGCTATGCTATTGCGTCTGGATATTTGGGGCATATTCAAATGAGAACAGTGCCCCAAGAATTCCTCTGAGAGCTTTGCAAATTTCTGCAGGATCAGTCCAATCCTTCCTCCTGCATGCCCCTGGTTTAAGAAAGGCTTGATGCCAATTTTTATCTTCAGGTCTCACAGATTGAGGTAGTTGGTTAATTTGGTTCATTAGGACACTGACATATCTCTCTACAAATTTTGGTTTTTAATTTCTGTACTCGGCATGATTAACAGCAGCAATGTGCTTTGATCAAACATTGTCATTCCACATGACTGGCCTTATCTCAATGATTAAATAACCACCTAATCTCCTTTTTGTTAATTTTGTAATACCTGACTTTGGTTTGACATTTGTATAATATAACTCTCATCTAGCAGGTACTATCAGCAAGGCAGAGACTTGTATGCAAATTGACATTTGAAGGAATATTTTTCTGGCAGCAGTTTCTGAGAATGGAAGACTAGAATCTATTTCAACAATCAGTCTCAGAAATAAGGGTGAGCATGATTTTAAAAATAGATGCAGATTCTGAAGACTATAAACCCCTTTATGTCTAAAATGCCTGTGTAATGGATAAAGATTCATGTCAAACTGTATTGGATGTCTTTATCTTGGCATGACTGTGTAAAGGCATTAAATCTTATTCCAGTTTTACTTTCACTCAGGGCTCATATAGTTGCCTCTGAACTAAGGTTGCAGGTTCAGGTCTTACGGCTTCATCTCGGAATCCCTCCAGTTTAAGACTGAGGGAGAGCTGCTCGAAAATTTCAATCAGTAATTTACTAAAAATTACCATTTGGCAATAACACTAAGATAGCCCTGACCATAATCATTGTGTTCAAGATTGGAGACGGTTACAGAGAGTGGTGAACTCAGCGCGGACAATCACAAAGGCCAACCTCCCATCTATAGAATCAATCCACCAGGCCGACTGTCAAGGAAAGGCCGCCAGCATTCTCAAAGATCCATCCCACCCTGGCAATGTTTTCCTACAACCTCTACCATCGGGGAGAAGGTACAGAAGCCTGAACACACGCACCAGCCGGTTTCGAAACAGTTTATACCCGACTGTTGTTAGAATACTGAATGGACTCACAAACCCTTAACATTCACCTGTACCTGTGTTTTTGTTTTTGCCGCTGTTTACCTATTATTCACTTATCTATGCTACTTAACTCTGTGATCTGCCTGTATTGCTCGCAAGACAAAGCTTCCACTGTGCCTCGGTACACGTAACAATTCAATTCAATTCAATCAATTCAATTCATAAGTTGTCAGGAGGAGGTGAAATAACTCCACATCGACTCAGTATTCCATTACCAAGTCACCCTTTATTTACGCCCGCACAGTTCATGACAATGACCCAGCTAGCTCAGAAGCAGGCTCTGGAGAGAACAGAACCTCTGACACTCCTGTTTATATCTGTCAGCCAGGGCTCCCCATTGCACCAGAATAGCAGCCCTGATCAAGGAACTCATAATCTCTGAGGTCCACCTGCCTGACCTTGGTATAATCACTATGGGAGGGAAAATGTTGACAGAGGGACACAGATAGATTTGATAAATGGGCAAAATGATTGATTAATGGAATTCAATGTAGGAAAATGTTGGGGCGGCACAGTGGCTCTGTTGTTAGCACTGCTCCCTCACCAGCCTAGGGACTTGGGTTCGATTCCCACCTCAGGCGACTGTCTGTGTGGAGTTTGTACATTCTGCACATGTCTGCGTGGGTTTCCTCCATGTGCTCTGGCTTCCTCCCTCAATCCAAAGATGTGCAGGTCAGGGGAATTGGCCATGCTAAATTATACCATAGCGTTAAGTGCATTAGGCAGGGGGGAGTGAGTCTAGATGGGCAGAAGGGCCTGTTACCATATTGTGGAGAGTCTATTTTAATTTAAAAATGTCAACTTGCCCACTTTGGTAGGAAGAATAGCAAAGCAGTACATTATTTAAATGGAGAAAGACTGGAGGCACTATGGTAGATAGGAATCTGTGCGTCCTGAATCACAAAACGTTAGTTTGCAGATGCAGCAGGGGATTAGGTGAGCAAACAAAATGTTATTATTTACTATGGGGGGAATGGAATGTAAAAGTAGAGAAAGATTGCTGCAGTTATACAGCAGCTTGGAGCGATCATTTCCAGAGCAGTGTGTCCTTATTTGAAAAAAGGATGAAATTGTATTCAGAGCAGCTCAGAGAGAGCAGAAATTATGGAATTGTTACAGCGCGGAACGCCTTCAGCCGAATATATCTGACTGGCTCTCTGAATGAACAGCATAACTTAATGTCATTCTCCTGCCCTTTCCCATAATCCTGCATATTTCCAGTTATACCATTATTGAATGCTGTTTGCAATGCCTTGAATGAACCTTCCTCAATCAGACCTCAAGACAAAGTGTCTTATACCTAAACAACCCAGAATCCTACAGTGTGTAAACAGGCCATTTGATCCATCGAGAATGCACTCACCCTCTGAAGAACATCCCTCCCAGACCCATTCTCCCATTCCCCAACCTTATTGTCTATACTCCTGCATTTCCCATGACTAATTCACTTAACGTACACATCCCTGGACACTACAGGCAATTTCGCATGGCCAATCCAACTGATCTGCAAATCTTTGGACTGTGGGAGGAAAGTGGACCAACTGGAGGAAACCCACACAGACACAGGGAGAATGTACAAACTCCACACAAACATTTGCCTGAGGGTGGAATTGAACTTGGGTCTCTGGCACGGTGAGGCAGCAGTTCTAACCACTGAGCCACCGTGCCACCACACTTGACAGTTTATCTTTATAACTAAAGTTCCATCCTGGGACCATTCTTATAAATCTCTTCTGCACTATTTCCAATGTAATCCCATCCTTCCTAAAGGGTCACGCCCAGAACTGTGTACAATACTCTAGCTGACATCTAACCTTCCTGAAGAAGGGTCATTGGATCCAAAACATTAACTCTGCTTTTTCTCCATAGTTCCCTCAAGGCCTACAGAGCTTCTCCAGCAATTTTTCTCTTTGTTTCAGATTTTTTGAACTCTAACTAATGTCATGAAAATTCGGCAAAGCCTTCTTGCTCTTGTATTCCATATTCCTAGTAATAAAGCTAAGGATACAATATGCTCATTGCTGTGTTTTCAAGCATTGAAATTTTCGAGCAGCTCTCCCTCAGTCTTAAACTGGAGGGATTCAGAGATGAAGCCTTAAGACCTGAACCTGCAACCTTAGTTCAGAGGCAACTATATGAGCCCTGAGTGAAAGTAAAACTGGGATAAGATTTAATGCCTTTACACAGTCATGCCAAGATAAAGACATCCAATACAGTTTGACATGAATTTTTATCCATTATATAGGCATTTTAAATATAAAAGGGGTTTATAGTCTTCAGAATCTGCATCTATTTTTAAAATCATGTTCACCCTTATTTCTGAGACTGATTGTTGAAATAGATTCTAGTCTTCCATTCTCAGAAACTGCTGCCAGAAAAATATTCCTTCAAATGTCAATTTGCATACAAGTCTCTGCCTTGCTAATAGTACCTGCAAGATGAGAGTTATATTATACAAATGTCAAACCAAAGTCAGGTATTACAAAATTAACAAAAAGGAGATTAGGTGGTTATTTAATCATACAGCATATTATGGCAATAAGTATACAGTATACTGATTGCTCATTCTCTTGCCCTTCCGTTTCGAGTTAATTATGGACATGTACTCAGGTCTAATTATTTTCTGTATTCACCCTCAGGCAATGTGGGTGCCACTGGCTGAACAACTCTTTTTTATTGCCCATCCTTAGTTGCCCTTGAGAAGGTGGTGGTGAGCTGCCTTCTTGAAAAGCTGTAGTCCATGTGCTGTAGGTTGGTCCACAATGCCCTCAGGGAGGAATTCCATGATTTTGATCCAGTGACAGTGAAGGAATAATGATATATTTCCAAGTCAGGATGGTGAGTGGCTTGGAGGGTGAGGGATGGTGTTCTAAATGGAAGTGGTTGTGGGTTTGCAAGGTGCTGCCTAGGGAACCTTGGTGGGCCTCTGAGTGGATGCTTGTGGGTGTGGTGCCAATCAAATGGGCTGCTTTGTCCTGGATAGTGTCAAGCTGAGTGTTGGAGCTGTGCCCATCCAGGCAACTGGGGAGGATTCCATCACACTCCTGACTTGTACCTTGTAAATGATGGACACCCTTTGGGGAGTCAGGAGCTGAGTTACTCACCACAGTATTCCGAACCTCTGATCTGCTCAGTGAGTCCAGTTGAGTTTCTGGTTCATGGTAACCCCTAGGATGTTGACTGTTGGGGGAGGGTGTGTGTGTGTGTGTTGAGTTTTGGTAACACCATTGAATGTCAAGGGGTTGATAATTAGATTCTCTTATTAGATATGGTCATGGCCTAGAATTTATGTGGCGTGAATTCACATAAATTGTGTTCTGAACTGAAAACCTATTTTTGATCAGTTGGTAAACATGTTGTGAAATAACAAATGAGTGTCTGATATAGAGTTATACCATCTTGAGATGTTAACTCTGTTTCCCTCTTCACAAACACTGAAAGCCTGTTGAGCTTCTCTAGAATTGTCTGAAAAATGTTGTATCTAGGAATAATGGTGAAATAAATCAGAACTGGCTATTGAGGGAGTGCAGCATAGGTTCACGCGGTCAATTCCTGGAATGGCGGGATTACCTTACGCTGAAAGACTGAAGCGACTGGGCTTGTATACCCTTGAGTTTAGAAGACTGAGAGGGGATCTGATTGAGACATATAAGATTATGAAAGGATTGGACACTCTGGCAGCAGGAAACATATTTCCGCTGATGGGTGAGTGCCAAACCAGAGGACACAGCTTAAAAATACGGGGTAGATCATTTAGGACAGAGATGAGGAGAAACTTCCAGGCCCAGTCTCTGGATTCATTTAAGAAAGAGTTGGATAAAGCTCTCAAGGCTTGTGGAATCAAGGGTTATGGAGATAAGGCAGGAACAGGATACTGATTGAGGATGTTCAGCCATGATCATATTGAATGGTGGTGCAGGCTCACAGGGTAGAATGGCCTACTCCTGCACCTATTGTCTATTGTCTATTAACTAAAATTTGCATACTTGAAAGGAGAGATCTACCAGTGTGGGTTCAGTGATTCCTTTAACCCAGCTGTTTCAGCTGATTGAATTTTAACAAAATAAGAAGATTCGGATCTAATTTGACAGCAAACTCCAATACAGTATTGGCAGATTTTTAAATCTAACTGATGTGTTGCACTAATAGGGGAAGCTCCAAACCCCCTCAGACAATTTTTATTCCTTTAGGTAAGTTTCCCCGTTGCAAATGTTTGCATGCGAACCATTCCCTGTTGCTATGCAACGAGCTCTCTCACAAACTTATTACCATGGACCCTTCAATGTAACTGACTGTACAATTAAAACCCTTGTAAATTGGGTACCAATGGGGATTTGTGCACTGCTGAGTTATAATTAACGTGGTCAAAACCAGTTCATACAATTCCCAGTTCTGTTATCCTATTTTATTTCCCAGTAATAAACTGCAAATTAGTTTGTAATAAATTTGCAGGAGCAATATCTGCATCTTATGCCTAACCCATGTCAACAGGTTAAATGAGAAGTTTCCACGTTAATTCTGGCAGGTGACTGGGTCTTCATGAACAATGGTGCTAACTCATGTGTACCAATCGTGAAAAAGCAGATTTCACTCACTTGCATCCTCGGTTCATGTCGAAGTCCCATGCTGCTGATTGTCACACCCCCTATCCATTTTTCGAGAGTATTTGAAAAGCATCAGCTAACATCAGTGCCTGTGCACATGGAGTTTTTGAAAGCACATAGTGCAATGTGACTCATAGCTGGAAAAGCTGGAAGCAAAATCAATTTTCCATTGTACATGGATTTCACCAGTTTTCTCATTTCCCTTTCCCCCACCTTATCCCAGATCCAACCTTCCAACTCAGCACAACCCTCTTGAACGGTCCTACCTGTCCATCTTTCTTCCCACCTAGCTGCTCCACCCTCCTCTCCGACCTATCACCTTCCCCCCTCCACCTTCATCCACCTATCACATTCCCAGCTACCTTCCCTCCAGCTCCCCCTCCCCTCTCCCATTTATTTCTCAGCCCACTTGGGCCACAAGCATCATTTCTGAAGAAGGGCTTATGCCTGAAACATCGATTCTCTTGCTCCTCAGATGCTGCCTGACCTGCTGTGCTTTTCCAGCACCACACTCTTCCACTCTGATCTCCAGCATCTGTAGTCCTCACTTTCTCTGAGTTTCTTTCTTCAGCAGTGGTAGTGGGCGGCAAGGTGGTTAGCACTGCTGCCTCACAGCGCCAGAGACCTGGGTTCAATTCCTGCCTCAGGCGACTGACTGTATGGAGTTTGCACATTCTCCCCGTGTCTGCGTGGGTTTCCTCCGGTTTCCTCCCACAGTCTAAAAATGTGCAGGTTAGGAGAATTGGCCAAGTTAACTTGCCTGTAGTGTTAGTTGAAGGGGTAAATGTAGGGGAGTGGGTTGCGGGTCGGTGTGGACTTGTTGGGCTGAAGGGCCTGTTTCCACACTGTAAGTAATGTAATCTTTACACTGTTTGTCAGGGTTTCCATTAATGCTCTTTACCAGTTAATTTGTGTTTATTTTTGATTATACTTTTGAAGTGAAGTCACTGTTGCAATGTCAGTGAACAATTTGTTCACATTAAGGTTTCACAAGCAGCAATGAAACGTAAAGACCATGTTGTGAGTAAAACAGACTTGGCAAAAAAGATTGACCAAGTCACTGGGGGAAACACCCCTGCTCTTCCTTGAAGTTTATAGGGGGTCAGTTTACTGACTCAATTTGAAGATGGTATTTTTGACAGTGTGGCACTTTGTCAAGTCTGCACTTGGGCTTAAACATTGATACAGTGTTCAAGTCTCTTGAATAATATTTGAACCTACAAGCTCCATGCACAGCAGTGGGAGAATGGCACCATTGAACCAGGGCTGAAGATTTGGGGTAACTGAGGCCTATCTTGGCATTGCATCTACTGGACCTGATGTGTGTTTTATGTCCAGTAGGATATTTTACCTGCAGTGCCAGTGCTTGTGGCATTCCCTAGCATACAAAACTTTGGGTGGAATCTTACACAGAGCTGAGCAACATGGGCCATATGTGGCAGAGTTGAGTGAGAAATATAGTGAGGGTCATCTCAATACTCCAATTTTCATAAGCAGCATGTTGAGATTCTCACTAGGCAGCAGTCAGATGCCAATTGACACTTGTTAATCACCTTGTTCACAGCACAGCTTGCCTTCTTAACATTTAGCCTGCCATCTTCATAAAACAAAAAGCTAGATGTCACGCAAAGCCCATGTGGAACGTAGAATGGATACTTGACACAGTCATCTTGTCCTTTTGAATGACATCCATGTTGCCTATGACCAAGCAGCATCTCGGGGCACAATCCGTAGACACCACCTGCATGTCCCCCTAGTTCATGGGCATTGACATCCAGGACCTGCCAACTCCTCTTGACCATCAGTTCCAATCCATTGGCAGGCTCCATTACAGGGTACACTGGCAGCTCAACTGAGGAGGTTACACCAAGAACACTGTGCAGGAAATGAAAGGATCATCTCATGGTTGCTTGCTTGCAATCTTAGTACTCACACACTCAGTGCCAACTTGCCTCCTGCTTTGCAAAAGCCTTGCCGAGTCATGCCTGTTGCTACATTGGCACTTCAGCCAGAGCCAAAGGCTGCCCCTGCCGCCATTTTGAGGTACTCTTCATGTTGGACAGAGAGACACAGACAGGAATCTCACTAGGGGCAGAGGTATCATGATCTGTAGCATATAACATATATTAAGGCCCAAAACACACTACTGGGTTATTAGTGTAATTCTTGGTAGTGTAGATGAGCAGAGAGATCTCGGTGTCCACGAACATAGATCCCTGAAAGTTGCCACCCAGGTTGATAGGATTGTTAAGAAGGCACATGGTGTGTTAGCTTTTATTAGTAGAGTGATTGAGTTTTGGAACCATGAGGTCATGCTGCAGCTGTACAAAACTTTGGTGCGGCCGTACTTAGAGTATTGCATCCAGATTTGGTCAATGCGTTATAGGAAGGAATGGAAGCTTTGGAAAGGGTTCAGAGGAGATTTACTTGGATGATGCCTGGAATGGAGGGAAGGTCTTACGAGGAAAGGCTGAGGGACTTGACACTATTTTCTTCAGAGAGAAGAAGTTGAGAGGTGACTTAATTGAGATGTATAAGACAACAGAGGGTTAGATATGGTGGACATAGAGAGCCTTTTTTCTTGGATGGTGATAGCTAGCATGAGGGGACAAAGCTTTAAATTGAGGGGTGATAGATGTTGGATTGATGTCAGAGGTGGTTTCTTTACTCAGAGAGTTGTAGGAGCATGGAACGCCCTGCCTACAACAGTAGTAGACTTGGCAAACTTCAAGGACATTTAAATGGCCATTGGATAGATGTATGGATGGGAATGGAATAGTGTAGGTTAGATGGGCTTCGGATTGGTTTCTCAGGTCAGTGCAACATCGAGGGCCAAAGGCCTGTGCTGCACTGTATGTTCTATGTTCTAAGTTCGAGTGTGTGCCAACTGCCTGCCTGGCAAACACACTGCACCTTTACTCAATCAAATAGCCATGTCTGTAACTGGCTGAGTGCTGGTCCTCCATCTTGTTAAAGGGATGGGTGCTGTCAGTCAGCAGTCATAGAGTCATAGAGATGTACAGCATGGAAACAGACGCTTCGGTCCAACCCGTCCATGCCGACCAGATATCCCAACCCATTCTAGTTCCACCTGCCAGCACCCGGCCCATATCCCTCCAAACCCTTGCTATTCATATACCCATCCAAATGCCTCTGAAATGTTGCAATTGTACCAGCCTCCAACACATCCTCTGGCAGCTCATTCCATACACTACCACCCTCTGTGTGAAAAAGTTGCCCCTTAGGTCTCTTTTATGTTTTTTTCCCACACCCCAAACCTATGCCGTCTAGTTCTGGACTCCCTGACCCCAGGGAAAAGTCTTTGTCTATTTATCCTATCCATGCCCCTCATAATTTTGTAAACCTCTATGAGGTCACCCCTCAGCCTCCGACGCTCCAGGGAAAACAGCCCCAGCCTGTTCAGCCTCTCCCTATAACTCAGATCCTCCAACCGTGGCAACATCCTTGTAAATCTTTTCTGAACCCTTTCAAGTTTCACAGCATCTTTCCAATAGGAAGGAGACCAGAATTGCACGCAATTTTCCAACAGTGGCCGAGCCAATGTCCTGTACAGCCGCAACATGACCTCCCAACTCCTGTACTCAATACTCTGACCAATAAAGGAAAGCATACCAAACGCTTTCTTCACTATCCTATCTACCTGCAACTCCACTTTCAAGGAGCTATGAACCTGCACTCCAAGGTCTCTTTGTTCAGCAACGCTCCCGAAGACCTTACCATTAAGTGTATAAGTCCTGCTAAGATTTGCTTTCCCAAAATGCAGCACCTCACATTTATCTGAATTAAACTCCATCTGCCACTTCTCAGCCCATTGGCCCATCTGATCCAGATCCTGTTGTAATCTCAGGTAACCCTCTTCGTCTCCACTCCACCTCCACTTTTGGTGTCATCTGCAAACTTACTAATTGTATCTCTTATGCTCACATCCAAATCATTTATGTAAATGACAAGAAGTAGAGGGCTCAGCACCAATCCTTGTGGCACTCCACTGGTCACAGGCCTCCAGTCTGAAAAACAACCCTACACCACCACCCTCTGTCTTCTACCTTTGAGCCAGTTCTGTATCCAAATGGCTAGTTCTCCCTGTATTCCATGAGATCTAACCTTGCTAATCAGTCTCCCATGGGGAACCTTGTTGAACGCCTTACTGCAGTCCATATAGATCACATCTACTGCTCTGCCCTCATCAATCTTTTTTATTACTTCCTCAAAAAACTCAATCGAGTTGGTGAGACATGATTTCCCATGCACAAAGCTGTGTTGACTATCCCGAATCAGTCCTTGCCTTTCCAAATATATGTACATCCTGTCCCTCAGGATTCCCTCCAACAACTTGCCCACCACCAAGGTCAGGCTCACTAGTCTATAGTTCCCTGGCTTGTCCTTGCCACCCTTCTTAAACAGTGGCACCACGTTTGCCAACCTCCAGTCTTCCAGCATCTCACCTGTGACAATGGATGATGCAAATATCTCAGCAAGAGGCTCAGCAATCACTTCTCTAGCTTCTCGGGTACACCTGATCAGGTCCTGGGGATGTATCCACCTTTAACTATTTCAAGACATCCAGCACTTCCTCCTCTGTAATCTGGACATTTTGCAAGATGTCACCATCAATTTCCCAACAATCTGTATCTTCCATATCCTTTTCCACAGTAAATACTGATGCAAAATATTCATTTAGTATCTCCCCCCATTTTCTATGGCTCCACACAAAGGCCGCCTTGCTGATCTTTGAGGGGCCCCATTCTCTCCCTAGTTATCCTTTTGTCCTTAATATATTTGTAAAAACCCTTTGGGTTCTCCTTAATTCTATTTACCAAAGCTATCTCATGTCCCCATTTTGCCCTCCTGATTTCCCTCTTAAGTATACTCCTACTTCCTTTATACTCTTCTAAGGATTCATTCGATCTATCCTGTCAATATCTGACATATGCTTCCTTCTTTTTCTTAACTAAATCCTCAATTTCTTTAGTCATCCTGCATTCCTACCTACCAGCCTTCCCTTTCACCCTGACAGGAATATACTTTCTCTGGATTCTCATTATCTCATTTCTGAAGGCTTCCCATTTTCCAGCCATCCCTTTACCTGCAAACATCTGCCTCCAATCAGCTTTTGAAAGTTCTTGCCTAATACCGTCAAAATTGGCCTTTCTCCAATTTAGAACTTCAACTTTTAGATCTGGTCTATCCTTTTCTATCACTATTTTAAAATGAATAGAATTATGGTCGCTGGCCCCAAAGTGCTCCCCCACTGACACCTCAGTCACCTGCCCTATCTTATTTCTCAAGAGTAGGTCAAGTTTTGCACCTTCTCTAGTAGGTACATCCACATACTGAATCAGAAAATTGTCTTGTACACACTTAACGAATTCCTCTCCATCTCAACCTTTAACACTATGGCAGTCTCAGTCGATGTTTGGAAAGTTAAAATCCCCTACCATAACTACCCTATTATTCTTACAGATAGCTGAGATCTCCTTGCAAGTTTGTTTCTCAATTTCCCTCTGACTATTAGGGGGTCTATAATACAATCCCAATAAGGTGATCATCCCTTTCTTATTTCTCAGTTCCACCCAAATAACTTCCCTGGATGTATTTCCAGGAATATCCTCCCGCAGCACAGCTGTAACGTTATCCCTTACCAAAAATGCCACTCCTCCTCCTCTCTTACCTCCCTCTCTATCCTTCCTGTAGCATTTGTATCCTGGTACATTAAGCTGCCAGTCCTGCCCATCCCTGAGCCATGTTTCCGTAATTGCTATGATATCCCAGTCCCATGTTCCTAACCATGCCCTGAGTTCATCTGCCTTCCCTGTTAGGCCTCTTGCATAGAAATAAATGCAGTTTAATTTATTAGTCCTACCTTGTCCCTGCCTGCCCTGACTGTTTGACTCACTTCTGTTCTCAGATCGATCTCTTTCCTCACTATCTCCCTGGTTCCCAACCCCCACCTTACTAGTTTAAATCCTCCCAGGCAGTTCTAGCAAATTTCCCTGTCAGTATATTAGTCCCCTTCCAATTTAGATGCAATCCGTCCTTCTTGTACAGGTCATTTCTACCCCAAAAGAGATTCCAATGATCCAAAAATGCGATTCCTTCTCCCATACACCAGCTCCTCAGCCATGCATTCATCTGCTCTATTCTCCTATTCCTGCCCTCACTAGCTCGTAGCACTGGGAGTAATCCAGATATTACTACCCTTGAGGACCTCCTTTTTAAATTTCTGCCTAACTCTCTGTAATCTCCCTTCAGAGTTTCAACCTTTTCACTTCCAATATCATTAGTTCCAATGTGGACAATGACCTCCTGCTGGCCCCTCTCCCCCGTGAGAACATTCTGCACCCTCTCTGAGACATCCTTGATCCTGGCACCAGGGAAGCAACACACCATGCTGCTTTTTCTCTGCTGGCCACAGAAACGTCTGTCTGTACCTCTGACTACAGAATCCCCTAACACAATTGATCTCTTGGAAGCCGACATACCCCTCGTTTCATTAGAGCCAGTCTCAATACCAGAAACTTGGCTGTTCGTGCTACGTTCCTCTGAGAATTCATCACCCCATATATTTTACAAAACAGCATACCTGTTTGAAATGGGTATATCCACAAAAGACTCCTGCCCTAGGTGCCTACCTGTCTTACCCTTCCTGGAGTTAACCCATCTATGTGACTGTATCAGAGACTTTCCCCCCTTCCTATAACTGCCATCCATCACATACTGTTGCTATTGCAAATTCCTCATCGCTTCTGTCTGTCTCTCCAACTGATCCACTCGATCTGATAAGATTCGCATCCAACAGCATTTATGGCAGATATATATTTATGGCTGTAATCCTTAAACTCTCTTTAAACTCCCACATCTGACAAGAAGTACATATCACTGCAAAGGCCATTTTTGCTCCTTCACAATCTACAGACCCAGAAAATAACACCGTCTTATTCTTCTACAAACACTGCCCCAGGTTAAATTAATGTCCATGGCTTATATTTTAAGTTTAATCAAGAGACTTATCTCCAAAAACATTTAATCAAGAAAGAACCCACTATACTCACTACTGCAGCCTTTCTCTTGGACAGACTTAAAACAACAATTAACTTCTCTGATTCTGTGCTGTGAATTTCACCCAAACCGGTTCCTCCAAGATTAGTTGTGAATTTCACTGTTTGTTAATTTTCCCAGATGCACTCGATGTCCAGCGATATACGAATTCAAACAGCAAAGGCAGTAACTGTGCAGGTTCTCTCTCTCTCTCTCCTGCACTGTCCTCACCATGTGCTTCCTTTGTCTGCTCTTCTCCCTTTTAAAACTGCTGTTGTTTTGACTTTTTTTCCACAGTTCCAAAACAACGTAACAGCATATAAACCAGTAATTGCTGCTCCTGGAATTCGAGGAAATCACCTCCAACACCTAAAATACCTCAAAAAAAAAGCAGCAGTCATAGGCACAATCTGCACACACAGTCCAGGGGCCTCTCCATGGTCAGTCATCCATTTATAATGCTCTCAATCAGGAAATCTGTCCCAGTACAGTCTGGGAGTACACAGTAATCAGTCCTGTCAGACCAGGAGCTAAGTATATCTCATATTGTCAGTCAGGGAGTTGCAAACACCAGCAGTCAGGGTTAGGTTTGCTGTATCTAGGATCTGCTTCATAAGTTGGTCAGAGATCTGGGGGGATTACAGTTTTGGAGAAGCTTCCACTGAACTTTCAGTATGGTTTAGGTAGGCGAGTGGGGTGGGGGGGGGGTGGGGGGGTGGAATGTCAGTAGGGGCAGATGAAGGACTGCTGCCTGAAAGGGTGGGGGAGGGAAACAGAGAAGTGGAGATACAGTTACTGACCAGGGGCTGCTCAAGGTGAAAAGGGGCAAGTGGGACAACACTGGAGGAGGTTGTGGGTGGGGGAAGCAGTTATTGACAATTACCACCACCATGTCATCCCTACAGAGAACATAGAGGGCCCATGAGGGAGCCACTATAGTGTAATGGCAGAGTTACAGGGTCTGGGAGGATAGCTAGAAGCAAAGTTCAGTCTGGTGGGACTCCACCTAGAGTACTGGATAAAAAATGGATGTTGGGGCAATCAAAAATATCGACCCTTGGGGGGACAAATGGTGACCAGAGTCAGTGTTGCAACCCAGGCTGGAGGATTCAGAGACATAGCTGGGTTCCCCAAGGATTAGTGTGCAATCAGCTGCACACATGTGGCATCAAAAGGGCCATATCACAACACAACAGAATTCATCGATAAGATACATGTGCAGGCCACCTATGACCCCTGTTACTACTTGCTGCAGGTGTATGCTCACGACCCTGGCAGCTGCCATGACTCCTACATCCTGAAGGCCTCGCGTACAGCCGGTGTGACAAGGGCTCATGACACTATTGTGCAACCCCCTGCTGATGTTGTGCTCCGGTACAGTGCTGCCCATGCTTTGACCAGGACTGTGGTAGACCTGTGATAAGGCAGCTGAAGATGCAATTCTGCTGCTTGGACTGGTCCAGGAGGTCCCACCAATATAATCTGGACAGAGGGTGCCACATCATCCTGGCAACAAGGCATGTGCTGGATGCTAGAAGAACTAGGGGAGTAACAGCAGTCTTCCAAAGAAGAAGCCAGGCAACAGGAACAATTGAACAGGAAGCTATCTGTGTCCATGATAGTGTTCAGCTGCATTAGGAACTACAGGTCAGATAGGAATTGACTGACACCCCATTCCAGCCAATGGGAGATGGGTGCAGAATGGCGTGGAAAATAATCTTCGATCATAGCGCGGAAATCTGCTGTGCGCTGTCTCTATTCATTTTGTGGTCCCTTTTGCTTTCATAGAACATCGAACTTAGAACATTACAGCGCAGTACCGACCCTTCAGCCCTCAATGTTGTGCCGACCTGTGGAACCAATCTAACCTACACTATTCCATTTTCATCCATATACCTATCCAATAACTATTTAAACAGCCTTAAAGTTGGTGACTTTACTACTGTTGCAGGTCGTACTCTCTGATTAAAGAAACTATGTCTGATATCTGTCCTATTTCTATCACCCCTCAATTTAAAGCTATGTCCCCTTGTGTTAGCCATCACCATCTGAGGAAAAAGGCTCTCACTGTCCACCTCTGATTATCTTATATGTCTCAATTAAGTCACCTCTCAACCTTCTTCTCTCCAACAAAAACAGCCTCAAGTCCCTCAGCCTTTCCTCGTAAGACCTTCCCTCCATACCAGGCAACATCCTAGTAAATCTCCTCTGAACCCTTTCCAAAGTTTCCACATCCTTTCTATAATGTGTTGACCAGAACTGTGCACAAGACTCCAAGTGCGGCCACACCAGAGTTTTGTACAGCTGCAGCATGACCTTGGTAAATGAAAGCATAGGTTTGGAATTGTCTGACTGTTTTCCTGTATGTGACATTCCCTACTGGACAAGATCTGCAATGGGCATTGGGAGCAGACTGTTCAGGTACGGTGTAGTGACAGAGAGGCAAAGTGAATGGCTTTGTGATTAACGAGCAATAAGGGTGAGAGAATGGAGTTGTACGCACAAAGGATTGTCAGCTATGCCAACAATGTGTGGCCGTGTGGCTTTCTGATTCCTGTGCCATGAGATTGCTTAATTAGAGACAAAAAGACTGCAGGTGCTGGAATCCAAAGTAGACAGGCAGGAGGCTGGAGGAAAACAACAAGCCAGGCAGCATCAGGAGGTGGAGAAGTCGACATTTCGGGTATAACCCTTCTTCAGGACATTGTTGGCATCCGGGTATACAGCAGCCTTGCAAAGATGGTACAGGCACAAGGATGCTGGTCATTCAGTGAATGTTCACTGGGTGGCAAGTTGTTTTGGGAACAGTACATGGTAAGATGGGGGGAAATTGTATGTAAGAGACATCATGGGGCAAGGTTGGTAATGCGGCAAGTTTGACAAGATATGGTAAGAGAACCATGAGGCACTGCCCTCCAAAAAACCTAGTTCATTCATAAGAGCAGCATGCAGTTATTAATGAGTCATCCTTTAAGTAATCCACATTAAAATGGAATATGCAATTTTTAAATCCTCAAATTCACATGGCGTGATACAGTGAGGATATCATAAGGATGTCTCTTAAAATGATACAAACCTTGTCTCTTAAACTGCGACATATTGACTATGAGACAGAACATAACATCCACCTTTTCCCAAAGATCAAAGCTTTGCCCAAATAAATATTTATCGTTGGTCATTGGCAATATGATCATGAACGTGATAATCATATTAATCAATATCAAATGCATGGTAGCTCAGTGGTTAGCACTGCTGCTGCAAAGCACCAGAGTCCCAGGTTCGGTTCCAGCCTCGAGTGACTGACTGTGTGGAGTTTGCACATTCTCCCCGTGTCTGCGTGGGTTTCCTTCGGGTGCTCCGGTTTCCTCCCACAGTCCAAAGATGTGCAGGTCAGGTGGATTGGCCATGCTAAATTGCCCGTAGTGTTAGGTGCATTAGTCCGAGGGAAATGGGTCTGGGTGGGTTACTCTTCGGAGGGTCGGTGTGGACTGGTTGGGCCATAAGGCCTGTTTTCACACTGTAGGGAAACTAATCTGATCTAATTTCAATGCAAAACCTCAGAGGCTGGATCCTAATTTGATTGTCCCATCTGCATCTGTAGAGGTACACAATATACCTGTTTGATAAACACTGCCACAGTTAGGCAGTAAGTGTGGGGGTACGGAGAAAGGAAAGTACACCTGTCTGACAATCCCATTGTCAACTCATGGCTACTGTCACTTAACATCACTGTACAACCATCAGCAGAGGTTTCTTACCCACTGCCTTTGTGTTGCACAATGTTGCGCTGCACGTTGCTCTGAGTAGGTTTCTGTTCATTCGCAATGTAGCATCATGATCAGAAATTACTTTGTCTGATCCAGGCTGGTTGCATATTCTAAAAACCTTTGCTGGTTCCATGTATTTGTATTTGCCTCTGTATTTGTATTTCTCACTCACATTCTCTGTCCAACGCGTAGTTGTGGTCACTCCCTACCTGTTCATTCATTGTGTAGCTCTTCCCCTTACAATGTTGAAACAGGCCTTTCAGTCCATCAGGTCCACAGTGACTCTCAGAAGAGTATCCCACCCCAACATCCACCCCTACCCAGTCGATGTAACCTTGCATTTCCCATGATTAGTCCACCTAACTGCACATCAGTGGACCGTGGAAGGAAACCAGAGCACCAGCAGGAAACCCCTGCAGACATGTGGAGAATGTGCAAACACAGACAGTCGCCTGAGAGTTAAATTGAACCCAGGTCTCTGGTGTTGTGAAACAGTAGTGCTAACCACTGAGCCACTGAGCAGGCAATTCTCCTCTGTCTTTCAACAAAAATTCCCTGTCATAGAATGGTTAGACAATTGGTTGCTGGACAAGATCATTCTGAATTAGAGTCATTGACTCATTCAGTGCAGAAAGAGACCCTTCATCCAAGTCATGCATGCCGACCAAGTTTCCCAAACGTAATTAGTCCCATTTGACTGCATTTGGTCCATATCATTCTGAACATTTCCTATCCCAATTATTTAGGAAGGGCTTGAATATAAATGCAGGGATGTACTTCCAAGGCTCTATAAGGCTCGGGTCAGGCCACATTTGGAGTATTGTGTGCAGTTTTGGGTCCCATATCTCAGGAAGGATGTATTGGCCCTGGAGCATATTCAGTGGAGATTGACAAGAATGGTCCCAGGAAAAGCTTAACATATGAAAAACGTTTGAGGACTTTGGGTCTATGTTTGATAGCGTTTAGAATGATGAGGGAGGATCTAATTGAAACTTAGATTAGATTACTTACAGTGTGGAAACAGGCCCTTCGGCCCAACAAGTCCACACCGACCCGCCGAAGCGCAACCCACCCATACCCCTACCTTTATACCTTACCTAACACTACAGGCAATTTAGCATGGCCAATTCACCTGACCCGCACATCTTTGGACTGTGGGAGGAAACCGGAGCACCCGGAGGAAACCCACGCAGACACAGGGAGAACGTGCAAACTCCACACAGTCAGTCACCTGAGTCGGGAATTGAACCTGGGTCTCAGGCGCTGTGAGACAGCAGTGCTAACCACTGTGCCACCGTGCCGCCCACTAAACGTATTACTCTACATTTACCCCCGACTAATGCACCTAACCTACACATTCCTGAACGCTATGGGGCAAGTTAACACGGCCAATCCACCTGAACCTGCACATCTTTGGATTGTGGGAGGAAACCGGAGCACCCGGAGGAAACCCACGCAGACACGGGGAGAACGTGCAAACTCCACACAGTCAGTCACCTGAGTCGGGAATTGAACCCGGGTCTCAGGCGCTGTGAGACAGCAGTGCTAACCACTGTGCCACCGTGCCGCCCACTAAACGTATTACTCTACATTTACCCCCGACTAATGCACCTAACCTACACATTCCTGAATGCTATGGGGCAAGTTAACATGGCCAATCCACCTGAACCTGCACATCTTTGGATTGTGGGAGGAAATCCATGCAGACACAGGGAGAATGTGTCAACTCCACACAGACAGTCGCCCGAGGCTGGAATCGAACCCGGGTCCTTAGCGCTGGGAGGCAGCAGTGCTAACCACTGAGCCACCGTGCCGCTAAAGAATACTGAATGGCCTGGACAGAGTAGATGTTGGGAAGATGCTTCCATTGGTAGGAGAGACCAAGACCCAAGGGAACATTCTACGGATGATAATCCCAATTCTGTTGAAATTGCACCAAATTACGGCAATGTGATGTTAAAATCTTATTTTGTGGCATGACACACAATTATCTGACTTAATACAGCATACTGCATGTTCTGTTGGACTACTTTAACATGGATAATCAGGTGACGATAAAATGGGTCACTAATAACTTCTCACACATATCTTAATATGATTCACCAATAAACTGTGGTCTATTGGCAGATCCCATCTGTTCTGGGACACTGACTAAACAGGAAGTAGCATTAGTGATCAAAGAGCCCGGTGTTGCTAAATTGTCAATAAGAGGGAGTTTGGAGACCATCACAAGGATGTATTGTGTACTGTGTATTGTGAATAGGTCAGTGCTGCTTTCATTCAGGACTTGATGGAACATTGTCTGAATCTAGAGGCATGTTTGACATGCCTCATATACAATCACAAGCCATTGAAACTCCTGATTTATCCCTGGCCAGTAAAAAGATACAATTACTGGTCATCTTGTTCAAAGCCCAGGTGACTCCAGTTTGATATGGACATGATATCCTGATGTAATGCTTTTGGTATTAGGATTCAGTTTGCCCTTGAAATTGATTTGTCATGAAATAACAGGTTTATCTCTGTATGGCCAAAATCAACAAACCTTTCCAGGTTCTTCTTGAATATTGTCAGCCCATCCCTGGATAATGATCTTCTGCAATTCTTGAACATTTTCTTCTTCAGCAGTTGTTAACTGTAACCGTTCACACTAGCTCTGGCCAAAGTGTAACAGATTAACTTTGAGAATGTCTTCAACTTTGTTTCTATGGCATCAAGTAATCTGCTCGATCTATTGGCTGTTAGCCATCCTGGTATCTCACTTCAACTTTATATCCTTTCAGATCATTAATTAAATCATGTGTGGCCTGTTCCACCTGAGTGAGTTGAATGTGGGTTGAATCTCAGGGGTTGTGGCTATACTGAGATCTGTATAGGCTAGCTGTCATGCACTGCTGGACCATTTGTATCTACCAAGTGGAAGATTTCAGGAAGCTAAGGGTTATATATATTGGCATTGCAAAGAGACTCCACTACTTGCATAGAAATAGGTTTTGCATTATACGCTGTAAGACATTATCAAAGGCTGCACTATGGGCCACCACTTATTGGGTAATGTTTATTCAGGATGTTTGTGGCAATATGTTGGCGCTAGCTCCTGTGTTGCCATGTAATTGGCATGTATTCAGGGCATGTAATATCAATAATTGCAAACGCTTCTGAGCACCTCACACTGTCAGCATGATGAGTGAGGGTAACAATATGAAAAACAGGAAATTTGCCATTTGTATGGTTGACATTGAATTTCATGGATGTATTTGTATTTGAGCACCTTCTTGACCCCTTGGTTCCTGCAAGTGTTGCTGTTCCATCTTGTTAGTCATTTGTGTTTTGATCTGGCATCTGGCCTTTGGAACCAGAAATCCTGCACATGCCCAATGTTCCTGTCATGAAAAGTTGGACAGCTTTTGGATAGGTGCAACAAATCATTACAGATTTTCTTGGTTTGGTTCATTTTGCTGACAATAGCAATAGTGTTAGCTGTTACTAACACATGTGAACTGTTGTTGACCTGTGTCCTCCCTTGAGTCATATAGAGTCATGCAGCATGGAAACAGACTCTTTGGTCCAACCAGTCCATGCTGACCATAATCCCAAACTAAACTAGTCCCACCTGCCCACACTTGGCTCATATCTCTCAAAACCTTTCTTATTCATGTACATATCTAAACATGATTTGGAGATGCTGGTGTTGGACTGGGGTGTACAAAGTTAAAGATCACACAACACCAGGTTATAGTCCAACAGGTTTATTTGGAAGCACACTAGCTTTTGGAGTGACGCTCCTTCATCAGGTGATGAAGGAAGCTATTGTGCTGCCAATTAAACCTGTTGGACTATAACCTGGTGTTGTGTGATCTTTAACTTTATACCTAAACATCTCTTACTTGTTATAACTGTACTCATATCCACCACTTTCTCTGGAATTTCATTTCACACTCAAATCACTCTCTGTATAAAACAATTGCCCCTCATGTCTTTTGAAAATCTTTCTCCTTTCACTTTAAAAAAAAACAGTCTTGAAATTCCCCACCGTCAGGAAAAGACACCTGCCATTCACCTTATCTGTACCCATCATGATTTTATAAACTTCTTTAAGGTCACCCTTCAACCTCCTATTCTCCAGTGAAAACCATCCCAGCCTATCGAGTCTCTCCTTATGACTCAAACCTTCCTTTCCCAGCAACATCCTGGTAGCTCTCTTTGGGACCCTCTCCAGCTTCACAATATGCTTCCTATAACAGGGCAATCAGAAGTGAACACGAGGGGCTGCTAAATATATGACATGAGCTGAATCTGCCATTTCTTGAAGCTAATTTGAACCTTGCACTGGTCTTTGAGAACTGTTGACCTCTTCTCTGATCATCTGTGGAAAAACGAGATGTTTTAATTCTCCAGAGCCCCTCCTTGCTGATGAACTCTTTTCTTGGGGCCCTCTGTCACTGGATCTATATAAAAGTCTGCCACATTGTTTGAATAGTTAGAATTCAGTAAAGGTGTCACCACTGCCCAGTCGATAATGCTGATTCTGCAATCCATGCAAACATTGAAAACATTAGACTGTACATTTACGTTAGCATAAATGTGAAAGTAAGTAGAAATTAAAAATGCTTTTGCATGAGGAACACAGGCTTTGAGGCTGGTGTGAGAGAATGCAATTTTTGTTTCAGTTTAAAAATGTTCTGGAGTTTTCATAACTGCGGCTAACTTACACACTCATTTTGCCTTGAACATGCTTGTATGCCAACATGCTTTCTCGTGTTGCTGGTCTGCATATCTATCCAGGGGTCTGTACTCACAAAGGCTGTTGCTGACAAAAGGATGAGAAGTTATCCCTTTCAAGATATTAACAGGAAAAGACAGGGTAGATAAAGAGAAGCTATTTCCACTAACTGGAGATTCCAGAACTAGGGGGCAAAGTCTGAGAATTGGGGCCAGAGTGTTCAGGAGAGATGCTAGGAAGCACTTCTCCATATAGAGGGTGGGAGAGGTTTGAAACTCTCTTCCACAATGGCACTGGACGCTGGATCAGATGTTGGTTTTAAATCTGAGATAGGATTTTCTTTTCAGTAAAGGTGTTTAGGGATATGGGCCAAAGGTATATGGAGTTAAACCAAAGATAAACCACAATCTCATTGAATGGTGGAACAGGTATCAGGGCTGAATGGCCTACTCCTGTTGAACTCAGATTTCTCCAGTTTCCTCATTTCCCCTCCCCCCACCTTGTCTCAGTCAAATCTCTTGAACTCAGCACCACCTTCCTAACCTGCAACCTTCTTCCTGACCTCTCCACCCTCACCCCCACTTGGGCCTATCACCCTCACCTTGACCTCCTTCCACCTATCACATCTCTATCGCCCCTCCCCCAAGTCCCTCCTCCCTACCTTTTATCTTAGCCTGCTGGACACACTTTCCTCATTCCTGAAGAAGGGCTTATGCCTGAAACGTCGATTCTCCTGCTCCTTGGATGCTGACTGACCTGTTGCGCTTTTCCAGCAACACATTTTCAGCTCTGATCTCCAGCATCTGCAGTTCTCACTTTCTCCTCTTACTCCTGTTCCTACTTTCCTGTATTGAAATTGTCTGTTATCCAAAGCTGCTGTCTGCTTACTAACTTTCCAAAAAATGCTGACACCAAGATCTTGCAAGCTCCTTTACAAATGGCTACTGCTGCTAACCAAGTGAGTTTTACTCTGGTAGGACACTTACCTGATGTGGAAATTCTGATGTGATCACTTATAAGAAACGATGTGTGGAGATCCTTGTCTTGAAGAATCCAATAGACGCTGATTACAGCTAACTATTGTACGCAAACAATGCATGCTTCGGGTGAATAAGTGTATGGCCATCCATTTACAACGAAGCAGCAAGCTTCAAGTAACAGTTTATGCTTCAAGTGATCAGAGTTAAGCTGGAATCAGCGATATTTATATTCTCGGGTCACATGTTATGATACAGTGATGATGTCAACCTGAGATATATTCAACCTGAGACATATGGTAAATATTCAGCCTGGAGCCCAGTTACAAGCGGAGTTCCGCAGGGATCAGTTCTGGGTCCTCTGCTGTTTGTAATTTTTATTAATGACTTGGAAGAGGGAGTCGAAGGGTGGATCAGTAAATTTGCAGATGATACGAAGATTGGTGGAGTTGTGGACAGTGAGGAGGGCTGTTGTCGGCTGCAAAGGGACTTAGATATGATGCAGAGCTGGGCTGAGGAGTGGCAGATGGAGTTCAACCCTGTCAAGTGTAAGGTTGTCCATTTTGGAAGAACAAATAAGAATGCGGAATACAGGGTTAACGGTAGGGTTCTTAGTCAGGTGGAGGAACAGAGGGATCTTGGGGTCTATGTACATAGATCTTTGAAAGTTGCCACTCAGGTGGATAGAGCTTGTAAGAAGGCCTATGGTGTATTAGCGTTCATTAGCAGAGGGATTGAATTCAAGAGCCGTGAAGTGATGTTGCAGTTGTACAGGACTTTGGTTAGGCCACATTTGGAGTACTGTGTGCAGTTCTGGTCGCCTCACTTTAGGGAAGATGTGGAAGCTTTGGAGAGGGTGCAGAGAAGATTTACCAGGATGTTGCCTGGAATGGAGAATAGGCCGTCCAAGGATAGGTTGAGAGTTCTCGGCCTCTTCTCGTTGGAATGGCGAAGGATGAGAGGTGACTTGATAGAGGTTTATAAGATGATCAGAGGAATATATAGAGTAGACAGTCAGAAACTTTTTCCCCGGGTACAACAGAGTGTTACAAGGGGACATAAATTTAAGGTGAAGGGTGGAAGGTATAGGGGGGATGTCAGGGGTGGGTTCTTTACCCAGAGAGTGGTGGGGGCATGGAATGCGCTGCCCGTGGGAGTGGTAGAGTCAGAATCATTGGCGACCTTTAAGCAGCAATTGAATAGGTACATGGATAGGTGCTGAAGCTAGGATAGATGTTCGGCACAACATCGTGGGCCGAAGGGCCTGTTCTGTGCTGTATTGTTCTATGTTCTATGTTCTATAACACGACAGCACCAACTGTGATCAGCTAATGCAGGTTAAACAATAATTCCAGGTCTCTATGTTCTTAATGACTTACTGTCAATGAACTGAACCATCAGGGGGCATCTCCAATATATTAGACAGAGGATTAATAACCAATTGATAAAAGCAGATGAGAACTGCTGCCATCTCCACAATTACTAATCACCACTTTCAGATATAAATTTTTTTTTAAATGTTAGTTTTCTTTGGAGCTGACAGATTAAATGGACTGGACAAACAGGACAAGCAATGAAATGGCTATTCAGTGTTTAAAATCAATATTCAACAGCCCAGCTGCTTTGCAGTTCAACTGTGCCCTCTGCTAGACAGCAAATCAATGCGCTTCCTAAACAGATTATTGATTGTCATTTGCACAGCTCATGTTGTATTGTGGATTTGATTGGGAACTTCTTGCAATGAAGTATTGCAGGCAGCACAGTGGGAACAAAACACTCCCCACGGGAGACATCATGGACCTTTGCTAATGCCTGCCAATCAGGAATGAGTTAGCACTAGAAGCTGAAGGTAAAATCTTATTTACACAATTCCTCACCAGCTATGTCAGAGTAATCAGCTGGAAATGCCTTGGTGCCATGGCTTCACTGCTGTCATATTGAGGCCACGTTGTGGAAGGCTGCAACACTTTTAAAAGAGCATTTTTGGGGCATCCAAAAATAATATTGGTGACACATTTATACGCAGCAATGCGACTTCTTTGCTTCTTGTTGCTAACCCATTTAACAGCAATAAGGTAAAAATCAGGATGAAAGGATATCAGTTGAACACTACAGTCAACTCTTTGTAATTACAGACAGATTTTGACTTGAACGGCTAATACTTCCCAATACAATTAAAGACAGGGACAGTTAAGATTATTGTTTTAAATCTGTCAGATAGTTTGCGCATAATATTGTCATTACATTGCAGCATATGAGCTGAGAGCATAGTGATCTCAGACTCCATCTTAACTAAGGCAACTTGAAGCATGCTGTGCTGGTGAAAGCAATTAATTGTAACTAAGTAAGTTAATATTAACCCAGACACAGCAGAGCCCATGACTGTAATCTACGTGTACAGTGTGTTTGGGTATGATGTGTGTTTCATCAACACGAGTTTGCTATAATTCAATTGACAAATTGTGGGCAGTGTTTGAATAATGTGATCATTCAACTGATAAGGTATAGTGATTACCTGTCGTGACCTTCTACAGTACAATTTTCTACAGTGACCAAATATTATATGATTTTCTATAGTGAGCTTCTACAGTGTGATTTTCTATAGGAACACCCAGCAGTGTGATTTTCTATAGTGAGCTTATACAGTGCGAATTTCTATAGGGACACTCTGCAGTGCAATTTTCTATATGAACACTCTGCAGTGCAATTTTCTATGGGAACACTCTGCAGTGTGATTTTCTATAGCGACCTTCTACATTCTACAGCGCGATTTGATATAGGAACCTTCTACAGAGTGATTTTCTATAAGAAACTTCTACAGCGCGTTTTGATATAGGAACCTTCTACAGTGTGATTTTCTATAGGATCACTCTGCAGTGTGATTTTCTATAGCGACCTTCTACTGTGTGATTTTCTATAGGAACCTTCTACAGAGTGATTTTCTATAAGAAACTTCTACAGTGCAAATTTCTACAGTGACTTTCTACAGCCACGATTTTCTATAGGAACCTTCTACAGCACGATTTTCTATAGGAACCTTCTTCAGAGTGATTTTCTACAGTGTCCTTTTTTTATAGGAACCTTCTATAGAATGATTTTCTACCGTGACCTTCTATGAAGCAATTTTCTATAGGAACCTTCAACAGCATGATTTTCTACAGCAACCTTTTGCAGAACAATTTTCTATAGGAACCTTCTACAGCGCAATTTTCTATAGGAACCTTCTACAGCACGATTTTCTATAGGAACCTTCTTCAGAGCGATTTTCTACAGTGTCCTTTTTTTGATAGGAACCTTCTATAGAATGATTTTCTATCGTGACCTTCTATGAAGCAATTTTCTATAGGAACCTTCAACAGCATGATTTTCTACAGCTACCTTTTGCAGCACAATTTTCTATAGGAACCATTTACAGCGCGATTTCCTATAGGAGCCTTCTACAGAGCGATTTCCAAGAGGTAACCTTCTACAGCGTGATTTTCTACAGGAACCTTCTGTAGGGTGATTTTCTAAAGGAACCTTCCACAGTGCGATTTTCTATAGGAACCTTATACAGCACAATTTTCTATAGCGACCTTCTACAGTGCGATTTGTGATAGGAACCTTCTACAGCGCGATTTTGTATAGGAACCTTCTACACCATGATTTTCTATAGGAACACTCTGCAGCATGATTTTCCATAGGAACCTTCTGCACGATTTGCTATAGGAACTTTCTACAATGCGATTTTCTAAAGGAACCTTCTCCAGCTCAATTTGCTACAGGAACCTTCTACAGCGTGACTTTCTAAAGGAACTTTCTACACTGGGTTTTTCTCCAGGAACCTTCTACAGTCCAATTTTCTATAGGCACCTTTTACAGTGCGATTTTCTATAGGAACCTTCTGCAGCATGATTTTCTATAGGAACCTTCTGCACCATGATTTTGGCCAGTTACCTGAGATATGGTCTAGGCCAGACCACTCAAAGCATTCTTAAGGAGGCAGCCTGAAACCTAACTTTGCAATTTGTTTCAATAAGTGTACAGTGAAAATTACTCAGAGCAAGATAGCGAGGGTGATTACTAGATTTTAAAACATTTTATTAACAAAATTTTACAATGAAACACATAGAACAGAATAAAGAACCCCTACAGAACTCAACCTAGACTTAATTATGCTGTTCCGAATATACAAAACACTCCCCAAAAGCAAACTTCCTTTAAAAAACAGTATAAATGGAACACATGCTTACAGGCTGAAGTTGAAGGGCAGAAAAGAGAGAGTGTTTCCACACAACTTCCTGTTGAACATCCAACCAGTTCAACATTGAACAAAAAACAGCTCAGCTCAGGTCAGCTAGAGACCTGACCACTCTTTATACAGGTCACTTCTAAGACATGACCACTTTGACCTGAAGTCTCATCTATTTACATAAAAAACAAAAGGCCTCTCAAAATCCTTTTCAATTCTGTACCAAACCAGACTGATCAGAGCACAGCCCCGTTTATTTCTCCTTGAAAAATATCAAGGACACAGTCTCCTTGAGCCAAGGAACAGCTTTTAGTTAAAAAATGGGACTCGCTTTGTGACACCTTCTACAGCATGATTTTCTGCAGCAGGAGTTTACAGAGGAACTAGCTGTATAGCAGGAGCTACAATCAACATCTGTTCAATCTTTCAGTATCATGTTAACCCCGGTCTAGTTCTTACGTTACAGGAGCTAGCATAAGGGTTGGTTCTATACCCTTTTGGAATAAAGAGGCCACAATATGATGGCAGATCAAAAATTGCTCTGACCTTAACTTGCTGTTCCTGACAACTACTACCATTTCCAGGTCATTCACAAAGCGTGATGGGAGGTGGGCTTTACATTGCTAGTTAAAGGATGTTTGACTACTCACCATCAAAGCAGGCCAGAATACTGCATTGAGAACTCACCTCCTGACTCCCCAAAGCCTGTCCACCATCTACATGGCACAAGTCATGAGCGTGATAGAATACTCCCCACTTGCCTGGATGGGTGCAGCTCCAACAAGACTCAAGAAACTTGATACTATCCAGGACAAAGCAACCCACTTGGTTGGCACCACATCCACAACCATCCATTCCCTCCACCAGTGTTGCTCAGTTGCAGCAGTGTGTACCATCTACAAGATGCACTGCGGAAATTCACCAAAGATCGCTTAGCAGCAGCTTCCAAACCCACGACCATGTCTATCTAGGTGGACAAGGACAGCAGACACATTGGAACACCACATTTACACAAATCAGAAAGTTTGCATTAGTACAGAGCCAGTGCAAATTCCAAAGTTGTGCAGTTCATCTCCAAGCCATTCACTATTCTGACTTGGAAATGTGTCACCATTCCTTCTGTATTGCTTGACCAAAATCCTGGAATTAGACTAGATTAGATTAGATTTCTTAGTGTGGAAACAGGCCCTTCAGCCCAACAAGTCCACACCGACCCGCTGAAGCACAACCCACCCAGACCAATTCCCCCCTTCACCTAACACTATGGGCAATTTAGCTTGGCCAATTCACCTAACCTGCACATTTTTGGACTGTGGGAGGAAACCGGAGCACCCAGAGGAAACCCACGCAGACACGTGGAGAATGTGCAAACTCCACACAGTCAGTCACCTGAGGCAGGAATTGAACCCAGGTCTCTGGCGCTGTGAGGCAGCAGGGCTAACCACTGTGCCACCGTGCCACCGTTGAAGTTGTTGTGGGTCTACCCACAGCACATGAACTGCAGTGGTTCAAGAAAGCATCTCACCATCACCTTCTCAAAGGCAACTAGACAATAAAAATGCTGGGCCAGCTAACAATGTCCATGTCCCATGAATGAACTTAAAAGTAAATCTCTGCTTAGGTTATTGCAGAGGCTAAACTTCAAGTTGCCAGTAGATGTGTTCTCAAGTGATTGTGTTGGCTGTACAATGTTCTGAACTGTGATATTAATTCTGCAATATGTTGTCTTCATGTAGTTGGCACGTGTTCAATTCTGTTCTTTCTGAGAAACAGGAATTGTTCCTTTAGGAGGAACTCACACAGCACAATGACGAGTTGGTGGGGGCAGGAGGGAAAATGATGCAGGAAGATCAGTAACAGGAGGGGCAGGGTGAGGAGGAAGGAGGGGAGGGTGAAACAGAGTAGGAGGGAGCTAGGAGGAAGCCCCTCATTCTACACATATCACCATTGCCCTATTCCTGTATAATAACTGCATGGCTGAACAGAAGATTCAGGAGGGAACACTGGGACTGTCATGGAGGAAGTTTGCATCAGCGCAGGGCCAGTGCACATTTCAAAGTTGCACAACTGTTGTCATGGAGGAGGCCATTCAGCCCTTGCATGGGTGCCTGCTTTCCAGTCATTCCCTTTCCTTCTCTCTGTAACCCTCCAATTTGTTTGTTTTCAGTTCAGTTGCCTTTTCAAAACCCTGATTCGAAATGCCTTTACCACACCCTCAGGCAGTGCATTCCAAATATGAACTGACCCTGTGTGATAAAGCTAATTTAGACAACATTTCGGCTTCCTTTGGAAATAGTTGAAGTCTGGGGCCTCATGGTTCTTGATCCTGCCACCAGGGGGAGCAGTCTCTCCTTATCCACTGTGCCCAGCCTCACCATGACGTCGAACGCCTGGATCTGATCTCCTCTCCTCTTCTCCAAGGAAAACAATCTTAACTTCTCCAACCCAGCTTCCTCTCTGATGTTCCTCATCCCTGGAGTCACAAGACTATTGCAGCTGATGGAGGAGTTGACAGGCTGAGTCTGTGGGCTGCTAACCCAAAGAGTTCAGTCAGTGGAAGACGAAATGGCCATCGACTGCAGGGGATTAATCATATTCCAGTCCCATAACATTCTTACATTTCTCACATTTCTTCTGCTCCATACTTGTTTCCTACGTTTCTTCATTCTTATTAGCCCCTAGATGTCTCTCTATCTTGGGGACACAAATTATGTCTTCAGCTGTTAAAACAGAAATGAGAATACTTTTCAATGTTGAACCCAAATTTAATATGGAATTTGATTATGTTATAATCACAATTTCCCAGTAGATCCTTTAGCATGAGATTACTAATTGACTCTGTTGCATTATGCAGTATGAATTTAAAATAGCCTTATTTCTGTTTAGTTCCACAATGTTTGCTCCAGATGTTGTTACAAAAGTATTCTACACCCTCATTTTCCAGAAATAAGTATGGAATCGCTGCAGTGCAAAAAGTGGCTTTTCAGCACCATCCTTATGACCAGCATCCCACCTTATCCCCATATCCCCATATTTCCCAGGGCCAAGCCACCTGGCCTACACATCTTTGGACTGCGTGAGGAAACCTATTGGCTCACTCTTGTCGTATTTAATCTTGGCCCATAATTTCCTGAGCCAAGATCATTTCTCATTAATGTCCGCCTGTCATTTCTTTCTTATCAGATCCCTCCCTATCATTTCCCAATACACCTGTCTTTCTCGGAGATTGTTATCCTGGATTATTTTCACATTTCCTAAAGGTGGTCACATTGTAGTCATGGACGGGAGTTACCACGTACCATCGATGGGTGTAAAGACAGGGACTTTGTTAAGTCCAAAGAGTGAACTGTCTGCTACCTTGATACCACTTTTCCCCATCGCAATATTACCAGGCACCTTCTCCGCTCCTGCCAGTTCGCCAACTGAGGCCCTTTAAGGTCTCATAATAGTGGGACAGTCAAGGACATCAGTGCAAAAGATAAAGCTGAAGTATTCAAAATAATCCTCAGCAAGATGTATGGTGTGGTGTGGTATGGTGTGGTGCTGTGTGATGCGGTGTGGTATGGTGTAGTGTGTTATGGTGGGGTATAGTGCAGTGTAGTGTGGTCTAGCATGGTGTGGTGTAGTGTGGTGCAGTATGGTGTGGTGCAGTGTGGTGCGGTATGGTGTGGTGCAGTGTGGTGCGGTATGGTGTGGTGCGGTATGGTGCAGTGTGGTGTGGTGCAGCATGGTGTGGTGCGATATGGTGTGGTGCAGTCTGGTGTGGTGCAGTCTGGTGCGGTATGGTGTGGTACAGTGCAGTGTGGTGTGGTGCAGTGTGGTGGTGTGGTGTGGTACGGTGCGGTATGGTGTCATGTGGTGCAGTCTGGTGCGGTATGGTATCGTGTGGTGCAGTCTGGTGTGGTGCAGTGTGGTGTGGTGCGGTATGATGTGGTGTGGTGCAGTGTGGTGTGGTGTGGTGCAGTATGGTGTGGTACGGTGCAGTGTGGTGTGGTGCGGTATGCTGTGGTGTGCTGTGGTGTGGTGCAGTGTGGTGTGGTGTGGTGCAGTGTGGTGCGGTGCGGTGTGGTGCATTGTGGTGTGGTGTGGTACGGCGCAGTGTGGTGGGGTGCGGTATGCTGTGGTGTGCTGTGGTGTGGTGCAGTGTGGTGTGGTGCAGTGTGGTGTGGTGCAGTATGGTGTGGTGCGGTATGGTGTGGTGAGGTGTGGTGCGATGTGATGTGGTGCAGTGTGGTGTGGTGCAGTGTGGTGTGGTACAGTGTGGTGTGGTGTGGTATGGTTTGATGCGGTGCGGTGTGGTGTGGTGCGGTATGGTGTGGTGCAGTATGGTTTGATGCGGTACGGTGTGGTGTGGTGTGGTGCGGTATGGTGTGGTGCAGGGTGGATGCGGTGTGGTGTGGTGTGGTGCCGTGTGGTGTGGTGCAGTGTGGTGTGGTGCGGTATGGTGTGGTGTGGTGCAATATGGTGTGGTGCAGTGTAGTGTGATGCGGTGCGGTGTGGTGTGGAGCGGTGTGGTGTGGTGCATTTTGGTGTGGTGCAGTATGGTGTGGTGCAGTGTGGTGTGGTGCAGTGTGGCGTGGTGCAGTGTGGTGTGGTGCAGTGCGGTGCGGTGTGGTGTGGTGCAGTATGGTGTGGTACGGTGTGGTGTGGTGCAGTATGGTGTGGTACAGTGTGGTGTGGTGCAGTATGGTGTGGTACGGTGTGGTGCGGTGCGGTGTGGTGCGGTGTGGTGCAGTGTGGTGTGGTGCAGCATGGTGTGGTACGGTGTGGTGTGGTGCAGTATGGTGTGGTACGGTGTGGTGCGGTGCGGTGCGCTGTGGTGCAGTGTGGTGTGGTACAGTGTGGTGTGGTGCAGTATGGTGTGGTACAGTGTGGTGTGGTGCAGTGTGGTGCGGTGCAATGCGGTGCAGTGCGGTGTGGTGAGGTGCGGTGCGGTGTGGTATAGTGCGGTGCGGTGCGGTGCGGTGTGGTATAGTGCAGTGCGGTGTGGTGTGGTACAGTGCAGTGCGGTGCGGTGTGGTGTGGTACAGTGTGGTGTGGTACAGTGCGGTGCGGTGCGGTGTGGTGTGGTACAGTGTGGTGTGGTACAGTGCGGTGCGGTGCGGTGTGGTGCGGTATGGTTTGATGCAGTGCGGTGTGGTGCGGTATGGTGTGGTGCGGTATGGTTTGATGCAGTACGGTGTGGTGTGGTGTGGTGCAGTGTGGTATGATGAAGTGTGGTATGGTGCGGTGTGGTGTGGTGCAGTGTAGTGTGGTGCAGTATGGTATGATGCAGTGTGATGCAGTGTGGTATGATGCAGTGTGGTGTGGTGCAGTGTGGTATGATGCAGTGTGGTGCAGTGTGGTATGATGCAGTGTGGTGCAGTGTGGTATGATGCAGTGTGATGCAGTGTGGTATGATGCAGTGTGGTGTGGTACAGTGTGGTGTGATGCAGTGTGGTGCAGTGTGGTATGATGCAGTGTGGTGCACTGAAGTAATTGTGCAAGAGAATTACTTCATATTTTCATCTTTTGAATGATTACTGTGGTGTACATCTGCAGAAATCTCTGGACCATTGATACTAAGCTCACTTTGCAGAGCTCATTAATATCTCAGATTTTATTAACCTCAGTTAATGTAAACAAAAATAGATTTAGGTTATCAATTTTCAGATTAGTCCCAATGGATGAATGTGATTCATTGATAAAGACAGAGCACTGTTAAGATCTCATCAGGGATCCTTCACTCCTTTTCATCAGCTCTCAAAGTGATTTCCAGCACCATAAAATTACTGACGAAAACATTGATGGAAACCTTTCTTGGTACATTACCATTTTCGTATTGTCAGCATATCACAAAGACATTCTGTGTTTGTACATGCACTGCAGCATTAGACCCAGTCAAATGGACAGATTTAACCAATTAAACAGCATTTGTAATCATCAAATCTCACCAAACAGAAGGAGGCCATTCATCCCATTGAGTCTGGACTAGTTTTGTGAAACAGCTTTTCAGTTAGTCCCAGCCAGTGTAGCCCTGCACATTTGTCCTTTACATACACCGATCCAATTCTCACTTGTATGATCCTTTGGAATTTGCCCCTATTACACTTTGACACTCAATTGTCAATTGCAAGAAAACTCCCTTCTTCACATCCCCCCGAACCTATTATTTTCCAATAATGTGCTCCGATACTGATCCTCCTCTCTATTGAATCTGCTTATTCTGATAGCCTCTGTCATGATTGTGAAACTTATATGAGATTTCTCCTTCATGTTCTTTGCTCTAAGGAGAAGAATCCCAGCGTTTCCTGTCTCTCCACAGAACAGAAGCCACTTGCTCATGGTACCATTGTGGTAAATCCTCCCTGCATTTTTATCCAAGGCCTTCACGTTATACAAACACCACGGGTGTGGTGTCTAGACTGAGCACGACTGGGTCCAATCTGACTTAAGAAGATTTAAAACAATTTCCTTGCTGTTGTCCTCCCCGGGCTTGACGTTATCACAGGCTGGGTCTGAACCAGGAAGCAAGGTGAACAACAGACAGCAAAGTGCACCATCATCCCATAAGTGGGAATATCAGGCCTCTACAGAGATACCTCCATGTTATTTAATTCCAAATCTTGCATCTCCACAGTGTGTGAGTGAGTGAGTATAATGCAGACCACATAACATGTTTCTCCTGAGTTAATTAATGACTCAGTTAAAATATGGCAGCATTTCAAGTTTTATCATTAACTTGAGTAAAGCAGAAACAGAAAACCAGAGAGAAGGATAAGTAATAGCTGTAAATGTGTTGCTGGTCAAAGCACAGCAGGCCAGGCAGCATCTCAGGAACAGAGAATTCGATGTTTCGAGCATAAGCCCTTCATCAGGATCCTGATGAAGGGCTTATGCTCAAAACGTCGAATTCTCTATTCCTGAGATGCTGCCTGGCCTGCTGTGCTTTGACCAGCAACACATTTGCAGCTGTGATCTCCAGCATCTGCAGACCTCATTTTTTACTCTAAGTAATAGCTGTAGTGAGTAGTAGTGAGAGCACTGAACTCTCAGATACATACCTCCCACTAGACAAAATCATTTTAACTTGACTTCAGCAGATAATCAACTATGATAAACTTAACCATATATATCGCACAATTTGTACATTCCATTGACTATAGGAAAGATACTATGCGACTTGAAAGATTTCAGAAAAGATTTACAAGGATTTTTCCAGGGTTGGAGGGTTTGAATTAAAGTGAGAGGCTGAACAGGCTTGGGCTGTTTTCCCTGGAGCGTTGGAGGCTCAGAGGTGACCTTATAGAGGTTTATAAAATCATGAGGGGCATGGATAGGGTAAATAGACAAGGGCCTTTCCTTGGGGTAGGGGAGTCCAAAACTAGAGGGCAAAGGTGTTTTAAAGTGATTGGGGAAAGATATAAAAAGGACCTGAGGGACGACATTTTCTCATATTTCCACGTGTATGGAATGAGCTGCCTGAGGAAGTGGTGGAGGTGGGTACAATTATAACATTTAAAAGGCATTTGAAAGGGTATATGAATAGGAAGGGTTTGGAGGGATATGGGCAAAATACTAGCAAATAGGGCGAGATTAATTTAGAACATTTAATTGACATAGATAAGTTGGACTGAAAGGTGGTGCAGCATGGATAGGTACCTGGGACTTTGATGTTGTGGCCATTTTGGAGACATGGACAGAACAGGGTGAGGAATGGATGTTGCAGGTTCCAGGGTTTAGGTCTTTCATTAAGAACAGGCAAGGCGGATAAAGAGGGGGAGGTGTGGCCTTGTTAGTCAAGGATAGTACACGGTGGCTGAGACAACTTTTGATGAGGACTTGTCTACTGAGGTAGTGTGGGCTGAGGTTAGAAACAGGAGAGGAGAGGTCACACTGCTTGGAGATTTAATAGGCCTCTGCAGAGTTCCAGGGAGGTGGAAGAGAGGATTGGCAAAATTATCCTGGGTAGGACTGAAAGGAACAGGTGGTCATTATGGGGGACTTTAACTTCCCCAACATTGACTGGAAATGTTATAACCCCAGTACATCGGATGGATCAGTTTTTGACCAATCAGGCGAGTTTCCTGACACTGTATGTCAAAGGGCCGACAGGAGGGAAGGCCACACTGGATCTGATGCTTGGTAATGAACCAGGCCAGGTGTTTCATTTAGTTGTAGGTGAGTACTTTGGAGAGAGTGACCATAATTCAGTTACATTTAGTTGAGCGATGGAAAGGGATAGGTACATGCCACAGGGCAAGAGTTATCGATGGGACAAGGACAATTATAATGTGATTAGGCAAGAATTAGGATGCATAGAGTGGGGTAGCAAAATGCAGGGGATGCAGACAATGGAAATGTGGAGCTGGTTTAAGGAACAGATGTTGCGTGTCCTTAATAGGTATGTCCCTGTCGGGTAAGGAGGAAGTGATAAGGTAAGAGAACCATGGTTTACAACAGGAATTACATCTCTTGTTATGAAGAAGAAGGAAGCTTATGTGTTGATGAGGCAAGATGGTTCAGATGAGGTGATGGACAGTTACAGATCAGCTAGGAAGGATTTAAAGAGAGAGTTAAAAAGAGCAAAGAGATGACACAAGCAGTCTTTAGCAAATAGAATAAAGGAGAACCCTAAAGCCTTCTACAGGTATGTCAGGAATGAAAGGATGACTAGGGTAGGAATTGGGCCAATCAAAGACAGAAGTGGGAATTTGAGTGTGGATCCTATGGAGGTCGGAGAGGTGCTAAACGAATATTTCTCATCAGTTTTCACTCAGGAAAAGGAGAATATTGTAGAGGAGAAGAATGAGGTATGAGATATTAGACTAGAAAGGATCGAGGTTAGTTACAAACAGGTGTTATCAATTCGAGAAGGAGTGAAAGTAGACAAGTCCCCTGGGTCAGATGGGATTTATCCGAGGATTCTCTGGGAAGCTAGGGAGGAGATAGCAGAGCCTTTGGCTTTGATATTTGAGTCGTCATTGTCTACAGGTTTAGTACATGAGGACTGGAGGATTGCAAATGTTGTGACCTTGTTCAAGAAAGGCAGTAGAGATGACCCAGGTAATTATAGACCAGTGAGCCTTACTTCTGTTGTAGGAAAGGTTTTGGAAAGGATTATAAAAGATATGATTTATAATCATCTAGCAAGCAACAATTTGATTTTAGATAGTCAACATGGTTTTGTCAAGGGCAGGTCATGTCTCACAAACCTCATTGAGTTTCTTGAGAAGGTGACCAAGCATGTAAATGAGGGTAGGGCAGTTGACGTCGTATACATGGACTTCAGTAAAGCCTTTGATAAGGTTCCACATGTTAGGCTGATGGAGAAAATGCAGAGGCATGGGATTGAGGGTGATTTAGCAGTTTGGTTTAGAAACTGGCTTTCTGGTGGTTGATGGAAAATATTCAGCCTGGAGTCTGGTTACTAGTGATCTGTTTTGGGACCGCTGCTGTTTGTCATTTTTATAAATGACTTAGACACAGGCATAGGTGGATGGATTAGTAAATTTGCACATAACACGAAAGTCAGTGGAGTAGTGGACAGTTTGGAAGAATGTTACAGGTTGCAGGGGGACTTGAATAAACTACAGAATTAGGCTGATAGGTGGCAAATGGAGTTCAATGCAGCTAAATGTGAGGTGATGCTCTTTGGGAAGGATAACAGGAAAGCAGAGTACTAGGTCAATGGAAAGATTCTTGGTAGTGTGGATGTGCAGAGGGATCTTGGAGTCCATGTGCATAGATCCCTGAAAGTGGCCACCCAGGTAGATAATGCTGTGAGTACCGAAAACTTTCATGTAGACAGTAAGTACCGAAAACTTTCATGTACTTACCCCCACACTCGTGATTCCTCAACTGTTCCAGGATCTTCTATCGGCCTGTCGGACGCCATTACACATGTGGCCGCCACAGCGCCCGCGGCACCAACGGCCGACAACAACTGTGACGTCACTTCCGCCTCCACCGACCTCGAAGCCTCCGCGATCGCCGCCCAAACAACCGCTTCCACGATCGCTAGGAAGATCGCCGACGGACTCGCGACCCCCGCGGCTACCGGGAATGACAACGGTTCTTTCGTCACCACAACCATTTTCGCCCCTTCGGTTGCCGTCGCCGCAGCCACTTCCGCCCCCACTGACATCACTAACCTGCACGACCACAACGCCTCAGGTTTCTCCGCCCCCACACCGTCTTTCATCGCTACACGTAACCCCGCCCTCACGCAAATCTTCGTCACCACACATAACCTCGCCCCCACGCCGACTTTCGCCACCACACGTAACCCCGCCCCCGCGCGTATTTCCGTCACGACGCATGACCCCGCCCCCATGCCTGACCCCGCCCCCACACCGAGCAACGTCACCACATCTAACCCCGCCCCTACGTCGATCTCTATCCCCGCCCCTAACCCCGCCCCCACCCCCAGCTCCAGTCCCACACCAGGTCCTAATCCCAACGTGGCCGGATCTTCACCATCCCTCCAGACCTCTCCCTCTCTGAGGATGAAAGATCAGTCCTCAGCAGGGGCCTCACCTTCATTCCCCTATGCCCTCGGATTAATGAGTTCAACACGCGGTGAGATATTGAACAATTCTTCCGCCGCCTTCGCCTCCGCGCCTACTTTCACAACCAAGACTCCCGCCCACCCTCTGACGACCTCTTCTCCCGCCTCCAACACACCCCATCCACCTGGACACCCCGTGCTGGCCTCTTACCCGCCCTCGATCTATTTATAGCCAACTGCCGCCGCGACATTAACCGACTCAACCTGTCCACCCCTCTCACCCACTCCAACCTCTCACCCTCAGAACGTGCAGCCCTCCACTCCCTCCGCTCCAATCCCAACCTCACCATCAAACCCGCAGACAAGGGAGGCGCGGTAGTAGTTTGGTGCACTGACCTTTATACCGCTGAGGCCAAACGCCAGCTCGCGGACGCCTCCTCTTATCGCCCCCTTGACCATGACCCCACCTCCCACCATCAAACCATCATCTCCCAGACCATCCATAACCTCATCACCTCAGGGGATCTCCCATCCACCGCCTCCAACCTCATAGTCCCACAACCCCGCACCACCCGTTTCTACCTCCTGCCCAAAATCCACAAACCTGAATGCCCCGGCCGACCCATTGTCTCAGCCTGCACCTGCCCCACAGAACTCATCCCCGCATACCTCGACACGGTCATGTCCCCCTTAGTCCAAGAACTCCCCACCTACGTTCGGGACACCACCCACACCCTCCACCTCCTCCAGGATTTTCGCTTACCCGGTCCCCAACGCCTTATTTTCACGATGGACATCCAGTCCCTGTACACCTCCATCCCCCATCACGAAGGACTCAAGGCCCTCCGCTTCTTCCTTTCCCGCCGCACCAGCCAGTACCCTTCCACTGACACCCTCCTTCGACTGACTGAACTGGTCCTCACCCTGAATAACTTCTCTTTTCAATCCTTCCACTTCCTCCAAACTAAAGGAGTTGCCATGGGCACCCGCATGGGCCCCAGCTATGCCTGTCTCTTCATAGGATATGTGGAACAGTCCATCTTCCGCAACTACACTGGCACCACCCCCCACCTTTTCCTCCGCTACATCGATGACTGTATTGGCGCTGCCTCGTGCTCCCACGAGGAGGTTGAACAGTTCATCAACTTTACCAACACCTTCCATCCCGACCTCAAATTCACCTGGACTGTCTCAGACTCCTCCCTCCCCTTCCTAGACCAGATGGCCTCCTTCTTCAAGGACCGCAGATTCCCCCCAGACGTGATCGACGATGCCCTCCACCGCATCTCCTCCACTTCCCACTCCTCCGCTCTTGAGCCCCGCTCCTCCAAACGCCACCAAGACAGAACCCCACTGGTTCTCACCTACCACCCCACCAACCTCCGTATACAACGTATCATCCGCCGTCATTTCCGCCACCTCCAAACGGACCCCACCACCAGGGATATATTTCCCTCCCCTCCCCTATCAGCGTTCCGCAAAGACCACTCCCTTCGTGACTCCCTCATCAGGTCCACACCCCCAACCAACCCAACCTCCACTCCCGGCACCTTCCCCTGCAACCGCAGGAAATGTAAAACTTGCACCCACACCTCCTCCCTCACTTCCCTCCAAGGCCCCAAGGGATCCTTCCATATCCGCCACAAGTTCACCTGCACCTCCACACACATCATCTATTGCATCCGCTGCACCCGATGTGGCCTCCTCTATATTGGGGAGACGGGCTGCTTACTTGCGGAACGCTTCAGAGAACACCTCTGGGACGCCCGGACCAACCAACCCAACCACCCCGTGGCTCAACACTTTAACTCTCCCTCCCACTCCACCAAGGACATGCAGGTCCTTGGACTCCTCCATCGGCAGAACATAACAACACGACGGCTGGAGGAGGAGCGCCTCATCTTCTGCCTGGGAACCCTCCAACCACAAGGAATGAATTCAGATTTCTCCAGTTTCCTCATTTCCCCTCCCCCCACCTTGTCTCAGTCGGTTCCCTCCACTCAGCACCGCCCTCCTAACCTGCAATCCTCTTCCTGACCTCTCCGCCCCCACCCCACTCCGGCCTATCACCCTCACCTTGACCTCCTTCCACCTATCACATCCCCATCGCCCCTCCCCCAAGTCCCTCCTCCCTACCTTTTATCTTAGCCTGCCTGACACACTCTCCTCATTCCTGATGAAGGGCTCTGGCCCGAAACGTCGAATTTCCTGTTCCTTGGATGCTGCCTGGCCTGCTGTGCTTTAACCAGCAACACATTTTCAACTGTGATCTCCAGCATCTGCAGACCTCACTTTTTACTCAAAGATAATGCTGTGAAGAAGGCATATGGTGTGTTAGTTTTTATTGGTAGAGGGATTGAGTTCTGGAGGCACAATTTCGTGCTGCAACTATACAAAACGCTAGTGCGGCCACACCTGGAATATTGTGTACAGTTCTGGCCCCCATATTTCGGGAAGGATGTGGAAGCATTGGAAAAGGTGCAGAGGAGATTTACCAGGATGTTGCCTGGTCTGGAGGGAAGGTCGTATGATGAAAGGCTGAGAGACTTGAATCTGTTCTCATTGGCAAGAAGAATGTTAAGGGGGGATTTGATAGAGACATACAAGATGATCAGAGGATTAGATAGGGTAGACAGTGAAAGTCTTTTTTCTAGGGTGATGACGTTAGTGTGTACGAGAGGGCATAACTACACATTGAGGGGTGATAGATTTAAGACAGATGTCAGAGGCAGGTTCTTTACACAGAGACTGGTAAGGGCGTGGAATGTCCTACCTGCTAATGTAGTCAACTCAGCCACATTAGGGAGATTTAAACAATCCTTAGATAAGCACATGGATGATTTTGGGATAGTGTAGGGAGACGAGTGAGAATAGTTCACAAGTTGGTGCAACATCGAGGGCTGAAGGGCCTGTTCTGTGCTGTATTGTTCTGTATTCTATGTCTGTTTTTGTGCTGGACATCTCTATGATGCTATGACTAAATTATATTCATTCTCAGCTTCTTCCAGGATCATCATCTGAAGGAAATCTCCTCTCAACTCTCGCTAATCCTAGGAAAATAGCCCCAACTTCTCTAACCTACCTATAACAAAGGTCTCTCATCTCTGGAAACAGTCTTGTGAAAATTTTCCTAATCGTCTCTATCCTCGAGCATGGTGCCCTGAACTAGATGCAATTCTCCAGTTGTGGCTGAACCAACATCTTATACATGTTTAATCTAATTCTCTTGCTCTTGTACTCAATGTCTCTATTAATAAAGTCCAGGATACTTTTTACTTCCTTTACAGCTCTCTCCACCAGTCCTGTTTATATACACACATATCCTGGGCTTCTCCACCCACGCACTCACCTTAGAATTGTCATCGTAATGTTACATTGTCTTCCCATGCTTACTCCACTAAAATGGATCATTTCTCATTTCTTTGCATTAACTTTCATCTACTTGAATGAGTATTCCCCCACCCTGTTTATACCTTTGAGGTTCTACATCATCGTCCTCACACTTCACAATATTTCCAAATTTCAATCATCTGCAGATTCTGAAGTATTGTACTTTACACCAGCTCTGTATCAATAATATAAATCAGGGGCAACAAAGGTCTTCAAACTCGCTTCCTATGGACCTTGATTAGAAAACTTCTTCCAATCAAATAAACAGCTATTAAATATTCCCCTCTTACCCTGTCAATCAACTAACCACATGTCTGTGCTGTTATTGTACTTGAATGTTCTTCCCCTGTTTGTTGTGTGGCACTTTGTCTTTTGGAAGACCACGCATACCACATCAACAACTTTATCCTCATCAATTGTCTCTTTTATTATATCAAAAATGTCCAAAAACTGAATTATAGAGCCACTACAATGTAGAAAAGGCCATTCAGCCTCTTGAGTTCACACTAGGACTCCAAAGAGCACAACACCAAGACCTGTCATCTCTAACCCACCAAATCTGCACATGCCTGGACACTTTAGCATGGCCAATCCACCTAACCTGCTTATCTTTGGACTGTAGGAGGAAACTGGAGCAACCGGAGGGAATCCATGGGGAGATGTGCAAATTCCACACAATTGCCCAAGGCTGGAATCAAACCCGGGTCCCTGGGGCTGTGAAGCAACAGTGCATACCGCTGAACCACCATGGCACTCGTGGAATAGTCAAATTAAATAGTGAGAAGGGGGGAGAGTGAACAAGGTAATCTGTATGTGACCATACAAGCAAATCTCAGCAGTAACCCACGGCCATCAGACCATCCAATTAACAAATCGTCTGAGCTTTCCTTAATTAATCTGAATTGTCCTCATTAATTCTGTCCTGAATGATCATTTCCAGAAGATATTGCACCACCAAGCTGTGTTGTTGCTGGTTTCATCATTATATACTTTTTGAACAAGGTGTATAATTCAGAACGCCTTGGTCCTCTGATACCTTGGTCCTCTGAAGTTTGGAATTTTTTTCATTTGTCAATGGCTAGGTCAGCATTTTTTACCCAAAGTTGACCAGATTGCTGTGGGTCTGAAGTGACATGTAAGGACGGCAGATTCCCTTCCCTAAAGGACATTAGTGAATTGGGTTTTTTCAACAATTGACGATGATTATCATTACACTCTGAATTCCAGATTTTTGTTGATTTCAAATTCCACCATCTGCTGTGGCAGGTTCAAACTCGGATCCCCAGAAAATTACCTGTATCTCTGGACTACTGGTCTCACCCAATGGTAAGGACAATTTCCGATCTCACTTCCATATGTACCTCATCCTGGATGCATAGGAATCTTATCCAATACCTTCACAACTGTAAGACTTCCGAGTGACTGAGCTATCTCCTCTTTCACCATGAACTTTCTACCATTCTCTTCTTTAGTAGAGTCAGATATAAATATTCAGTTCATCCCTCAGCCACACATCCTGCCTCAGTACATTAATCCCCTCTTTATTCCTTATTTGACCTCCTTTCATCACCTTTTTAGCATTTATATGCCTCGAGAAAGCTTTTGAATTTCCATTTCTGTTAGCTGCTAGTCTCTTCACATATTCTTTGTTTCGCTTGTTTGTTTTCCAATTATTCTCTATATCTTAAATGATCAGCTTGTCTCTTGGTAATATTATTCACCTTAAAACCGTCAAATCATCTTAATTTCTTATTCCCTTGGCATTTCTGGATTTGTTTTTCCCTACTTTTGCCCTTCTGTTGACTCTGTCCTAACGATGTTTTTATATGTAAAGTATCCACCTAGTCACATGTGTCTCAATGTAATTTAATGAATCCACTTGTGGGTTGAAAGTGGGGGTGGGGTGGGGGGGAGATGGGGGGGGGGAGGGGGGTTGTCATTGGAACTGTAACAGAAGGATAATTTATGTTTTACATAGAACATAGAACATAGAAAAATACAGCGCAGTACAGGCCCTTTGGCCCTCAATGTTGCGCCGACCGAATCCTACCTAACCTACACTAGCCCAATAACTTCCAAATGCCTATCCAATGCCCGCTTAAATGACCATAAAGAGGGAGAGTTCACCACTGCTACTGGCAGGGCATTCCATGAACTCACAACCCGCTGTGTAAAGAATCTACCCCTAACATCTGTCCTATACCTTCCACCCCTTAATTTAAAGCTGTGTCCCCTTGTAACAGCTGACTCCATTAGCGGTAAAAGGTTCTCAGTGTCTACCCTATCTAAACCCCTAATCATCTTGTACACCTCTATCAAATCTCCCCTAAACCTTCTTTTCTCCAATGAGAACAGCCCCAAGTGCCTCAGTCTTTCCTCATACGATTTTCCTACCATACCAGGCAACATCCTGGTAAACCTCCTCTGCACTCTTTCCAATGCCTCCACATCCTTCCTATAGTATGGCGACCAAAACTGCACACAATACTCCAGATGAGGCCTCACCAGAGTCTTATACAACTGCAACATGACCTCAGGACTCCGGAACTCAATTCCTCTGCCAATAAAGCCCAGTACACCATATGCCTTCCTCACAGCACTATTTACCTGGGTGGCAACTTTCAGAGATCTGTGTACATGGACACCAAGATCCCTCTGCTCATCCACACTACCAAGTAGCCTACCATTAGCCCAGTAATCCATCTTCTTGTTTTGATTCTATGTCATTAATTATTCAGCCATAGTTTAATTTTTCAACCTTTGATTCCAGTTTATCTTCGAGGAGAAAGAGGTCTGCAGATGCTGGAGATCAGAGCTGAAAATGTGTTGCTGGAAAAGCGCAGCAGGTCAGGCAGCATCCAAGGAACAGGAGATTTATCAGAGCTGAAAATGTGAAGAAGGGCATGTGCCCTCCTGAAGAAGGGCTTATGCCCGAAACGTCGATTCTCCTGCTCCTTGGATGCTACCTGACCTGCTGCGCTTTTCCAGCAACACATTTTCAGCTTCATTCCAGTTTATCTATCCATTATCACCCATTGATGTTGGCTTTCCCCCAGTCAGTAAAAAATCACACAACACCAGGTTATAATCCAACAGGTGTATGTGAAAGCACTAACTTTAGGAGTGCTGCTCTTTGATCAGGTGGTTGTGGACTAACTTCCCCCAGTTAGTAATTTGTTAGTCTGGATTAATCCTTGTCCTTTACCATAATTAAGACAAATTTATGATCACGACCTCTGAACTTCTCCCCTACTGAGATCTGATTAATTAAACCATTGCATTCTAAGATTCATGTGAATATTACAATTGATCAAAACCTCAAATAGTATTTAGTCACAGTCTGACAGGTATCTGTGATACCAGGAGAGATTGTGTGTGATGAACATAAACTGCATTACAGGACAGCTATCTGCAGGCATTGGTAACTTAGAACACTTACCCTGAACTTCAATACTCATTCTATTTCCACGTGTTCTATTTATAGTTAACCAGCGGCGCCATGCTTCTGCCTTCTTACCCATCGTAACAAATGTTAGATTTGACTACCTTAACCCACCTCCATTGCACTCTAAGCTGTGTTGCCATGCTCTGCACATAACCCAGATCTTATCTCTGTCCTCTAGGAGCAGAGGAACAGGATTAAACCATTCCAAACTTCAACACTACTCTGCCATTCAAAACCTAGAAGGACAACTACAGCCGACCCTTAGTGATGTGTTTGACTGTCAGCTGCTTTCTGAAATGATCTAGTAAGTCATTGGCCATATCAAAGATGGCAGCCCAACAACCATCTTCTCAAGGGCAAATAGGGAAATAGGGTAATAAGCACCAACCTTTCCAGTGACGCCCAGTTGGCAGAGGTGAAGCTATCACAGGATGAGCTGGTCCTTGCATTTCTGGAAGGTACAGCTGAGAACAGAAGTGAGTCAGCAGTCAGGGCAGGCAGGGACAAGGTCGGACTAATAAATTAAACTGCATTAATTTCAATGCAAGGGGCCTAACAGGGAAGGCAGATGAACTCAGGGCATGGTTAGGAACATGGGATCGGGATATCATAGCAATTACGGAAACATGGCTCAGGGATGGGCAGGACTGGCAGCTTAATGTTCCAGGATTCAAATGCTACAGGGAGGATAGAAAGGGAGGCAGGAGAGGAGGGGGAGTGGCATTTTTGATAACGGATAACATTACAGCTGTGCTGAGGGAGGATATTCCCGGAAATACATCCAGGGAAGTTATTTGGGTGGAACTGAGAAATAAGAAGGGATGATCACCTTATAGGGATTGTATCATAGACCCCCTAATAGTCAGAGGGAAATTGAGAAACAAACTTGTAAGGAGATCTCAGCTATCTGTAAGAATAATAGGGTAGTTATGGTAGGGGATTTTAACTTTCCAAACATCGACTGGGACTGCCATAGTGTTAAAGGTTTAGATGGAGAGGAATTTCTTACGTGTGTACAGGACAATTTTCTGATTCAGTATGTGGATGTACCTACTAGAGAAGGTGCAAAACTTGACCTACTCTTGAGAAATAAGGCAGGGCAGGTGACTGAGGTGTCAGTGGGGGAGCACTTTGGGGCCAGCGACCATAATTCTATTTGTTTTAAAATAGTGATGGAAAAGGATAGACCAGATCTAAAAGTTAATGTTCTAAATTGAAAAAAGGCCAATTTTGATGGTATTAGGCAAGAACTTTCGAAAGCTGATTGGAGGCAGATGTTCACAGGTAAAATGGCTGGAAAATGGGAAGACTTCAGAAATGAGATAACAAGAGTCCAGAGAAAGTATGTTCCTGTCAGGGGTGAAAGGGAAGGTTGGTAGGTATAGGGAATGCTGGATGACTAAAGAAATTGAGGGTTTGGTTAAGAAAAAGAAGGAAGCATATGTCAGGTATAGACAGGATAGATCGAGTGAATCCTTAGAAGAGTATAAAGAAAGTAGGAGTATACTTAAGAGGGAAATCAGGAGGGCAAAACGGGGACATGAGATAGCTTTGGCAAATAGAATTAAGGAGAATCCAAAGGGTTTTTACAAATATATTGAGGACAAAAGTGTAATCTAAGGAGAGAATAGGACCCCTCAAAGGTCAGCAAGGCGGTTTTTGTGTGGAGCCACAGAAAATGGGGGAGATACTAAATGAATATTTTACATCAGTGTTTACTGTGGAAAAGGATATGGAAGATATAGACTGTAGGGAAATAGATGGTGACATCTTGCAAAATGTCCAGATTACAGAGGAGGAAGTGCTGGATGTCTTGAAATGGTTAAAAGTGGATAAATCCCCAGGACCTGATCAGGTGTACCCGAGAACTCTGTGGGAAGCTAGAGAAGTGATCGCTGGGCCTCTTGCTGAGGTATTTGTATCAGCAATAGTCACAGGTGAGGTGCCGGAAGACTGGAAGTTGGCTAACATGGTGCCACTGTATAAGAAGGGTGATAAAGACAAGCCAGGGAACTATAGACCGGTGAGCCTGACCTCGGTGGTGGGCAAGTTGTTGGAGGGAATCCTGAGGCACAGGATGTACACGTATTTGGAAAGGCAAGGACTGATTCGGGATAGTCAACATGGCTTTGTGCGTGGGAAATCATGTCTCACAAACTTGATTGAGTTTTTTGAAGAAGTAACAAAGAAGATTGATGAGGGCAGAGCAGTAGATGTGATCTATATGGACTTCAGTAAGGTGTTCGACAAGGTCCCCATGGGAGACTGATTAGCAAGGTTAGATCCCATGGAATACAGGGAGAACTAACCATTTGGATACAGAACTGGCTCAAAGGTAGAAGACATAGGGTGGTGGTGGAGGGTTGTTTTTCAGACTGGAAGCCTGTGACCAGTGGAGTGCCACAAGGATCGGTGCTGGGCCCTCTACTTTTTGTCATTTACATAAATGATTTGGATGCGAGCATAAGAGGTACAGTTAGTAAGTTTGCAGATGACACCAAAATTGGAGGTGTAGTGACAGCGAAGAGGGTTACCTCAGATTACAACAGGATCTGGACCAGATGGGCCAATGGGCCGAGAAGTGGCAGATGGAGTTTAATTCAGAAAATGTGAGGTGCTGCATTTTGGGAAAGCAAATCTTAGCAGGACTTATACACTTAATGGTGAGGGAGTGTTGCTGAACAAAGAGACTTTGGAGTGTAGGTTCATAGCTCCTTGAAAGTGGAGTCGCAGGTAGATAGGATAGTGAAGAAGGTGTTTGGTATGCTTTCCTTTATTGGTCAGAGTATTGAGTACAGGAGTTGGGAGGTCATGTTGCGGCTGTACGGGATATTGGTCAGGCCACTGTTGGAAAATTGCGTGCAATTCTGGTCTCCTTCCTATCAGAAAGATGTTGTGAAACTTGAAAGGGTTAAGAAAAGATTTACAAGGATATTGCCAGGGTTGGAGGATCTGAGCTACAGGGAGAGGTGAACAGGCTGGGGCTGTTTTCCCTGGAGCGTCAGAAGCTGAGGGGTGACCTTATAGAGGTTTACAAAATTATGAGGGGCATGGATAGGATAAATAGACAAAGTCTTTTCCCTGGGATCCGGGAGTCCAGAACTAGAGGGCACAGGTTTAGGGTGAGGGGAAAAATATAAGAGACCTAAGGGGCAACTTTTTCACGCAGAGGGTGGTACGTGTATGGAATGTGTTGCCAGAGGAAGTGGTGGAGGCTGGTACAATTGCAACATTTAAGAGGCATTTGGATGTGTACATGAATAGGAAGGGTTGGGAGGGATATGGGCCGGGTGCCGGCAGGTGGGACTAGATTGGGTTGGGATATCTGGTTGGCATGGATGGGTTGGACTGAAGGGTCTGTTTCCATGCTGTACATCTCTATGACTAAGAGGCACAAAACACAGACTCTCAAATGCCAGCATCAGCCAATGGAAGTCACAGAATGAACCAGAGGTTTGACTAGGGTGACCCTGTTTCATCTTACCAGAATCCTCTTTACAGATATTTTCCAACCAACCTGCTCAGAGATGTTAGTACACACCTCTGGAGCAGGTGGGACTTGAACCTGGACCTCCTGGCTCAGAGGTAGGGAAACTACCACTGCAAAACATGGTATCTTGTGCACGGAGTGGTTTAGATTGTGGTTAGATACATCTGGAATTGATGTGTTATTTGATCAAACAGAAAGTGGATACTGAATGTTGGACTTTGGTCTATTTTTGTTTTACAATTCCTGTGTGCTAGAATCGTCCCTTTTGCTACCATTTACAATTTTGTTACACCTTTATCTGATGCAGCAAGTCTGAACATAATTTTGATCTTTCAATCAGAGTTCCAAGTGATGTTTCAGTTTGATGAGGGTGCCTGGTGAGCATGATGTCATTGGCCATTGCAGGTTGGTTTTCTCATTGTTCCGATTGGCTGTGCTCCTCCACGAAGGCCCTTCATTCTCCGCACAACATTGCTGGTGTTGCCATGGCGCTGAGGTGGTGAGGTTCACTGTGTCTCAAAATGTTCAGATGTAGACACCATTTGACTGTTGAGATCACAAATTCAATAATCATTCCTGTTCCACACTTTCACAGCTTATTGATCAACAAAACCATTGCAGTATGTGCAATGAGGTCAGCCCGGTGGACCTCAATGAATATGAGCTCCCTGATTGGGGCAGTTAATCTGGTCCAATGTGGGAGCCCTGGCTGACAGATGCAAACAGAAGTGTCAGCGGTGCTGTTCACTCAGAGCTGGCTCTGAGGGGGATGGGTCAGTGTAAAGGACTCTCCACATGTAAATAAAGGGTGACTTGGTGACAGGATACCGGCTCTCAGCAATCAGCCACATCTGGATTCACAATTAGTCATGTGGTTGGTGTGTTATGTTAGTGAGGAAAACAGCCCCGGTGATAAACAGGAGGGAGAGCACCTAATCGAGGACAGTAGAGAGACTTGTCTTCTAGAACAAGGAGTTAATCCCAACTGAGTATTACAGACTGGCACATTGCATCATCCAGGGCTATGTGCTGAGGGACGCACGAAAGCCTGGGCAGCTGCTACCAATGTGCAATGGGGAAAGACCACTGTCTAAGGTCTTCCTGCTCAAGGTAAATGGGGGTCCATTCAGTTATCCGACCCTTGTAGTGCCTCAAATATATGTAAATATTAGTGTGTAGGTTTGCTCGCTGAGCTGTAGGTTTGATATCCAGACGTTTCATTACCTGGCGAGGTAACATCATCAGTGGTGACCTCCAAGTGAAGTGAAGGTGCTTTCTCCTGCTTTCTATTTATATGTTTATAATGTAACGTAACATATAGATAGAAAGCAGGAGACAATGGTTTCACTTCACTTGGGGGTCCCCACTGATGATGTTACCTAGCCAGGTGATGAAACGTCTGGATATCAAACCTACAGCTCAGCAAGCAAACCTACACCCTAAACCTCAACCTGAGCTACAAACCTTCACAAACCTTGCGTAAATATTCGTGTTGTATTTGTAACAGAAGACTTTTTTTTGGATAGAGTGAAAGTCCAATGTTTTGTTTATTTGCTTGATACGCCAACTGTACAGAAACAAACTATTTCTGTGCCTATAAAAATAAAGCGTTTTTTTAATCAATGAAGTATATCTTTGAGAGAGAAATGAATTCTGAGAGAAATCGGGCTCAGTCATCACAACCAACCAGAGGAGAAAGGAAGAGCCCATCCCAGTTAGAAGCAGGAGGAAGGCCAGCCAATAGAGGGCGGCAGGGAGAATTTGAGGAGGAGCATTCTGGGTCAGGATTGGCTGCTCGATGCTCCAGGATTTTGTTGTTTTAGATAAGATAGAGAGCAAGGTAAAAGAGGTGGAGGGGTTGCATTATTCATCAGGGAGAATGTCACATCCAGACTCATGACAGCACATGCTGGAGAGCTCATCCACTGAGGTAATATGGCTAAAGCTCAAAAATAAGAAGGGTGCAGTCTCTCTGATAGGATTGTACTATAGGCTCCCCCCCAAAAGCCACGAAGACATTGAGGAACAAATATATAGACAGATTATGGAAAGATGCAATATAAACAGCATTGTATTTGGTTTGGAGGGGCTGGGGCATGCGCCAAGTCTTGGGAGGAGTGCATCAGCAAAGTGAGACAGAAACTGGGCAGATGGAAGCTATGGTCGCTCTCCATCGCGGGAAAAAACCTGGTCATCAAGTGTGAGGCACTGTCATTGCTGTTATATGTGGCACAGGTCTGGCCTATTCCCAAAATCATCTGGGTCATCTTCCATTATATATGGAGATCAAAGATAGACCAGGTCCGAAGGGATTCGATGTATAAAGATCTGGGCAACGGGGGAAACAACACACCCAACGCCACCCTCACCCTGATGGCCACCTTTGTGTGTGGCTGCATCAAGCTGTGCGTGGATCCCTGGCACGCAAACACCAAGTGTCACTACGTACTGAGGTTCTACCTGTCCCCAGTGTTGCGAAGGATGGGCCTGGCCTCGCTGCCACGGAACGCTCTGAGTAGTTGGACCGTTCCGTATCACCTGTCCTTCCTAGAGAAGTTTATGAAGAAAAACACCTTTGACCACATGTCCATCAGGAAGTGATCAGCACGTAGTGTCCTTGAGACCCTTCGGGAAAAGGAGAGGCGGATCCTATTGAGCAGTTCCCTGAGCAGACTGTCAAAGTCATTTGGCAGAACGCCTCATCACCAGAACTTTCCAACAAGCACCAAGACATGGCTTGGCTGGTGGTGAGACGGGCTCTGCCTGTGAGATCCTTTATGCACGCCCGGACTCTCAGCCGCACCGCACGCTGCCCTCGAAGCGGCTGCGGGGGGACGAGACTGTCACACACCTCCTTCTGGAATGTGCCTGTGCAGAGGAAGTCTGGAGAGGAATGCAGTGGTGTTTGCCGAGGTTCATCTCGAGCAGCTCCGTGACGCGGGACTCAGTGTCCTACGGTCAGTTTCCTGGGAAGCACACCGAGACGAACATCAACTGTGCCTGGAGGATCATCAACTCGGTGAAGGACGCTCTCTGGGTGGTCCGAAACCTGTTGATCTTCCAGCTGAAGGAGTTGACCCTGACTGAGTGTTGCAGACTGGCACATTCCTACGTGTTGAGGGACGCACTGAAGCTTGGGGCAGCTGCCGCCAAGGCGTGGTGGGGAAAGACCATCGTGTAATGTCTGCCTGCCTAAGAACAGGGGGCCCACTCAGTACGTGGGCTCTGCTGACGCCTCAGCTAAATATATAGATGGTAAATGTATATATGAATAATTAATTCCGATCTCTGCATGTAAAGAAATGCAAGGTGCTCCTATGAATGGCACCACCAATTGTACCATCAAAATATTTTATGAATAAAGTATATTTTTTGAAATAAAAAAATAAAAACAGCAGGGGGACTCTGTGCTAGGAAGAGGCTTAGGTTTGGCACAATTTGTTAAATACATCCAAGAGGGTTTCTTGAAACAGTTTGTGGAGAGTCTAACTAGAGGAGGGGGCCACATTGGACCTTGTATTAGTTAATGAGCCTGGCCAGGTGACTGCCCGTTCACTGGGAGAGCATTTTAGAAACAGTCATCACAACTGCTTAAGTTTGATGATGGTTATGAATAAAGATAAGTCAGGACCTTGCAGAAAGGTATGAAATTGGGAAGAGCAAATTAGGTCAGTTTTAGGCAGGAGCTAAGGAGTGTTAATTGGGAGGAGTAGTTATCGGGCAAGTCCACATTTGACATGTGGGAGTTGTTTAAAGATCGACTGAATGAGAGATAAGGACCAGCATGTTCCAGTGACGAGGAAGGACAAGGATGGCAGGGATCTTGTATATATTGAGGGAGGTCTGAATTGAGTCTGAAGGAAAAATGAAGCATACATAAGGTTTAGGAAGCTAAACTCAGACAGGGCGCTTGAAGAATATAAAGCAAGCAAGAAAGAACTCACGTAGAGAATTTAGAGAGCATGAAGGGGCCATGAAATGATATTGGCAAGTAGGGTTAAAAAGAATCGAAGGCATTCTATACAAACATTAAAAAAAAACAAGAGGATAACTAGGGAGAAAGTAGGACCACTCAAGGATAAAGAAGGGAACTTGTGCTTGGAGGCAGAGGATGTGGGTGAGATCCTAAACGAGTATGCTGTGTCAGTATTCACCCAGGAGAAGGATATGGAGGATAGTGAGATTAGTGTGGAGCATGTTAATATGACAGGGCATTGTGAGATCAAGAAAGAAATGATATTGTGTCTCTTGAAGAGCAGAGAGGTGGATAAATTCCCAGGGCCTGATGTATCTACACCTGGTTATTGAGACAGGTAAGAGAGGAGATTGCTGAGACATTGACCAACATCTTTGTATCCTTGTGAACCACTGGAGAGGTCCTGGAGGACTGGTGGGTAGCTAATATTTTTCCTCTGTTTAAGGAGGGAAATAGAGATATTCTAGGAAACTATATACCGGTGAGTCTCACATCAGTAGTTGGGAAGCTATTGGAGAGAATTCTTAGGTTTACACACATTTGGAAAAGCATGGCCCAATTAGGGGCCGTCAAAATAACTTTGTGTGAGGCAGGTCAAGTCTTAATCTCATTTTTTGAGGAGGTGGCAAAGTGGATTGATGAGGGAAGAGCAATGGATGTTGTCTACCTGGACTTTAATAAGGTTTTCAACAAGATTCCTCATAGTAGGCTCCTCCAGAAGATTGAGAAGCTGGGATCCACAGGAATGTGGCCGCGTGGATTCAGAATTGGTTTGCCTATAGATGATGAAATGGTGTTTTTCACCCTGGAGATCTGTGACTAATAGTGTTCTGCAGGGATCCTTATTGGGATCTCTGCTGTTTGTGACATATATAAATGACTTGAATGAAAATGTCGACGTGTGTGTTAGTAAGTTTGTGAATGATTTAAAGCTCGGTGGAGTTATGAATAGTGCTGAAGGCTGTCAAAGGACATAGTGACATATAGATGGTAAATGTACAGACCTGTATATATCAATAATTAATTCCGATTAAACTCCATCTGCCATTTCTCTGCCCTTGCCTGAAACGGATCAGTTTCAGACATGGGCAAAGAAGTGGCAGATGGAGTTTAATCTGGGTAAGTGTGAGGTGCTGCACTTTGGGAGATCAAATGTTGAGGAAAAATATACAGTTAATAGCAGTGAACAACATTGATATACAGAGGGATCTTAGAGTTCAAGTCCTTCAATCCTTGAAATTAGCCATGCAATTAGATAGGGTGGTAAAGAAGTCATTTGGCATGCTTACATTTATTGGTTGGGGAATTGAGTACAAGAGGAAAGAAAGTGAGGACTGCAGATGTTGGAGATCAGAGTCAAGAGTGTGGTGCTGGAAAAGCACAGCAGGTCAGGCAGCATCTGAGGAGCAGGAGAATCGATGTTTCAGGCATAAGCCCTTCCTCAGGAATCATGAAGAGCTTATGCCCAAAATGTTGATTCTCTTGTTCCTCGGATGCTGCCTGACCAGCTGTGCTTTCCCAGCATCACACTCAACAATTAAGTATAAGAGTCAGGATATCATGTTGTTGCTTTATAAGGTTTTGGTTAGGTTACACTTAGAGGATTGCATTCAATTCTGGTCACTGCATCACAGGAAGGATGTGGAGGCTTTGAAGGGGGTGCAGAAGATGTTGCCTGGATTAGAGCATATGAGCTTTAAGGAGAGGCTAGAAAAATGCAGGTTGTTTTCTCTGGAGCAGCAGAGGCTGAGGGGAGACTTGATAGAAATCTATAAAATGATGAGATGCAGAGACCGGTTGACAGTCAGAATCTTTTTCCCAGAGTTGAAATGTCCATAACTAGGGGGCATGCATTTAAGGTGAGTGGGATACACAGAGAATGAGAGGGGTCTGAATGCACTGCCTGGGGTGGTGGTGGAAGCAGATACGATAGGGACGTTTAAAAGACTTTTAGATAAACACATGAACATGCAAGGAATGGAGGGATATGTACCAAGGGCAGAGGAGATTAGTTTAATTTGGTGTCATGCCGAAGGACCCCTTCCTGTGTTATCCTGTATGATGTACTTTGTTCTATATTGAACAACACTGACTGAGGTTTTATTGTGCACCGACAGTTCTGTTCAATAATCCATTTGTTAATTGATCTGTCAAATTCTGGAGGCTACATTATAATGAAATGAGTGCCCCAGCTTCCCTGAGAAAATTACCTTCAATTCCCAGCTCTCCGAACTTTCTGAGCTCATTTCTTTGATCCCGTCGGGCTGATTCCAGCAGATTGTTAATTGCTCAGCGATGCGCACTGTCTCCCTGTGCTAGATGTTGATTAAATATTGAGCTGCCCCAGGAGGTGGGGGTCATACCGAGTCCTACAGGGTGCCATCTACCTCACAACCTGCTCTTTCAGTTCATTTTCGAGTTCCCTTCCATCTTGTTCTGTGAAGGCAAACTGGCAAAGTACCACCCACAGGCTGGTGACTGACGCTCAGCTTCTCCTGACTGAGATTGGCTTCAGGATCAAACTGGGCCCCAAGGCCATGAGAAACCTGACTCAGTCTGAAGCAACAGCTGAAAGGACTCAGTGGGTTAGGAGAAGGAGTTTGTCAGGGCGCAAGGTGAAAGACAATGGTTTCAATCTTTGCTGTATTTAGTTAAAAGCATTGTACCTTAATAGACCTGGATGTTAACAAGGAATCTGATGACGCAGGCATTGGAGATCCCAGGAAGGGAGTGGTGCTGTAAAGCTGGGATACACTCATGTGCTTGAGGAACTTGACATTGTGACTTTATCATCGAGAAGCAGAGTGTAGATGAGAAATAGGAAAGGGATAGGGTTTCTTGAAAGAGCACCAGAGCTAATTCTGTCAGGCTGAGTAGAGAAGCCATTGCAGCATTGTCTCCTACACATGCGCAGTTCAGGAAGGGAGCTGGGGAAGAGCAATTGCGTCCCACTACAAATGGGCTTGGACCTTCAGAGGCAGGTGGGGTGGCTGGACGTGTTAAAGGCTGTAGACTCGTAAAGACCCACCCCCAGTCCTGAAGAAGGGTTACACCCAAAATGTCGACTCCTCCACCTCCTGATGCTGCCTGGCTTGCTGTGTTCTTCCAGCCTGCCTGTCTGACTGGTAAAGAGAGGGTAGGAAGGAAAGCTTCCTGTGAGCACTGGAACAGGGGAGTTCATCAAGAAGATGATTAATGGTGGGGTTTTATTGCAAACACTGAAATTGATTGGTGGGACTCAAATATGGAGATCAATGCAAGGTTTGTGAAGGTTTGTAGCTCAGGTTGAGGTTTAGGGTGTAGGTTTGCTTGCTGAGCTGTAGGTTTGATATCCAGACGTTTCATCACCTGGCTAGGTAACATCATCAGTGGGGACCTCCAAGTGAAGCGAAGCTGTTGTCTCCTGCTTTCTATTTATATCTTTCTCCTGGATGGGGTTCCAGTGATGTCATTTCCTGTTCGTTTTCTGAGGGGTTGATAGATGGCATCTAGATCTATGTGCTTGTCAAAAACCACCATTTCGACTGGGACAACACATCTATCCTGGGACAGACTAAGCAAAGACATGCCTGAGAATTCCTAGAGGCCTGACACTCCAACCACAACGCCATAAACAAACACATAGATCTAGTTGTCATCTATCAACCCCTCAGAAAACGAACAGGAAATGACATCACCACAAACCCCAGGAACCCCATCCAGGCGAAAGATATGAATAGAAAGCAGGAGACAACAGCTTTGCTTCACTTGGAGGTCCCCACTGATGATGTTACCTAGCCAGGTAATGAAACGTCTGGATATCAAACCTACAGCTCAGCAAGCAAACCTACACCCTATAAAGATCAATACTGGGGGGCAATCATGAGATATTCTGGGTTGTTGGAGAAGGATGGGAGATTGGAGAAAGGTAGTAGTTCATAAGGATGGATCTGAGGAAGAGGTTGGTAATGTTAGATTAGAGAGAGATGCAATAGCAACAGAGAAGAAAGAACTATTCCCAATCTCAGCTAATATCGGCACCAGGAAGGGAGGTTAGTATCAGGCTGAGCATCAGGCCACTGGAGCAGGATATCTATCTTAAACGTCAAAATATCCAGGTGTCTCTGATGGGTGTGGGGTCACAGTTTTCCTTGATCAGTGCAAGGTGAACAGTGTCCACCTCATGTGTTTGAACATAATCTGAGGCTGATGGTGACTCCCTTGAATGACAGCTACAGCAGAGTAGCTGCAGCTTGGTTTATATGTGACATGGTGCAGACAATCTCCTCTTTATCATAGGAATGATAATGGTCTAATAGTCAATCATTCATCAGGGACCAATTAACACCATGAATTAATTTATGAAAGAAAACAGCAAAACACATAATCAGTAATGAAGCATGCAATACAGCGAAACTGCTGGTTACTGTGAGTGCAGCTTGCAAACACACAGATGGTTGACCAAGTCAGGCAGAGTCCCAACATTGTATACACACTGCACATGGCCTTCTTAAAGGTGAACTCTCTTAAAGGCATGGTATATTTACATCACTCTTCTTAAAGGCAGAATGTCCATCTTTAAGGGAGACTTTATTAAATAATACATGAGCAATTTAAGTGATGAAAAAGTGAGCAAAAAGTGTCAGAGGTGGGCCAGAGGAGAGATCCTACAGTTCTGTGGGAGTATGAGAGGCTCCAAAAGGCCACTCGTAGAGGAGTGCAATTTCCTTGGGAGTTGAAGCTGAGAATTTTGTACCCAGGTATCGGAGTCATTACTAACCTCCAGGATAGTCAAGGTCAGTGCTGTATCGTCACACAGGGCAGCATGCAGGAGAACATTCATGTGGATTCACGTTGAGATTCCAGGTCCATTGAGTGGCCAGCCAGACAGATCCCATCCTGAACAAGGAAAGTGGGAATCTGGCTCCAGTGTGACAAAGCACTTGTTACAGCGGTGCCTGGCCTGCTCCATCTCTCTGTCACACTGCAAACATAGAAGCACAAATCCATAAGCCCCATGTCTTGATAAATAAAATACACTTATGTTTTCCTCTGCAATCAGACTTGCTTTAATAACAATCACAGAGAGTGTATTGCAGCCTGCTCACATAGTGACAGCCTCACCAGGAGCTGAACGATTATGAGTCTGAGGTGCCCTCCTATGTGTTGGAAGTTGCACTTTTCCCGGGCAGCAGCTCTCCTGCCTGTGAGTCAGACAGTTGTAGGTTTCAGTCCTGTGCCCTGTATTGTGTTACAATCACTGCACTGACCCTTCCAGATGACTTTAGGATGCCATGTTAAATCTACTCTCTCATGTGGATATTAATCATTCCAGAGAATAACTAAATGATGCTTGTGGATATTAAGGCTTCGGAAAAGGGAACCGAGTCCAGCTGCAAAACTAACTCCCAGTTCAAAAGAATGCTTTAACTCTCCCCCTGGTTTGGGGGGAGGGGGGGAGGGAGCGGGGATGGGCTGTGGGGAGGGTGGTGTGGATACCAGTGGCTTTATTGGATGATGTGACTCAGATTTGGAAGTTGTGGAGGGGGAATAGATTATTGTGTTTGAGTTAACTCCTCAATATTGCAAGTAAATAGCTATGGGAGGGTGTCACGGTGCGATTTATAAATTCTGTGAGGCCAAATCTAGATTTGAGTCTTTCCTCAGATAATAGGGTCTGCTTGTAGACTGACAGCTGGATCAGGTAGAACCTGGATGTGTTTCTGGTTGGGGTGGAGATCCACGCTTATAGAATGAAATTCAGGGCCCAAATCAGATCCAGCACTGAACGTAATCACCTGTGAAGTGGTATTGACCAAACTTTCCTCCAGCCCAAATCAGTCCAAGTATTGGGCTACTTTTTCCTGCTGCTCCCATAGTTTCAATCAAGTGCATTACATCACAACACAGAAAGAACAGAGTTTCATTATCTGTTCATCGTTGCCTGTCTTCCTGTACACAAGCAGGAACATTTGTCTCAGTTGCTGTGTGTGCGAACTTGCTGTGAGTCATTTATTTCCCACCCTGAACACACATAGAACATAGAACATAGAAAAATACAGCGCAGTACAGGCCCTTCGGCCCTCAATGTTGCGCCACCCAAGCCCACCTAACCTACACTAGCCCACTATCCTCCATATGTTTATCTAATGCCCATTTAAATGCCCATAAAGAGGGAGAGTCCACCACTGCTACTGGCAGAGAAAATTGGACGCACACCAGAGGAACATAGCAACCTCGGAAAGTTGGAATGAGCTCTTCATCCCATCAAGCCTACTCCACCATTTCATTAGGTCATGCTGATCATCTGCCCCAACACCACTTCCCTGTGTTATCGCTGTGTGCCTTGATGTCACTTATCTCGGGAAATATATCGCTTTCAGTCTCAACGATCGAGCCTCCACAGCCCGCTGGGGTAAAGAATTCCAATGACTCGCCATCCTCTAAGTGAAGAAATACCTCGTCATCTCAATCCAAAGGTTTATCACCCTGGTTCGAGACTCGTGAGCCAGCCCTGTACCCTTTTGGACGGTGCATGTGGATAACAACCTGGGTGTGAACTCACTGACATCTGCTCAGAGGCCTGCCCAGCAGCAGCAGGGAGCAGGAGAGACAATGGAGCCAGGCAGCGGGGGGAACACATCCAAATGAGATCCGGTCTGTCACACTCTGCAACAATTCACTCCGTACGAATGAAATCACTCTGCACTGAAGGTCTCATAATTACAGAGCTGGTTTCCTCAATCTCTCCTCAAAGGATAGTCCCACCATCACAGGATTGGCCTGGCAGACCTCCCGGTACTCCTTCTATGAGATAATAAGACTACAATCCATGCACAATCCTCCAGGGACGGTCTCAATAAGAACTGGTGGCATGACTCCTGTTCTCAAAATCGCTGTGATAAAAGTCAATGTAACAGGCACTGTCACTGCCCACTGCTCACACTCACTCACTGTCCCTGCCCACTGCTCACACTCACTCACTGTCACTGCCCACTGCTCACACTCACTCACTGTCCCTGCCCATAGCTCACACTAACTCACTGTCCCTGCCACTGCTCACACTGACTCACTGTCCCTGCACACTGCTCACACTCACTCACTGTCGCTGCCCACTGCTCACACTGACTCACTATCCCTGCCCACTGCTCACACTGACTCACTGTCCCTGCCCATAGGTCACACTGACTCACTATTCCCGCCCACTACCTCACACTGATTCACTGGCCCTGCCCACTGCTCACACTCACTCACTGTCCCTGCCCACTAGCTCACACTGACTCACTATTCCTGAACACTGTTCACACTGACTCACTTTCCCTGCACACTGCTCACACTAACTCACTGTCCCTGCCCACTGTTCACACTGACTAACTGTCCCTGCCCACTACCTCACACTGACTCACTATTCCTGCCCACTGCTCACACTCACTCACTGTCCCTGCCCACGCTCACACTCACTCACTGTCCCTGCCCATAGCTCACACTCACTCACTGTCCCTGCCCACTGCTCACACTGACTCACTGTCCCTGCCCACTGCTCACACTCACTCACTGTCCCTGCCCACTGCTCACACTGACTAACTGTCCCTGCCCAATGCTCACACTGACTCTCTGTCCCTGTCCATAGCTCACACTCACTCACTGTACCAGCCCACTGCACACACTCACTGTCTCTGCGCATAGCTCACACCGAATCAGTATTCCTGCCCACTGCTCACACTGACTCACTGTCCCTGTGCACTGCTCACACTGGCTCATTGTCCCTGCCCACTGCTCACACTGACTCACTATCCCCGCACATAACTCACACTGACTCACTGTCCCTGCCCACTGCTCACACTTACTCACTGTCCCTGCCCATTGCTCACACTCACTCACTGTCCCTGCCCACTGCTCACACTGACTCACTGTCCCTGCCCACTGCTCACACTCACACACTGTCCCTGCCCATATCTCACACTCACTCACTGTCCGTGCCGACTGCTCACACTCACTCACTGTCCCTGCCCATAGCTCACTCTCACTCACTGTCCCTGCCCCCTAGCTCACACTGACTCACTGTCCCTGCCCACTGCTCACACTCACTGTCCCTGCCCACTGCTCACACTCACTGTCCCTGCGCATAGCTCACACTGACTCAGTATTCCAGCCCACTGCTCACACTGACTCACTATCCCCGCACAAAGCTCACACTGACTCACTGTCCCTGCCCAATGCTCACACTGACTCTCTGTCCCTGTCCATAGCTCACATTCACTCACTGTCCCAGCCCACTGCACACACTCACTGTCTCTGCGCATAGCTCACACCGACTCAGTATTCCTGCCCACTGCTCACACTGACTCACTGTCCCTGTGCACTGCTCACACTGGCTCCTTGTCCCTGCCCACTGCTCACACTGACTCACTGTCCCTGCCCATAGCTCACACTGACTCACTATTCCCGCCCACTAGCTCACACTGACTCACTGTCCCTGCCCACTGCTCACACTCACTCACTGTCCCTTCCCACTAGCTCACACTGACTCACTATTCCTGAACACTGTTCACACTGACTCACTTTCCCTGCACACTGCTCACACTAACTCACTGTCCCTGCCCACTGTTCACACTGACTAACTGTCCCTGCCCACTACCTCACACTGACTCACTATTCCTGCCCACTGCTCGCACTCACTCACTGTCCCTGCCCATAGCTCACACGCACTCACTGACCCTGCCCACTGCTCACACTCACTCACTGTCCCTGCCCATATCTCACACTAACTAACTGTCCCTGCCCACTGCTCACACCCACTCGCTGTCCCTGCCCACTGCTCACACTGACTCACTATCCCTGCCCACTGCTCACACTCACTCACTGTCCCTGCCCACTGCTCACACTGACTCACTGTCCCTGCCCAATGCTCACACTGACTCTCTGTCCCTGTCCATAGCTCACACTCACTCACTGTCCCAGCCCACTGCACACACTCACTGTCTCTGCGCATAGCTCACACGGACTCAGTATTCCTGCCCACTGCTCACCATGACTCACTGTCCCTGTGCACTGCTCACACTGGCTCCTTGTCCCTGCCCACTGCTCACACTGACTCACTATCCCCGCACATAGCTCACACTGACTCACTGTCCCTGCCCACTGCTCACACTTACTCACTGTCCCTGCCCATTGCTCACACTCACTCACTGTCCCTGCCCACTGCTCACACTCACACACTGTCCCTGCCCATATCTCACACTGACTCACTGTCCCTGCCCACTGCTCACACTGACTCACTGTCCCTGCCCATACCTCACACTCACTCACTGTCCCTGCCGACTGCTCACACTCACTCACTGTCCCTGCCCATAGCTCACACTCACTCACTGTCCCTGCCCCCTAGCTCACGCTGACTCACTGTCCCTGCCCACTGCTCACACTCACTGTCCCTGCCCACTGCTCACACTCACTCACTGTACCAGCCCATATCTCGCACTGACTCACTATTCCTGCCCACTGTCCCTGCCCACTGCTCACACTGACTCACTGTCCCTGCCCACTGCTCACACTCACTCACGGTCCTTGCCCATATCTCACACTGACTCGCTGTCCCTGCCCAATGCTCACACTGACTCTCTGTCCCTGTCCATAGCCCACACTCACTCACTGTCCCTGCCCACTGCTCACACTTACTCACTGTCCCTGCCCATTGCTCACACTCACTCACTGTCCCTGCCCACTGCTCACACTGACTCACTGTCCCTGCCCACTGCTCACACTCACACACTGTCCCTGCCCATATCTCACACTCACTCACTGTCCGTTCCGACTACTCACACTCACTCACTGTCCCTGCCCATAGCTCACTCTCACTCACTGTCCCTGCCCCCTAGCTCACACTGACTCACTGTCCCTGCCCACTGCTCACACTCACTGTCCCTGCCCACTGCTCACACTCACTCACGGTCCCTGCCCTATCTCACACTGACTCGCTGTCCCTGCCCACTGCTCACACTCACTCACTGTCCCTGTCTATAGCTCACACTGACTCACTGTCACAGCCCACTGCACACACTCACTGTCCCTGCCCACTGCTCACACTGACTCACTATCCCCGCAAATAGCTCACACTGACTCAGTGTCCCTGCCCATAGCTCTCACTGACTCACTGTTCCTGGCCACTGCTCACACTGACTTACTGTCCCTGCACATACCTCACACTCACTCACTGTCCGTGCCCACTGCTCACACTCACTCACTGTCCTTGCCCATAGCTCACTCTCACTCACTGTCCCTGCCCCCTAGCTCACACTGACTCACTGTCCCTGCCCACCGCTCACAATCACTGTCCCTGCCCACTGCTCACACTCACTCACTGTACCAGCCCATATCTCGCACTGACTCACTATTCCTGCCCACTGTCCCTGCCCACTACTCACACTCACTCACGGTCCCTGCCCATATCTCACACTGACTCACTGTCCCTGCCCACTGCTCACACTGACTCACTGTCCCTGTCTATAGCTCACACTGACTCACTGTCACAGCCCACTGCACACACTCACTGTCCCTGCGCATAGCTCACACTGACTCAGTATTCCTGCCCACCGCTCACAGTGACTCACTTTCCCTGCCCACTGCTCACACTCACTCACTGTCCCCGCCCACTGCTCACAATGGCTCATTGTCCCTGCCCACAGCTCACACTCACTCATTGTCCCTGCCCATAGCTCACACTGACTCACTGTCCCTGTCCATACCTCACACTGACTCACTGTCCGAGCCCACTGCTCACACTCACTGTCCTTGCGCATAGCTCACACTGACTCAGTATTCCTGCCCATAGCTCACATTGACTCACTGTCCCTGCCCACTGCTCACACTCACTCAATGTCCCTGCCCATAGTTCACACTGACTCACTGTCCCTGCCCACTGCTCACACTGACTCACTCTCCCTGTCCACTGCTCACACTGACTCACTGTCCCTGCCCACTATCTCACACTGACTAACTGTCCCTGCCCACTGCTCACACTGACTCACTGTTCCTGCCTACTGCTCACACTGACTCACTGTCCCTGCCTACTAGCTCACACTGACTCACTGTCCCTGCCATAGCTCACACTGACTCACTATCCCTGCCCACAACTCACACTGACTCACTGTCCCTGCCCACTGCTCACACTGACACACTGTCCCAGCCCATACCTCACACTCACTCACTGTCCCTGCCCACTGTTCACACTCACTCACTGTCCCTGCCCACTGCTCACACTGACTCACTGTCCCTGCCATCTGCTCACACCCACTCACTGTCCCTGCCCATAGCTCACACTCACTGTCCCTGCCCATAGCTCACACTGACTCACTGTCCCTGCCCATAGCTTACACTGACTCACTGTCCCTGCCCACTGCTCACACTCACTCACTGTCCCTGCCCATAGCTCACACTGACTCACTGTCCCTGCCCACTAACTCACACTGACTCACTGTCCCTGCACACTAACTCACTGTCCCTGCCCATAGCTCACACTGACTCACTGTCCCTGCCCATAGCTCACACTGACTCACTGTCCCTGCCCACTGCTCACACTGACTCACTGTCTCTGCTCCCTGCTCACACTCACTCACTGTCCCTGCCCACTGCTCACACTGACTCACGGTCCCTGCCCACTGCTCACACTGACTCACTGTCCCAGCCCATACCTCACACTCACTCACTGTCCCTGCCCACGGCTCACACTGACTCACTGTCCCTGCCCACTGCTCACACTGACTCACTGTCCCTGCCCACTAGCTCACACTGACTCACTGTCCCTGCCCACAGCTCACACTCACTCATTGTCCCTGCCCATAGCTCACACTGACTCACTGTCCCTGCCCACTGCTCACACACTCACTGTCCCTGCCCATATCTCGCACGAACTAACTGTCCCTGCCCACTGCTCACACCCACTCACTGTCCATGCCCACTGCTCACACTGACTCACTGTCGTTGCCCACTGCTCACACTCACTCACTGTCTCTGCCCATATCTCACACTGACTCACTGTCCCTACCCATATCTCACACTGACTCGCTGTCCCTGACCATAGCTCATACTGACTCACTGTCCCTGACCATAGCTCACACTGACTCACTGTCTCTGCCCACTGCTCACACTCACTCACTGTCCCTGCCCAAAGCTCACACTGACTCACTGTCCCTGCCCACTGCTCACACTCACTCACTGTCGCTGCCCACTTCTCACACTCACTCACTGTCCCTGCCCACTGCTCAAACTGACTCACTATTCCTGCCCACTGTTCACACTGACTCACTGTCCCTGCTCCCTGCTCACACCCACTCACTGTACCAGCCCATAGCTCGCACTGACTCACTGTCCCTGCCACTGCTCTCACTCACTCAATGTCCGAGCCCACTGCTCACACTCACTCACTGTCCCTGCCCATAGTTCACACTGACTCACTCTCCCTGTCCACTGCTCACACTGACTCACTGTCCCTGCCCACTAGCTCACACTGACTCACTGTCCCTGCCCACTGCTCACACTGACTCACTATTCCTGCCCACTGCTCACACTGACTCACTGTTCCTGCCTACTGCTCACACTGACTCACTGTCCCTGCCTACAGCTCACACTCACTCACTGTCCCTGCCCATAGCTTACACTGACTCACTGTACCTGCCCTCTGCTCACACTCACTGTCCCTGCCCATAGCTCACACTCACTGTCCCTGCCCATAGCTCACACTGACTCACTATCCCTGCCCACAGCTCACACTGACTCACTGTCCCTGCCATCTGCTCACACACACTCACTGTCCCTGCCCATAGCTCACACTCACTGTCCCTGCCCATAGCTCACACTGACTCACTGTCCCTGCCCATACCTCACACTCACTCACTGTCCTTGCCCATAGCTCACACTGACTCACTGTCCCTGCCCACTAACTCACACTGACTCACTGTCCCTGCACACTGCTCACACTGACTCACTGTCCCTGCCCATAGCTCACACTGACTCACTGTCCCTGCACACTGCTCACACTGACTCACTGTCCCTGCCCATACCTCACACTCACTCACTGTCCCTGCCCACTGCTCACACCCACTCACTGTACCAGCCCATAGCTCGCACTGACTCACTGTCCCTGCCACTGCTCACACTCACTGTCCCTGCGCATAGCTCACACTGACACAGTATTCCTGCCCACTGCTCACGGTGACTCATTGTCCCTGCCCACTGCTCACACTCACTCACTGTCCCTGCCCACTGCTCACACTGACTCACGGTCCCTGCCCACTGCTCACACTGACTCACTGTCCCAGCCCATACCTCACACACACTCACTGTCCCTGCCCACTGCTCACACTGACTCACTGTCCCTGCCCACTGCTCACACTGACTCACTGTCCCTGCCCACTAGCTCACACTGACTCACTGTCCCTGCCCACTGCTCACACTGACACACTGTCCCAGCCCATACCTCACACTCACTCACTGTCCCTGCCCACTGTTCACACTCACTCACTGTCCCTGCCCACTGCTCACACTGACTCACTGTCCCTGCCATCTGCTCACACCCACTCACTGTCCCTGCCCATAGCTCACACTCACTGTCCCTGCCCATAGCTCACACTGACTCACTGTCCCTGCCCATAGCTTACACTGACTCACTGTCCCTGCCCACTGCTCACACTCACTCACTGTCCCTGCCCATAGCTCACACTGACTCACTGTCCCTGCCCACTAACTCACACTGACTCACTGTCCCTGCACACTGCACACACTCACTGTCCCTGCCCATAGCTCACACTCACTGTCCCTGCCCATAGCTTACACTGACTCACTGTCCCTGCCCACTGCACACACTCACTGTCCCTGCCCATAGCTCACACTCATTGTCCCTGCCCATAGCTCACATTGACTCACTGTCCCTGCCCATAGCTTACACTGACTCACTGTCCCTGCCCATAGCTTACACTGACTCACTGTCCCTGCCCATAGCTCACACTCACTGTCCCTGCCCATAGCTCACACTGACTCACTGTCCCTGCCCACTAACTCACACTGACTCACTGTCCCTGCACACTAACTCACTGTCCCTGCCCATAGCTCACACTGACTCACTGTCCCTGCCCATAGCTCACACTGACTCACTGTCCCTGCCCACTGCTCACACTGACTCACTGTCTCTGCTCCCTGCTCACACTCACTCACTGTCCCTGCCCACTGCTCACACTGACTCACGGTCCCTGCCCACTGCTCACACTGACTCACTGTCCCAGCCCATACCTCACACTCACTCACTGTCCCTGCCCACGGCTCACACTGACTCACTGTCCCTGCCCACTGCTCACACTGACTCACTGTCCCTGCCCACTAGCTCACACTGACTCACTGTCCCTGCCCACAGCTCACACTCACTCACTGTCCCTGCCCATAGCTCACACTGACTCACTGTCCCTGCCCACTGCTCACACACTCACTGTCCCTGCCCATATCTCGCACGAACTAACTGTCCCTGCCCACTGCTCACACCCACTCACTGTCCATGCCCACTGCTCACACTGACTCACTGTCGTTGCCCACTGCTCACACTCACTCACTGTCTCTGCCCATATCTCACACTGACTCACTGTCCCTACCCATATCTCACACTGACTCGCTGTCCCTGACCATAGCTCATACTGACTCACTGTCCCTGACCATAGCTCACACTGACTCACTGTCTCTGCCCACTGCTCACACTCACTCACTGTCCCTGCCCAAAGCTCACACTGACTCACTGTCCCTGCCCACTGCTCACACTCACTCACTGTCGCTGCCCACTTCTCACACTCACTCACTGTCCCTGCCCACTGCTCAAACTGACTCACTATTCCTGCCCACTGTTCACACTGACTCACTGTCCCTGCTCCCTGCTCACACCCACTCACTGTACCAGCCCATAGCTCGCACTGACTCACTGTCCCTGCCACTGCTCTCACTCACTCAATGTCCGAGCCCACTGCTCACACTCACTCACTGTCCCTGCCCATAGTTCACACTGACTCACTCTCCCTGTCCACTGCTCACACTGACTCACTGTCCCTGCCCACTAGCTCACACTGACTCACTGTCCCTGCCCACTGCTCACACTGACTCACTATTCCTGCCCACTGCTCACACTGACTCACTGTTCCTGCCTACTGCTCACACTGACTCACTGTCCCTGCCTACAGCTCACACTCACTCACTGTCCCTGCCCATAGCTTACACTGACTCACTGTACCTGCCCTCTGCTCACACTCACTGTCCCTGCCCATAGCTCACACTCACTGTCCCTGCCCATAGCTCACACTGACTCACTATCCCTGCCCACAGCTCACACTGACTCACTGTCCGTGCCATCTGCTCACACACACTCACTGTCCCTGCCCATAGCTCACACTCACTGTCCCTGCCCATAGCTCACACTGACTCACTGTCCCTGCCCATACCTCACACTCACTCACTGTCCCTGCCCATAGCTCACACTGACTCACTGTCCCTGCCCACTAACTCACACTGACTCACTGTCCCTGCACACTGCTCACACTGACTCACTGTCCCTGCCCATAGCTCACACTGACTCACTGTCCCTGCACACTGCTCACACTGACTCACTGTCCCTGCCCATACCTCACACTCACTCACTGTCCCTGCCCACTGCTCACACTGTCTCACTGTCTCTGCTCCCTGCTCACACCCACTCACTGTACCAGCCCATAGCTCGCACTGACTCACTGTCCCTGTCACTGCTCACACTCACTGTCCCTGCGCATAGCTCACACTGACACAGTATTCCTGCCCACTGCTCACGGTGACTCATTGTCCCTGCCCACTGCTCACACTCACTCACTGTCCCTGCCCACTGCTCACACTGACTCACGGTCCCTGCCCACTGCTCACACTGACTCACTGTCCCAGCCCATACCTCACACACACTCACTGTCCCTGCCCACTGCTCACACTGACTCACTGTCCCTGCCCACTATGCTCGAAACGTCGAATTCTCTATTCCTGAGATGCTGCCTAACCTGCTGTGCTTTGACCAGCAACACATTTGCAGCACTAGCTCACACTGACTCACTGTCCCTGCCCACAGCTCACACTCACTCATTGTCCCTGCCCATAGCTCACACTGACTCACTGTCCCTGCCCACTGCTCACACACTCACTGTCCCTGCCCATATCTCGCACTAACTAACTGTCCCTGCCCACTGCTCACACCCACTCACTGTCCCTGCCCACTGCTCACACTGACTCACTGTCGTTGCCCACTGCTCACACTCACTCACTGTCTCTGCCCATATCTCACACTGACTAACTGTCCCTACCCATATCTCACACTGACTCACTGTCCCTGACCATAGCTCACACTGACTCACTGTCCCTGCCCACTGCTCACACTCACTCACTGTCCCTGCCCAAAGCTCACACTGACTCACTGTCCCTGCCCAATGCTCACACTGACTCTTTGTCCCAGTCCATAGCTCACACTCACTCACTGTCCCAGCCCACTGCACACACTCACTGTCTCTGCACATAGCTCACACTGACTCAGTATTCCTGCCCACTGCTCACACTGACTCACTGTCCCTGCGCACTGCTCACACTGGCTCCTTGTCCCTGCCCACTGCTCACACTGAATCACTATCCCCGCACATAGCTCACACTGACTCACTGTCCCTGCCCACTGCTCACACTGACTCACTGAACCTGCCCAAGGCTCACACTCACACACTGTCCCTGCCCATATCTCACACTGACTAACTGTCCCTGCCCAATGCTCACACTGACTCACTGTCCCTGCCCATACCTCACACTCACTCACTGTCCCTGCCCATAGCTCACACTGACTCACTGTCCCTGCCCACTAACTCACACTGACTCACTGTCCCTGCACACTGCTCACACTGACTCACTGTCCCTGCCCATAGCTCACACTGACTCACTGTCCCTGCACACTGCTCACACTGACTCACTGTCCCTGCCCATACCTCACACTCACTCACTGTCCCTGCCCACTGCTCACACTGTCTCACTGTCTCTGCTCCCTGCTCACACCCACTCACTGTACCAGCCCATAGCTCGCACTGACTCACTGTCCCTGCCACTGCTCACACTCACTGTCCCTGCGCATAGCTCACACTGACACAGTATTCCTGCCCACTGCTCACGGTGACTCATTGTCCCTGCCCACTGCTCACACTCACTCACTGTCCCTGCCCACTGCTCACACTGACTCACTGTCCCAGCCCATACCTCACACACACTCACTGTCCCTGCCCACTGCTCACACTGACTCACTGTCCCTGCCCACTGCTCACACTGACTCACTGTCCCTGCCCACTAGCTCACACTGACTCACTGTCCCTGCCCACTGCTCACACTGACACACTGTCCCAGCCCATACCTCACACTCACTCACTGTCCCTGCCCACTGTTCACACTCACTCACTGTCCCTGCCCACTGCTCACACTGACTCACTGTCCCTGCCATCTGCTCACACCCACTCACTGTCCCTGCCCATAGCTCACACTCACTGTCCCTGCCCATAGCTCACACTGACTCACTGTCCCTGCCCATAGCTTACACTGACTCACTGTCCCTGCCCACTGCTCACACTCACTCACTGTCCCTGCCCATAGCTCACACTGACTCACTGTCCCTGCCCACTAACTCACACTGACTCACTGTCCCTGCACACTGCACACACTCACTGTCCCTGCCCATAGCTCACACTCACTGTCCCTGCCCATAGCTTACACTGACTCACTGTCCCTGCCCACTGCACACACTCACTGTCCCTGCCCATAGCTCACACTCACTGTCCCTGCCCATAGCTCACATTGACTCACTGTCCCTGCCCATAGCTTACACTGACTCACTGTCCCTGCCCATAGCTTACACTGACTCACTGTCCCTGCCCACTGCACACACTCACTGTCCCTGCCCATAGCTCACACTCACTGTCCCTGCCCATAGCTCACACTGACTCACTGTCCCTGCCCACTAACTCACACTGACTCACTGTCCCTGCACACTAACTCACTGTCCCTGCCCATAGCTCACACTGACTCACTGTCCCTGCCCATAGCTCACACTGACTCACTGTCCCTGCCCACTGCTCACACTGACTCACTGTCTCTGCTCCCTGCTCACACTCACTCACTGTCCCTGCCCACTGCTCGCACTGACTCACGGTCCCTGCCCACTGCTCACACTGACTCACTGTCCCAGCCCATACCTCACACTCACTCACTGTCCCTGCCCACGGCTCACACTGACTCACTGTCCCTGCCCACTGCTCACACTGACTCACTGTCCCTGCCCACTAGCTCACACTGACTCACTGTCCCTGCCCACAGTTCACACTCACTCATTGTCCCTGCCCATAGCTCACACTGACTCACTGTCCCTGCCCACTGCTCACACACTCACTGTCCCTGCCCATATCTCGCACGAACTAACTGTCCCTGCCCACTGCTCACACCCACTCACTGTCCATGCCCACTGCTCACACTGACTCTCTGTCGTTGCCCACTGCTCACACTCACTCACTGTCTCTGCCCATATCTCACACTGACTCACTGTCCCTACCCATATCTCACACTGACTCGCTGTCCCTGACCATAGCTCATACTGACTCACTGTCCCTGACCATAGCTCACACTGACTCACTGTCCCTGCCCACTGCACACACTCACTGTCCCTGCCCATAGCTCACACTCACTGTCCCTGCCCATAGCTCACATTGACTCACTGTCCCTGCCCATAGCTTACACTGACTCACGGTCCCTGCCCACTGCTCACACTGACTCACTGTCCCAGCCCATACCTCACACTCACTCACTGTCCCTGCCCACGGCTCACACTGACTCACTGTCCCTGCCCACTGCTCACACTGACTCACTGTCCCTGCCCACTAGCTCACACTGACTCACTGTCCCTGCCCACAGCTCACACTCACTCATTGTCCCTGCCCATAGCTCACACTGACTCACTGTCCCTGCCCACTGCTCACACACTCACTGTCCCTGCCCATATCTCGCACGAACTAACTGTCCCTGCCCACTGCTCACACCCACTCACTGTCCATGCCCACTGCTCACACTGACTCACTGTCGTTGCCCACTGCTCACACTCACTCACTGTCTCTGCCCATATCTCACACTGACTCACTGTCCCTACCCATATCTCACACTGACTCGCTGTCCCTGACCATAGCTCATACTGACTCACTGTCCCTGACCATAGCTCACACTGACTCACTGTCTCTGCCCACTGCTCACACTCACTCACTGTCCCTGCCCAAAGCTCACACTGACTCACTGTCCCTGCCCAATGCTCACACTGACTCTTTGTCCCTGTCCATAGCTCACACTCACTCACTGTCCCAGCCCACTGCACACACTCACTGTCTCTGCACATAGCTCACACTGACTCACTGTCCCTGCCCACTGCTCACACTCACTCACTGTCGCTGCCCACTTCTCACACTCACTCAATGTCCCTGCCCACTGCTCAAACTGACTCACTATTCCTGCCCACTGTTCACACTGACTCACTGTCCCTGCTCCCTGCTCACACCCACTCACTGTACCAGCCCATAGCTCGCACTGACTCACTGTCCCTGCCACTGCTCTCACTCACTCAATGTCCGAGCCCACTGCTCACACTCACTCACTGTCCCTGCCCATAGTTCACACTGACTCACTCTCCCTGTCCACTGCTCACACTGACTCACTGTCCCTGCCCACTAGCTCACACTGACTCACTGTCCCTGCCCACTGCTCACACTGACTCACTATTCCTGCCCACTGCTCACACTGACTCACTGTTCCTGCCTACTGCTCACACTGACTCACTGTCCCTGCCTACAGCTCACACTCACTCACTGTCCCTGCCCATAGCTTACACTGACTCACTGTACCTGCCCTCTGCTCACACTCACTGTCCCTGCCCATAGCTCACACTCACTGTCCCTGCCCATAGCTCACACTGACTCACTATCCCTGCCCACAGCTCACACTGACTCACTGTCCGTGCCATCTGCTCACACACACTCACTGTCCCTGCCCATAGCTCACACTCACTGTCCCTGCCCATAGCTCACACTGACTCACTGTCCCTGCCCATACCTCACACTCACTCACTGTCCCTGCCCATAGCTCACACTGACTCACTGTCCCTGCCCACTAACTCACACTGACTCACTGTCCCTGCCCATAGCTCACACTGACTCACTGTCCCTGCACACTGCTCACACTGACTCACTGTCCCTGCCCATACCTCACACTCACTCACTGTCCCTGCCCACTGCTCACACTGTCTCACTGTCTCTGCTCCCTGCTCACACCCACTCACTGTACCAGCCCATAGCTCGCACTGACTCACTGTCCCTGCCACTGCTCACACTCACTGTCCCTGCGCATAGCTCACACTGACACAGTATTCCTGCCCACTGCTCACGGTGACTCATTGTCCCTGCCCACTGCTCACACTCACTCACTGTCCCTGCCCACTGCTCACACTGACTCACGGTCCCTGCCCACTGCTCACACTGACTCACTGTCCCAGCCCATACCTCACACACACTCACTGTCCCTGCCCACTGCTCACACTGACTCACTGTCCCTGCCCACTAGCTCACACTGACTCACTGTCCCTGCCCACAGCTCACACTCACTCATTGTCCCTGCCCATAGCTCACACTGACTCACTGTCCCTGCCCACTGCTCACACACTCACTGTCCCTGCCCATATCTCGCACTAACTAACTGTCCCTGCCCACTGCTCACACCCACTCACTGTCCCTGCCCACTGCTCACACTGACTCACTGTCGTTGCCCACTGCTCACACTCACTCACTGTCTCTGCCCATATCTCACACTGACTAACTGTCCCTACCCATATCTCACACTGACTCACTGTCCCTGACCATAGCTCACACTGACTCACTGTCCCTGCCCACTGCTCACACTCACTCACTGTCCCTGCCCAAAGCTCACACTGACTCACTGTCCCTGCCCAATGCTCACACTGACTCTTTGTCCCAGTCCATAGCTCACACTCACTCACTGTCCCAGCCCACTGCACACACTCACTGTCTCTGCACATAGCTCACACTGACTCAGTATTCCTGCCCACTGCTCACACTGACTCACTGTCCCTGCGCACTGCTCACACTGGCTCCTTGTCCCTGCCCACTGCTCACACTGAATCACTATCCCCGCACATAGCTCACACTGACTCACTGTCCCTGCCCACTGCTCACACTGACTCACTGAACCTGCCCAAGGCTCACACTCACACACTGTCCCTGCCCATATCTCACACTGACTAACTGTCCCTGCCCAATGCTCACACTGACTCACGGTCCCTGCCCATACCTCACACTCACTCACTGTCCGTGCCCACTGCTCACACTCACTCACTGTCCCTGCCCATAGCTCAAACTGACTCACTGTTCCTGCCCACTGCTCACACTGACTCACTGTCCGTGCCCACTGCTCACACTCACTCACTCTCCCTGCCCACTGCTCACACTCACTCACTCTCCCTGACCATAGCTCACACTGACTCACTGTCCCTGCCCAGTGCTCACACTGACTCACTGTCCCTGCCCAAAGCTCACACTGACTCACTGTCCCTGCCCATACCTCACACTCACTCACTGTCCCTGCCCACTGTCCACACTCACTCACTGTCCCTGCCCACTGCTCACACTGACTCACTGTCCCTGTCCATACCTCACACTGACTCACTGTCCCGGCCCACTGCTCACACTCACCGTCCCAGCGCATAGCTCACACTGACTCAGTATTCCTGCCCACCGCTCACAGTGACTCACTGTCCCTGCTCACTGCTCACACTGACTCACTGTCCCTGCCCATAGCTCACACTGACTCACTGTCCCTGCCCACTGCTCACACTGACTCATTGTCCCTGCCCATAGCTCACACTGACTCACTGTCCCTGCCCACTGCTCACACTGACTCCCTGTACCTGCCCACTGCTCACACACACTCACTGTCCCTGCCCATATCTCGCACTAACTGTCCCTGCCCACTGCTCACACTGACTCACTGTCGTTGCCCACTGCTCACACTCACTCACTGTCTCTGCCCATATCTCACACTGACTAACTGTCTCTGCCCAATGCTCACACTGACTCGCTGTCCCTGACCATAGCTCACACTGACTCACTGTCCCTGCCCACTGCTCACACTCACTCAATGTCCCTGACCATAGCTCACACTGACTCACTGTCCCTGCCCACTGCTCACACTCACTCACTGTCTCTGCCCATATCTCACACTGACTCGCTGTCCCTGCCGAGTGCTCACACTGACTCACTGTCCCTGCCCACTGCTCACACTGACTCACTGTCCCAGCCCACTGCACACACTCACTGTCCCTGCCCACTGCTCACACTGACTCAGTATTCCTGCCCACTGCTCACACTGACTCACTGTCCCTGCCCACTGCTCACACTGACTCACTGTCCCTGCCCATACCTCACACTGACTCACTGTTCCTGCCCAATGCTCACACTGACTCACTCTCCCTGCCCATACCTCACACTCACTCACTGTCCGTGCCCACTGCTCACACTCACTCACTGTCCCTGCCCACTGATCACACCCACTCACTGTCCCTGCCCACTGCTCACACCCACTCACTGTCCCTGCCCACTGCTCACACTGACTCACTGTCCAAAGCCCACTGCTCACACTCACTCACTGTCCCTGCCCACTGCTCACACTGACTCACTGTCCCTGCCCCTACCTCACACTCACTCACTGTCCGTGCCCCTTGCTCACCCTCACTCACTGTCCCTGCCCACTGCTCACACTGACTCACTGTCCTTGCCCATAGCTTACACTGACACACTATTCCTGCCTACTAGCTCACACTGACTCACTATTCCTGCCCACTGCTCACACCCACTCACTGTTCCTGCCTACTGCTCACACTGACTCACTATCCCTGCCCACTGCTCACACTGACTCACTGTCCCTCTACATAGCTCACACTGACTCACTGTCCCAGCCCACTGCACACACTCACTGTCCCTGCCCACTGCTCACACTGACTCAGTATTCCTGCCCACTGCTCACACTGACTCACTGTCCCTGCCCACTGCTCACACTCACTCACTGTCCCTGCCCATACCTCACACTGACTCACTGTTCCTGCCCACTGCTCACACAGACTCACTGTCCCGGCCCATAGCTCACACTGACTCACTGTCCCTGCCCACTGCTCACACTGACTCACTGTCCCTCTACATAGCTCACACTGACTCACTGTCCCAGCCCACTGCACACACTCACTGTCCCTGCCCACTGCTCACACTGACTCAGTATTCCTGCCCACTGCTCACACTGACTCACTGTCCCTGCCCACTGCTCACACTGACTCACTGTCCCTGCCCATACCTCACACTGACTCACTGTTCCTGCCCAATGCTCACACTGACTCACTCTCCCTGCCCATACCTCACACTCACTCACTGTCCCTGCCCACTGCTCACACTCACTCACTGTCTCTGCCCATATCTCACACTCACTCACTGTCCCTGCCCATAGCTCACTGTCACTCACTGTCCCTGCCCCCTAGCTCACACTGACTCACTGTCCCTGCCCACTGCTCACACTCACGTCCCTGCCCACTGCTCACACTCAGTCACTGGACCAGCCCATATCTCGCACTGACTCACTATTCCTGCCCACTGCTCACACTCACTCACTGTCCCTGCCCACTGCTCACACTGGCTCATTGTCCCTGCCCACTGCTCACACTCACTCACTGTCCCTGCCCACTGCTCACACTTACTCACTGTCCCCGCCCACTGCTCACACCCACTCACTGTCCCTGCCCACTGCTCACACTCACTGTCCCTGCCCATAGCTCACACTCACTCACTGTCCCTGCCCACTAACTCACACTGACTCACTGTCCCTGCACACTGCTCACACTGACTCACTGTCCCTGCCCACTGCTCACACTGACTCGCTGTCCCTGCCCACTAGCTTACACTGACTCACTCTCCCTGTCGACTGCTCACACTGACTCAATGTCCCTTTCCATACCTCACACTGACTCACTGTCCCTGCCCACTGCTCACACTGACTCACTGTCCCTGTCCACTGCTCACACTGACTCACTTTCCCTGACCACTAGCTCACACTGACTCACTGTCCCTGCTCACTAGCTCACACTGACTCACTATTCCTGCCCACTGCTCACACTGACTAACTGTCCATGCCCACTGCTCACACTGACTCACTATTCCTGCCCACTGCTCACACTGACTCACTGTCCCTGCCATAGCTCACACTGACTCACTGTCCCTGCCCCTAGCTTACACTGACTCACTGTCCCAGCCCGCTGCACACACTCACTGTCTCTGTCCATAGCTCACACTGACTCACTGTCCCTGCCCACTGCTCACACTCACTCACTCTCCCTGCCCACTGATCACACTCACTCACTGTCCCTGCCCATAGCTCACTCTCACTCACTGTCCCTGCCCACTGCTCACACTCACTCACTCTCCCTGCCCACTGATCACACTCACTCACTGTCCCTGCCCATAGCTCACTCTCACTCACTGTCCCTGCCCCCTAGCTCACACTCACTCACTGTCCCTGCCCACTGCTCACACTCACTATCCCTGCCCGCTGCTCACACTCAGTCACTGTACCAGCCCATATCTCGCACTGACTCACTATTCCTGCCCACTGCTCACACTCACTCACTGTCCCTGCCCACTGCTCACACTGGATCATTGTCCCTGCCCACTGCTCACACTCACTCACTGTCCCTGCCCACTGCTCACACCCACTCACTGTCCCTGACCATAGCTCACACTGACTCACTGTCCCTGCCCACTGCTCACACTCACTCACTGTCCCTGACCATAGCTCACACTGACTCACTGTCCGTGCCCAATGCTCACACTGACTCTCTGTCCCTGTCCATAGCTCACACTCACTCACTGTCCCAGCCCACTGCACACACTCACTGTCTCTGCGCATAGCTCACACTGACTCAGTATTCCTGCCCATTGCTCACACTGACTCACTGTCCCTGCGCACTGCTCACACTGACTCACTATCCCCGCACATAGCTCACACTGACTCACTGTCCCTGCCCACTGCTCACACTTACTCACTGTCCCTGCCCACTGCTCACACTCACTCACTGAACCTTCCCACGGCTCACACTCACACACTGTCCCTGCCCACTGCTCACACTGACTCACTGTCCCTGCACATACCTCACACTCACTCACTGTCCGTGCCCACTGCTCACACTCACTCACTGTCCCTGCCCACAGCTCACACTGGCTCATTGTCCCTGACCAAAGCTCACACTCACTCATTGTCCCTGCCCACTGCTCACACTTACTCACTGTCCCTGCCCACTGATCACACCCACTCACTGTCCCTGCCCACTGCTCACACCCACTCACTGTCCCTGCCCACTGCTCACACTGACTCACTGTCCAAAGCCCACTGCTCACACTCACTCACTGTCCCTGCCCACTGCTCACACTGACTCACTGTCCCTGCCCATACCTCACACTCACTCACTGTCCGTGCCCCTTGCTCACCCTCACTCACTGTCCCTGCCCACTGCTCACACTGACTCACTGTCCTTGCCCATAGCTTACACTGACACACTTTTCCTGCCTACTAGCTCACACTGACTCACTATTCCTGCCCACTGCTCACACTGACTCACTGTCCGTGCCCACTGCTCACACTCACTCACTCTCCCTGCCCACTGCTCACACTCACTCACTCTCCCTGACCATAGCTCACACTGACTCACTGTCCCTGCCCAGTGCTCACACTGACTCACTGTCCCTGCCCAAAGCTCACACTGACTCACTGTCCCTGCCCATACCTCACACTCACTCACTGTCCCTGCCCACTGTCCACACTCACTCACTGTCCCTGCCCACTGCTCACACTGACTCACTGTCCCTGTCCATACCTCACACTGACTCACTGTCCCTGCCCACTGCTCACACTGACTCACTGTCCCTGTCCATACCTCACAGTGACTCACTGTCCCTGCTCACTGCTCACACTGACTCACTGTCCCTGCCCATAGCTCACACTGACTCACTGTCCCTGCCCACTGCTCACACTGACTCATTGTCCCTGCCCATAGCTCACACTGACTCACTGTCCCTGCCCACTGCTCACACTGACTCCCTGTACCTGCCCACTGCTCACACACACTCACTGTCCCTGCCCATATCTCGCACTAACTGTCCCTGCCCACTGCTCACACTGACTCACTGTCGTTGCCCACTGCTCACACTCACTCACTGTCTCTGCCCATATCTCACACTGACTAACTGTCTCTGCCCAATGCTCACACTGACTCGCTGTCCCTGACCATACCTCACACTGACTCACTGTCCCTGCCCACTGCTCACACTGACTCACTGTCCCTGTCCACTGCTCACACTGACTCACTTTTCCTGACCACTAGCTCACACTGACTCACTGTCCCTGCTCACTAGCTCACACTGACTCACTATTCCTGCCCACTGCTCACACTGACTAACTGTCCATGCCCACTGCTCACACTGACTCACTATTCCTGCCCACTGCTCACACTGACTCACTGTCCCTGCCATAGCTCACACTGACTCACTGTCCCTGCCCCTAGCTTACACTGACTCACTGTCCCAGCCCACTGCACACACTCACTGTCTCTGTCCATAGCTCACACTGACTCACTGTCCCTGCCCACTGCTCACACTCACTCACTCTCCCTGCCCACTGATCACACTCACTCACTGTCCCTGCCCATAGCTCACTCTCACTCACTGTCCCTGCCCACTGCTCACACTCACTCACTCTCCCTGCCCACTGATCACACTCACTCACTTTCCCTGCCCATAGCTCACTCTCACTCACTGTCCCTGCCCCCTAGCTCACACTCACTCACTGTCCCTGCCCACTGCTCACACTCACTATCCCTGCCCGCTGCTCACACTCAGTCACTGTACCAGCCCATATCTCGCACTGACTCACTATTCCTGCCCACTGCTCACACTCACTCACTGTCCCTGCCCACTGCTCACACTGGATCATTGTCCCTGCCCACTGCTCACACTCACTCATTGTCCCTGCCCACTGCTCACACCCACTCACTGTCCCTGACCATAGCTCACACTGACTCACTGTCCCTGCCCACTGCTCACACTCACTCACTGTCCCTGACCATAGCTCACACTGACTCACTGTCCGTGCCCAATGCTCACACTGACTCTCTGTCCCTGTCCATAGCTCACACTCACTCACTGTCCCAGCCCACTGCACACACTCACTGTCTCTGCGCATAGCTCACACTGACTCAGTATTCCTGCCCATTGCTCACACTGACTCACTGTCCCTGCGCACTGCTCACACTGACTCACTATCCCCGCACATAGCTCACACTGACTCACTGTCCCTGCCCACTGCTCACACTTACTCACTGTCCCTGCCCACTGCTCACACTCACTCACTGAACCTTCCCACGGCTCACACTCACACACTGTCCCTGCCCACTGCTCACACTGACTCACTGTCCCTGCACATACCTCACACTCACTCACTGTCCGTGCCCACTGCTCACACTCACTCACTGTCCCTGCCCACAGCTCACACTGGCTCATTGTCCCTGACCAAAGCTCACACTCACTCATTGTCCCTGCCCACTGCTCACACTTACTCACTGTCCCTGCCCACTGATCACACTCACTCACTGTCCCTGCCCACTGCTCACACCCACTCACTGTCCCTGCCCACTGCTCACACTGACTCACTGTCCAAAGCCCACTGCTCACACTCACTCACTGTCCCTGCCCACTGCTCACACTGACTCACTGTCCCTGCCCCTACCTCACACTCACTCACTGTCCGTGCCCCTTGCTCACCCTCACTCACTGTCCCTGCCCACTGCTCACACTGACTCACTGTCCTTGCCCATAGCTTACACTGACACACTATTCCTGCCTACTAGCTCACACTGACTCACTATTCCTGCCCACTGCTCACACTGACTCACTGTCCGTGCCCACTGCTCACACTCACTCACTCTCCCTGCCCACTGCTCACACTCACTCACTCTCCCTGACCATAGCTCACACTGACTCACTGTCCCTGCCCAGTGCTCACACTGACTCACTGTCCCTGCCCAAAGCTCACACTGACTCACTGTCCCTGCCCATACCTCACACTCACTCACTGACCCTGCCCACTGTCCACACTCACTCACTGTCCCTGCCCACTGCTCACACTGACTCACTGTCCCTGTCCATACCTCACACTGACTCACTGTCCCGGCCCACTGCTCACACTCACCGTCCCAGCGCATAGCTCACACTGACTCAGTATTCCTGCCCACCGCTCACAGTGACTCACTGTCCCTGCTCACTGCTCACACTGACTCACTGTCCCTGCCCATAGCTCACACTGACTCACTGTCCCTGCCCACTGCTCACACTGACTCATTGTCCCTGCCCATAGCTCACACTGACTCACTGTCCCTGCCCACTGCTCACACTGACTCCCTGTACCTGCCCACTGCTCACACACACTCACTGTCCCTGCCCATATCTCGCACTAACTGTCCCTGCCCACTGCTCACACTGACTCACTGTCGTTGCCCACTGCTCACACTCACTCACTGTCTCTGCCCATATCTCACACTGACTAACTGTCTCTGCCCAATGCTCACACTGACTCGCTGTCCCTGACCATACCTCACACTGACTCACTGTCCCTGCCCACTGCTCACACTGACTCACTGTCCCTGTCCACTGCTCACACTGACTCACTTTCCCTGACCACTAGCTCACACTGACTCACTGTCCCTGCTCACTAGCTCACACTGACTCACTATTCCTGCCCACTGCTCACACTGACTAACTGTCCATGCCCACTGCTCACACTGACTCACTATTCCTGCCCACTGCTCACACTGACTCACTGTCCCTGCCATAGCTCACACTGACTCACTGTCCCTGCCCCTAGCTTACACTGACTCACTGTCCCAGCCCACTGCACACACTCACTGTCCCTGCCCACTGCTCACACTGACTCAGTATTCCTGCCCACTGCTCACACTGACTCACTGTCCCTGCCCACTGCTCACACTGACTCACTGTCCCTGCCCATACCTCACACTGACTCACTGTTCCTGCCCAATGCTCACACTGACTCACTCTCCCTGCCCATACCTCACACTCACTCACTGTCCGTGCCCACTGCTCACACTCACTCACTGTCCCTGCCCACTGATCACACCCACTCACTGTCCCTGCCCACTGCTCACACTGACTCACTGTCCAAAGCCCACTGCTCACACTCACTCACTGTCCCTGCCCACTGCTCACACTGACTCACTGTCCCTGCCCCTACCTCACACTCACTCACTGTCCGTGCCCCTTGCTCACCCTCACTCACTGTCCCTGTCCACTGCTCACACTGACTCACTGTCCTTGCCCATAGCTTACACTGACACACTATTCCTGCCTACTAGCTCACACTGACTCACTATTCCTGCCCACTGCTCACACTGACTCACTGTTCCTGCCTACTGCTCACACTGACTCACTATCCCTGCCCACTGCTCACACAGACTCACTGTCCCTCTACATAGCTCACACTGACTCACTGTCCCAGCCCACTGCACACACTCACTGTCCCTGCCCACTGCTCACACTGACTCAGTATTCCTACCCACTGCTCACACTGACTCACTGTCCCTGCCCACTGCTCACACTGACTCACTGTCCCTGCCCATACCTCACACTGACTCACTGTTCCTGCCCACTGCTCACACAGACTCACTGTCCCGGCCCATAGCTCACACTGACTCACTGTCCCTGCCCACTGCTCACACTGACTCATGTCCCTCTACATAGCTCACACTGACTCACTGTCCCAGCCCACTGCACACACTCACTGTCCCTGCCCACTGCTCACACTGACTCAGTATTCCTGCCCACTGCTCACACTGACTCACTGTCCCTGCCCACTGCTCACACTGACTCACTGTCCCTACCCATACCTCACACTGACTCACTGTTCCTGCCCAATGCTCACACTGACTCACTCTCCCTGCCCATACCTCACACTCACTCACTGTCCCTGCCCACTGCTCACACTCACTCACTGTCTCTGCCCATATCTCACACTCACTCACTGTCCCTGCCCATAGCTCACTGTCACTCACTGTCCCTGCCCCCTAGCTCACACTGACTCACTGTCCCTGCCCACTGCTCACACTCACGTCCCTGCCCACTGCTCACACTCAGTCACTGGACCAGCCCATATCTCGCACTGACTCACTATTCCTGCCCACTGCTCACACTCACTCACTGTCCCTGCCCACTGCTCACACTGGCTCATTGTCCCTGCCCACTGCTCACACTCACTCATTGTCCCTGCCCACTGCTCACACTTACTCACTGTCCCCGCCCACTGCTCACACCCACTCACTGTCCCTGCCCACTGCTCACACTCACTGTCCCTGCCCATAGCTCACACTCACTCACTGTCCCTGCCCACTAACTCACACTGACTCGCTGTCCCTGCCCACTAGCTTACACTGACTCACTCTCCCTGTCGACTGCTCACACTGACTCAATGTCCCTTTCCATACCTCACACTGACTCACTGTCCCTGCCCACTGCTCACACTGACTCACTGTCCCTGTCCACTGCTCACACTGACTCACTTTCCCTGACCACTAGCTCACACTGACTCACTGTCCCTGCTCACTAGCTCACACTGACTCACTATTCCTGCCCACTGCTCACACTGACTAACTGTCCATGCTCACTGCTCACACTAACTCACTGTCCCTGCCCACTGCTCACAGAGACTCACTGTCCCGGCCCATAGCTCACACTGACTCACTGTCCCTCTACATAGCTCACACTGACTCACTGTCCCAGCCCACTGCACACACTCACTGTCCCTGCCCACTGCTCACACTGACTCAGTATTCCTGCCCACTGCTCACACTGACTCACTGTCCCTGCCCACTGCTCACACTGACTCACTGTCCCTGCCCATACCTCACACTGACTCACTCTCCCTGCCCATACCTCACACTCACTCACTGTCCGTGCCCACTGCTCACACTCACTCACTGTCCCTGCCCACTGCTCACACTCACTCACTGTCTCTGCCCATATCTCACACTCACTCACTGTCCCTGCCCATAGCTCACTGTCACTCACTGTCCCTGCCCCCTAGCTCACACTGACTCACTGTCCCTGCCCACTGCTCACACTCACTGTCCCTGCCCACTGCTCACACTCAGTCACTGGACCAGCCCATATCTCGCACTGACTCACTATTCCTGCCCACTGCTCACACTCACTCACTGTCCCTGCCCACTGCTCACACTGGCTCATTGTCCCTGCCCACTGCTCACACTCACTCATTGTCCCTGCCCACTGCTCACACTTACTCACTGTCCCCGCCCACTGCTCACACCCACTCACTGTCCCTGCCCACTGCTCACACTCACTGTCCCTGCCCATAGCTCACACTCACTCACTGTCCCTGCCCACTAACTCACACTGACTCACTGTCCCTGCACACTGCTCACACTGACTCACTGTCCCTGCCCACTGCTCTCACTGACTCGCTGTCCCTGCCCACTAGCTTACACTGACTCACTCTCCCTGTCGACTGCTCACACTGACTCAATGTCCCTTTCCATACCTCACACTGACTCACTGTCCCTGCCCACTGCTCACACTGACTCACTGTCCCTGTCCACTGCTCACACTGACTCACTTTCCCTGACCACTAGCTCACACTGACTCACTGTCCCTGCTCACTAGCTCACACTGACTCACTATTCCTGCCCACTGCTCACACTGACTAACTGTCCATGCTCACTGCTCACACTGACTCACTATTCCTGCCCACTGCTCACACTGACTCACTGTCCCTGCCATAGCTCACACTGACTCACTGTCCCTGCCCCTAGCTTACACTGACTCACTGTCCCAGCCCACTGCACACACTCACTGTCTCTGTCCATAGCTCACACTGACTCACTCTCCCTGCCCACTGATCACACTCACTCACTGTCCCTGCCCATAGCTCACTCTCACTCACTGTCCCTGCCCACTGCTCACACTCACTCACTCTCCCTGCCCACTGATCACACTCACTCACTGTCCCTGCCCATAGCTCACTCTCACTCACTGTCCCTGCCTCCTAGCTCACACTCACTCACTGTCCCTGCCCACTGCTCACACTCACTATCCCTGCCCGCTGCTCACACTCAGTCACTGTACCAGCCCATATCTCACACTGACTCACTATTCCTGCCCACTGCTCACACTGGATCATTGTCCCTGCCCACAGCTCACACTCACTCATTGTCCCTGCCCACTGCTCACACCCACTCACTGTCCCTGACCATAGCTCACACTGACTCACTGTCCCTGCCCACTGCTAACACTCACTCACTGTCCCTGACCATAGCTCAAACTCACTCACTGTCCCAGCCCACTGCACACACTCACTGTCTCTGCGCATAGCTCACACTGACTCAGTATTCCTGCCCATTGCTCACACTGACTCACTGTCCCTGCCCATTGCTCACACTGACTCACTGTCCCTGCGCACTGCTCACACTGACTCACTATCCCCGCACATAGCTCACACTGACTCACTGTCCCTGCCCACTGCTCACACTTACTCACTGTCCCTGCCCACGGCTCACACTCACTCACTGAACCTTCCCACGGCTCACACTCACACACTGTCCCTGCCCACTGCTCACACTCACTCACTGTCCCTGCACATACCTCACACTCACACACTGTCCGTGCCCACTGCTCACACTCACTCACTGTCCCTGCCCACAGCTCACACTGGCTCATTGTCCCTGACCAAAGCTCACACTCACTCATTGTCCCTGCCCACTGCTCACACTTACTCACTGTCCCTGCCCACTGATCACACCCACTCACTGTCCCTGCCCACTGCTCACACTGACTCACTGTCCAAAGCCCACTGCTCACACTCACTCACTGTCCCTGCCCACTGCTCACACTGACTCACTGTCCCTGCCCCTACCTCACACTCACTCACTGTCCGTGCCCATTGCTCACCCTCACTCACTGTCCCTGCCCACTGCTCACACTGACTCACTGTCCTTGCCCATAGCTTACACTGACACACTATTCCTGCCTACTAGCTCACACTGACTCACTATTCCTGCCCACTGCTCACACTGACTCACTGTCCCTGCCTACTGCTCACACTGACTCACTGTCCCTGCCCACTGCTCACACTGACTCAGTATTCCTGCCCACTGCTCACACTGACTCACTGTCCCTGCCCACAGCTCACACTCACTCACTGTCCCTGCCCACTGCTCACACAGACTCACTGTCCCGGCCCATAGCTCACACTGACTCACTGTCCCTGCACACTGCTCACATTGACTCACTGTCCCTGCCCATAGCTCACACTGACTCACTATTCCTGCCCACTGCTCACACTGACTCAATATCCCTGCCCACTGCTCACACTGACTCACTATTCCTGCCCACTGTTCACACTGACTCACTGTCCCTGCTCCCTGCTCACACCCACTCACTGTACCAGCCCATAGCTCACACTGACTAACTGTCCCTGCCCAATGCTCACACTGACTCATTGTCCCTGCCCACAGCTCACACTCACTCATTGTCCCTGCCCATAGCTCACACTGACTCACTGTCCCTGCCCACTGCTCACACCCACTCACTGTCCCTGCCCACTGCTCACACTGACTCACTGTACCTGCCCACTGCTCACACTCACTCACTGTCCCTGCCCATATCTCACACTAACTAACTGTCCCTACCCACTGCTCACACCCACTCACTAAACCTGACCATACCTCACACTGACTCACTGTCCCTGCCCACTGCTCACACTCACTCACTGTCCCTGACCATAGCTCACACTGACTCACTGTCCCTGCCCAATGCTCACACTGACTCTCTGTCCCTGTCCATAGCTCACACTCACTCACTGTTCCTGCCCACTGCTCACACTGACTCACTGTCCCTGCCCCTAGCTTACACTGACTCACTGTCCCTGCCGACTGCTCACACACACTCACTGTCGCTGCCCACTGCTCACACTGACTCACTATTCCTGCCCACTGTTCACACTGGCTCACTGTCCCTGCTCCCTGCCCACACCCACTCACTGTACCAGCCCATAGCTCACACTGACTCACTATTCCTGCCCACTGCTCACACTGACTCACTGTCCCTGCCCATAGCTCACACTGACTCACTATTCCTGCCCACTAGCTCACACTGACTCACTGTCCCTGCCCACTGCTCACACTCACTCACTGTCCCTGCCCACTGCTCACACTGGCTCATTGTCCCTGCCCACAGCTCACACTCACTCATTGTCCCTGCCCATAGCTCACACTGACTCACTGTCCCTGCCCATAGCTCACACTTACTCACTGTCCCTGCCCACTGCTCACACTCACTCACTGTCCCTGCCCACTGCTCACACTGACTCACTGTCCCTGCCCACTGCTCACACTCACGTCCCTGCCCACTGCTCACACTCAGTCACTGGACCAGCCCATATCTCGCACTGACTCACTATTCCTGCCCACTGCTCACACTCACTCACTGTCCCTGCCCACTGCTCACACTGGCTCATTGTCCCTGCCCACTGCTCACACTCACTCATTGTCCCTGCCCACTGCTCACACTTACTCACTGTCCCCGCCCACTGCTCACACCCACTCACTGTCCCTGCCCACTGCTCACACTCACTGTCCCTGCCCATAGCTCACACTCACTCACTGTCCCTGCCCACTAACTCACACTGACTCACTGTCCCTGCACACTGCTCACACTGACTCACTGTCCCTGCCCACTGCTCACACTGACTCGCTGTCCCTGCCCACTAGCTTACACTGACTCACTCTCCCTGTCGACTGCTCACACTGACTCAATGTCCCTTTCCATACCTCACACTGACTCACTGTCCCTGCCCACTGCTCACACTGACTCACTGTCCCTGTCCACTGCTCACACTGACTCACTTTCCCTGACCACTAGCTCACACTGACTCACTGTCCCTGCTCACTAGCTCACACTGACTCACTATTCCTGCCCACTGCTCACACTGACTAACTGTCCATGCCCACTGCTCACACTGACTCACTATTCCTGCCCACTGCTCACACTGACTCACTGTCCCTGCCATAGCTCACACTGACTCACTGTCCCTGCCCCTAGCTTACACTGACTCACTGTCCCAGCCCACTGCACACACTCACTGTCTCTGTCCATAGCTCACACTGACTCACTGTCCCTGCCCACTGCTCACACTCACTCACTCTCCCTGCCCACTGATCACACTCACTCACTGTCCCTGCCCATAGCTCACTCTCACTCACTGTCCCTGCCCACTGCTCACACTCACTCACTCTCCCTGCCCACTGATCACACTCACTCACTGTCCCTGCCCATAGCTCACTCTCACTCACTGTCCCTGCCCCCTAGCTCACACTCACTCACTGTCCCTGCCCACTGCTCACACTCACTATCCCTGCCCGCTGCTCACACTCAGTCACTGTACCAGCCCATATCTCGCACTGACTCACTATTCCTGCCCACTGCTCACACTCACTCACTGTCCCTGCCCACTGCTCACACTGGATCATTGTCCCTGCCCACTGCTCACACTCACTCATTGTCCCTGCCCACTGCTCACACCCACTCACTGTCCCTGACCATAGCTCACACTGACTCACTGTCCCTGCCCACTGCTCACACTCACTCACTGTCCCTGACCATAGCTCACACTGACTCACTGTCCGTGCCCAATGCTCACACTGACTCTCTGTCCCTGTCCATAGCTCACACTCACTCACTGTCCCAGCCCACTGCACACACTCACTGTCTCTGCGCATAGCTCACACTGACTCAGTATTCCTGCCCATTGCTCACACTGACTCACTGTCCCTGCCCACTGCTCACACTGACTCACTATCCCCGCACATAGCTCACACTGACTCACTGTCCCTGCCCACTGCTCACACTTACTCACTGTCCCTGCCCACTGCTCACACTCACTCACTGAACCTTCCCACGGCTCACACTCACACACTGTCCCTGCCCACTGCTCACACTGACTCACTGTCCCTGCACATACCTCACACTCACTCACTGTCCGTGCCCACTGCTCACACTCACTCACTGTCCCTGCCCACAGCTCACACTGGCTCAGTGTCCCTGACCAAAGCTCACACTCACTCATTGTCCCTGCCCACTGCTCACACTTACTCACTGTCCCTGCCCACTGATCACACCCACTCACTGTCCCTGCCCACTGCTCACACCCACTCACTGTCCCTGCCCACTGCTCACACTGACTCACTGTCCAAAGCCCACTGCTCACACTCACTCACTGTCCCTGCCCACTGCTCACACTGACTCACTGTCCCTGCCCCTACCTCACACTCACTCACTGTCCGTGCCCCTTGCTCACCCTCACTCACTGTCCCTGCCCACTGCTCACACTGACTCACTGTCCTTGCCCATAGCTTACACTGACACACTATTCCTGCCTACTAGCTCACACTGACTCACTATTCCTGCCCACTGCTCACACTGACTCACTGTCCGTGCCCACTGCTCACACTGACTCACTGTCCCTCTACATAGCTCACACTGACTCACTGTCCCAGCCCACTGCACACACTCACTGTCCCTGCCCACTGCTCACACTGACTCAGTATTCCTGCCCACTGCTCACACTGACTCACTGTCCCTGCCCATACCTCACACTGACTCACTCTCCCTGCCCATACCTCACACTCACTCACTGTCCGTGCCCACTGCTCACACTCACTCACTGTCCCTGCCCACTGCTCACACTCACTCACTGTCTCTGCCCATATCTCACACTCACTCACTGTCCCTGCCCATAGCTCACTGTCACTCACTGTCCCTGCCCCCTAGCTCACACTGACTCACTGTCCCTGCCCACTGCTCACACTCACTGTCCCTGCCTACTGCTCACACTCACTCACTGTCCCTGCCCATAGCTCACTCTCACTCACTGTCCCTGCCCCCTAGCTCACACTCACTCACTGTCCCTGCCCACTGCTCACACATACTGTCCCTGCCTACTGCTCACACTCACTCACTCTCCCTGCCCACTGATCACACTCACTCACTGTCTCTGCCCATAGCTCACTCTCACTCACTGTCCCTGCCCCCTAGCTCACACTGACTCACTGTCCCTGCCCACTGCTCACACTCACTGTCCCTGCCTACTGCTCACACTCACTCACTCTCCCTGCCCACTGATCACACTCACTCACTGTCCCTGCCCATAGCTCACTCTCACTCACTGTCCCTGCCCCCTAGCTCACACTCACTCACTGTCCCTGCCCACTGCTCACACTCACTATCCCTGCCCGCTGCTCACACTCAGTCACTGTACCAGCCCATATCTCGCACTGACTCACTATTCCTGCCCACTGCTCACACTCACTCACTGTCCCTGCCCACTGCTCACACTGGATCATTGTCCCTGCCCACAGCTCACACTCACTCACCGTCCCTGACCATAGCTCACACTGACTCACTGTCCCTGCCCACTGCTCACACTCACTCACTGTCCCTGACCATAGCTCACACTGACTCACTGTCCGTGCCCAATGCTCACACTGACTCTCTGTCCCTGTCCATAGCTCACACTCACTCACTGTCCCAGCCCACTGCACACACTCACTGTCTCTGCGCATAGCTCACACTGACTCAGTATTCCTGCCCATTGCTCACACTGACTCACTGTCCCTGCCCATTGCTCACACTGACTCACTGTCCCTGCGCACTGCTCACACTGACTCACTATCCCCGCACATAGCTCACACTGACTCACTGTCCCTGCCCACTGCTCACACTTACTCACTGTCCCTGCCCACTGCTCACACTCACTCACTGAACCTTCCCACGGATCACACTCACACACTGTCCCTGCCCACTGCTCACACTGACTCACTGTCCCTGCACATACCTCACACTCACTCACTGTCCGTGCCCACTGCTCACACTCACTCACTGTCCCTGCCCACAGCTCACACTGGCTCATTGTCCCTGACCAAAGCTCACACTCACTCATTGTCCCTGCCCACTGCTCACACTTACTCACTGTCCCTGCCCACTGATCACACCCACTCACTGTCCCTGCCCACTGCTCACACTGACTCACTGTCCAAAGCCCACTGCTCACACTCACTCACTGTCCCTGCCCACTGCTCACACTGACTCACTGTCCCTGCCCCTACCTCACACTCACTCACTGTCCGTGCCCATTGCTCACCCTCACTCACTGTCCCTGCCCACTGCTCACACTGACTCACTGTCCTTGCCCATAGCTTACACTGACACACTATTCCTGCCTACTAGCTCACACTGACTCACTATTCCTGCCCACTGCTCACACTGACTCACTGTCCCTGCCTACTAGCTCACACTGACTCACTGTCCCTGCCCACTGCTCACACTCACTATCCCTGCCCGCTGCTCACACTCAGTCACTGTACCAGCCCATATCTCGCACTGACTCACTATTCCTGCCCACTGCTCACACTCACTCACTGTCCCTGCCCACTGCTCACACTGGATCATTGTCCCTGCCCACTGCTCACACTCACTCATTGTCCCTGCCCACTGCTCACACCCACTCACTGTCCCTGACCATAGCTCACACTGACTCACTGTCCCTGCCCACTGCTCACACTCACTCACTGTCCCTGACCATAGCTCACACTGACTCACTGTCCGTGCCCAATGCTCACACTGACTCTCTGTCCCTGTCCATAGCTCACACTCACTCACTGTCCCAGCCCACTGCACACACTCACTGTCTCTGCGCATAGCTCACACTGACTCAGTATTCCTGCCCATTGCTCACACTGACTCACTGTCCCTGCCCATTGCTCACACTGACTCACTGTCCCTGCGCACTGCTCACACTGACTCACTATCCCCGCACATAGCTCACACTGACTCACTGTCCCTGCCCACTGCTCACACTTACTCACTGTCCCTGCCCACTGCTCACACTCACTCACTGAACCTTCCCACGGCTCACACTCACACACTGTCCCTGCCCACTGCTCACACTGACTCACTGTCCCTGCACATACCTCACACTCACTCACTGTCCGTGCCCACTGCTCACACTCACTCACTGTCCCTGCCCACAGCTCACACTGGCTCATTGTCCCTGACCAAAGCTCACACTCACTCATTGTCCCTGCCCACTGCTCACACTTACTCACAGTCCCTGCCCACTGCTCACACTCACTCACTGTCCCTGCCCACTGCTCACACTGACTCACTGTCCCTGCCCCTACCTCACACTCACTCACTGTCCGTGCCCATTGCTCACCCTCACTCACTGTCCCTGCCCACTGCTCACACTGACTCACTGTCCTTGCCCATAGCTTACACTGACACACTATTCCTGCCTACTAGCTCACACTGACTCACTATTCCTGCCCACTGCTCACACTGACTCACTGTTCCTGCCTACTGCTCACACTGACTCACTGTCCCTGCCTACTAGCTCACACTGACTCACTGTCCCTGCCCACTGCTCACACTGACTGTCCCTGCCCACTGCTCACACTCACTATCCCTGCCCGCTGCTCACACTCAGTCACTGTACCAGCCCATATCTCGCACTGACTCACTATTCCTGCCCACTGCTCACACTCACTCACTGTCCCTGCCCACTGCTCACACTGGATCATTGTCCCTGCCCACAGCTCACACTCACTCATTGTCCCTGCCCACTGCTCACACCCACTCACTGTCCCTGACCATAGCTCACACTGACTCACTGTCCCTGCCCACTGCTCACACTCACTCACTGTCCCTGACCATAGCTCACACTGACTCACTGTCCGTGCCCAATGCTCACACTGACTCTCTGTCCCTGTCCATAGCTCACACTCACTCACTGTCCCAGCCCACTGCACACACTCACTGTCTCTGCGCATAGCTCACACTGACTCAGTATTCCTGCCCATTGCTCACACTGACTCACTGTCCCTGCGCACTGCTCACACTGACTCACTATCCCCGCACATAGCTCACACTGACTCACTGTCCCTGCCCACTGCTCACACTTACTCACTGTCCCTGCCCACTGCTCACACTCACTCACTGAACCTTCCCACGGCTCACACTCACACACTGTCCCTGCCCACTGCTCACACTGACTCACTGTCCCTGCACATACCTCACACTCACTCACTGTCCGTGCCCACTGCTCACACTCACTCACTGTCCCTGCCCACAGCTCACACTGGCTCATTGTCCCTGACCAAAGCTCACACTCACTCATTGTCCCTGCCCACTGCTCACACTTACTCACTGTCCCTGCCCACTGATCACACCCACTCACTGTCCCTGCCCACTGCTCACACCCACTCACTGTCCCTGCCCACTGCTCACACTGACTCACTGTCCAAAGCCCACTGCTCACACTCACTCACTGTCCCTGCCCACTGCTCACACTGACTCACTGTCCCTGCCCCTACCTCACACTCACTCACTGTCCGTGCCCATTGCTCACCCTCACTCACTGTCCCTGCCCACTGCTCACACTGACTCACTGTCCTTGCCCATAGCTTACACTGACACACTATTCCTGCCTACTAGCTCACACTGACTCACTATTCCTGCCCACTGCTCACACTGACTCACTGTTCCTGCCTACTGCTCACACTGACTCACTGTCCCTGCCTACTAGCTCACACTGACTCACTGTCCCTGCCCACAGCTCACACTCACTCACTGTCCCTGCCCACTGCTCACACAGACTCACTGTCCCGGCCCATAGCTCACACTGACTCACTGTCCCTGCACACTGCTCACATTGACTCACTGTCCCTGCCCATACCTCACACTGACTCACTCTCCCTGCCCACTGCTCACACTCACTCACTCACTGTCCCTGCCCATAGCTCACACTCAATCACTGTCACTGCCTACTGCTCACACTCACTCACTCTCCCTGCCCACTGATCACACTCACTCACTGTCTCTGCCCATAGCTCACTCTCACTCACTGTCCCTGCCCCCTAGCTCACACTGACTCACTGTCCCTGCCCACTGCTCACACTCACTGTCCCTGCCTACTGCTCACACTCACTCACTCTCCCTGCCCACTGATCACACTCACTCACTGTCCCTGCCCATAGCTCACTCTCACTCACTGTCCCTGCCCCCTAGCTCACACTCACTCACTGTCCCTGCCCACTGCTCACACTCACTATCCCTGCCCACTGCTCACACTCAGTCACTGTACCAGCCCATATCTCGCACTGACTCACTATTCCTGCCCACTGCTCACACTCACTCACTGTCCCTGCCCACTGCTCACACTGGATCATTGTCCCTGCCCACAGCTCACACTCACTCATTGTCCCTGCCCACTGCTCACACCCACTCACCGTCCCTGACCATAGCTCACACTGACTCACTGTCCCTGCCCACTGCTCACACTCACTCACTGTCCCTGACCATAGCTCACACTGACTCACTGTCCGTGCCCAATGCTCACACTGACTCTCTGTCCCTGTCCATAGCTCACACTCACTCACTGTCCCAGCCCACTGCACACACTCACTGTCTCTGCGCATAGCTCACACTGACTCAGTATTCCTGCCCATTGCTCACACTGACTCACTGTCCCTGCCCATTGCTCACACTGACTCACTGTCCCTGCGCACTGCTCACACTGACTCACTATCCCCGCACATAGCTCACACTGACTCACTGTCCCTGCCCACTGCTCACACTTACTCACTGTCCCTGCCCACTGCTCACACTCACTCACTGAACCTTCCCACGGCTCACACTCACACACTGTCCCTGCCCACTGCTCACACTGACTCACTGTCCCTGCACATACCTCACACTCACTCACTGTCCGTGCCCACTGCTCACACTCACTCACTGTCCCTGCCCACAGCTCACACTGGCTCATTGTCCCTGACCAAAGCTCACACTCACTCATTGTCCCTGCCCACTGCTCACACCCACTCACTGTCCCTGCCCACTGCTCACACTGACTCACTGTCCAAAGCCCACTGCTCACACTCACTCACTGTCCCTGCCCACTGCTCACACTGACTCACTGTCCCTGCCCCTACCTCACACTCACTCACTGTCCGTGCCCATTGCTCACCCTCACTCACTGTCCCTGCCCACTGCTCACACTGACTCACTGTCCTTACCCATAGCTTACACTGACACACTATTCCTGCCTACTAGCTCACACTGACTCACTATTCCTGCCCACTGCTCACACTGACTCACTGTTCCTGCCTACTGCTCACACTGACTCACTGTCCCTGCCTACTAGCTCACACTGACTCACTGTCCCTGCCCACTGCTCACACTGACTGTCCCTGCCCACTGCTCACACTCACTATCCCTGCCCGCTGCTCACACTCAGTCACTGTACCAGCCCATATCTCGCACTGACTCACTATTCCTGCCCACTGCTCACACTGACTCACTATTCCTGCCCACTGCTCACACTGGATCATTGTCCCTGCCCACAGCTCACACTCACTCATTGTCCCTGCCCACTGCTCACACCCACTCACTGTCCCTGACCATAGCTCACACTGACTCACTGTCCCTGCCCACTGCTCACACTCACTCACTGTCCCTGACCATAGCTCACACTGACTCACTGTCCGTGCCCAATGCTCACACTGACTCTCTGTCCCTGTCCATAGCTCACACTTACTCACTGTCCCAGCCCACTGCACACACTCACTGTCTCTGCGCATAGCTCACACTGACTCAGTATTCCTGCCCATTGCTCACACTGACTCACTGTCCCTGCCCATTGCTCACACTGACTCACTGTCCCTGCGCACTGCTCACACTGACTCACTATCCCCGCACATATCTCACACTCACTCACTGTCCGTGCCCATTGCTCACCCTCACTCACTGTCCCTGCCCACTGCTCACACTGACTCACTGTCCTTGCCCATAGCTTACACTGACACACTATTCCTGCCTACTAGCTCACACTGACTCACTATTCCTGCCCACAGCTCACACTGACTCACTGTTCCTGCCTACTGCTCACACTGACTCACTGTCCCTGCCTACTAGCTCACACTGACTCACTGTCCCTGCCCACTGCTCACACTGACTCACTGTCCCTGCCCACAGCTCACACTCACTCACTGTCCCTGCCCACTGCTCACACAGACTCACTGTCCCGGCCCATAGCTCACACTGACTCACTGTCCCTGCACACTGCTCACATTAACTCACTGTCCCTGCCCATACCTCACACTCACTCACTGTCCGTGCCCACTGTTCACACTCACTCACTGTGCCCGCCCACTGCTCACACTGACTCACTGTCCCTGCCCATATCTCACACTGACTCACTCTCCCTGCCCACTGCTCACACTCACTCACTGTCAGTGCCCATAGCTCACACTCAATCACTGTCCCTGCCCACTGCTCACACTCACTCACTCTCCCTGCCCCCTAGCTCACACTCACTCACTGTCCCTGCCCACTGCTCACACTCACTGTCCCTGCCCACTGCTCACACTCAGTCACTGTACCAGCCCATATCTCGCACTGACTCACTATTCCTGCCCACTGCTCACACTGACTCGCTGTCCCTGCCCAAAGCTCACCCTGACTCACTGTCCCTGACTATATCTCACACTGACTCACGGTCCCTGCCCACTGCTCACACTCACTGTCCCTGCGCATAGCTCACACTGACTCAGTATTCCTGCCCACTGCTCACAGTGACTCACTGCCCCTGCCCACTGCTCACACTAGCTCATTGTCCCTGCCCACAGCTCACATTGACTCACTGTCCCTGCCCATAGCTCACACTCACTCACTGTCCCTGCCCACTGCTCACACTGACTCACTGTCCCTGCCCACTGCTCACACTGACTCACTGTCCTTGCCCACTAGCTCACACTGACTCACTGTCCCTGCCCACTAGCTCACACTGACTCACTATTCCTGCCCACTGCTCATACTGACTAACTGTCCCTGCCCACTGCTCACACTGACTCACTATTCCTGCCCACTGCTCACACTGACTCACTGTTCTTGCCTACTGCTCACACTGACTCACTGTCCCTGCCTACTAGCTCACACTGACTCACTGTCCCTGCCCACTGCTCACACTCACTGTCCCTGCCCATAGCTCACACTCACTCACTGTCCCTGCCCACTAACTCACTCTGACTAACTGTCCCTGCCCACTGCTCACACTGACTCACTATTCCTGCCCACTGCTCACACTGACTCACTGTTCCTGCCTACTGCTCACACTGACTCACTGTCCCTGCCTACTGCTCACACTCACTCACTGTCCCTGCACACTGCTCACACTGACTCACTGTCCCTGCACATACCTCACACTCACTCACTGTCCGTGCCCACTGCTCACACTCACTCACTGTCCCTGCCCACAGCTCACACTGTCACTCACTGAACCTTCCCACGGCTCACACTCACACACTGTCCCTGCCCACTGCTCACACTGACTCACTGTCCCTGCACATACCTCACACTCACTCACTGTCCGTGCCCACTGCTCACACTCACTCACTGTCCCTGCCCACAGCTCACACTGGCTCATTGTCCCTGACCAAAGCTCACACTCACTCATTGTCCCTGCCCACTGCTCACACTTACTCACTGTCCCTGCCCACTGATCACACCCACTCACTGTCCCTGCCCACTGCTCACACTGACTCACTGTCCAAAGCCCACTGCTCACACTCACTCACTGTCCCTGCCCACTGCTCACACTGACTCACTGTCCCTGCCCCTACCTCACACTCACTCACTGTCCGTGCCCATTGCTCACCCTCACTCACTGTCCCTGCCCACTGCTCACACTGACTCACTGTCCTTGCCCATAGCTTACACTGACACACTATTCCTGCCTACAAGCTCACACTGACTCACTATTCCTGCCCACTGCTCACACTGACTCACTGTTCCTGCCTACTGCTCACACTGACTCACTGTCCTTGCCCATAGCTTACACTGACACACTATTCCTGCCTACTAGCTCACACTGACTCACTGTCCCTGCCCACTGCTCACATTGACTCACTGTCCCTGCCCATACCTCACACTCACTCACTGTCCGTGCCCACTGTTCACACTCACTCACTGTGCCCGCCCACTGCTCACACTGACTCACTGTCCCTGCCCATATCTCACACTGACTCACTCTCCCTGCCCACTGCTCACACTCACTCACTGTCAGTGCCCATAGCTCACACTCAATCACTGTCCCTGCCCACTGCTCACACTCACTCACTCTCCCTGCCCCCTAGCTCACACTCACTCACTGTCCCTGCCCACTGCTCACACTCACTGTCCCTGCCCACTGCTCACACTCAGTCACTGTACCAGCCCATATCTCGCATTGACTCACTATTCCTGCCCACTGCTCACACTGACTCGCTGTCCCTGCCCAAAGCTCACCCTGACTCACTGTCCCTGACCATATCTCACACTGACTCACGGTCCCAGCCCACTGCTCACACTCACTGTCCCTGCGCATAGCTCACACTGACTCAGTATTCCTGCCCACTGCTCACAGTGACTCACTGCCCCTGCCCACTGCTCACACTAGCTCATTGTCCCTGCCCACAGCTCACATTGACTCACTGTCCCTGCCCATAGCTCACACTCACTCACTGTCCCTGCCCACTGCTCACACTCACTCACTGTCCCTGCCCACTGCTCACACTGACTCACTGTCCTTGCCCACTAGCTCACACTGACTCACTGTCCCTGCCCACTAGCTCACACTGACTCACTATTCCTGCCCACTGCTCATACTGACTAACTGTCCCTGCCCACTGCTCACACTGACTCACTATTCCTGCCCACTGCTCACACTGACTCACTGTTCCTGCCTACTGCTCACACTGACTCACTGTCCCTGCCTACTAGCTCACACTGACTCACTGTCCCTGCCCACTGCTCACACTCACTGTCCCTGCCCATAGCTCACACTCACTCACTGTCCCTGCCCACTAACTCACTCTGACTAACTGTCCCTGCCCACTGCTCACACTGACTCACTATTCCTGCCCACTGCTCACACTGACTCACTGTTCCTGCCTACTGCTCACACTGACTCACTGTCCCTGCCTACTGCTCACACTCACTCACTGTCCCTGCACACTGCTCACACTGACTCACTGTCCCTGCCCATAGCTCACATTGACTCACTGTCCCTGCCGACTGCTCACACTCACTCACTGTCCCTGCCCATAGTTCACACTGACTCACTGTTCCTGCCCACTGCTCACACTGACTCACTCTCCCTGTCCACTGCTCACACTGACTCACTGTCCCTGCCCACTAGCTCACACGGACTCACTATTCCTGCCCACTGCTCACACTGACTCACTGTTCCTGCCTACTGCTCACACTGACTCACTGTCCCTGCCCACTGATCACACTCACTGTCCCTGCCCACTGCTCACAATGACTCACTGTCCCTGCCCATAGCTCACATTGACTCACTGTCCCTGCCCACTGCTCACACTCACTATCCCTGCCCGCTGCTCACACTCAGTCACTGTACCAGCCCATATCTCGCACTGACTCACTATTCCTGCCCACTGCTCACACTCACTCACTGTCCCTGCCCACTGCTCACACTGGATCATTGTCCCTGCCCACAGCTCACACTCACTCATTGTCCCTGCCCACTGCTCACACCCACTCACTGTCCCTGACCATAGCTCACACTGACTCACTGTCCCTGCCCACTGCTCACACTCACTCACTGTCCCTGACCATAGCTCACACTGACTCACTGTCCGTGCCCAATGCTCACACTGACTCTCTGTCCCTGTCCATAGCTCACACTTACTCACTGTCCCAGCCCACTGCACACACTCACTGTCTCTGCGCATAGCTCACACTGACTCAGTATTCCTGCCCATTGCTCACACTGACTCACTGTCCCTGCCCATTGCTCACACTGACTCACTATCCCCGCACATAGCTCACACTGACTCACTGTCCCTGCGCACTGCTCACACTGACTCACTATCCCCGCACATAACTCACACTGACTCACTGTCCCTGCCCACTGCTCACACTTACTCACTGTCCCTGCCCACTGCTCACACTCACTCACTGAACCTTCCCACGGCTCACACTCACACACTGTCCCTGCCCACTGCTCACACTGACTCACTGTCCCTGCACATACCTCACACTCACTCACTGTCCGTGCCCACTGCTCACACTCACTCACTGACCCTGCCCACAGCTCACACTGGCTCATTGTCCCTGACCAAAGCTCACACTCACTCACTGTCCCTGCCCACTGCTCACACTTACTCACTGTCCCTGCGCACTGCTCACACTGACTCACTATCCCCGCACATAGCTCACACTGACTCACTGTCCCTGCCCACTGCTCACACTTACTCACTGTCCCTGCCCACTGCTCACACTCACTCACTGAACCTTCCCACGGCTCACACTCACACACTGTCCCTGCCCACTGCTCACACTGACTCACTGTCCCTGCACATACCTCACACTCACTCACTGTCCGTGCCCACTGCTCACACTCACTCACTGTCCCTGCCCACAGCTCACACTGGCTCATTGTCCCTGACCAAAGCTCACACTCACTCACTGTCCCTGCCCACTGCTCACACTTACTCACTGTCCCTGCCCACTGATCACACCCACTCACTGTCCCTGCCCACTGCTCACACTGACTCACTGTCCAAAGCCCACTGCTCACACTCACTCACTGTCCCTGCCCACTGCTCACACTGACTCACTGTCCCTGCCCCTACCTCACACTCACTCACTGTCCGTGCCCATTGCTCACCCTCACTCACTGTCCCTGCCCACTGCTCACACTGACTCACTGTCCTTGCCCATAGCTTACACTGACACACTATTCCTGCCTACTAGCTCACACTGACTCACTATTCCTGCCTACTGCTCACACTGACTCACTGTCCCTGCCTACTAGCTCACACTGACTCACTGTCACTGCCCACTGCTCACACTGACTCACTGTCCCTGCCCACAGCTCACACTCACTCACTGTCCCTGCCCACTGCTCACACAGACTCACTGTCCCGGCCCATAGCTCACACTGACTCACTGTCCCTGCACACTGCTCACATTGACTCACTGTCCCTGCCCATACCTCACACTCACTCACTGTCCCTGCCCATATCTCACACTGACTCACTGTCCCTGCCCATACCTCACACTGACTCACTCTCCCTGCCCACTGCTCACACTCACTCACTGTCAGTGCCCATAGCTCACACTCAATCACTGTCCCTGCCCACTGCTCACACTCACTCACTCTCCCTGCCCCCTAGCTCACACTCACTCACTGTCCCTGCCCACTGCTCACACTCACTGTCCCTGCCCACTGCTCACACTCATTCACTGTACCAGCCCATATCTCGCACTGACTCACTGTTCCTGCCCACTGCTCACACTGACTCGCTGTCCCTGCCCAAAGCTCACCCTGACTCACTGTCCCTGACCATATCTCACACTGACTCACGGTCCCAGCCCACTGCTCACACTCACTGTCCCTGCGCATAGCTCACACTGACTCAGTATTCCTGCCCACTGCTCACAGTGACTCACTGCCCCTGCCCACTGCTCACACTAGCTCATTGTCCCTGCCCACAGCTCACATTGACTCACTGTCCCTGCCCATAGCTCACACTCACTCACTGTCCCTGCCCACTGCTCACACTGACTCACTGTCCTTGCCCACTAGCTCACACTGACTCACTGTCCCTGTCCACTGCTCATACTGACTCACTGTTCCTGCCCACTAGCTCACACTGACTCACTATTCCTGCCCACTGCTCACACTGACTCAGTATTCCTGCCTACTGCTCACACTGACTCACTGTCCCTGCCTACTAGCTCACACTGACTCACTGTCCCTGCCCACTGCTCACACTCACTGTCCCTGCCCATAGCTCACACTCACTCACTGTCCCTGCCCACTAACTCACTCTGACTAACTGTCCCTGCCCACTGCTCACACTGACTCACTATTCCTGCCCACTGCTCACACTGACTCACTGTTCCTGCCTACTGCTCACACTGACTCACTGTCCCTGCCTACTGCTCACACTCACTCACTGTCCCTGCACACTGCTCACACTGACTCACTGTCCCTGCCCATAGCTCACATTGACTCACTGTCCCTGCCGACTGCTCACACTCACTCACTGTCCCTGCCCATAGTTCACACTGACTCACTGTCCCTGCCCACTGCTCACACTGACTCACTCTCCCTGTCCACTGCTCACACTGACTCACTGTCCCTGCCCACTAGCTCACACTGACTCACTATTCCTGCCCACTGCTCACACTGACTCACTGTTCCTGCCTACTGCTCACACTGACTCACTGTCCCTGCCCACTGCTCACACTCACTGTCCCTGCCCACTGCTCACAATGACTCACTGTCCCTGCCCATAGCTCACATTGACTCACTGTCCCTGCCCACTGCTCACACTGACTCACTGTCCCTGCCCACTGCTTACACTGACTCATCAAAAGTACACCAAGTGGATGACAACACTTCCCAACCTATCAGCATTGTCAAGATATTCTGTCTGTCTGTGCTTTTCTCTACCATAGTCGATAACTTCACCTTTATCTGAATTATATTCCATCTGTCATGTTCCTTTCCATACCCTTTGCCTTTCCGAACCCACCCAGCATCCTTCTCACAGCGGACATCCCCACCCAGGGTTGTGTTTTGAATTTGGAAATATTACCTTTGGTCCTCGCATCGCCATCTTTGAGAGGCTGTGGCTGGTAGTGGACCTTTCAGTGATCCAGCTGGCTGCTAACAAACCGCATGCCGTCCTGTGAATGGTCATCTTATCCACCCTTTGTTTTCTGTCCATTGGTCAATTCTGAATCCTGTCACGACATTACCTCCAATTCCCATGAGGTTTAACCCATTTCATTTACTAACATTCCCCCCAATCCCTCCCCCCTCAACAAAGAATGCTTCAGGGGGTGAGCCATGTGGAAGGTTAGCTTATCACAGCTTGTTTTCTGTTGTTGTGGGAATGCTTTGTACAGCTTCCCTGTGTGTGTTTGATAATAATAGTGTAAGGGAGAGGGGTCCCAGGGTTGAGGGGTTAGGAGCATGGTACCAGACAGTCATACCATCACCGCTACCCTTCACAATAACCAGAAAGCACATCATTTAATATCCATTATAATACAATGTTCCCTGAGAGTGGGCACTCTGATATCACTGATGTGACAGCTCAACTCTATGCATTGGTCATCACTTTACTGAGCTATCAGAGCAAGCTGGTACAGTCTCACTATAGAAACCTTTCATTATAGGTTGTGCTGACTGTTACATTGTCAGTATCTCATAAGGATCATTATTACACTGTTCATTACTAATCTCTCCAGTATTAAAGGCAGCCCTGTAATTATGCTTGGCATCTCCTTGTATCAGGTCTGTGTTACTTTGTACAGATAGCATGGTGTCAACTCGTATCTCTGACTAACAGATTAATGAAACTGAGAGTACAGTTCCGTGTTCAAAGAACTTTGAGGTTTGATTCCAGCCTCAGGCGACTGTCTGTGTGGAGTTTGCACGTTCTCCCTGTGTCTGTGCGGGTTTCCTCCGGGTGCTCCACTTTCCTCCCACAGTCCTAAGGTGTGCAGGTGAATTGGCCATGCTAAATTGCCCATAGCATTAGCTGCATTAGTCAGGGGTAAATATGGGGAATGGATCTGGATGGGTTACTCTTCGGAGGGTCAGTGTGGACTAGTTGGGCCCAAGGGCCTATTTCCACACTGTAGGGAATCTAATCTAAAATGATGCTGCCCAATAATCTAGCATGGAGAATTCGCAGTGAGAGGGACTCAGATACGGACACAGGCCAATATACAGCCTTGATGCCTGGGGAGCTCTCTCATTGCAAACTGAAATTGTTTATACAAGGAGAAGCCCACACATCTAAGCACACAAACACATGAACGCACACACACCCATATATACACACACACACATACCCACACAGACACCCATACGTACACACATGTAGTGATTGTAATGAGGTCAGCCATGATTGATCCAATCAGGGACCCCTGGCTGACAGATGTGACAGGATCAAGATTAGAGTGGTGCTGGAAAAGCACAGCAGGTCAGGCAGCATCCGAAGAGCAGGAAAATCAACGTTTCAGGCAGGAGCCCTTCATCAGGAATGAGGCTGGGAGTCTTGGGGTTTGAGAGATAAATGGTGGGGGGGGGGTTACTGGGGAGAAGGTAGCTGAGAATGTAATAGGTGGAAGGAGGTGGGGGTGAAGGTGATAGGTCCAATAGGAGGGTGGAGTGGATAGGTGGGAAGGAAGATTGACAGGTGGGACAGGTCATGAGCTTGGTGCTAAGCTAGAAGTTTGGAACTGGGGAAAATGAGGAGACTGGTGAAGTCCACATTGATGCCTTGGGGTTGAAGTGTTCTGAGGCAGGAGATGAGGCATTCTTCTTCCAGGCGTCAGGTGGTGAGGGAGCGGCGGTGGAGGAGGCCCAGGACCTCCATGTCCTCGGCAGAGTGGGAGGGGGAGTTGAAATGTTGGGCCACGGGGCGGTGTGGTGGATTGGTGCGGGTGTCCTGGAGATGTTCCCTAAAGCACTCTGCGAGAAAGCATCCAGTCTCCCCAATGTAGAGGAGACCGCATCGGGAGCAACTGATACAATAAATGACATTGGTGGATGTGCAGGTAAAACTTTGATGGATGTGGAAGGCTCCTTTGGGGCCTTGGATAGAGGTGAGGGAGGAGAGTGCCTGTGGTGGGGGAGAGGGTGCCAGGACAGGAGGGTGGGTTGTTGGGGGGTGTGAACCTGACCAGGTAATCACAGAGGGAATGGTCTTAGTGGAAAGCGGATACAGGTGGGGAGGGAAATATATCCTGGTGGTGGGGTCCATTTGGAGCTGGCAGAAATGTCGTTGGATGTTGGTTTATGCGAAGGTTGGTAGGGTGGAAGGTGAGCAGCAGAGGGGTTCTGGCCTTGTTACTGTTGGAGGGGTGGGTTTAAGGGCGGAGTTGCGGGATGTGGATAAGGTGCGTTGGAGGGCACCTTCATCCACGTGTGAAGGGAAATTATGGAGGCAATCTGGTGTGTTCTGTGGTGGAACTGGTCTTCCTGGGAGCAGATGGGGCGGAGGCGGAGGAATTGGGAATACGGGATGGCATTTTTGCAGGAAGTAGGGTGGGAGGATGTATAGCTGCAAATGTGTTGCTGGTCAAAGCACAGCAGGCCAGGCAGCATCTCAGGAATAGAGAATTCGACGTTTCGAGCATTCTCTATTCCTGAGATGCTGCCTGGCCTGCTGTGCTTTGACCAGCAACACATTTGCAGCTGTGATCTCCAGCATCTGCAGACCTCATTTTTTACTGGGAGGAGGTATAATCCAGGTAGCTGTGGGAGTCGGCGGGTTTGTAAAAAATGTCAGCGTTGAGTCAGTCACTGCTGATTGAGATGGTGAGGTTTTTAGATTAGATTACTTACAGTGTGGAAACAGGCCCTTCGGCCCAACAAGTCCACACCGACCCGCCGAAGCGCAACCCACCCATACCCCTACATTTACCCCTTACCTAACACTACGGGCAATTTAGCATGGCCAATTCACCTGACCCGCACATCTTTGGACTGTGGGAGGAAACCGGAGCACCCGGAGGAAACCCACACAGACACGGGGAGAACGTGCAAACTCCACACAGTCTGTCACCTGAGTCGGGAATTGAACCTGGGTCTCAGGCGCTGTGAGGCAGCAGTGCTAACCACTGTGCCACCATGCCGCCCACACAGCGGAAGGGGAGGTCTAGGAAGGGGAGGGAGGAATCTGAGATGGTTCATGTAAATTTAAGGTCGAGGTGGAATGTGTTGGTGAAATTGATGAACTGCTCAACCTCCTCGCGGGAGCATGAGGTGGTGCCAATGCAGTCATCAATGTGGCAGAGGAAAAGGTGTGGAGTGGTGCCGGTGTAATTATGGAAGATGGACTGTTCTACGTAGCCAACAAAGAGACAGGCATAGCTGGGGCCCATGCGGTTGCTCATGCCTACCCCTTTGGTCTGGACAAAGTGGGAGGATTCGAAGGAGAAATTGTTAAGGGTGAGGACCAGTTCGGCCAAACGAATGAGAGTGTCAGTGGAAGGGTACTGTTGGGGACATCGGGAGAAGAGGAAATGGAGGGCTTGGAGGCCCTGGTCATGGTGGATGGAGGTGTAGAGGGATTGGATGTCCATGGTCAAGATGAGGTGTTGGGGGCTGGGGAATCAGAAATTTTGAACAGGGTCACATGAGTGTCAGAGGTTCTCTTGACTCTGAGAGCTGGTTCTGAGGGAGCTGGATCAGTATCAAGGACTTTGTGTCCACATATAAATAAAAGATGACTTGTTGACAGGATACTGGCATCTCTGGAGTTATTTCAACTCATACGCACACGGACACACACACGGACACTCGCACTCAAACACATTCACACTCACGCAAACACACATAGCCAGACACACAGACATGCACACGCAAAGACACACTTAGGCACACAGACACGTTTACACACACGTGGACATTCACACACACACACACAGGTACACATATACACATACATACTCGCACTCACACACTCACACAGACATGTGCACACACACAAACACAGCACACCCAGGAGTGTGATTAATTCCTCAGTATGTAGTCTGCGCTCACAGAGAGACGCTCCCTGATAAAGCTTCTAGAGGTTGGAACTGAGTCCTCAGGCTCTCACTCTATTCCCCATTGGAATTCCCACCTGATACTATTCTGCATCAGGCAACATTTGGAAAAGGAGGGAGAAAGGAAATCCTGACATTTCTACAAAGCCTTTCACAATCTCAGGGCATCATAAAGCTCTTGGCATTCAAGAAAATATTTCTGAAGCACAGCCAAGGGTTGACATGTAGCAGTCAGTTCGCACATAGTAAGATCCCATTAAAATGAGGTAAATAATCAGATCATGTGTTCATCTTGTGACATTTATTGCTGTATAAATATTGGTCAAGACACTGAGGGAGAGCTCTCCTGCTGCAGAGTGCCATGGGATCCTATGCCCTCAGTGTGAAAGGTATCAGAGCCAGGTCTACAGTACTCCCCAAGTACAGCACTGGAGCCAATCTGGGTGACATGATCAAATCTCAGGGGCAGGATCTGAAGTCACTTTTCTGCTTACTCCTGAGCCCAGGTCACTGCCTGGGAAAGGGCCAGCCCCTCATCCAGTGCACACACACCACCGGGAATTAATGAGACTTTACACCATTACACCATGGCAACACATGAGCTGATCCCCATTGCCCAAGGTCTGAGCATCCATTTTTACCGAACTACAGAATTCACAAAAACAACTCCAAGACAAAAAGTAACGGGGACAAAACAAATCAGAGCTGAAAATGTGTTGCTGGTTAAAGCGCAGCAGGTCAGGCAGCATCCAAGGAACAGGAAATTCGGCGTTTCGGGCCAGAGCCCTTCATCAGGAGTGGGCTGGAGTGGGGTGGGGGCGCTCTTCCTCCAACCGTCGTGTTGTTATGGTCTGGCGATGGAGGAGTCCAAGGACCTGCATGTCCTCGGTGGAGTGGGAGGGAGAGTTAAAGTGTTGAGCCACAACACAACCCAACCACCCCGTGGCTCAACACGACGGTTGGAGGAGGAGCGCCTCATCTTCTGCCTGGGAACCCTCCAACCACAAGGGATGAACTCAGATTTCTCCAGTTTCCTCATTTCCCCTCCCCCCACCTTGTCTCAGTTGATTCCCTTGAACTCAGCACCGCCCTCCTAACCTGCAATCTTCTTCCTGACCTCTCCGCCCCCACCCCACTCCGGCCTATCACCCTCACCTTAACCTCCTTCCACCTATCACATCTCCATCGCCCCTCCCCCAAGTCCCTCCTCCCTACCTGTTATCTTAGCCTGCCTGGCACACTTTCTTCATTCCTGATGAAGGGCTCTGGCCTGAAACGTCAAATTTCCTGTCCTTGGATGCTGCCTGACCTGCTGTGCTTTAACCAGCAACACATTTTCAGCTTTGATCTCCAGCATCTGCAGACCTCACTTTTTACTACAAAACAGAACAGGCCAGGTTGTGACATGGAGGGAAAGGTGGTTCATTGAGATAGAAACTGCAGACATAAAGTGTGCAGAGACAGAGAGAAAGCAGAGAGTGAGAGTGAGAGTGTGGGATATAGGTAAAGTAATGTTACTTCTGCCTTCAGAATTACTTGTGCGAGGTAAATGCACTCACACCAGTGTATAATTGTTTCAACCAAGAGCTGAGTCAACAAGAATGAAAACTACGTGGAGCAAATATATAATTGTTGTTGTATTATCCAAAATGTGCATACAAGAATGAAACGTGCCTGTAAACAATGGAAGATGTTACAGACAGGTAGATAAGGTTCTGTGAGGATGTAGGTTAAGCCAGAAATGCTTGTACACGCTGTAGTTATAAACATCTGTTTCCCACTTCTGCAAAAACAAAAAAAAACCCAATTAAAAGGTCATAAGGATCAATATTGTTGGGGAAAGGGCTGAAATGTCACAGGTGGGGGAAGTAGACAATAGTGAAGGAGGACATACCTAACAATGGGCCACAGCAGGATGTGGTGAAATGGCCGAGTAAAACTTGTACTTTGTTATGTACAAGGCCGGATAAGGCAGGAGATGAACAATAGTAATGGGCACCGGGTTTGGAGTGGTGAATCCTATATCAGATATGTCTATTTTAGGCACCATGCTTGCAAGCGCATAATAAACATACTGATTGCTTCAGATTTTGTCTCAGACTGAAATTATTGAAGTGAGTGAGCTTCATTCCTCACAGAGAGGGAGCAGAGACACAGAGAGAGGGAGAGAGAGAGAGAGAGCGAGAGAGAGAGAAAAAGAGAGAGAAAACAGAGACACAGAGAGCCAGTGAGAGCCAGACAGAGAGAGCAGAGATGCAGAGAGAACAGAGAAAAAGAGACAGAGACAGACAGAGATAAACAGAGAGAGTAGATACAGAGAGGGACAGTGTAGAGATAGAGACAGAGAGCAGGGAGAGAGTGCAGATACTGAAAGAGAGTGACAGAGAGAGATAGTGCAAAGATAGAGAGAGCAGAGACACAACGAAAGACAGAGAACAGAAACAAAGAGACAGAGAGAGAAACGGACAGAGTGAGTGCAGAGTCTGAGAGTGAGAGAGACAAAGAGCATGGAGACAGGGATAGAGAGAGAGGGCAGAGACAGAGAGAGACACAGAGATAGTGAAAGTAAAGAGAGAGAGAGTAGAGACGTAGTACACAGAGGCAGAGTGTACAAGAGACAGAGAGAGCAGAGACAGAATGTGTGGACAAACAGTGCGTCGAGACAGTGTGTTGAGAGTGTGCTCAGACAGCCTGTATTTGCCTTCACCTGGTCTGTAGTGATAGAAAGTAAATTGCATTTCCCAGTGGGGCTCCCTTAACTGAGACATCATTTAATTGCCAATTCAAAGTAAACCGATTAAGCAGTATTGTGTACAAAAATGAAACTCATTTAAGCACTTAGAAGTACTCTGTAATGTTACTACTTAAATTAGATATAATTTAGCTCCCCCAAAAATCTTCACATAATAATCAAATGCAAATTTTGCAAATACAAGCATCCACTGTTGAAATCATACTTTTAATGCTGTAAACCTGTGACTATTTCAATTCTGACAGTAATAGTTTGGCAGGTTAGAGAAGACTTATATTTTTAAAGGTCACACTTGTAATCTGGGCTGCGCCAGTCCTCACAGTATACTATCATTAAAGTCACAGTGCCACGGCTGGTGCTGGGATTAAACTGAAAACCAGTCTTTACCCAAGCAAACATTGTGTGAGGTGGAACTGCCCTCTGGTGGCTGGGGGCAGTTATTGTCAAAGGGTGGAAAAGGCCCAGCTTCACAATTAAAGGTACAGAGTCTGAATGCTGGGAAACAGAATAAAAACACAACATTCTGGAAATATTCAGCAGATCTGGCAGCTTTTGTGGACAGGGGAACAGGGTCAGTGTTTCAGATCTGCAACTTTTATTCAGAACTGGGGTAAGTTCTATCTTTTTTTTAAATAGATTTCCAGTAGGAACATGGAAACATAGAAAATAGGTGCAGGAGTAGTCCTTCAAGTCTGCACCACCCTTCAGTGTGATCATAGTTAAAAATCACATAACACCAGGTTATAGTCCAACACGTTTATTTATTTGAAAGTACAAGCTTTCAGAGCACTGCTCCTTTGTCAGGTAGCTACTAGGGCAGGATCATAGGACACCGAATTTATAGTAAAACGTCAGTGTCATACAACTGATGCAATGTATTGGACAAACCTAATTTGCTGTTAAGTCTTTAGTCACTTAGAATGGGGATGCAGGTTTTGATTTATTAATATGTAAATCTCAGAATACACACTCTCAGACGCACCACACGCACACTCCCCTCTCACAGGCATATACTCTGCCACACTCGTGGACACACACAACCTCACACGTACACACACATACTCTCCCTCTCTTCCACACACACACACACACACACACACACACACGCATATGTAACTCTATGGGTGAATTTGCATTTACAGCTTTATTTGTAGATACATTCTACTTTGTTCAAAAAACACACAATCTGTAGGCAGGGAATCCATGTGACATTTTATAAATTCCTACTTTGGAGATAGAGTCAGTCTTTCTCAAGATTGGAATGCAGACAGACTCTAACCTTACACCTTTATTGCATTGTCTGAGCTGAGATGTCACTTTTTTTAATAAAACCTTAAGTTATCTCGGGAATGTGACTTGAAAGAAGTTCTAAGATTTACATATTAATAAATCAAAACCTGCACCCCATTCTAATTGAACTAAAGATTTAACAGCAATTTAGATTTGTCCAATACATTGCATTAGTTGTATGACACTTTGCTCTTTTACCATAGGTTCTGTGTCCCATGATCCTGCCTCACTAGCTATCTGACGAAGGAGCAGTGCTCTACAAGCTTCTACTTCCAAATAAACCCGTTAGACTATAACCTGGTGTTGTGTGATTTTTAACTTTGTCCACTCCAGTCAAACACCAGGACCTCCACATTATGGGTACCATTAATCTGATCATGGTTGATCCTGCAATCTCAGTGTCCCACTCCCGCTTTCTCTCCATACTGCTTCATCCATGTCCAGCTCCCTCTTGAATATACCTAATGAACTGGCCCCAACACCTTCCTGTGGGACAGAGTTCCACAGGTTCACAAATCTCTGAGTAAAGAAATTCTTCCTCATCTCAGTCCTCAATGGCTTATTCCTTCTTCTTAGACAGTAACCCCTAGTTCTGGACTTGCCTATCATTGGGAACATTCCTCCTGCATCTAGCCTGTCCAATCCCATCAGGATTTTCTAGGTTTCTATGAGATCTCCCCTCATCTTTCTAACTTCCAGTGAGTATAAGTCCAGTCGATCCAATCTTTCTTCGCATAGCAGTCTTGCCATCCCGGGAATGAGGCTGGTGAACCTTCACTGCACTGTCTCAATAGCAAGAATGTTCTTTATAAACAGGGATGGTTATGCTGCAGCTGTAAAAGGTGCTGGTGAGGCCACACCTGGAGCACTACGTACAGTTTTAGCCTCCCTTCTTGAAAACTGGCACTGGAGGATGTGCAGAGATATTTCACTGGGTTAATTCTGGAGTCGAGAAGGTTGCCTTATGAGGAGAGATTGAGTAGACTGGGACCATACCCATGAGAATTTGGAAGAATGAGGGGAAATCTTATAGAAACATATAAAAGCAGGAAGGTTGTTTCCACTGGTGGGCGAAACTAGCACTCAGGGGCATAGCCTCAAAATAAAGGGAAACAGATTTAGGATTGAGTTGAGGAGGAATTTTTTTACCCAAAGGGTTGTGAATCTGCAGAAATCCCTGCCCAGTGAAACAGTTGGGGCTACCTCACTGAATGCTTTTTCAGGCAATGATAGATAGATTTTTGAACAATAAAACAATGAAGGGTGAGTGGGCAGATAAGTGAACTGAGTCCATGAAAAGATCAGCCATGATCTTATTGAATGGTGGAGCAGGTGTGAAGGGCCAGACGGCCTACTCCTGCTCCTGGTTCTTATGTTCCACAGACTAGGAGGTCAAAACTGTATACAATACTCAAGATGTGGCCTCACTAAGGCCCTGTATAACAGCAGCAAGACACCCTCACTCCTATACTCCAGTCGTCTTCCTATGAAGACCATCACGCCATTAGCTTTCCTGACTGTCTGCTGCACTTGTACACTGACCTTCAGCGACTGTTCCACCATGACACCCAAGTCACATTACACCTCACCTTTTCCGAAACTGCCACCATTCAGATAATAGTCTGCTTCTTGTTTTTACCACCAAAGTGGATAACCTTACATTTGTTCCCACTATATTGCATTTACCGAGTATTTGCCCACTCAGCCAGCCAATCCAAGTCACCTGCAGCCTCCTCGCATCCCCCTCACAGCACACATGCCACCCAGCTTAGTGTCATTGCAAATTGAGGTATTGCATTCGGCTCCTTTGTCCAAATGTATATTGTGAACAGCTGGTGGGCCCCACGCTGAACACTGTGGTACCTCTCATCCCCACCTGCCACTCTGAAAAGGATCCATTTAGATTAGATTAGATTACTCCTAGATTAGATTAGATTAGATTACTTACAGTGTGGAAACAGGCCCTTCGGCCCAACATGTCCACACCGACCTGCCGAAGCGCAACCCACCCATACCCCTACATTTACCCCTTACCTAACACTACGGGCAATTTAGCATGGCCAATTCACCTGACCCGCACATCTTTGGACTGTGGGAGGAAACCGGAGCACCCGGAGGAAACCCACGCAGACATGGGGAGAACGTGCAAACTCCACACAGTCTGTCGCCTGAGGTGGGAATTGAACCCGGGTCTCAGGCACTGTGAGGCAGCAGTGCTAACCACTGTGCCACCATGCTGCCCACTAAGATTTATTCCAAATCTTTGCTACCTGTCTCTCAACCAGTTCTCTATCCACATCAATACATTACCCCTATCTGTGTCAATACATTACCCCTATCCACATCAATACATTACCCCTATCCACATCAATACATTACCCCTATCCACATCAATACATTACCTCTTGCCGTAAGCTTTCAGTTTCTGTGCTTATCTCTTCCGTGGAAACTTGGCCTGATACACCTCATCTACTGATTCACCCTTGTCCACTCTACTGGTCACACTCTCAAAAAATGCCAGAAGATGTATCAAACATGATTTCCCTTTAGTGAATCCATGCTGACTAGGATTGATTATGTTAACTCTTTCCAAATGCTCAGTTATTACATCCTTAATAATTTATTCCCGTATTTTCCCTATCACCGATGTGAGGCTAATTGGCCTAGAATTCCCCTTTTTCTCTCTCCCTCCTTTTTTAAGAAGTGGGGTTCCATTAGTTATCTTCCAGTCCATTGGAACTCTTCCGGAGTCTATAGAATTCTGGAAAATGATCACCAAAGCATCCTTTATTTCAAGGGTCACTTGCTTATGTACTCTGGGATGCTGAGTATCAGGCGCTGGGGACTTACCAGATTTTAATCCCATCAATTTCCCCAGTACCATTTTCTGACTAATAAGGATTTCCTTCAGTTCCTCCTTCATGCTTGGCCCTCTGACCCCTAACATTCCCAGAAGATTATTTTTGTCCTCGTTAGAGAAGATAAATCCAAGGTATTTTTTTTTACTGGTTCACCATCTCTTTGTTGTCCATTATGAATTCACCTGATTCTAACTGTAAGGGACCTACATTTCTCTTCAGATTTCTATAGAGCTTTTGCAGTCAGTTTTGATGTTTTCTGCAAACTTACTTTTCATATTCTATTTTCCCCTTCTGAATTAAGCCATAGAAAGGGGGTGTGGGGCTGAAACAAGAACAAAAGGGGAGGTCTGCGATCCGGTGGACGGTAGGAGAGATTAAATGATGAGAGTTCAAGCTGGAAAGCCAAAGAGGATTATGTTGGGCAAGTAAAGAAACAAAGACTATGGACATGTGGGAGATGATGCAATGCAAGATCTGTACATAACCCAAAACACTCGGTTTGTATAACCAAACAATCCCAAACAGAAGATGAGACGGAATAAAACTAAAATATAGAGCTTCTACAAATGGGAGACAATGAGTTCAAAAGAACTGAAGGTGAGCTCTGGTTAGGCTCCAACTCCACTACGTTCAATTCTGGCCACCTCACTTTTAGAAGGATGTGAGAGTCCCTGAGAAGGTGCAGAGGAGATTTCCCGAAATGATTTCTCAGATGGGGGGTTCAGGGTGAGTTGGGTTGGCATTGTTTGCCTGAGAGTCCAGGAGACTGAGAGGAGATTTGATAGAAATGCACAAGTTAATGATTGGTTTCAATAATGTGGTCGAGAGCAAACTGTGCATGTAAGGTGTGGTCGAAGTGCAGGGGAACAGATTTATGGCAAGTAATGCAGAGTAAGATGAGGAAAAATGTTTTCGTATATTGAGTGGAAATAACTTGGGGCTTCTTACTCACCAGAATGCTGCTCAGTGATTGCAAAAACAAACTGAATAGGAAAGGACTTAGTGAACTACAGGGGTCAAACCAGGAAATGGGACAGACTGGATTGTTTTGCAGGGAATTGGAATGGTCTTGATGGGCTAAATTGACACCTTTTGCATCATATTGGCTTTACAATTCTAAATCCAAAAAAAAGGAAGGTACCACAGGCTAGGAATGATGTCAACAACTGAAGAGTGCAAAGAAATTAACAATAGCTACACAAAGGGGCTTGGAGTAATATCTGTGAGGGAAATGGTGCTGGCTGTGGCACATTGTCAACATCACACATACAGGCAAATCCACAAACATGTCAGTCATCCCAAAGGCACAACGCCCCGGTAAGCTGATACTCATCGGACTGGAGGAGACGTTGGTGATGTGGATATGTCTTAGGATGGAGGATGGGCACGTTCCTGATAATGTCTGATTTGGAAACTTGATCCCACATCTGGGAACTGGTGATGGAGAGAAATGGTGGTGTCACCCATTGGCTGGCACACATTCCCATGGCAACCAGTAATTACAGTAGGTTGGCAGCAGGCAGAAATTCGGTACAATCGTTGATAACCATCTACGTGATGCTGGAGATGAACCTACCTCTCATGGCTTAGTCTGTTCAGCTATCAACAACAATCACCATGTGAATCTCCCCCATTCTCAGTAGATTATCTTAGGTTGATGGGTGCATGGGTGGATGGGTGGATAAGTGGATGCGTGGATGGTAATGACAGAAGAATATCATGGCAGAGACATCTGAAAAGACATTAAAAGAAAGAAGGTAGTGAAGAAATGTAGGCTCCCCATATCATGAGATTGGTGATCCTATCATTGACAGTAAGGAAATGGAAAAACTTTCTAAATAATTACTTTATATTGTTCTTGAACGTGGATAATGCATCATGAGGAAAATCTTTAAAAAAGTTTATGGGTGGAATTTACTAAACTTACCCATGGACCATGCTCACCTTGATGTGGATGGAGTACACTCATGCAATATTAATGAATCTTCTTCCCCTTTAACCTGCCCTCCCTTACCACAATCCACACCATTTACTTCCGAAAGAGACTTTGCCGCTCTCCCACACAAATTCTCAAATTCTTAAAAGCCCTCCAATTATTCCCTTTCCACATCATGACTCTTGGGATTTTGAAGCCATGCTCTCTGACGTCACCTGCAGGCATTAGCTTAATGCTATTACCAATGGGATATTAATCCCGAGATCCAGATAATGTGATAGGGACCTGGGTTCAAATCTTGTCAAGGCAGATGGTGGAATTTGTATTCAATAAAAATCTGGAATTAAGAGTCTAATGATGACCATGGAACTGTTGTGATTGGCAGAAAACTTCATCTGGTTCACTAATGTCCTTGAGAGAAGGACTAAACGTGACTCCAGACCCACAGCAATGTGGTTGAATCAAAACTGGGCACTTGAGGATGGGCAATAAATGCCAGTCTAACCAATGATGCCCACATCCTGTGAGTCAATTCTTAAAATTCCTAGTCCCTTCATCCCAGAAAATGGATTACAAATTCCTATTCCTGTCATAGCCCCATTGGTTTCTTGGCAAAATGTTTCAGTGAACATGATGGTGACTGTGTTGAAGACATCACAAAAGTATTAGGGTTAATTATATGCAATCGTTTGAAGGAGCATTCCTTCTCCAACCCCATCTTGCAATCCATTTCCACAAATACTCCTACAAATCTTTCTGAAAAAGAGTAATTTCGAAGATGAAACATTAACTTTATTATCCGTCATTGTTATTGAACGTTCTATATAAATGGAAGTTGTGTTGTCATGTCACCACTTATGTAGAAACCTCAAGAAGAGAAATCTATGAGGATGTTTAGTTACAGCCTTGTTCCAGGCACTTCTTGACCAATGAGTTCCTGAATACTGAGCTCCTTGGGTAGGATTTTGAGCTTGCTGACATTAATTGGCAGCTGGACTGGACAACAGGGCTCTAACCAAACAGTGGGGTGAAGATTATTTGTTAAGCTTCAAGTGTTATTGCAGTCTTGTCACATTACTCAAGCCAGCTGTTCGCCTATACGCGTGCAGAGTGTTAACTCAGAGCTAGCGGGAGGTCTTTCCAAGCTTGCAGAAACTACAGTCTTGGAAAGTTTGGGTTGAATGCTGGAGGAGTGTGAACATGGCAGGAGGGAATTGATCAAGCGATAATCAAGAATCATAGACTGTCAACATCAAACTGAGGAGCTTGACTGAAAGTCAGTGGAGCATCAAGACCGATTTACATTCAGTGAGGTGGCTTTCCAGCTCACTCTACAGATTAGCATTTGGGGGTCAGTTGGCTTGATGGACACCTTGTAATACACAACATGGGTTCCATGATACCCACTGAGGGTGCCCCTGAGGACATGAAGGATTCTCCTTCTTAACATCACCTGAAGTGACCCTCAGGTTAAACTCACTGCCAGTCATTTCTCTCTCTCTTTCTCTCTTTTGAGAAAGCATGACTTTATTTAATTTTGGTTGTTAGAATCCAACAGGTTTTATGTTTTAATACAGACTCCATCTTATTCCATGGGGTCCAGTGTCTATATCTCAAAGTGAAACAGGTCAAAACCTAATTCAGGAATGTCACTGTTCAATGTGAGAATTGGAAGAGTTGGCCTGGGGTGGGCCTTGCTGTTTGCTAGTGCGTACTGTACCCAGTTTAGATCTGAACTCTGCAGTCTCAAAAGGTGCTAGTTATAATTTCTGATTAAGAATGGGGTGAAACTAGAATTGGAGGTGATGGAAATGGCATTTAATGATAGGGTTTTCCCACTGCCCACTTGAACTGAGTCACTTTCCCATTGAGGTCATGTGTAAATCAGGTTGGTGACACATGATGACAAGTGATTTAGTTCACTCAGTGTTATGTGGCAAGGTGACTGAGCTCAGCTCAACCATGGATCTGTCCGTCATTTCATTCAACCACAGGATTTGAGCATCACTGGTAAGGCCAGAATTGTCACTGCTCTGTAATTGTCCTTGGGAATCTGATGGTTTAACTGCCATCTTGCACCACTGCAGTCCATAGGTTGTTATGGAGACAGCTCCACATTTCTGACTCAGATCCACTGAAAGAATCCAATTCCTGAGAGAATATATAAGTGTTGACATTCCAGTGCCACTGTTGTCCTTGTCCTTCTGGGCAGGAATGTTTGTAGATTTGGAAGGTGCTGTCCGAGGATCCTCAGTGAGTGGGAAAGCGCATCTTGTTGAAGGTACACGCTGCTGCGACTGTGCGTCAGTTGTGAAGTGAGTGACTGTTAAAGGTGGTATCTGTGATAACAATCAAAAGTGGCTATCTTTGTCTCTGATGATGAAAATGTTCTAAGAGCAGCACTCATCCAGGCAAGTGGGATTAATCTAACACAGTCTTAACTTGTGCCTTGTAGATGGTGGTTAGGCTTCAAGGAGTTAGGGGGTGGGTTATTTGCTGCACAATTCCCAGCCTCTTACCTGCTGTTATGGCCACTGTGGTTATATTGCTGGTTCAGTTCAGTTTCCGATCAGTTTTCACGGTATTGATCAGAAGCAATTCCGTGAAGGTGCAGGTGAATTTGTCCTGCACCCCCACACACATCATCTATTGCATCCGCTGCACCCGATGTGGCCTCCTCTCTATTGGGGAGATGGGCCGCCTAATTGCGGAACGCTTCAGGGAACACCTCTGGGCCGCCCGGACCAACCAACCCAACCACCCCGTGGCTCAACACTTTAACTCTCCCTCCCACTCCACCGAAGACATGCAGGTCCTTGGACTCCTCCATCGCCAAACCATAACAACACGACGGTTGGAGGAAGAGCACCTCATCTTCCGCCTGGGAACCCTCCAACCACAAGGGATGAACTCAGATTTCTCCAGTTTCCTCATTTCCCCTCCCCCCACCTTGTCTCAGTCGATTCCCTCGAACTCAGCAGCGCCTTCCTAACCTGCAATCTTCTTCCTGACCTCTCCGCCCCCACCCCACTCCGGCCTATCACCCTCACCTTGACCTCTTTCCACCTATCACATCTCCATCGCCCCTTCCCCAAGTCCCTCCTCCCTACCTTTTATCTTAGCCTGCCTGGCACCCTCTCCTCATTCCTGATGAAGGGCTCTGGCCCGAAACATCGAATTTCCTGTTCCTTGGATGCTACCTAACCTGCTGTGCTTTGACCAGCAACACATTTTCAGCCCTGATCTCCAGCATCTGCAGATCTCACTTTTTACTGTTTGTTATCTATATCAAGTAGTTGGATGAGAAAGTACAAGGCATGATTGGTAAGTTTGCAGATGACACTAAAATAGTCAGTATTGTGGACAGTGATGAAGGTTGTCAGAAATTGCAGCAGGACTTGATCAGCTGGGGAAGTGGGCCAAGAAATGGCTTATGGAGCTTAATATTAGTAAGTGTGAGGTGTTGCATTTTGGAAAGTCAAATCAAAGTATGAGTTTCATGGTGCATGATAGGTCTTAAGGAGTGTAGTGGAAGAGAGGCACCTTGGGGCTGAGGTGCACGGTTCTCTGAAAGGGAGACACAGGTAGACAGGGCAGTGAAGGAGGCTTTTGGCACACTGGCCTTCATCAGTCAGGGCACTGAGTATAGAAGTTGGGAAGTTATGTTGTAGTTGCACTTGGAGTATTGTGTTCAGTTTTGGTCACCTTGTTATATGAAGGATGTCATTAAACTGAAAAGAGTGCAGAAGAAATTTACAAGGATGTTGCCAAGACTCAAGGGTCTGAGTTATAAGGAGTTGTTGGACAAGCTAGGACTTTTTCCTTAGAGCGTAGGAGACTGAGGAGGGGATCTTATAGAAGTGTACAAGACTATGAGAGGTTAGGATAGGGTGAATGCACACAGTACTTTTCTCAGGGTCGGGGAATCGAGGACGAGAGGGCATCAGTTTAAGGTTAGAGGAGAAAAAATAAAATGGAACCTGAAGGGCAATATTTTTACACAGAGGGTGGTACGCATATGGAATGAACTGCCAGCAGAAGTGGTTGAGGTGGGTACATTAACAACATTTAAAAGTCATTTGGACAAATATACAGATCAGAAAAGTTTGGAAGGATATGGGCCAAGTGCAGGGAAATGGGGTTAGTGTGGACGGACATTTTGGTCAGCATGGCCCAGTTTGGGTCAAAGGGCCTGTCTCCATGCTGTGGGACTCTATGATTCTATAAGATATCTCCAACTTGAATCTCACTGGCTCCAAATCAGACAGTGGGGTGTGAGGGAGGCACTGACGGATATGTGAGGGGCAGGAGAAATGGGATTGTTTACTCTAGGCTCTGACCAGATATCCTTGTGGGGTATGAGATTACAATCACGTAACTGATTCATTCCTTCACTGGGGGTCCCTCACAGATGAGGATGACTCTCAGGGTGGGCCAGTAGGTGGCTGTACAGACTGATATGGCTACTGCAGGCTCTGTTACACTTGGGACAGGTATTGGTCATGGGAAGAGGGGGGTGGGATGTTAGTGTGGCAGCACTGTCCTCTCCCTGTTTTTGCCAGGCTCCCACTTTTTCATGAGAGCAAGTCTCAATGCCTTCCCAGATGCTCCTCCTCCATTTTGGACATTTTTGGGCCAGTGATTCCCATTCCCAGGTGTCTGTGGGAATGCTGCACTTCATCAGTGAGGGTTTGGATTAAAGTGGTGCTGGAAAAGTACAGCAGGGCAGGCAGCATCTGAGGAGCAGGAAAATCGATGTTTCAGGCAAAAGCCCTTCATCAGGAATGGAGGCAGGGAACCTCCAGGGTGGAGAGATAAATGAGAAGGGGGTGGAGGTGGGGAGAAAGTACATAGAGTACAATAGGTGAATGGGGGTGGGGATGGAGGTGATAGGTCAAAGGGGAGGGTGGAGCAGATACATGGGAAGGGAGATTGGCAGGTAGGACAGGTCATGAGGATGGTGCTGAACTGGAAGGTTGGAACTGGGGTAAGGTGGGGAGAAGGGAAATGAGGAAGCTGGTGAAGTCCACATTGATCCCCTGGGGTTGAAGTGTTCTGAGGCGGAAGATGAGGCGTTCTTCCTCCAGGCGTCGGGTGGTGAGGGAGCGGCGGTGAAGGAGGCCCAGGACCTGCATGTCCTCGGCAGAGTGGGAGGGGGAGTTGAAATGTTGGGCCATGAGGCGGTGTGGTTGATGGTCTGGAGATGTTCCCTAAAGCGCTCTGTGAGGAAGCGTCCAGTCTCCCCAATGTAGAGGAGACCGCATCAAGAGTAACGGATACAATAAGTGACATTGGTGGATGTGCAGGTGAAGTCTTGCAGGTATCTCGGAAGCACTCCCTCCCATCCACCTGGGGCTCACCTGCCGTTTCGAAGCTGAGAGTAGAGCACGCCACGTAGGGCAGTCATGGGGATGACGTGCCCAGCCCACTGTAGCTGATGAAGGGTAGTCAGTGCTTTGATTCTGGTGATGTTTGCCTGGTTAAGGAAACTAGTGTTGGCACATTTTTCTTCTGAGCAGATTTGCAGGAGTGTAATTGAATTGAATTTATTGCCGTGTGTACCAAGGTACAGTGAAAGCTTTGTCTTGCGAGCAATACAGGCAGGTCACAGAGTTAAGTAGCATTGATAGTAAATAATAGGTAAACAGCGGCAAAAACAAAAACACAGGTTCAGGCGAATGCTAAGAGTTTATGAGTCCATTCAGTATTCTAACAACAGAAACTGTTATGAAACTGGCTGGTGCATGTGTTCAGGCTTTTGTACCTTCTCCCCGATGGTAGAGGATGTAGAAAAACATTGCCAGGGTGGGATGGATCTTTGAGAATGCTGGTGGCCTTTCCTTGACAGGAGGCCTGGTGGATGGATTCTATACATGGGAGGTTGGCCTTTGTGATGGATCTTGCATAGCCAGCATTGATGGTACTGCCCCAGACCCTGGTGTTGTGGGAGTGGGCTTTGTGAATTGTCATGAAAGATATTGAAGAGAAAATGGGAGGATTTAGTGTGTGAACATTTCGGGGCCAACAATGCAGACAAGACAGAAACTGTGAATGCTGCAAGTCTGAAATGAAATGAAGACAAAAACTGTGGAGAGAGAAAAACAAAGTTAACATTTCGAGTCTACTAACCTTTCTTCAGAACTGATCTCTGGGAGTTCGGATCACGGGTGACTGGACTCAAAGCATTAACTCTGTTTTCCCTCCATAGATTCTGTCAGACTTGCTGAGTTCCTCCAGCAATTTCTGGTTTTTGTTTCTGATTTTCCAGCATCTGCAGTTCTTTGGTTTATTTTAGAAACAACTGTATTAGAATGGAGGTCAGCAGAGATTGAATATAAACATAATTCAACAAAAACTCTGCCTCGATTTTGTTGTTTTTAAGTTGTTTAGTCTCTTGATTTGATCACTTACTTTTGATTCTAAATCTCCTGCCAAATTCTATCTTTATCATTTGTCGTTTTGGTCATAGTTCTGCACTGCCCTTTAGTTAAACCTGAGGTGGAAAAATTCCACTCTGATTTTCTGGCAGTCCTCATCTGGAACTAACAGCAATCTGATATGAAAACAGGGAGTGCTAGAGAAACTCAGCATCAGGGGAGTGAGGAACCAAATTAATGCCTCCAATCCAGTCTGACTCTCCAGAAGACGTGACTGAAAAAGACTCATTTTGAACCTAACTTGATTTCTCCATTTAAGTGACTCTTGGATAGACACATGGACATTAGTACAATGAAGGGTATGATGGTTAGTCTGATCTTAGAGTAGGACAAAAGGCATAACATTGAGCGCTGAAAGGCCTGTACTATGCTATACTGTTCTATGTTCTCTTTCCACTGACAGTGTCAGGACTTTGCTGAATTTAATTCTGACAATCTGCACGTAAACTTGTAGCAGATTAGGAAAATGTCTGTGTCAACGAGAACTATGATGAAGAATACAATCTGATTGGAATCTTTCCTCATGTACACTCTGTGTTTGCTTACTGATCAAGACTGAGGGTGGAATAAAAAAAGCTGTCCAACAGTAAGTTGCCTTTACGAGACATATGAAAGGTTATTTCTCTTATCTCTAATTTGACAAATGTTCCTGTTCCAATTCCCTCTTATTGATACATACACTGAAAGTTTAAAGGACTGAAATGTCACTTTTCACTTGATCAGAGTTGTCACAGTCATGAAAACAATATCTGACAGAAAGTCCAAGTTGAACCTTAGTGACAGGGTTAAAGGGTCATCTGTCTGCCTGCTCATTTCCAAAGGACAGTGTTTGTTTCAAAACCTGACATCGGAAAAGCCAGGGCACCTTTTGACGATACTTTTCCCAAAATGACAGGTTTGGTTTCTGGAGGAACGACTCTATTGGCTCAGGTCGTGAGTTAAGCCAAGGGTTTTAATGTGATAGGATCGGCCTGAACTCTGGAGAGCTCACTGAGATCCGAAGGAGCATGGGGATGGTCACATGATGTTGAAGTGGGGGTACATCAGCTCAGGTGGAGGGTTTATACAGCATGGGACAGGAATGAAGGAATTAGTGAGAGCTGTTACACTGTCATTAGAGGCAGAGAAGATGATGGTCAAGGCATATTGGAAGGAACCAGACCCCATTGTGTGCAACTTTGGGCCACATATCTCGGGAAGGATATAGCGGCTCTGGAACTTATTCAGAGGGCGTTCACGAGAATTATCCCAAAATACAAAACTTAACATATGAGGAACATTTAAGGACTCTGGGATTATACCTGATGGAGTTTAGAAGGATGAGTGGGAATCTAATTGAAACATATAGAATTCTGAAAGGCCTGAACAGAGTAGATGTTGGAAAGATGTTTCCATCGGTGGGAGAGATTAGGACTCAAAGGTGCAGCCTTAGAATAAAGGGAAGAGCCTTTTAGAATGGAGATAAGGAGAGACTTCTTCAGCTAGAGTGGTGAATTCTATGGAATTCACTGTCCCAGAAGGCTACAGAGGCCAGGACAGAAAGTATATTTAAGACTGAGATAGGTAGGTTCTTGAGTGTCATGGGGATCAAGGATCATGGAGATAAAGTGGGATGAGAAACATATCAGCCATGATTGAATAGCAGAGCAGATTCAATGGGCTGAATGGCCTAATTTCTGCTCCTATGTCTCATGGTCTTATTAAAAACTGGTTGGCAGGTGAGACAGCGAGGAAGACAGTCACAATGGCCCAGAAGATGAGGCAGCAGCAGTGACGGCTGGTATGGAGGAAATAACCACGTTACATTTACACTGGGATACGGAAGAGAAGGAAAATACAATGGGAAGAACAAGAGATGGTAAAAGGCACTAATGGCGAAGGTAGGAAATGGTGAATATCTGGACTTCCTTACCTCAGAAAGTTGTGGAGGCTAGATCGCTGAAAATATTTCAAGACGCAGTCGATAGACTTTTGAAATATCAAGGAGTTGAGGCCTGGGGCAGACATGAGGGGTTGAATGGCCCACGCATGCTCTTATTTCTTATCTTCTAAGGGACTTATGAATGGTGGGAAAACAAACAAAACTTTACATCTACCATCAGGCACTGAGATAAGACAAGATAGAAACCATCAGCAGAAGCTATTCAGAGACTGGGTAGGGCTGGGCATATTTGGTGCCCAGTATCTGAATAGAACTGAGAGCAAACACTCAGAAGAGAGATCAATGAGACACTCTGATTTCATAGTAAAATCTAATACTTTTATACAATTTGTGTTACAATGACCATACACAATGTGGTTACTACACCCTCCCATTCCCTTCTGTGGGACCAACTTAGTAAAATTCCTGATCAATGGTTGACATTCCTATAGACAGCCCTAGAGTCTTAGTTTTTTAATGGATGTTTAATAATATTGAATCTCTAGGCCTTGGGATCTTTCTATGTTGCATTCCAAACTTATTGGCTGCCCTTTTTCGATCATGCTTATCTCTAAGAACTGCTTGAATTCTATTGTCCATCGTACTTGCTATCTCTTACCAATAGTTAATTCTGTTATTTAAAAACTTATAATATTAATAATAATTATGATTTTTATTATTATTTCTGTTGTTTTTGGGTTACAGTTTCATTATTTCCTCTTGTTTTGTTACAAACCTTCTATGTGTTCACCCCTGAATGTCTCTCATAACTTGTTGTTTAGATAATGCTCCTTTCTTCCTTGGAAAGACATGTTCTCAAAGGCCCCATTGTTTTTTCACTTGTGCTGAAGCAAGGTTTCTTTTTAAGGCAGACCTGACTGTGTTTGTTTCTCTTTGTAAACAGGCAGGTCCAGTACTGACAAAGCCGTACAAAATCTAACAGGAGATTAGAGATTGGTTAGACGTCATGATATTGGCTAGGCCAAGAGCCAAAATAGGGCATCTTGAGGCTCAGGGTCAACAAGATTAAAGAGGTAAACACATCACTCACAGATTGGTGTGGGAGAATCGGGTTAAAATTCATGGGACATTGGTACCAGAACGGGGGAAGAAGGGAGCTCTTTCAAAGGGATGGAGTTGCCTGAAGCATGCTGGGACCAGCGTCTTGGCGAATAGCATGTTAGGGCTTTAAACTAAATACTGGGAGGGGGGGCTTCACTTGCATGGAAAATTATGCAGAAAGTTAAAGGGGGAGAGTGGTGGGACTCCGGAGAAGTTAAAGCACCCTGGGGTACAGTTGAGGAACCGTAAAGTCAAAAAGACCCTGATAGGAGTTGTGTACAGTACTGTAGCAATAGTCAGGATGTAAAAACCAGCTGACAATAATGATAAGATCAATGAAGGGAGAAGACAAAATATAGGCGTAAGCTAGCTAGTAATTTAAAAAAATATATATTTTAGATTAGATTCCCTATAGTTATGGAAACAGGCCCTTCGGTCCAGCAAGTCCACACTGACACCCCCCCCCCCCCCACCTTCTGGAAGGTCTTTGACAAGGCCACACGAGAAGCTGCTCAATAAGTTCAGAGCCGTGGTGTTCGGGGCAAAGTACTGGCATGGCTAGAGGATTGACTGACTGGCAGAAGGCAGAGAGTGGGGATAAAGGGGTCTTTTACAGAATGACAACCAGTGACTGGTGGAGTTCGGGCTTATGCCCGAAACATCGAATTTCCTGTTCCTTGGATGCTGCCTGACCTGCTGCGCTTTTCCAGCAACACATTTTCAGCTCTGATCTCCAGCATCTGCAGACCTCACTTTCTCCACTGGTGGAGTTCAGCAAGGGTCAGTGTTGGGACCACAACTATTCACATTATACATCAACAATCTGGATGAAGGAATTAAAGGCTGCTGCTAAGTTTACAGATGACAAAAAGATAAGTGGAGGGGCAAATGTGTTAAGGAAGATGGGAGACTGCAGAAGGACTGGGACATGTTATGAAAGTGGACAAAGAAGTGGCAGGTGGAATACAATACATCAAAGTGTGCGGTTATGCACTTAGATAGAACATAGAACAGAGAGTGGAAGAATAGATTCATGGACTGTTTTTGAAATGGGGAAATTCTTCAGAAACTAAAGTGCAAAGTGACTTGGGAATTCTATTTCAGGATTTCCTTAAGGCTAACATGCTAGTTCAAACAGAAGGCAAATGCAATGTCAGCATTCATTTCAGAAAGCACCTGGGTACAAGAGCAGCGATGTATTGCTGAGGCTGTATAAGGCTCTGGTCGGATCACATTTGGAATATTGTGCGAAGTTTTGGGCTGTGCATCTACAGAAGGATGTGCTAGCCTTGGACGGTGTCCAGAGGAGGTTTACAAGAAAGATCCCAGGAATGAATGGCTCATCGTATGAGGAGTGGATGAGGATTCCGAGTCTTGACTTGATGGAGCTCAAAAGAATAAAGGGGATCTCATTGAATACTGAGAGGTGTGGATGGAGAGGATGTGGAGAAGATGTTTCCTTTCGTCAGAGAGACTAGAACCCAAGGGCACAGCCTCAGAGTGAAGGGAAGAACTGAGATGAGGAGGAATTTCTTCAGTTTGAGGGTGGTGAATCTGTGGAACTCATTGCTGCAGAGGGCTGTGGAGGCTCTTTAAGACAGTGATAGATAGATTCTTGATTCAAAAAGGGATCGAAGGTTATGGGGAGAAGGCAGGAGAATTGGGTTGAGAAACACATCAGCGATAATCAAATCATGGAGCCGACTCGATGGGCTGAATGGCCTAAGTTTGCTCCGAGATCTTGTGGTCTAAGGGTAGGTCAGTGTGAAAATCATTCCTGACCTTTACCCTAAGCTTATTCTACTTTCCTGCCAGACAGGAGACTGAACAGCAAAAAAAGGGTGACTTCAGATTTTGTCAAGGTGACAAAATCCAGGGTATTACACCTCTTCCCACCCTACCTCCTGCAAAAATGCTATCCCATATTCCCAATTCCTCTGCCTTCACCGTATCTGCTCCCAGGAGGACCAGTTCCACCACAGAACACACCAGATGGCCTCCTTCTTTAAAGGCTGCAATTTCCTTTCCAGCATATCTCATTCACATCCCGCCCCCCCCAGCCCTCAAACCCCACCCCTCTAACTAACAAGGACAGAACCCCCCTGGTTCTCACCTTCCACCCTACCAATCTTCATATAAACATGATCATCCGCTAACATTTCCGCCAACTCCAGATGGACCCCACCATCAGGGATATATTTCCCTCCCCACCCCTTTCCGCCTTCCGCAAAGACCGTTCCCTCCGTGACTACCTGGTCAGGTCCATGCCCCCCAACAACCCACCCTCCCATCCTGGCACCTTCCCCTGCCACCGCAGGAATTGCAAAACTTGCGCCCACACCTCCTCCCTCACCTCCACCCAAGGCCCCAAAGGAGCCTTCCAATTCCATCAAAGTTTTACCTGCACATCCACTAATATCATTTATTGTATCCGTTGCTCCCAATGAGGTCTCCTCTACATTAGGAAGACTGGGCGCCTCCTAGCAGAGCGCTTTAGGGAACATCTCCGGGATACCCGCACCAATCAACCACACCACCCCGTGGCCCAACATTTCAACTCCCCCTCCCACTCTGCCGAGGATATGGAGGTCCTGGGCCTCCTTCACCACCACTCCCTCACTACCCGATGCCTGGGGGAAGAACACCTCATCTTCTGCCTCAGACCCCTTCAACCCCAGGGCATCAAAATGGACTTCACCAGTTTCCTCATTTCTCCTCCCCCCACCTTACCCCAGTTCCAACCTTCCAGCTCAGCACCGCCCTCATGACCTGTCCAACCTGCCAATCTATCCGCTCCACCCTCCCCTCTGACCTATCACCTTCATCCCACCCCCATTCACCTATTGTACTCTTTGCTACCTTCCCCCACCTCCTCTCTGACCTATCACCTTCAACCCCACCCCTATCCACCAATTGTATTCTTTACTACCTTCTCCCCAGCCCCACCCCCTTCCCATTTATCTTCCACCCCGGAGGCTCCCTGCCTTCATTCCTGATGAAGGGCTTTTGCCTGAAACGCCGATTTTCCTGCTCCTTGGATGCTGCCTGACCTGCTGTGCTTTTCCAGCACCACTCTAATCTAGACACCGTTACTTCTCCAGTCTTGATTTGGCTCTCCAACCTGATTTTATACATGGGAATGCTAAATTCCACAAATTATCACCCTCTCAACTAACATTTCAGAAAGAATGCCAATGCATTCATCTCTTACTATTAGAGACTAACCAGATCACATATCTCTTAGATTATAACCTGATTCCCTTCTCCCCCTGTTGTTCCTGAGTAAATTTTAGCCAAAGGTGAATTCTTTACAGAGATTGGGCACTAACTCCATCACCAGCCCCTACCTAGGCTGTGCACTGTCATGCAGCTCCTCAATATTTCCTGCAGTTTTCTTTACTACTCTCACTCATCTGACTGGCTTAGCCACTTTTACAACATCTTTTCCCACAGTTCCTTGCTTCAGTGACCAGCACTGTGACCTCGTGTGTCCCACAATGGTAACATCTGAGGCCTTTCACCTCCTTTTTGTCCCCTTATGCTTCTTTTTTCATCTGTGGTAAACTATTTCCAGTGTGATCTACTCATCTCCCAATTTCTATCCCTCACTGGATGAAATTCCTGTTGGAAGCTAAATTTCATTTTATGCAAGAATGCGTATTCATCTGCCATTTCTGCTGCTCTTCTCACTTCTTGAACTTTCTGTTCATCCACATGAATTCTTATCATCTCTGGAAGTGAGTTTTTAAACTCCTCCAGTAGAATAATCTCTCTTAGAGCCTCAAAGGGCTTGTCTATTTATAATTCCCGCACCTACCTACCAAAATTGCTACAATTAATTCTTTCGAACTCAACATAAGTCTGCCCTGGTCCCTTCTTTATGTTTCTGAACCACTGTCTACAGAACAACCTCAGTTATCCAAACATCAATTATCCAAATTTCGGATTATCCAAACAAGATCTCAAAGTCCCTATACATACATTTCAGTTGAAGTAGGAAACTTCAATTCCTCAACCATTTAATGCATCAATTTTAACAGGAATTATAGATGCAAGTATGCTTTAATAAATAGCTGAAAATGTGTTGCTGGTCAAAGCACAGCAGGCCAGGCAGCATCTCAGGAATAGAGAATTCGACGTTTCGAGCATAAGCCCTTCATCAGGAATGAAGCATCCTGATGAAGGGCTTATGCTCGAAACGTCGAATTCTCTATTCCTGAGATGCTGCCTGGCCTGCTGTGCTTTGACCAGCAACACATTTTCAGCTGTGATCTCCAGCATCTGCAGACCTCATTTTTTACTGCTTTAATAAATAGTTAACTCCAAATATATACTTGAGACGTGATGTTAGAGTTAAGTGGTTAGCACTGCTGCCTCACAGCGCCTGAGACCCGGGTTCAATTCCCACCTCAGGCAACTGTGTGGAGTTTGCACGTTCTCCCCGTGTCTGCGTGGGTTTCCTCCGGGTGCTCCGGTTTCCTCCCACAGTCCAAAAATGTGCAGGTTAGGTGAATTGACCATGCTAAATTGCCCGTAGTGTTAGGTAAGGGGTAAATGTAGGGGTATGGGTGGGTTGCGCTTCGGCAGGTCGGTGTGGACTTGTTGGGCCGAAGGGCCTGTTTCCACACTGTAAGTAATCTAATCTAATCTAAACTAATCTAATCTAAGTCTTACACTTTCTCTAAAAAGGCCCAATATTAACTCGCTCGGTTTTGTAAACCCAATACTGTTCTTCTTCAGCTCATTCTCCAAAGATTTAACTTTAAAAATGCACTCGCATCTTTCGTTTCCATTGCTTTTTCCTCCCGTTATCCCATGATGACATTTTTTTTGCCAAACAAAAAGCAGGTCAATATCTTTCAGCCGACATGACAATTTAATGTAACTTTGTTTTGATGAGGGAGAGCAAATCGTTGTGAATTATCACATATGAAATTAAACAGGAGAGAAACATTATCCCTCTAAAAGAAAATTGACGAGAGGATGGAAACTGAAGTCAGCAAAAATATCTTCCCTCTTGTTCATGTTCCCCCTGTATTTTATACCTCTCTCTTCTCTCTCTCTCTATCTCTCAGAGCTTGGTGGTTGCTGAGGAGGGAGGGACAACACTTGGTTTGTCTGGACAGTGGGATGACACAGCACAGAAAGATGCCAGGTGCTGTTGAGGACCGGGATAAAACCAAGGAAAATGTCACAGACTTCAGTCAAACTCAAGCCAAAAAGTAATTTTATTTGTAAAATATCATGAATTTTGAAGAAATATCCAGTTTGTACACATTTTATCAATTGAATGGAATAAAAACTCTGTAAATGTGCTTTTTCTGTAATTATGTTCAGTATGGCTTCCTTTGTTTACAATCAGATCAGTATATCTGAACAATCAGTTAACCACACAAAATAGTCTCCACCCATCTCGTTCAGATAATCGAGGTTGTTCTGTATATGCTTCTGGTACCAATTCATAAGCATTCAAATAGCCTGTTTAACCTCTTCATAATCTCTTGACCCCTCAACTGACAGCATGGCAAGTACCTCACTCGCTCTGCCTACCAGCTTAGTCTGAAACAGCATTATCTCTGGCCACTCCATCTGCCCAGTCAGTTTTTCAAATGAAATAATGAAGGCTTCAGCATCTTTCTTATCAAAATGTGGCAATGTTTTAACATATTCATATACATCCCTACCTTCTTCCTGCACTTCCATCCTGTTCACTTGACATTCCTGACTAGTTCAGAACTTCTGAAGTTTAACTTCTTTCTCCTTCTCCTTTTTTCCATTCTCTTCTCTCTCTTTCTTCTCCATCTCTCTTTTTGCTCAGCTAAGAATCTTCTCCCTCGTTCTTGATCTTCTAATTCCATTTGCCTCCTTTGCAATTTAGGTTTTTCTAACTCTACGGCATTTGTGTGTACCGAAGTGCTTGGCCTACTCCATTACAATTTCAGCTTTCCTTTTGTCCCTGGTTAAACCTAATTCTAACCTGTTCGCTAATTCGAAAAGAATATCCTTCCTCTGTCTTTCTAAACATTCTTGGCAAATTTGGGAAGGCTCTTCAAATCCCAGAACCTCTAGAAATGTTAAGAGCTATTGCCCTCACTTTTAATTTAACCAACTACAAGTAACTGAAATTAAATTGATTTATCAAAACTAAGTTTTATTTAAAGATCTACAACAGTAATCTGCAAGTCTGTTTAAAATTTCTGGGACCTTTTGTAACCCAAATCTGTTCAGATCTGTCCAAATCCATCCAGACCCTGGACCTGATCTATCCGAATCCCGGAGATCTGTCTAAACCTCTCTAAGTCCCAGACTGGATCTGTCCAAACCTCTTCAAATCCCAGTCTGGATCTGTCTAAACCTGTCCATATCCCAGACTGGATCTGTCTAAACCTGTCCAAATCCCAGACTGGATCTATCTAAACCTCTCCAAATCCCAGACTGGATCTGTCTGAACTTGTCCAAATTCCAGACTGGATCAATCTAAATCTGTCCATATCCCAGACTGGATCTGTCCAAATTCCAGACTGGATCTGTCTAAATCTGTTCAAATCCCAAAGTGGATCTATCCAAACCTCTCCAAATCCCAGACTGGATCCGTCCCCCTCTGTTAAAACCAAATCCCCAGAAAAGCCCACCTTGCCTCATAATCCCTGTTAAAATGTGAGTGAGAGAGAACTCCTAATTTTTGCTTGTTAAAGGGAATTAACAATTTATTTTCCTAACTCTAGTAGCGAACACTAGACAATAACTATCAACAAATTCAAGCCCCCCGGTTCTTAACTACTTACTATCTGACACCAACGCTATAAAAAACGTAGTTACGATTACATATTTATTACACATTACATTAACTTAATCTCAAATCCACTCAATCTTTGTCGTCTCTGCAGTCTTCAATCTTCCATCTACTGATCTCTCTGGATCGTCTTCTTTCTTTTTACAGTGGGTGTGGTTTACCTTTGATAGAGTGTGTTTTCTAATTTCTTTGAGAGCAAGACGTTAGGTGGACATTTAGCCCTCAGGCTCTAAGGAAGTTGCTCAGCTAATCGATGGTAGTTGTTCTCTGATCAATTTTCTGCTTTTTTTCTACCCCACAGCATTGTACCATCTCATGGGTCTGATGTTGTCAAAACAATAAATTCAAACTCGATTAGTTTTGAGCATTCTAGGCATAATTTAAACTGATTGGTTAAATTCGAATTGTTGTTGAAACAGCAACCAAAATTCAGGTATCCATTTAACAGCCATTTGCTACACATATCTATTTTGGAACAACTTGTTTTCCAGCCTCTTCATTCAGGCAGCTAAGCTTGCTTTAAGTTTACTTCAAAACTCAGAAAACATTTTGTATTTTAAAGTGAACATAAATGCTTTCAACTTTGTAACATTACTCCTCTGTGGGTTTCTCTCAATTTTGATCCCACTGATAACAGATAGGCACCTGTAAAGAGAGAACTTAATGTTGATATGTTTATAGACAACGGGATCATGATCAGATGGGCCAACGGGCAGAGGAGTGGTGGATGGAGTTTAATTTACATAAATGGGAGGCACTGCATTTTGGAAAGATAAATCAGAGCAGGACTTACACACTTAATGTTAAGGTCCTAGAGAGTGTTGCTGAAGAAAGAAACCTTGGAGTGCAGGTTCATAGCTCCTTGAAAGTAGAGTCTCAGGTAGATAGATAGTGAAGAAGGCATTTGCTTTGCTTTCCTTTACTGGTCAGAGCATTGAGCACAGGAGTTGGGAGGTCATGTTGCAGCTGTACTGGACATTGGTTAGGCCACTTTTGGAATAATGTGTGCAATTCTGGTCTCCCTCCTACAGGAAGGATATTGTGAAACTTGAAAGGGTTCAGAAAAGATTTACAAGGATGTTGCCAGGGTTGGAAGGTTTGAGCTACAGGGAGAGGCTGAATAGGCTGGAGCTGTTTTCTCTGGAACATCAGAGGCAGCGGAATTTATAAAATCATGAGAGGCATGGATAGGATAAATAGACAAGGTCTTTTCCCTTGAGTGGGGGAGTCCAAATCTAGATGGCACAGGTTTAGATGTGAGTGGAAAAATTTAAAAAGGACCTAAAGGACTTTTTCATGTAGTGTGGTGTGTGTGTGTGTTGAATGAGCTGCCAGAGGGAGTGGTGGAAGCTGGTACAATTACATCATTTAAAAGGACGGGTGTATGAATAAAAAGGGTTTAGAGCAAATATGGGCCAAGTGCTGGAAAATGGGGCTATATTAGTTTAGGGAAGAAAGTGAGGACAGCAGATGCTGGAGATCAGAGCTGAAAATGTGTTGCTGGAAAAGCGCAGCAGGTAAGGCAGCATCCAAAGAGCAGGAGAATCGATGTTTCGGGCATGAACCCTTCTTCAGCTATTTTCAGCTATATTAGTTTAGGATATCCATTTGGCATGGATGAATTGGACTAAAGTGGCCCCAGTGGCCTAATGGATAAAGCACTGGCCTCCTAAGCCAGGGATTGTGTGTTCAAGTCCCATTTGGGGTGTTTCTATGGCTTGTCCTTTAGTGGGCGGCATGGTGGCACAGAGGTTAGCACTGCTGCCTCACAGCGCCTGAGACCCGGGTTCAATTCCTGACTCAGGCGACTGACTGTGTGGAGTTTGCACGTTCTCCCTGTGTCTGCGTGGGTTTCCTCCGGGTGCTCCGGTTTCCTCCCACAGTCACAAAGATGTGCGGGTCAGGTGAATTGACCATGCTAAATTGCCCGTAGTGTTAGGTAAGGGGTAAATGTAGGGGTATGGGTGGGTTGCGCTTCGGCGGGTCGGTGTGGACTTGTTGGGCCGAAGGGCCTGTTTCCACACTGTAAGTCTAATCTAATCTAAAGAGTCTGTCTCTGTGTTGCCCATCTCTATGGGTTTGTTCACACATTCCCATACAAGCAAAGGACGGTATCCCTCTGAGACCAATTCCTTTCCTTGTATCTAAAGTGTCAGAATGGATCACTTGCTAAAATGAATGGCTGAGATTCGCAAACCTTCTGCAGAGACCAGATTATATTATATCAGAGACCAGATAAGTGGGAATCAGCAGGATACAACGTTTCTGGTTTTGAAGGCTGGTACCAACCTGAATTGAATATCTGCCATACACTACTAACACATCAAAGGTAGAAAGACCAATTGCTTCTATTTCCCTTATTAAATATGAGCCAGAGGGTTGGTCTGCAGGTCAGAGGGGTTGCATTCAATATTTTAATGCCACTTTGCTGACATCTAAACTCAATTTTAACAACCACACATCAACAGGGACTTTAATCATGTCAGGTTTTCTGAATATGTAACTCATTGTATCCCATACAATGGCACTTACTTTGTGTGTGGACACAAAGCATATGCATGGCTACCGCCATCTTGGACAGGGTCATGTCACCCAGGTAACGTGGTGCCATTCATACACAATATGTCATTCCTCCTGGAGAGATCACTGAGAGAGCACATACATTCCGTTACAAAAACAGAGAGGTTCTTTGCCATCTTGTTACCCTGGTACGGCGTGGCCAAGCAAATCAGGGAACCTATCAATATGGCAGCTATCCTCAAACAGGTGGTAAATGGTATCTCTCAGGCACTCGATCAGATTAATGCTGAAATGGTTGCCATGTGAACCACATTGGTACAGAAAACAGGATGGCTCTTGATTGGCTACTAGCAGGAAAAGGAGGGGCATATTCACTCATTGACAGAGAATGTTGCACATATATCCCAGACAACTCTGAGGAAATTAACTAATTTGGCTGATCAGATTCATAGTGAAGTGATCAAGCTTTAACAACCCCCAGTCTCGAGCGTATGGATTTGGGCCACGGGATGGCTGGGAGACCTGAGAACATCTTGGTCCAGGGAATCATAATCATTGTTGTTATGATTATTATTTGTATAGCACTGTAAAATTGTTCAAATATTGCATGCGGAAGCTGAAAAATCACGTCCTCATCCCTACATTTAATGGAGGACAATTAACTAGAATACGTCGACCACACTGTCATTGCAGGAGCAGACTGAATCAAGCCTACCAAAGAAGCGCAAGAAATCATCAAGCAATAGAATGTTAAATCCAAAGGTTTTTAAAGACTTTATATTTGAATGAATTATTATTTTGTGCTGACATTCCTGCGGCCTGAAAGGATTGATGGGAGATAAGCGAGTATTTCTGATTCAAAATTCCATTAGGGAAGTGGGAAAGATACAAACAAACATATGAATATAAGTGGTGTCTCTATTGGCCATTATGGCCCCAACAAGCTTTGTTGTAAATGTTTAATAGGAATTAGAGAGTGTGGGAAAGTTTGTGTTCTCAGTGCTCAAGACAATAAGCTGTCTGTTTAAGAAAGGTTGAATGTGCAATATTTGTTGCTACCCTAAAGGTAATAACATTTCATACCAGTTAGTTATTCCTCTTAAGTCTTTTTCTAGTCAATCAGTTATAATATTACAACTAGGTTTGAATTAGGATTCTTCAAGATATTCATAGATATAGATTCTGAAGTGTTATAGAAAGTTGTGTGCGTGTATATAAAACACTAAAACATTAGCAACAAAAGTTTAAAAATTAATTATGGATAATAGAGACAGGCCTCACTGTCTCTTATCAAGGACAGCTGCTTAAAGAGTTGGAATGGTGGGAAATCTCAAAGACTCTGTTAAATTATTGTAGAAAATAGCAGACACAGAGGTCATAATTGAGAGATATAAGGGCACAAGTGACCATGGAGAGTTTGGTTTCCCGCGTACCATTCAGATCACAGCAATAAGCGATTACTGACATAGAATGATATACTGGGAACCAAATCATAAGTGAACAATCCAGCACTAGCTAATCAATAATTTACAGGGGGACAAAGTATGTGCTGCCATGTTAACCTTACAAGAACAATGTATAAAAGACAATTTACTTGTATTTAAAATTAGAGTGTCATTGAATTTCCTTCCGATCTGAGTTGAAGATTAAGGGGGTAATTGGACTTTCATGTCGAGGCCAGATTCAGGATAGTCTTTGGCCTCTCACTGCATTGGACCAGTGGAATGTGTGAATAAATTACCACATGCCTTGAACTCTGCTGTCTCCTACTCCACAACCACCTGATGAAGGAGTGGTGCTCCAGAAGCTAGCGCTTCCAATTAAACCTGTTGGACTATAACCTGATGTTGTGTGATTTTTAACTTATCTGAGGGTGGATGCCCTGGCTATAGAGAAATTGGTCTCACCAATGCTAACTGATGCAGAATCCCCATACTTTTGTATTCAATATCCCTCACAATAAACAATACAATTGTTATCACTTTCCTGACACCTGCATACTAACCTGTGGTTCATGCACTTCCTAACGCTGAACTGTTTTTCAAGAAATCTCCTCAGCCATCACAAACACAGCTACACAGGCTTGGAGGCATGTCACCTCATATCATAAAACTAATGAACACAACATTTGAACACAGTGGGAACATTGGACAAATCAGAAAGCCCAGAGGATCAGCCACAAAACATTTCAAAGCTGAGTTTTCACAAACAATCAAAGGACTTGAATAGTTGATTAAATCACTTTACATTAAAAAAAAGCCAGTGTGTTAGTATACACCAATAAATGTTCCTCACCCAGTTTTTGCCAAAGGATTTGAGTCAATATTAAGGTGCGGAGTTGTTGCACCAACACCAACACACTGATGCTCAGGAATTGCCCCTCTACCAAAACCTAATAGTTCTGTGGAATCTGTGTTCATCTCAGACAGCTCAACACAAGTTGGAAAAACAACTTAACAAAGTTAGGGAAAGTTCAAACTTTACAAAGCTGGAAGCCAAAAATGAAAACAAAGGTTTGAGATATCGAGACTGAGGAATGGTCACCGGACCCAAAATATTAACTCTGATTTCTCTTCACAGACGCTGACAGACCTGCTCAGCTTTTCCAGCAATTTATGTCTTTGTTTCTAGATTTACAGCATCCACAATTCTTTTGGTTTGAGATATTGGTCAGATTGAGAGATTTTGTTGTGTTATCTGGATATTTTGTCATTTATGGATGGGGGACATTTGACAGATTGTGTCTTGAGGTGATAATAGTTTCATTTCAGCTGTTGGCAGGAGAGGCCAAAGCAGATTGGTCATGGGGTTCGGGAAGCCATGACCTTAAATAAAGCTGCTGGGTTGACTCAACATGCCCCTCAGCCCATTGAATTTGTACATCAGAAATCTGATCATGTGACTCTGGGACACCCTTAGTGGGAGGAGCTTGAATGAAAGTTTTGTGATATTGTTTCTTGCTGCCTTCTGATTGGCTCCATGTTGCCTAGCAATGGCAGCTGGGATGTACATGTCAATGGCAATGGTGTTTCAAGGAGTGAACAGGGATGATAGTCTCTAGCTCCTGTAGGAGTGCCCACTGCTCTCAAGAGTCCATATCATGGCAATGGGCATCACATATTCCATCTCCACCCTGGTACAGAGGTAACCACAGAGAAGAGGCAGGCAACTCTTTCCATTTCCCACTGCCTGAAGCTGTCAATGGCCACTTTGGTCAGGTCCAGGTCTGGAACCACAAGGACAATCCCCTTCCACCAAAGATCAGAAAAATGGTTTCAAAGTTCTGTGAAACATTGTAAGAGCACTCCCTTCACTCCTCAAGGGCTTAGAAACAATAAGTGACCTGGGAGTCCATGAACCTTTTATTGTCTTTGACTGCCACATTCAATGTCCTCCATAGCCAGTCCTACAGAGTGCATCACTGGGCACTTCCAGACTGCAGGGTAGAATGCCATTGTGATTCAGACAGTTGACCAGGCAAGGCATTAGATGGTGTCTAGCAGCAAGCACTATAGGAGAATTCTCCACGCTGAACAGAATGATACAAAGGACATTTCCTTGATATGGCTTCAAGTGAGGGAGTGAATTCTAAGACCTGCAACCAAAATGACATCTCCAGAGCAATTACATCCTTCCTGTAGTGTAGCAACCAGACTGCCTACAATCCTCTAGTTGTGGCCTCACCAGTGTCATATACAGTTTTATCATTTTATCCCTACTGTTGTATTCCTTACCTCGGCCAATGAAGGACAGCACTCTATATGCCTTCTTTACAACTTTATCTATCTATATTGCTACCATTAGGGAGCTGTGCACTTGCACACCAAGGTCTCTCACTTCATCTATCCCTCTCAATATATTCCCATGTATTGTGTATTCCCTTTTACCGTTTGACCTCCCTAAATGCATTATCTCACACTTATCAGAGTTGAACTCCATGAGCCCACACCACCAACCTACCTAGATCATTTAGGAGCTTACAGTTATCCTCTACACTATCCACTGCACGGCCAATTTTACAGTTATCTACAAATTTCCCAATGGTGCGCCCCACATTCAAGTCCAAATTGTTAATGTATAAAACAAACAGCAGGGTTCAAACACTGAGCTCTGTGGTACACCACTTGAAATAGCTTTCCATTTGTAAGGGCAGCCATTGACCGTTAACCGGGCAGCCATTGACCGTTACCCAGGCAGCCCTGGGAATGGATAAAAACGTGAAGTAACACTGCCAGGAATTTCTTTGCAATGTCCTTAGCGAGTGGAAAAGGAAACAAAAAGAGTCCTTTCCACCCCTCAGTAAGTTGGATTCATTGTTTTAGCACCATGAAGACATCCATAGCTAGCCTCAACATCAATGGCAGCGGGAAGGCACAGCGCAAATTTCGTGTCATCTCGCTCCTCAGGGAACGAACGTACACAGTAAGCATCCTGCAAGAAACCCAGACCATTTCAGGAAACAAAGCTAAGTGACTCCTGGAGTGACAGGAAAGGGTCTTCATGAGTCACCTGGCCTCCAGTTCTGGCAGGGTGGCTATCTTGCTCGTCCCTAGTTTTCAGCGAGGGATACTGAGAGTAAAGGAGCATATGCCAGGTTATTTGCTTTAACTCACAGCTCATTTCAGAGACACAGTGCTTCATTTTGTGAACATTTACATGCTTTGGATGGGACCTGAACAAGTGTGCATCCTCAAAGAAGTGTCTACTCCCATTAACTCCATCAGTGCGGGTGAATTCATTCTTTTCAGGGAGGTTTCATTTGTATCCTTGAGAGGCAAGATACTTTTTGTCATTTACATGAATGATTTGAATGTGAGTATAAGAGGTCCAGTTAGTAAGTTTGCAGATGATACAAAAATTGGAGGTGTAGTGGATAGCGAAGAGGGTTACCTGAGATTACAACAGAATCTGGACCAAATGGGCCAATGGGCTGAGAAGTGGCTGATGGAGTTTAATTCAGAAAAATGTGAGGTGCTGCATTTTGGGAAAGCAAATCTTAGCAGGACTTATAGACTTAATGGTAATGTCCTAGAGAGTGTTGCTGAACAAAGAAACCTTGGAGTGCAGGTTCATAGCTCCTTGAAAGTGGAGTCACAGGTGGATAGGATAGTGAAGAAGGCGTTTGGTATGCTTTCCGTTATTGGTCAGAGTATTGAGTATAGGAGTTGGGAGGTCATGTTGTGGCTGTACAGGACATTGGTTAGGCCACTGTTGGAATATTGCGTGCAATTCTAGTTTCCTTCCTATTGGAAGGATGTTATGAAACTTGAAAGGGTTCAGAAAAGATTTACAAGGATATTGCCAGGGTTGGAGGAACTGAGCTACAGAGAGCGACTGAACGGGCTGGGGCTGTTTTCTCTAGAGCTTCGGAGACTGAGGGGTGAACTTATAGAGGTTTACAAAATTATGAGGGGCATCGATAGAATAAATAGACAATGTCTTTTCCCCGGGATCGAGGAGTCTAGAACTAGAGGGCATAGGTTTAGGGTGAGAGGGGAAAGATATAAAAGAGACCTAAGGGGCAACTTTTTCACGCAGAGGGTGGTACGTGTATGGAATGAGATGCCAGAGAATGTGTTGGAGGCTGGTACAATTGTATCATTTAAAATGCATTTGAATAGTTATATGAATAGGAAGGGTTTGGAGGGATATGGGGCGGGTGCTGGTAGGTGGAACTAGATTGGGCTGGGATATCTGGTCGGCATGGACGGGTTGGACCGAAGGGTCTGTTTCCATGCTGTACATCTCTATGACTCAATGACCATGGTGGTACCCAGAAGAGCTCAGCATTGGTGGGGAAGTTCAGCGACTTGGTCTTTGACTTGGTAGACATGTGGTGAAATCTCCATTCCAATTTCTATCACCTTCACCTTCACCGTTGCAAGGCCTGGGGTTGGGGTGTCACAATTGTCCGCCTCTACATTTCCAGTGTGCATCCCTCCTGTGTTCCGAAGGCCTCCATGCGGCAGGTGGATTATCCAATCACAACCTGGTCTGGGCACAGCTCATTCTATTCAGCGGTAGGGCAACGTGGCATTAACAACCTGCTGCTGGAGGATGAATGGTTCCAGGACTCATTCTGTCACTTCTGGACCAGATGGAGAAGGAAGCAGGGAGCTTCCCCTCCTTGAGGCTATGGTGGGATGTAGACAAAGCTTACATCTGTGTCTCCTGTCAACAGTATGCATAGAAATAGATGAAGATGTGGAAATCCAGAATTGAGGGGTTGGAGAAGGAGGAACTTGTTAATCAGCTTGATGTTGACCCCACCCCACAGGAGGTGGATGAAGAGAAAAAGGACGCGCTTTGGGATTTGCATTTCATTAGGTCTCGGGGTACGAACGTGACATCATGGGTCTAGTTCCTTCAAGATCTCAACTGTAGCTCTCCTTTCTTCTCCTGGCTGGAGAAAAGGCATAGGGTCTGCCAACAGCCCCGGTCATGTTTGCTGACAATGAATCCCTCGTTTCCAACCCAGAGAGCACCAAGGCCAAAGTGCAGGACCGTTATATGGTTCTGGTTACTCCGGATCCACCTAGTGAGGAAGCTCAGAGAGTTCTGCAGGAAGTCCTGCCTCAGGGGAGCCCTGAGGATGCCAAGATGCTGAAAACCCCCCTGAGCCTGGAGGAGCTGATCGGTGCTTATGAAGGGCTTTTGCTTGAAATGTCGATTTTCCTGCTCCTCGGATGCTGCCTGACCTGCTGTGCTTTTCTAGCACAACTCTCGTGTCGATGGTGCCCTCAATAGTCTCGTGAAGGGCAGGTCCTCAGACCTGAACTGACCGACCGTGGAATTCTTCAGGATGTCCGGGGGCAGAGGGAGCAGTGATTATCTGTGTGGAATATTTCGAGACTGGAGAGATGCTCCTTTCTTGTTGCTTTAAGAAGGGGGAATCTAAGTTTGTTAAAGAATTGGTGTCCAGCCTCCCTCGTCAGCTCGGAATACAAAATCTTTGCTATGGGCCCTTAAAACTCACCTTGGCATTGTGCTGGTCCACATGATCCACCCAGACCAGTCCTACACCATCCCCTGCCAGAGTATCGACAACAACATCCACCTGGTCGGGATGTGATCCATTATTCCCAGAGGGCTGGCCTGTCGATTGCCTTTCTCTCCCTTGGTCAGGAAAAGGTGTTCCACAGAGTGGATCACGAGCATCTGCTCGGGTCTCTGTGAACATTCAGGAATGGGAAGCACTTTGTCACTGGGAACCGACTTCTGTGAGCTGCCACAGAGTGCTGAGAAAAAGTTAACAGGTCCCTCATGGTGCCCCGACACTTTGGGGGAGGAGTACATCAGGGCTGGCCCTATCCAGATAGCTTTATTCTCTCTGCCTGGACCAATTCCTGTGCCTCTTGCATAAGTGGCTGTAGGATTTAGTTCAGCACACCTCAAGGCTGGAGGTGGTTTCTTCTGTGTATGCTGAAGATGTGCTCCTCGCGTTCACAGACCCAGCTCACCTGCAGAGGATGCGCGAGGGCCAGGAAGTCTACTCTGCGGCATCCTCTACAAGGATTAACTGGAGGGAGTGTTTGGGATTTCTGGTCGGTCTGTGGAAGATAGACCCCCTGGTGTAGGGAGCTCCAGTGCTTCACTTGGAGTACCACTCACCTCCTCTACTTAGATGTCCACCTTTGCCCAGCTGAGGAATCCTGGTTGACAAATTGGCATGAGTTGGAGACCAAGGTGACTGCTTGCCTATCAGGCGGGCAGGACAGGGAGCATGCAGTATTCAGATGCAATGCGGAGACCCTTCGAGACCAATGGGCGCCATGGCGTCTAGCGTGTATTATCAACCTGGATAATGATATTCTGATTTTGTTAATTGTCTCTGTAGTATAAGTTTTCCTTTCGCTTTTAGAGTTTGCATTTGTTTTCAGTTTGGTGTCCCAGAGAGGGGGCTGTTTTATTTTGCCTTTGTTCCAATTTCCGAACCATTGGAGGAGCCTTCATTTTAGCACTGCACTGACCCTGTCCCACGGGATCAGTGTGAGGGGCATGCTCTGGATTTTTAACCATTATTGTCCCTGTCCCAGGGGAATTCAATGGGGATAGAGCAGAGGGGATTTATTTATTTACTTGGTTACTTGCTTGTTTATTTATTTGTTTGCTTTACTTTTGTTTGATTTTATTTTTAATTTGGCACCATGTGGTCCCTGCCCAAAAGAGGTTGATGGGAAAAGAGTCAAGGTAGTGCCTTTTTAGTGATCTTGAAGAACAGGCCCTTCGGCCCTTGATGTTGTGCCCACCTGTGAACTATTCTCAGCTCGTCCCGCAACACTATCCCAAAATCATCCATGTGCTTATCCAAAGCTTGTTTAAATCTCCCTAATGTGGCTGAGTTGACTCCATTAGCAGGTAGGGCATTCCACGCCCTTACCACTCTCTGTGTAAAGAACCTGCCTCTGACATCTGTCTTAAATCTATCACCCCTCAATTTGTAGTTGTGCCCCCCTCGTACACACTGATGTCATCACCCTAGGAAAAAGACTCTCACTGTCTACCCTATCTAATCCTCTGATCATCTTGTATGTCTCTATCAAATCCCCCCTTAACCTTCTTCTCTCCAATGAGAACAGACCCAAATCTCTCAGCCTTTCCCCATAAGACCTTCCCTCCAGACAAGGCAACATCCTGGTAAATCTCCTCTGCACCTTTTCCATTGCTGTCACATCCTTCCTGTAATGGGGCGACTATTTTAATTGTCGCAGCACCAGCGTTTTGTGTAGTTGCAGCATGAAATTGTGGTTCCGGAACTCAATCCCTCTACCAATGAAACCTAACACACCACATGCCTTCTTAACAGCAATATTCAGGGATCTATACACATGGACTGCAAAATCCCTCTGCACATCCACACTACCAAGAATCTTTCCATTGACCCAGTACTCTGCCATCCTGGTATTCTTCCCAAAGTGCATCACCTCACGTTTAGCTGCATTGAACTCCATTTGCTACCTCTCAGCTCAATTCTGCAGTTTATCCAAGTCCCCCTGCAACCTGTAACTTTCTTCCACACTCTCCACTACTCCACCAACTTTAGTGTCATCTGAAAATTTACTAATCCATCCGCCTATGCCTGCGTCTGAGTCGTTTATAAAAATGACAAACAGCAGTGGTCCCAAAACAGATCCTTGTGGCACACCACGAGTAACCGGACTCCAGGCTGAATATTTTCCATCAACCACCAGAAAGCCAGTTTCTAATCCAAACTGCTAAATCACCCTCAATCCCATGCCTCTGCATTTTCTCCATCAGCCTACCATGTGGAACCTTATCAAAGGCTTTACTGTAGTCCATGTATGCGACGTCAACTGCCCTACCCTCATCTACATGCTTGGTCACCTTCTCAAAAAACTCAATGACGTTTGTGAGACACGACCTGCCCTTGACGAAACCATGTTGACTATCTGAAATCAAATTGTTGCTTGCTAGATGATTATAAATCATATCTCTTATAATCCTTTCCAAAGCCTTTCCTACAACAGAAGTAAGGCTCACTGGTCTATAATTACCTGGGTCATCTCTACTGCCCTTCTTGAACAAGGGCACAACATTTGCAATCCTCCAGTCCTCATGTACTAAACATGTAGACAATGAGGACTCAAATATCAAAGCCAAAGGCTCTGCTATCTCCTCCGTAGCTTCCCAGAGAATCCTCAGATAAATCCCATCCTAGGATGGGATAACTGAATTATGGTCACTCTCTCCAAAGTGCTCACCTACAACTAAATCAAACACCTGGCCTGGTTCATTACCAAGCACCAGATCTTTTGGTTGGTTATCTGTTTTTGATTTTTCCTGAGAGCAATGGTGTCTTTATTTTTGTTTAATAAGGTCAAGGCAGCTTTATGTTCTGCTTTGAAAGAGCAGAGTGGGCTTCACTCTATGTTTCATCTGGTGCTGATGGCACAGTGGAGACCAAGGAAGGTTATAGTACAAAGGGATTTTAATCAGATAGGCCAAAGAGTGACAGATGCAGTTTATTATCAGTAAATGTGAGGTGTTGTACTTTGGAAAGACCAATGAGGGCAGGACAAGTACACTTAACTGTAGGATCCTAGGGAGAATTGCCAAACGGAGACCTTGGAGTGCAGGTTCATAGCTCCTTGAAGGTGCAGCCATAGGTAGATAGGGTAGTGAAGAAGGCGTTTAATATGCTTGCCTTCATTGGTCAGTGTATCAGAGTTAGGAGGTCATGTTGCAGCTGTATAAGTCATTGGTTAGGCTACTTTTGGAATCCCGCATTCAATTCTGGTCTCCAGGCTGTAGGAAAGATGTTGAAAGGGTTCATCAAAGATTTACAAGGATGTTGCCAGGGTTGGAGGGTTTGAGTTGTAGGGAGAGGCTGAATAGACTGGGGTTATTTTCCCTGGTGCACTGGGGGATGACAGGTGACCTTAAGTAGTTTGTAAAATATGAGGGGAACGGATAGGATGAACAGCCAAGGTATTTTCCCAGGGAAGGGAGTCCAAAACATGATAGTGTAAGTTTAGGGTGAGAGGGGAAAGATTTAAAGGGACACAAGGGGCATCTTTTTCATGCAGAGGGTGGTGCGGGCATGGAACGAGCTGCCAGAGGAAGTGGTGGAGACTGGCACTATAATAACATTTAAAAGATATCTGGATGGGTATATGAAGAGGGTGAGTGTGAGTATGGGACCCTGGAATCAGCGGCTACATTGGTGGAGAAAACATCGGTGAGGTAGGCACAGCAGAGAAAGATGGCGTCTGATGAGTGGTGACTTCGACATTAGTTGGGTCCACATAGACAGTGGCAAAGAGGTTCTGAATCGGCTCTGAATGCAAACGTAGACAGACTTCCCTTGTAGCTATATCTTTTCATTTCTCTTATTCTTAAACTGTCAAAATGGCCCTGTATTGTGACGATAATGAAAGTGTTTCACTGTATTTTATTGTATTTCGCACTGTAAAACACACATGACAATAATGACAATAATTCCTGATGAAGGGCTCTGGCCCGAAACATCGAATTTCCTGTTCCTTGGATGCTGCCTGACCTGCTGTGCTTTGACCAGCAACACATTTTCAGCTCTGATCTCCAGCATCTGCAGACCTCACTTTTTACACATGACAATAAATCAAATCAAATAAAACCAAACATATGAGGAGCATTGGGGGCTCCGGGTCTGTACTTGATGGAGCTCAGAAGAATGAGGGAGGATCTGATTGAGACGTACAGAATACTGAGAGGCCTGGGCCTGGATAGAGTGGACATGGAGAAGATGTTTCCATTAATAGGGGAGACTAGGACCCACACACATGTATACAGACATGCAATCACACACAACACACGCATACACACAAACATACATACCACATACCCACAGTCTTACACACACACACACATACAGGCAGATACCCCCACACAGACATTGCCTGATCTTGGGGGTCACTCCCTCCCCTCCTCCTGCCTTCCTACCATCCTACCCACAGAGCAGACTGTGAGGTGGGATTGCCCAGGGCTAAATCTTTCATAGAAATTCTGCTGCAGCCAAATCAGAGTCTATATCATCAGAGGTCAACACGAGGTTATTGTTGGATAAATCCAACTTCTTAACACCCCCCAGGTCACTCCCTGTGACCAGGTCTTGAGTCGTAGTTCGTGTCTCCTTGGCTCCACTTCTTAAGGGAATCAACTTAGTCCACAACGTCGCACTTTTTAAAGGCAATTTATATTCATAACAAGTTTAAAAAGATCAATGTATTGTTTTGAAATTTCTTTTCACTCAGCAGAATGTTTTTATTCTTTATTCCTTCGATTTTGAAATGCAGATACTGTCGGCTTTCTTTTTGAAGTGGAATAAGAAAACTCACAGAACTCTGCTCACATTTTGGAAGTCCAGCAAAACAGGTGATTTCCATTCTCTCCAGTCGCCAGGTGGAAACAACATGAAAGTCCCAGCACCAAAACAGAATTTGTTGGAAAAGCTCTGCAGCTCTGGAGAGCTCTGCATTTCCTGATGAAGGGCTTCTGTCCGAAATGTCGATTTTCCTGCTCCTCAGATGCTGCTTGACCTACTGTGTTTTTCCAGCGCCACTCTAATCTTACCTCTGGAGAGAAATCAGTTCTGAGAAAGAGTCAGGAAAAGAGCATATGTGGAGGAACAAGCAGAGAACTTGGGTCACCTGGTAACCTGATGTCAGGACTTTCATAATGACCAAAAGAACTGTGGATGCTAGAAATCAGAAAGAAAAACAGAAATTGTTGGAAAAGCTCTGCAGGTCTGGAGAGAAATCAGTTCGAAGGAAGGGTCACCGGACCTGAAACGTTATCTCTGATTTTTCTCCACAGATGCGGACAGACCTGCTGAGCTTTTCTAGCAATTGATGTTTTTGTTTCTGATTTCCAGCATCCGCATTTCTTTCGGTTTTTATGAAAGTCCTGATGTCAGGTTACTAGGTGACTCTGGGTAGTTCAAGATGGAGGACGGGAAGAAATTCTGGCTGTAAGAGCTACTCCTTTTTTTGAGGTATTTTAGGTGTTGGAGGTGATTTCCTCGAATTCCAGGAGCAGCAATTACTGTTTTATATGCTGTTGCATTGTTTTGGCACTTTGGAAATATAAAGTCAAAACAAGAGCAGTTTAAAAGGGAGAAGAGCAGACAAAGGAAGCACATGGTGAGGACAGTGCAGGGGAGAGAGAGAGAGTTACTGCCTTTGCTGTTTGAATGTGTGTATCGCTGGACATCGGAGTTAATCTGGGAAAATTAACAAACAGTGAAATTCACAACTAATCTTGGAGAAACTGTTGGGCGAAATTCACAGCACAGAATCAGATAAGTTAATTTTTTTTTAGTCTGTCCAAGAGAAAGGCTGCAGTAGTGAGTATAGTGGATTCTTTCTTGATTATATGTTTTTGGAGATAAGTCTCTTGATTGAACTTAAAATATAAGCCATAGCTATTAATTTAGCCTGGAGCAGTGTTTGTGGAGGAATAAGATGATGTTATTTTCTGGGTCTGTAGATTGTGAAGGAGCAAAAATGGCCTTTGCAGTGAGATGTGCTTCTTGTCAGATGTGGGAGTTTAAAGAGATTAAGGGTTACTGCGGATTATATCTGCCATAAATGCTGTTGGATGCGAATCTTATCAGATCGAGTGGATCAGTTGGAGAGACAGATAGAAGCGATGAGGAATTTGCAACAGCAACAGTATGTGATGGATGGCAGTTATAGGAAGGGGCGAATGTCCCAGATACAGTCACATAGATGGGTTAACTCCAGAAAGGGTGAGAGAGGTCGGCACCTAGGGCAGGAGTCTTTTGTGGATATACACATTTCAAACAGGTAGGCTGTTTTGGAAAATGTAGGGGGTGATGGATTCTCAGGGGAACGCAGCACGAACAACCAAGTTTCTGTTTTTGAGACTGGCTCTAATGCAACGCGGGGTACGTTGGCTTCCATGAGATCAATTGTGTTAGGGGATTCTGTAGTCCGAGGTACAGACAGACATTTCTGTGGCCAGCAGAGAAAAAGCAGCATGGTGTGTTGTTTCCCTGGTGCCAGGATCAAGGATGTCTCAGAGAGGGTGCAGAATGTTCTCACGGGGGAGAGGGGCCAGCAGGAGGTCATTATCCACATTGGAACCAATGATATAGGAAGGGAAAAGGTTGAGATTCTGAAGGGAGATTACAGAGATTTAGGCAGAAATTTAAAAAGGAGGTCCTCAAGGGTAGTAATATCTGGATTACTCCCAGTGCTACGAGCTAGTGAGGGCAGGAATAGGAGGATAGAGCAGATGAATACATGGCTGAGGAGCTGGTGTATGGGAGAAGGAATCGCATTTTTGGATCACTGGAATCTCTTTTGGGGTAGAAGTGTCATGTACAAGAAGGATGGATTGCACCTAAATTGGAAGGGGACTAATATACTGGCAGGGAAATTTGCTAGAACTGCTTGGAAGGATTCAAACTAGTAAGGTGGGGGTTGGGACCCAGGGAGATAGTGAGGAAAGAGATTGATCTGAGACAGGTACAGCTGAGAACAGAAGTGAGTCAAACAGTCAGGGCAGGCAGGGACAAGGTAGGACTAATAAATTAAACTGCATTTATTTCAATGCAAGGGGCCTAACAGGGAAGGCAGATGAACTCAGGGCATGATTAGGAACATGGGACTGGGATATCATAGCAATTATGGAAACATGGCTCAGGGATGGGCAGGACTGGCAGCTTAATATTCCAGGATACAAATGCTACAGGAAGGATAGAAAGGGAGGCAAGAGAGGAGGGGGAGTGGCATTTTTGATAACGGATAACATTACAGCTGTGCTGAGGGAGGGTATTCCCTGAAATACATCCAGGGAAGTTATTTGGGTGGAACTGAGAAATAAGAAAGGGATGATCACCTTATTGGGATTGTATTATAGACCCCCCAATAGTCAAAGGGAAATTGAGAAACAAACTTGTAAGGAGATCTCAGCCATCTGTAAGAATAATAGGGTAGTTATGGTAGGGGATTTTAACTTTCCAAACATCGACTGGGACTGCCATAGTGTTAAAGGGTTAGATGGAGAGGAATTTCTTTAGTGTGTACAAGACAATTTTCTGATTCAGTATGTGGATGTACCTACTAGAGAAGGTGCAAAATGTGACCTACTCTTGGGAAATAAGGCAGGGCAGGTGACTGAGGTGTCAGTGGGATAGCACTTTGGGGCCAGCGACCATAATTCTATTTGTTTTAAAATAGTGATGGAAAAGGATAGACCAGATTTAAAAGTTGAAGCTCTAAATTGGAGAAAGGCCAATTTTGACGGTATTAGGCAAGAACTTTCGAAAGCTGACCAGAGGCCGATGTTCATAGGTAAAGGGACGGCTGGAAAATGGGAAGACTTCAGAAATGAGATAAAAAGAATCCAGAGAAAGTACATTCCTGTCAGTGTGAAAGGGAAGGCTGGTAGGTATAGGGAATGCTGGATGACTAAAGAAATTGAGGGGTTGGTTAAAAAAAAGGAAGCATATGTCAGGTATAGACAGGATTCATTAAGTGAATCATTAGAAGAGTATAAAGAAAGTAGGAGTATATTTAAGAGGGAAATCAGCAGGGCAAAAACAGAGACATGAGATAGCTTTGGCAAATAGAATTAAGGAGAATCCAAAGGGTTTTTACTAATATATTAAGGACAAAGGGGTAACTAGAGAGAGAATAGAGCCCCTCAAAGATCAGCAAGGCGGCCTTTGTGTGGAGCCACAGAAAATGGGGGAGATGCTAAATGAATATTTTGCATCAGTGTTTACTGTGGAAAAGGATATGGAAGATATAGACTGTAGGGAAATAGATGGTGACATCTTGAAAAATGTCCAGATTACAGAGGAGGAAGTGCTGGATGTCTTGAAACGGGTGAAAGTGGATAATTTCCCAGGACCTGATCAGGTGTATCCTAAAACTCTGTGGGAAGCTAGAGAAATGGTTGCTGGGCCTCTTGCTGAGATATTTGTATCATCGATAGTCACAGGTGAGGTGCCAGAAGACTGGAGGTTGGCAAACGTGGTGCCACTGTTTAAGAAGGGCAGGAAAGACAAACCAGGGAACTATAGACCGGTGAGCCTGACCTTGGTGATGGGCAAGTTGTTGGGGGGAATCCTGAGGGACAGGATGTACTTGTATTTGGAAAGGCAAGGACTGATTCGGGATAGTCAATATGGCTTTGTGCGTGGGAAATCATGTCTCACAAACTTGATTGAGATTTTTGAAGTGGTAACAAAGAGGATTGATGAGGGCAGAGCAGTAGATGTGATCTATATGGACTTCAGTAAGGTTCCCCATGGGAGACTGATTAGCAAGGTTAGATCTCATGGAATACAGGGAGAACTAGCCATTTGGATACAGAAGTGGCTCAAAGGTAGAAGACAAATGGTGGCGGTGGAGGGTTGTTTTTCAGACTGGAAGCCTGTGACCAGTGGAGTGCCACAAGGATCGGTGCTGGGCCCTCTACTTTTTGTCGTTTACATAAATGATTTGGATGCGAGTATAAGAGGTACAGTTAGTAAGTTTGCAGATGACACCAAAATTGGAGGTGTGGTGGACAGCGAAGAGGGTTACCTGAGATTACAACAGGATCTGGACCAGATGGGCCAATGGGCCGAGAAGTGGCTGATGGAGCTTAATTCAGATAAATGTGAGGTGCTGCATTTTGGGAAAGGAAATCTTAGCAGGACTTATACGCTTAATGGTAAGGTCCTAGGGAGTGTTGCTGAACAAAGAGACCTTGGAGTGCAGGTTCATAGCTCCTTGAAAGTGGAGTCACAGGTAAATTGGATAGTGAAGAAGGTGTTTGGTATGCTTTCCTTTATTGGTCAGAGTATAGGAGTTGGGAGGTCATGTTACGGCTGTACAGGACATTGGTTAGGCCACTGTTGGAATATTGCATGCAATTCTCATCGCCTTCTCATCGGAAGGATGTTGTGAAACTTGAAAGGGTTCAGAAAAGATTTACAAGGATGTTGCCACGGTTTGAGGATCTGAGCTATAGGGAGAGGCTGAACAGGCTGGGGCTGTTTTCCCTGCAGCGTCGGAGGCTGAGGAGTGACCTTATAGAGGTTTACAAAATTATGAGGGGCATGGATAGAATAAATAGACAAAGTCTTTTTCCCTGGGATCGGGGAGTCCAGAACTAGAGGGCATAGGGTTTAGGGGAAAAATATAAAAGAGACCTAAGGGGCAACTTTTTCATGCAGAGGATGGTATGTGTATGGAATGAGATGCCAGAGGATGTGTTGGGGGCTGGTGCAATTGCAACATTTAAGAGGCATTTGGATGGGAATATGAATAGGAAGGGTTTGGAGGGATATGGGCCAGGTGCTGGCAGGTGAGACTAGATTGGGTTGGGACATCTGGTTGGCATGGACGGGTTGGACCAAAGGGTCTGTTTCCATGCTGTACATCTCTATGACTCTATGACTCTGTGACTGCAGCGCTCTGTTTGTCCTCAGCATATGCTGTTTTCATGTTCACTCACTTTGGGATGCTCACAGGATTCCTGCCTTGTCTTGGATTTTTATACTTTATGCCCCCAGCCAGATCTTCAAAACCCACTTGCCTTTTAGCACAGACAAAAGCTGGCAGCTTTACCCTGGCTCTCAGCAGTGATCAGTTGAGTGGGTGGGGCATGTTTCCCAGTGTGGCACTGTGCTACATCAATCCTGTCCCAAGCCACAAACGGCCAAGTCTCAAAGTTGAATGGGAGTAGCCCTCAGTCAAGTCAAAGGGGGACAATCTCCAAGCACGGGATTCCAGCATAGTACATGAAGGATAGCCTCCAATATCAGTCTCGGGGCTCGGGCACATTCTGTGAGCTGCCTATTTGTAGCCTGATGTTACATGGATGGGAGGAGCGAGCAACTGAAAGCTTATTACATAATTAAAATATGCATTCTACATTTTTGATAATATAATGTTGTCATGTAAGTTTCCTTTTCATAACTGATTCATATTGACCATGTCCTACCTGCCAATCTCCCTTTCCACCTATCCGCTCCAACCTCCCCTCTGACCTATCACATCCATCCCCACTCCCATCCACCTATTGTACTCTTTGTACCTTCTCCCCAGCCCCACCTCCCCCCTGCCCCCACCATTTATCTCTCCACCCTGGAGGCTCCCTGCCTCCATTCCTGATGAAGGGCTTTTGCCCAAAACGCCGATTCTCCTGCTCCTCAGACGCTGCCTGACCTGCTCTGCTTTTCCAGCAACACACTAATCTAGACTTTAAATTCTCATTGCCAAGATTAATCAAAATTTCACTACTCCTTTGCCTTTTTCCTATCTGTTAATATTCAGACAAGATTTACCAATCCAAATTTCACACTGGAGAAGTTCTGTACTGAACACTGTCCCGTTGCAGAGAGTGAAGTGATTACAATGAGGTCACCCAACTGGAACCCATAGAATATGAGTTCCCTGATTGGTGCTGCTGATCTGGTCCAATCAGGGAGCCCTGGGTGACAGAAATAAACAGGAGTGTTTCAGGGAGAGGTGGGCGCCGCAGGGAGTGGAGTGCATCATTTCCCCCTCCAACTCTATTTTGATTTAGTCCCTGCCCTCCCTTCACTGTTTGATCACACAGCATTGCCCTTTGATGTGAAGGACACTGCTTGTCATTGGCCACTCGGGTGTTTCCTTTCTTCCTGGTGGTGGAAATTGAATAAGGATTCACGCACCTTATGTCTTTCACTGTATCTCACACCTGCACACACACACACACACACACACACACACACACACACTATGGGTGCTGGGGAAAAATAAGCACTACCGCAGTCAGGTGGTAGTGTGGGGGTTAATTAAAAAAAAACTGGGGCATTGTGAGGGGCACTGCTTAAAAAAAAAGAAAAAAAGGAAAAAATGAACAGGAGAGTTTCACTGTAAAAATTTTTTTAAAAAATAGGACTGTTCGAAAAAATAAATAAAAATAAACAGGAGTGTCAGATATCCTGGTTACTCTGAGCGCTGGCTCTGAACGAGGTGATACTAAAGTCAAGGACTGTTCATGTGTAAATAAAGGATAACTTGGTGACAGGATATCGGCCTCCGTGGAGTTAGTTCACGGATGTCTCTTTAATAGGAATTTCCCAAATATAACAATCTTGATACTGTTCTATTGTCCAAATGTCAAAAGTCTAATTTTTGTATGTGCCATCTTAATAGTTTGTTTCATCTGATATTTAAAAGTATTGACTGACATTTTGTAATGTGGCAGGCTTGTACCAACATGGCAGACATCCAAATCCAGTGAAGAAATATAAGAATGTCACGGTGTGAGTGAGTAACAGAGTGGTGCACGTGGAGATCCAATCCTGTCTCAACAGTGAGTAGAATGTTCATCTTCCTGAGCTATCACCACGCTAAATGGGATAGCCAGCAGCAGTCCAGAACCTAAACACTGACTCAGTAAGGAATACAGGGGAGGGGCAGCAATGGGCATTCCGAAAAGTTTAGATGCCAACCTAATGAATCTTTAACACTGGGACGACATTATTGCCAAAACGTAGAACACTTTGTGCTTGGTACTACTCAATGTGAAAATGTGTTGCTGGTCAAAGCACAGCAGGCCAGGCAGCATCTCAGGAATAGGGAATTCGATGTTTCGAGCATAAGCCCTTCATCAGGAATTGCTGATGAAGGGCTTATGCTCGAAACGTCGAATTCCCTATTCCTGAGATGCTGCCTGGCCTGCTGTGCTTTGACCAGCAACACATTTTCAGCTGTGATCTCCAGCATCTGCAGACCTCATTTTTTACTACTCAATGTGATCCTACAGACTTCAGGAATCAGAACTCATGAACTTGTGAATTGTGGTCAAAACTGAAAGAATTATCAACGTAGGAAACTCTATAGAAATCCCCATCATCAAGGAGACAGGGACTGAGCACATCAGGACAAAAGGGAAGGCACTTATAATCATTTCCAGCCAGACATGTCAGGGAATATCCCACCTCAGCATCCTCTGCGATCCCCTGCCTCACACCTAGATTGATTCGCTTGATGTTAAGAAATCGCTGAAGAAATTGAATGACTGTGGTCAAGGTTCCCCATGCCCCTGTCACCACGCTTCTGGACCTGAGGACCAGTGGCTGGGGCGTTGGAGAGCGGGTGTGTGCCCCTCTCCTGCAGACCCTGAGGGTGCTGGGCCTGGCTCTCCATGGCACTGCCAGCCTGCCCATGGAGACAGACAGACAGTCACATGTCTCACTGTACTGCTGCAGCCTCTGGCCAATGAGGCCCATTGCCTCCCACATTGCTGCCTGTTGCTCCTGTCCCTCCCTGTGTATGTGGATGTGGTCCCTGACTGCTGACCCCACAGGCTCCTCTCCTGAGGGGCTGAGCAGCTGCCTGGTCTTCACCAGTTGTCCGATTGCCAGCGGCCTGGAATCTTTCTCTCTCTGCCAGCCGTGGAGCTGGTACAGTGAGGGACTCACCAGACAGTGCCCCCATGCTGCCTCTGCCGAAGGTCTCCCTGAGCTTGTGTCAGTGAAGGAGGCAGCCTTCCTCCGAGGCCGCTGCACTCTGACCCTCACAGCCACAGAACCACGCTCCTGGGGGGAGCCTTTCTTTTAGAACATAGAACATAGAAAAATACAGCGCAGCACAGGCCCTTCGGCCCTCGATGTTGCACCGATCCAAGCTCACCTAACCTACACTAGCCCACTATCCTCCATATGCCTATCCAATGCCCGTTTAAATGCCCATAAAGAGGGAGAGTCCAACACTGTTACTGGCATGGCATTCCATGAACTCACGACTCACTGAGTAAAGAATCTACCCCTAACATCAGTCCTATATCTACCACCCCTTAATTTAAAGCTATGCCCCCTCGTAATATCTGACTCCATACGTGGAAAAAGGTTCTCATGGTCAACCCTATCTAAACCGCTAATCATCTTGTACACCTATATCAAGTCACCCCTAAACCTTCTTTTCTCCAATGAAAACAGCCCCAAGTACCTCAGCCTTTCCTCATACAATTGAATGCAGCCAGCTGAACCTGCAAGACACAAGACATTGAAGCCACCATGGCCAGTGTTTAGCTGTGGTCTCGCACTGTGATGGCCTGTTTAATGGTGGTCATACTTATCCATTTGGCAGGATGTGTGTCTTTCCAGCCTCCCCTGTCAGAGTAATCCTAGTCTCCTCCTTGAGGGCCAGGAGATGGTAGAACTGAATGGCTGAAGGCTTGTTTGAGAAAACATTAATAGAGCTAGAATGAAAGCTGTCAACCCAACTACACTGCTGAGGCTTTGCACAAAAACAACCTTTGAATTTGTTTGGGATGATTTTAGAAAGAAATGTCAAACATCATTTAGCAAGTTACTTTTGAGAGAGAGATTTCTTTTCATAAAGAAAAACAAACATGCATCATTTTATAATGCTTGAAACCACACATGTAATGTTTGTCTGTTTTTCTTCATGCTGCCTCACAGCACCTGAGATCTGGGTTCAATTCCCGACTCAGGCGACTGACTGTGTGGAGTTTGCACGTTCTCCCCGTGTCTGCGTGGGTTTCCTCCGGGTGCTCCGGTTTCCTCCCACAGTCCAAAGATGTGCGGGTCAGGTGAATTGGCCATGCTAAATTGCCCATAGTGTTAGGTAGGGATAAATGTAGGGGTATGGGTGGGTTGCGCTTCGGTGGGTCAGTGTGGACTTGTTGGGCCGAAGGGCCTGTTTCCACACTGTAAGTCTAATGGGACTGCTCCTCCTTGAGTAAATGAACAGTGACAATGAAAACATAGCACAGCATCACATGGGAATGGTTTGGAATATTTCAAGTGAAGGGGTAAGTGTTGATGAAATTGAATAAATCACAGCTTTATCTTGGAGAGATTTCAATGCAAGGGGCCTAACGGGGAAGGCAGATGAACTCAGGGCATTGTTAGGAACATGGGACTGGGATATCATAGCAATTACTGAAACATGGCTCAGGGATGGGCATGACTGGCAGCTTAATGTTCCAGAATACAAATGCTACAGGAAGGCTATAAAGGGGGGCAAGAGAGGAGGGAGGGTGGTCTTTTTGTTAAGGGATAGCATTACAGCTGTAGTTAGAGAGGATATTCCTGGGAGTATATCCAGAGATGTTATTTGGGTGGAACTCAGAAATAAGAAGGAGATGATCACCTTATTGGGATAGTATTATAGACCCCTTAATATTCAGTGAGAAATTGAGAAACAAATTTGTAAGGAGACCAGTTATCTGTAAGAATAATAGGGTGGTTATGGTAGGGGATTTTAACTTTCCAAACATCGACTGGGACTGCCATAGTGTTCAGGGTTTAGATGGAGAGGAATTTGTTAAGTGTGTACAAGAAAGTTTTCTGAGTCAGAATGTACTCGTACCTACTAGAGAAGGTGCAAAACTTGACCTACTCTTGGGAAATAAGGCAGGGCAGGTGACTGAGGTGTCAGTGGGGGAGTACTTTGGGGCCAGTGACCATAATTCTATTTAATTTAAAATAATGATGGAAAAGAATAGACTGGATCTAAAAGTTGAAGTTCTAAATTGGAGGAAGGCCAATTTTGACGGTATTAGGCAAGAATTTTCAAAAGCTGATTGGAGGCAGATGTTGACAAATAAAGGGATGGCTGGAAAATGGGAAGCCTTCAGAAATGAGATAACAAGAATCTAGAGAAAGTATATTCCTGTCAGGGTGAAAGGGAAGGCTGGTAGGTATAGGGAATGCCGGATGACTAAAGAAATTGAGGGTTTGGTTAGGAAAAAGAAGGAAGCATATGTCAGGTACAGACAGGATAGATCGAGTGAATCCTTAGAAGAGTATAAAGAAAGTAGGAGTATACTTAAGAGGGAAATCAGGAGGTCAAAAAGGGGACATGAGATAGCTTTGGCAAATAGGGTAAAGGAGAATCCAAACAGATTTTCTAAATACATTAAGGACAAAAGCGAACTAAGGATAGAACAGAGCCCTCTAGTATCAGGAAGACAGCCTATGTGTGGAGCCCCAGGAGATAGGGAAGATACTAAATGAGTATTTTACATCAGTGTTTACTGTGGAGCAGGACATGAAAGATAGAATGTGGGGAAATAGATGGTGACATCTTTAAAAATGTCCATGTTGCAGAGGAGGAGGTGTTAAATGTCTTGAAACACATAAAAGTGGATACATTCCCAGGACCTGATCAGGTGTACCCGAGAACTCTGTGGGAAGCAAGGGAAGTGATTGCTGGGCCCCTTGCTGAGATATTTGTATCATCGATAGTCACAGGTGAGGTGCCGGAAGACTGGAGGTTGGCAAACATGGTACCACTATTTAAGAAAGGTGGTAAGGACAGGCCAGGGAACTATAGACTATAACAGTGAGCCTGATGTTGGTGGTGGGCACGTTGTTGGAGGGAATCCTGAGGGACAGGATTTACATGTATTTGGAAAGGCAAGGACTGATTAGGACTGATTAGGGCTTTGTGCGTGAGAAATCATGTCTCACAAACTTGACTGAGTTTTTTGAAGAAGTAACAAAGAAGATTGATGAGCGCAGAGTGGTAAACGTGATCTATATAGACTTCAGTAAGGTGTTTGACAAGGTTCCTCTTGGGAGACTGATTAGCAAGGTTAGATCTCAAGGAATACAGGGAGAACTAGCCATTTAGATACAGAACTAGCTCGAAGGTAGAAGACAAAGGGTAGTGGTGGAGGGTTGCTTTTCGATTGTTGGCCTGTGACCAGTGGAGTGCCACAAGGATCAGTGCTGGGTCCACTGCTTTTCATTGTTTATATAAATGATCTGCATGTGAATATAGGAGGTATAGTTAGTAGGTTTGCAGATAATATCAAAACTGGAAGTGGACAGCGAAGAAGGTTACCCCAGAGTACAACGGGATCTTGATTAGATGGCCCAATGGGCTGACAAGTGGCAGTTGGAGTTTAATAGAACATAGAACATAGAACAATACAGCACAGAACAGGCCCTTCGGCCCACGATGTTGTGCCGAACATTTGTCCTAGCTTAAGCACCTATCCATGTACCTATCCAATTGCCGCTTAAAGGCCACCAATGATTCTGACTCTGCCACTCCCACAGGCATCGCATTCCATGCCCCCACCACTCTCTGGGTAAAGAACCCACCCCTGACATCCCTCCTATACCTTCCATCCTTCACCTTAAATTTATGTCCCCTTGTAACACTCTGCTGTACCCGGGGAAAAAGTCTCTGACTGTCTACTCTATCTATTCCCCTGATCATCTTATAAACCTCTATCAAGTCACCCCTCATCCTTCGCCGTTCCAATGAGAAAAGGCCTAGCACTCTCAACCTATCCTTGTACGACCTATTCTCCATTCTAGGCAACATCCTGGTAAATCTCCTCTGCACCCTCTCCAAATCTTCCACATCTTTCCTAAAATGAGGCGACCAGAACTGCACACAGTACTCCAAATGTGGCCTTACCAAGGTCCTATACAGCTGCAACATCACCTCATGACTCGTGAATTCAATCCCTCTGCTAAGGAACGCTAATACACCATAGGCCTTCTTACAAGCTCTATCCACCTGAGTGGCAACTTTCAAAGATCTATGAACATAGACCCCAAGATCCCTCTGCTCCTCCACCTTACTAAGAACCCTACCGTTAACCCGGTATTCTGCATTCTTATTTGTCCTTCCAAAATGGACAACCTCACACTTGACAGGGTTGAACTCCATCTGCCACTCCTCAGCTCAGCTCTGCATCATATCTAAGTCCCTTTGCAGCCGACAACAGCCCTCCTCACTGTCCACAACTCCACCAATCTTCGTATCGTCTGCAAATTTACTGACCCACCCTTCGACTCCCTCTTCCAAGTCATTAATAAAAATTACAAACAGCAGAGGACCCAGAACTGAGCCCTGCGGAAATCCACTTGTAACTGGGCTCCAGGCTGAATATTTACCATCTACCACCACTCTGACTTCGACCGGTTAGCCAGTTCTCTATCCAACTGGCCAAACTTCCCACTATCCCATGCCCCCTGACTTTCCGCATAAGCCTACCATGGGGAACCTTATCAAATGCCTTACTAAAATCCATGTACACTACATCCACTGCTCTCCCCTCATCCACATGCTTGGCCACCTCCTCAAAGAATTCAATAAGACTTGTAAGCAAGACCTACCCCTCACAAATCCGTGCTGGCTGTCCCTAATCAAGCAATGTTTTTCCAGATACTCATAAATCCTATCCCTCAGTATCCTTTCCATTACTTTGCCTACCACCGAAGTAAGACTAACTGGCCTGTAATTCCCGGGGTTATCCCTATTCCCTTTTTTGAACAGGGGCACAACATTCGCCACTCTCCAGTCCCCTGGTACCACCCCCGTTGACAGTGAAGACGAAAAGATCATTTCCAACGGCTCTGCAATTTCCTCTCTTGCTTCCCATATAATCCTAGGATATATCCCGTCAGGCCCGGGGGACTTGTCTATCCTCAAGTTTTTCAAAATGCCCAACACATCTTCCTTCCTAACAAGTATCTCCTCCAGCTTACCAGTCCGTTTCATACTGTCCTCTTCAACAATACGGTCCCTCTCATTTGTAAATACTGAAGAAAAGTACTCATTCAAGACCTCTCCTATCTCTTCCGATTCAATACACAGTCTCCCACTACTGTCCTTGATCAGACCTATCCTCGTTCTCGTCATGCTCATGTTTCTCACATACGCATAAAAGGCCTTGGGGTTATCCTTGATCCTACCCGCCAAGGATTTTTCATGCCCTCTCTTAGCTCTCCTAATCCCTTTCTTCAGCTCCCTCTTGGCTATCCTGTATCCCTCCAACGCTCTGTCTGAACCTTGTTTCCTCAACCTTATGTAAGCCTCCCTCTTCCTCCTTACAAGACATTCAACCTCCCTCGTCAACCAAGGTTCCCTCACACGACCATCTCCTCCCTGCCTGACAGGTATATACATATCAAGGACACGTCGTATCTGTTCCTTGAAAAAGTTCCACATTTCACCAACATTCTTCCCTGACAGCCTATGCTCCCAATTTATGCTCCTCAGATCCTGTCTTGCAGCATCGTATTTACCCTTCCCCCAATTGTAAACCTGCCCTGTTGCACGCACCTATCTCTCTCCATAACCAAGGTGAAAGTCACAGAATTGTGGTCACCATCACCAAAATGCTCACCCACTAATAAGCTCATCACTTGTCCCAGTTTGTTACAAGTACCAAATCCAATATGGCCTCCCCTCTGGTCGGACAATCTACATACTGAGTTAGAAAAGCTTCCTGGACACACTGCACAAACACCATCCCATCCAATCTACTTTATCTAAGAAGCTTCCAATCAATATTTGGGAAGTTGAAGTCGCCCATGACTACGACCCTGTGGCTTCTGCACCTTTCCAAAATCTGTTTCCCAATCTGTTTCTCCAGATCTCTGCTGCTATTGGGAGGCCTATAGTAAACACCCAACAAGGTGACTGCTCCTTTCCTATTTCTGACTTCAGCCCATACTGCCTCCAAAATCAGATCCCCCTCGAACTGCCTTTCTGCAGCCATTATACCATTTCTAATTAGCAACGCCACACCCCCTCCTCCTTTTTTACCACCCTCCCTAATCTTACTGAAACATCTGTAACCAGGAACCTCCAACAACCATTCCTGTCCCTCTTCTATCCACGTTTCTGTAATGGCCACAACATCGTAGTCCCAAGTACTGATCCACGCCTTAAGTTCACCCACCTTATTTCTGATACTCCTTGTAATTTAGATAAATGTGAGGTGCTGCATTATGGAAAAGCAAATCAGAGCAGGACTTTTAAACTTAATGGTAAGGTCCTGGGGAGTGTTGCTGAACAAAGAGACCTTGGAGTGCAGGTTCATAGCTCCTTGAAAGTGGAGTTGCATGTCGATAGGATAGTGAAGAAAGCAGCTGTATAGAACATTAATGAAGCCACTTTTGTAATACTGTGTGTAATTCTGGTCTCCCTCCTATCAGAAGGATGTTGTGAAACTTGAAAGGGTTCAGAAAAGGTTTACAAAGATGTTGCCAGGGTTGGAGGGTTTGAGCTATAGGGAGGGGCTGAATAGGCTGGGACTATTTTCACTGGAGTGTCGGAGCATCATAGAGTTTTATAAAATCATGAAGGGCATGGATAGGATAAATAGACAAAGTGTTTTCCCTGGAATGGGAAGGTCCAGAACTAGAGGGCATAGGTTTAGGGTAAGATGGGTAAAATTTAAAAGGGACCTAAGGGGCAACTTTTTCACACAGAGGGTAGTGTATGTATAGAGTGAGCTGCCAGTGGAAGTGGTGGAGGCTGGTACAATTATACCATTTAAAAGCATCTGGATGGGTATATGAATAGGAAGGGTTTAGAGGGATATGGGCCAAGTGCTGGAAAATGGGACTCGATTAGATTGGGCTATCTGGTCGGCATGGATGAGTTGGACCAAAGGGTCTGTTTCCTGTTGTGCAAAGCTATGACTTTACGAGCTATGAGCCCTTGTGTATGAGTTTTCTTTTGATAAATCTGATTTGGATGATTTGGTTACATTCAAATAAGATAATAATCTACTGTCTCCTGTTTTGCCTTCCATGGTGTCATTGTGCTTTTTATTTTGAGATCAACGTTGTTCAAAAGATCTGCAGAACATTGCTTTCCTTGGAGGTATGCCAACATTTCTGTATAAAATACCTGAGTAGACACATGAACCTCTGAGAGATTGCAGATAGATAAATACATTGGTGGAATGCAATGTCTGTGTGGAATTTGGTCATTAGCTGTTTTTCAAAGACTTTTTTTAGATCCCTACAGTGTGAAAACAGGCCCTTCGGCCCAACCAGTCCACACCGACCCTCTGAAGAGTAACCCACCCAGACCTATTTCACTCTAACCATTGCACCTAACACTGTGGGCAATTTAGCATGGCCACTTCATCTAGACCTGTACATTTTTGGACTGTGGGAGGAAACCCATACAGACACAGGGAGAACATCCAAACTCCACACAGACAGTCACCCGAGGCCAGAATTGAACCTGGGACCCTGGTGCTGTGAGACATCAGTGCTAACCACTGAGCCACTGTGCCACCCAAGTTATTGTAATCCAGCAATTAATGTCATCCCTGGAAGGTATTTTGATGACAGACTCATCATTGGTCAATCTCTAGGGAAGTCATGTTTGAACCACAGAGATGAGTTTTTCACAACTGCTCAGCGAGACCAACACAGAGCTCCCCAAGTAAGTGAGATGACAGAACTGAACACTCTCTTGAGGCAGACAGGCTTCTGTGTGGGAAATGCTCCAGTCAGCACATTAGCCTGAAATGGATAATATTTTTATTCCTGAAGACCAGCTGGAGAGTGGTAAGCTTTTTTTTAATGGGGAAAGTGTATAATGTGCATTTAGAAAGTTTCATCGAAGGAACAGCATGAACAGCATGATGACACTTTGGAAGGAAAAACAGGTCACAATAAATTCTTATCTCATCTGCAAGAAAAGTTTAAATACACCTCACACTCCTTACCATGTCCCTGTTAAAACTTAACCAAGCTTAATTTCTAAATGTCTGTCTCCTGTCTCATGAGCTAAGACTTGCAAACTTTAGACAGTTCACAAGAAAGGGCAGTGTCTCATTGTCAATGGTGTCCAGCAGTGGACAATAGTCGAAAAGTGTGGTGCTGGAAAAACACAGCCGCTCAGGCAGCATCTGAGGAGCAGGAGAGTCAACGTTTCGAGCATCAGCCCTTCATCAGGAATGCCCCCATTCCCGATGAAGAGCTCATACTCGAAACGTTGACTCTCCTGCTCCTTGGATGCTGCCTGAGCGGCTGTGCTTTTCCAGCACCACACCTTTTGACTCTGATTTCCAGCATCCGCAGTCCTCATGTTCTCCTACCAGTGGGCAATATTCCATTAGGGTGTCATACTGGTCAATACTCCATACCAAGAGTGTCCTATGCTGGACAGTGATGTATACTGGAGAGTGTCATATACTGGCCTATGTTCCAGACTGCGCAGTACTCCATACTGGAGAACAGCCCACACTGGATATTGCTCCACATGGAAAATGTCCCATACTAGATAATGTCTGATATTGGAGAGTGTCTCATACTGGACGGTACTCGATGTGGACGGTGTCCCATACTGGAGGGTATCCCATATTGTTCAGATTCCTGTACTAGAAATGTTCCATAATGGAGAGCGTCTCTACTGGACATTGTCTTGTACTGGAGAATGTCAAATACTGGACAGTATCCCATTCTGGAGAGTGTTATATACTGGACAGTGCTCTGTTCTGGAGAGAGTCCCATGCTGGAGTGTACAGTGTACTTTTTGGACTCTGTCTCATTCTGGAGTGCTTTCTTCTCTGAAGAGTGTCCCGTTCTGCAGAGTGCCCTGTACTGGACAGTGCCGTGTGCTGGAGAGAGTCCCATACTTGTGTGGTCAGGTGGCCAACAGCAGAAATGACTATGAGACTGGTCCAGAGCTACAATCAAGCATGCTGGGAATTTTGGCCAAACTCTGACCACAGTTTAAACTGGACCTAGGACATGGTGTGGCCTACCCTGTAAACTGTGATGTGCAGTTTCTTTTCTTGACAAAATAAGGGAGGTTTTATCATTGCCTGCTAGACATACTACTAGACTAATACTGTATTACTTTATGTGGAGCATGGCATATGGCTGTTTATGTATAAACATCTGGAAGTTGTTCACCAGTAAACTCTATGGTCTATGATCAAACATTGTGATCAGGTTTGGTCAATTCATTGGTTGAGTGTGAGAGAAGTTTCTAGAAGGGTGAGCACATTTTGGGTTACAAGTTACCAGCACAAAGGATTTTGCAGGAGTGACCACTTGAGACCAACATTTACGAACACAGAACAGTACAGCACTGGAACGGGTCGTTTGGCCTATAGCGTTGAACCAAACATGACATCAAATTAACCTAATCCCTTCTGCTTGCCCCATGGTCCATATCCCCCCATTCCTTGCTTATTCATGTGCTTATCTAAAAGCCCCTTAAATGCCACTATCGTATCTACCTCCACCACCGCCCCTGGTAGCAAGGTCTGGGCACCTATCACTCTCTGTGTAAAAGACTTGCCCCAGACATTCCTTTGAACATTCCTCCTTTTACCTTAAAGGCATTCCACATCCCCCACCCACCCCCCCATCCCAAACTATTAGACATTTCAACTCTGGGAAAAACAATTCTGACCATCAACCCAATCTATGCCTCTCAAATTTTATAGATTTCTAACAAGTCTTTCCTCAGCCTCCGTTGCGCCAGAGAAAACAAATTGAGATTTTCCAGCTTCTCCTTATAGCTCGTACCCTCTAATCCCGGCAGCTTCATGGAATAGCTCTTCTGAACGTCTCCAAAGCCTCCACATCCTTCCTGTAATGTTGCAACCAGAAATGAATGCAATATTCTAACTGCAGCCTAACCAAAGACTTACAGAGCTGCAATATGACATCCTGACTCTTGTACTCAATTCCCCAATCAATAAAGACAAGTATGCTATACGCCTTCTTGTGTGGCCAGTTTTGGGGAGCTGTTTTGTAATTAGACCCCATCCCCCGCCCGCTCTTTAAACTTATATTTATGTAGTACCTTTTAATGTAATAGAACATCCAAAAGCACTTCAGAGTAATGGTTAAAAACATCTATGATACTGAGCAACTTATAGACCTGTTACATGGGATATTTCAAGCCAAGTTAAATTTAGATTAATGGCAAGTTAAAGTTAGATGAAGTAAGAAGTAACTGTTACAATGAGTGGATGGTTTATATTGAGCATTGCTAACTAAAGGATTAAATAAATAAGGATTTGTTTAAAGCCTGAGTAAACTCTCTGTCTGTCACACAAGGGACGAACAGCTAAGTAAAAGTACTTTTTTCAGGTAACACGAATGTCGGACATTCTCCATTGCGTTGTGGAGTGGAGACTGTCCCATTTTGGGCAGTGTTCCCGAACTGCAGAGTTCCGATATACTGGAGAGTTCCTATACTGGACAGTGTCACACACTGGATAGCGTCACGTCTCTAATATTCCGTACAGGACAGTGTCCAAGAATGGAGAATGTCCTGCACTACAGGTTGTCACATGTGGCACAGTGTCACATCCTGCAGAGTGTCCTACACTATACTGTTCCCACAATGGGCTGTGTCCTGTCCTGGGAAAGTGCCCCACACTGAAGAGTGTCTCACTGGAGAATGTCCAATCTGTTAATGTCCCATAGAGGGGAATGTCCCAAAAGAGGACAGTGTCCCACAATGAAGAGAGGCCTGTACAGAGACTGTCCCACACTGGACTGTGGCGGGTATCCTATACTATACTGGCGACTGTCCCAAACCGCATAGTTTCTGAGGCTAGAGAGTGTGGGGGGTGAATTGTGCACAATTCTTCTTCCACTGAGATAGGAATGAAAATAGGAAGTCCACATACCACAGGAAACATTGCAGAGATGTGAGTAAATAACTCAATGCGAAAGGTGGAATTTACCCCAACCCTTAAAACTCAAACAGATCCGAATTGGAATAGAATAGAATATCCTTTATTGTCACTTGTACTCCAGGGCAGATGTACGGTGAAAAGATTTTATAATGGCTGCCTTTAATGGCACCATCTTAGGTACAAGTACCTAGGTTCAAATTTTAAAAGCATTAAAAGGAAAAGTAGTAGCATTAATTAGTCTAAAAAATAAATTAGTAATAAGATAGTCATAATATAGTGGAACGAATGGGATTACAGGCCAGTAAAGAATGTCTAACAGCAGCAGCTCAGTACATGGACAGACTGCCGGCACCAGACCCACATTTATCCCGCTCTGCTCCAGGCCCCCAGGCCGCACCGCACCGACATTCAAGTGCACCGAGAAACCGAGAAACATTGTGCTGTTCCTGGACTTGTTTCCCTTTAAGCTACTCTACTCCCAGACTGACTTCCTCTCACACTGCTCCTGGACTCACTCCCCCTCACACTGCTCCTGGACTCACTATCCCTCGCACTGCTCCCGGACTCACACCTCCTCACACTGCTCCTGGATTCACTGCCCTCAATCCCTCTCACACTACTCCTAAACTCACTCCCCCTCAACTGCTCCTGGACTCACTCCTCCTCACACTACTCCTGGACTCACCCCCCCTCACACTGCTCCTGGACTCACACTCCCCACCCCCCCCTCCCCACACTGCTCCTGGACTCACTCCCCCTCACACTACTCCCGGATTCATTCCCCCTCACACTGCTCCTGGACTCACACTCCCCACCCCCCCCTCCCCACACTGCTCCTGAACTCACTCCCCCTCACACTGCTCCTGGACTCACTCCCACTTGTGCTGCTCCTGGACTCACTCCCCCTCACACTGCTCCTGGACTCACTCCCCCTCACACTGCTCCCGGACTCACTCCCCCTCACTCTGTTCCTGGACTCACTCCCCCTCGTGCTGCTCCTGGGCTCACTCCCCTTCATGCTGCTCCGGGACTCACTACCACTCACACTGCTCCTGGACTCACTTGCCCTCACACTGCTTCTGGACTCACGCTCCCTCGTGCTCCTGGACTCACTCCCCTTCGAGCTGCTCCTGGACTCACTCCATCTTGTGCTCCGGAACTCACTCCCCCTCACACTACTCCGGGACCCACTCCCCCTCACATTGCTCCCGGATCCACTCCCCCTCACACTGATCCTGGGCTCACTCCCCCTCATGCTGCCCCCGGACTCACTCCACCTCGTGCTGCTCCGGGACTCACTCCCATTCACACTGCTCCTGGACTCACACTTCCTCTCGCTGCTACTGGACTCACTGCCCTCAATCCCCTTCACACAGCTCCGAGACTCACTCCCCCTCGTGCTGCTCCTAAACTCACTATCCCTCACGCTGCTCCCGGATTCAATTCCCCTCACACTGCTCCTGGACTCACTCCCCTTCACACAGCCCCTGGACTCACTCTCCCTCACACTGCACCGAGACTCACTTCCCCTCACACTGCTCCGAGACTCACTCCACCTCACACTGCTCCCGGACTCACTCCACCTCACACTGCTCCCGGACTCACTCTCCCTCACACTGCTCATGGACTCACTCTCCTTCGTGCTGCTCCTGGACTCACTCCCCCTCACAACACTCCTGGACTCACTCCCGCTCTCACTGCTCCAGGATTCACTCCACCTCACACTGCTCGTGGCCTCACTCCCCTTCGTGCTGCTCCAGGACTCACTCCCCGTCACACCGTTCCAGGACTCACTCCCCCTCTCACTGCTCCATGACTCACTCCCCCTCACACTGCTCCTGGACTCAATCCCCTTCGTGCAGCTCCCGGACTCTCTCCCCCTCACACTACTCCAGGATTCACTCCCACTCACACTGCTCCTGGACTCACTTTCCCTCACACTGCTCCTGGACTCACTCTCCCTCACACTGCTCCTGGACTCACTCCCACTCACACTGCTCCTGTACCTACTCCCCCTCACGCTGCTCCTGGACTCACTCCCCCTCACACTGTTCCTCGGCTCACACCCCCTCGCCCTGCTCTGAGACTCACTCCCCCTCACACTGCTCCTGGAGGCTCTCCCCCTCGCACAGCTCCGAGACTCACTCCCCTCGTGCTGCTCTCGGAATCACTCCCCCTCATGCTGTTCCTGGACTCACTCCCCCTTACACTGCACCTGGAATCACTACCCCTCATGCTCCTGGACTCACTCCACCTCACACTGCTCCCAGACTCACTCGTCCTCTCACTGCTTGTGGCCTCACTCCACCTTGTGCTATTCCCGGACTCACTCCCACTCGTGCTGCTCCAGGATTCACTCCTCTTCACACTGCTCCTGGGCTCACACCCCCAAATTCTGCTCTGGGACGCATTCCCCTTCACACTGCTCCTGGACTCACTTCCCCTCACACTGCATAGAGACTCACTCCCCTTCACACTGCTCCCAGACTCACTCCCCCTCACACTGCTCCCAGACTCACTTCCCCTCACACCGCTCCTGGATTCACACCCCCTCACACTGCTCCTGGACTCACTCCTCTTCATGCTGCTCCTGGACTAACTTCCCGTCACACCGCTCCAGGACTCACTCGCCCTCTCACTGCTCCACGACTCACTCCCCATCGCACTGCTCCGAGAATCACACCACCACACACTGCTCCAGGACTCACTCCCCCTCTCACTGCTCCAGGATTCACTCTCCCTCACACTGCTCCAGGACTCACTCCTCCTCACACTGCTCCAGGACTCATTCACACTCACACTGCTCCGGGAATCACTCTCCCTCACACTGCTCCTGGACTCATTCCCCCTCATGCTGCTCCTGGACTCACTCCCCCTCTCACTGCTCCAGGAATCACTCTCCCTTTCACTGCTTCTGGACTCACTCACCCTCGTGCTGCTCTCGGAATCACTCCCCCTCATGCTGCTCCTGGACTCACTCCCCCTTACACTGCTCCCAGACTCACTCCACCTCACACTGCTCCCAGACTCACTCGTCCTCACACTGCTCGTGGCCTCACTCCCCCTTGTGCTATTCCCGTACTCACTCCCACTCGTGCTGCTCCAGGATTCACTCCCCCTCACACTGCTCCTGGACTCACTCCTCCTCACACTGCTCCTGGACCCACTCCTCCTCACACTGCTCCTGGACTCACTCCCCCTCACACTGCTCCTGGACACACTCCCCCTCACGCTGCTCCTGTACCTACTCCCCCTCACACTGCTCCTGGAGACTCTCCCCCTCGCACAGCTCCGAGACTCAATCCCCCTTGTGCTGCTCTCGGAATCACTCCCCCTCATGCTGTTCCTGGACTCACTCCCCCTCACACTGCTCCTGGACTCACTCCCCCTCATGCTCCTGGACTCAATCCACCTCACACTGCTCGTGACCTCACTCCCCCTTGTGCAACTCCCGGACTCACTCCCACTCATGCTGCTCCAGGATTCACTGCTCCTCACACTGCTCCGGGACGCACTCCCCCTCACACTGCTCTGGGTCGCACTCCCCCTCACACTGCTCCGGGACGCACTCCCCCTCACACTGCTCCGGGACGCACTCCCCCTCACACTGCTCCGGGACGCACTCCCCCTCACACTGCTCCGGGACGCACTCCCCCTCACACTGCTCTGGGTCGCACTCCCCCTCACACTGCTCCGGGACTCACTCCCCTTCACACTGCTTCTGGACTTAATCCCCTTCACGCTGCTCCTGGACTCACTCCCCCTCACGCTGCTCCCGGACTCAATCCCCACCTCACAGCTCCTGGACTCACTCTCCCTCACACTGCTCATGGCCTCACTCCCATTCGTGCTGCTCCAGGACTCACTCCCCCTCTCACTGCTCCATGACTCACTCCCCCTCACACTGCTCCTGGACTCACTCCTCCTCACGCTGCTCCTGGACTCACTCCCCCTCACACTGTTCCTCGGCTCACACGCCCTCGCCCTGCTCTGAGACTCACTCCCCCTCACACTGCTCCTGGAGGCTCCCACCCTCGCACAGCTCCGAGACTCACTCCCCTTCGTGCTGCTCGCGGAATCGCTCCCCCTCATGCTGTTCCTGGACTCACTCCCCCTTACACTGTTCCAGAACTCACTCCCCCTCACACTGCTCCTGGAGGCTCCCACCCTCGCACAGCTCCGAGACTCACTCCCCTTCGTGCTGCTCGTGGAATCGCTCCCCCTCATGCTGTTCCAGAACTCACTCCCCCTCACACTGCTCCTGGAATCACTCCCCCTCATGCTCCTGGACTCACCCCACCTCACACTGCTCTCAGACTCACTCGTCCTCACACTGCTCGTGGCCTCACTCCCCCTTGTGCTATTCCCGGACTCACTCCCACTCGTGCTGCTCCAGGATTCACTCCTCTTCACACTGCTCCTGGGCTCACTCCCCCTCATGTTGCTCCGGGACTCATTCCCCTTCACACTGCTCCTGGACTCACTCCCCCTCATGCTCCTGGACTCAATCCACCTCACACTGCTCGTGACCTCACTCCCCATTGTGCAACTCCCGGACTCACTCCCACTCATGCTGCTCCAGGATTCACTGCTCCTCACACTGCTCCGGGACGCACTCCCCCACACACTGCTCTGGGACGCACTCCCCCTCACACTGCTCCGGGACTCACTCCCCTTCACACTGCTTCTGGACTTAATCCCCTTCACGCTGCTCCTGGACTCACTCCCCCTCACGCTGCTCCCGGACTCAATCCCCACCTCACAGCTCCTGGACTCACTCTCCCTCACACTGCTCGTGGCCTCACTCCCATTCGTGCTGCTCCAGGACTCACTCCCCCTCTCACTGCTCCATGACTCACTCCCCCTCACACTGCTTCTGGACTCACTCCTCCTCACGCTGCTCCTGGACTCACTCCCCCTCACGCTGCTCCTGGACTCACTCCCCCTCACACTGTTCCTCGGCTCACACGCCCTCGCCCTGCTCTGAGACTCACTCCCCCTCACACTGCTCCTGGAGGCTCCCACCCTCGCACAGCTCCGAGACTCACTCCCCTTCGTGCTGCTCACGGAATCACTCCCCCTCATGCTGTTCCTGGACTCACTCCCCCTCACACTGCTCCTGGAGGCTCCCACCCTCGCACAGCTCCGAGACTCACTCCCCTTCGTGCTGCTCGCGGAATCACTCCCCCTCATGCTGTTCCTGGACTCACTCCCCCTTACACTGTTCCAGAACTCACTACCCCTCACACTGCTCCTGGACTCACTCCACCTCACACTGCTCCCAGACTCACTCGTCCTCACACTGCTCGTGGCCTCACTCCCCCTTGTGCTATTCCCGGACTCACTCCCACTCGTGCTGCTCCAGGATTCATTCCTCTTCACACTGCTCCTGGGCTCACACTCCCAAATGCTGCTCCTGGACTCACTTCCCCTCACACTGCACCGAGACTCACTCCCCTTCACACTGCTCTGAGACTCACTCTACCTCACACTGCTCCCAGACTCACTCCCCCTCACACCGCTCCTGGACTCACACCCCCTCACACTGCTCGTGGACTCACTCCCCTTCGTACTGCTCCTGGACTCACTCCCCTTCGTACTGCTCCTGGACTCACTCCCCTTCACACCGCTCCAGGACTCACTCCCCTTCACACTGCTCCAGGACTCACTCCCCCTCACACTGCTCCTGGACTCACTCCCCTTCGTGCTGCTCCCGGACTCACTTCCCCTCTCACTCCTCCAGGACTCATTCACACTCACACTGCTCCGGGAATCACTCTCCCTCACACTGCTCCTGGACTCACTCCCCCTTACACTGCTCCCAGACTCACTCCACCTCACACTGCTCCCAGACTCACTCGTCCTCACACTGCTCCCAGACTCACTCCCCCTTGTGCTATTCCCGTACTCACTCCCACTCATGCTGCTCCAGGATTCAATCCCCCTCACACTGCTTCTAGACACACTCATCCTTGTGCTGCTCCTGGACTCACTTCCCATTTCACTGCTTCTGGGCTCACTCCCCCTCACACTGCTCCTGGACTCACTCCTCCTCACACTGCTCCTGGACTCACTCTCCCTCACGCTGCTCCTGGACTCACTCCCCCTCACACTGCTCCTGGAGTCAGACCCCCTCACACTGCTCCTGTACCTACTCCCCCTCACGCTGCTCCTGGACTCACTCCCCCTCACACTGTTCCTCGGCTCACACCCCCTCGCCCTGCTCTGAGACTCACTCCCCCTCACACTGCTCCTGGAGGCTCTCCCCCTCGCACAGCTCCGAGACTCACTCCCCTCGTGCTGCTCTCGGAATCACTCCCCCTCATGCTGTTCCTGGACTCACTCCACCTCACACTGCTCCCAGACTCACTCGTCCTCTCACTGCTCATGGCCTCACTCCCCCTTGTGCTATTCCCGGACTCACTCCCACTCGTGCTGCTCCAGGATTCACTCCTCTTCACACTGCTCCTGGGCTCACACCCCCAAATTCTGCTCTGGGACGCATTCCCCTTCACACTGCTCCTGGACTCACTTCCCCTCACACTGCATAGAGACTCACTCCCCTTCACACTGCTCCCAGACTCACTCCCCCTCACACTGCTCCCAGACTCACTTCCCCTCACACCGCTCCTGGATTCACACCCCCTCACACTGCTCCTGGACTCACTCCTCTTCATGCTGCTCCTGGACTAACTCCCCGTCACACCGCTCCAGGACTCACTCGCCCTCTCACTGCTCCACGACTCACTCCCCATCGCACTGCTCCGAGAATCACACCACCACACACTGCTCCAGGACACACTCCCCTTCACACCGCTCCAGGACTCACTCCCCCTCTCACTGCTCCAGGATTCACTCTCCCTCACACTGCTCCAGGACTCACTCCTCCTCACACTGCTCCAGGACTCATTCACACTCACACTGCTCCGGGAATCACTCTCCCTCACACTGCTCCTGGACTCATTCCCCCTCATGCTGCTCCTGGACTCACTCCCCCTCTCACTGCTCCAGGAATCACTCTCCCTTTCACTGCTTCTGGACTCACTCACCCTCGTGCTGCTCTCGGAATCACTCCCCCTCATGCTGCTCCTGGACTCACTCCCCCTTACACTGCTCCCAGACTCACTCCACCTCACACTGCTCCCAGACTCACTCGTCCTCACACTGCTCGTGGCCTCACTCCCCCTTGTGCTATTCCCGTACTCACTCCCACTCGTGCTGCTCCAGGATTCACTCCCCCTCACACTGCTCCTGGACTCACTCCTCCTCACACTGCTCCTGGACCCACTCCTCCTCACACTGCTCCTGGACTCACTCCCCCTCACACTGCTCCTGGACACACTCCCCCTCACGCTGCTCCTGTACCTACTCCCCCTCACACTGCTCCTGGAGACTCTCCCCCTCACACTGTTCCTCGGCTCACACGCCCTCGCCCTGCTCTGAGACTCACTCCCCCTCACACTGCTCCTGGAGGCTCCCACCCTCGCACAGCTCCGAGACTCACTCCCCTTCGTGCTGCTCACGGAATCACTCCCCCTCATGCTGTTCCTGGACTCACTCCCCCTCACACTGCTCCTGGAGGCTCCCACCCTCGCACAGCTCCGAGACTCACTCCCCTTCGTGCTGCTCGCGGAATCACTCCCCCTCATGCTGTTCCTGGACTCACTCCCCCTCACACTGCTCCTGGAGGCTCCCACCCTCGCACAGCTCCGAGACTCACTCCCCTTCGTGCTGCTCGCGGAATCACTCCCCCTCATGCTGTTCCTGGACTCACTCCCCCTCACACTGCTCCTGGACTCACTCCACCTCACACTGCTCCCAGACTCACTCGTCCTCACACTGCTCGTGGCCTCACTCCCCCTTGTGCTATTCCCGGACTCACTCCCACTCGTGCTGCTCCAGGATTCACTCCTCTTCACACTGCTCCTGGGCTCACACTCCCAAATGCTGCTCCTGGACTCACTTCCCCTCACACTGCACCGAGACTCACTCCCCTTCACACTGCTCTGAGACTCACTCTACCTCACGCTGCTCCCGGACTCAATCCCCACCTCACAGCTCCTGGACTCACTCTCCCTCACACTGCTCGTGGCCTCACTCCCATTCGTGCTGCTCCAGGACTCACTCCCCCTCTCACTGCTCCATGACTCACTCCCCCTCACACTGCTTCTGGACTCACTCCCCCTCACACTGCTCCTGGACTCACTCCCCTTCGTGCTGCTCCCGGACTCACTTCCCCTCTCACTCCTCCAGGACTCATTCACACTCACACTGCTCCGGGAATCACTCTCCCTCACACTGCTCCTGGACTCACTCCCCCTTACACTGCTCCCAGACTCACTCCCCCTTACACTGCTCCCAGACTCACTCCACCTCACACTGCTCCCAGACTCACTCGTCCTCACACTGCTCCCAGACTCACTCCCCCTTGTGCTATTCCCGTACTCACTCCCACTCATGCTGCTCCAGGATTCAATCCCCCTCACACTGCTTCTAGACACACTCATCCTTGTGCTGCTCCTGGACTCACTTCCCATTTCACTGCTTCTGGGCTCACTCCCCCTCACACTGCTCCTGGACTCACTCCTCCTCACACTGCTCCTGGACTCACTCTCCCTCACACTGCTCCTGGACTCACTCCCACTCACACTGCTCCTGTACCTACTCCCCCTCACGCTGCTCCTGGACTCACTCCCCCTCACACTGTTCCTCGGCTCACACCCCCTCGCCCTGCTCTGAGACTCACTCCCCCTCACACTGCTCCTGGAGTCTCTCCCCCTCGCACAGCTCCGAGACTCACTCCCCTCATGCTGCTCTCGGAATCACTCCCCCTCATGCTGTTCCTGGACTCACTCCCACTTACACTGTTCCTGGGCTCACTCCACCTCACACTGCTCCCAGACTCACTCGTCCTCTCACTGCTCATGGCCTCACTCCCCCTTGTGCTATTCCCGGACTCACTCCCACTCGTGCTGCTCCAGGATTCACTCCCCCTCACACTGCTCCTGGACTCACTTGTCCTCACACTGCTCCCAGACTCACTCCCCCTTTAGATTAGATTAGACTTACAGTGTGGAAACAGGCCCTTCGGCCCAACAAGTCCACACCGACCCGCCGAAGCGCAACCCACCCATACCCCTACATTTACCCCTTACCCAGCACTACGGGCAATTTAGCATGGCCAATTCACCTGACCCGCACATCTTTGTGACTGTGGGAGGAAACCGGAGCACCCGGAGGAAACCCACGCAGACACGGGGAGAATGTGCAAACTCCACACAGTCAGTCGCCTGAGTCGGGAATTGAACCCGGGTCTCCAGGCGCTGTGAGGCAGCAGTGCTAACCACTGTGCCACCGTGCTGTGCTATTCCCGTACTCACTCCCACTCGTGCTGCTTCTGGACTCACTCCCCCTCACACTGCTCCTGGACTCACTCCCCCTCACACTGCTCCTGGACTCACTCCCCCTCGCACTGTTCCTGGCCTCACTCCCCCTTGTGCTGCTCCCGGACTCACTCCCCCTCGTGCTCCTGGATTCACGCCCCCTTAAACTGCTCCTGGACTCAATCCCCTTCGTGCTGCTCCTGGACTCACTCCCCCTCACACTGCTCCTGGACTCACTCTCCCTCACGCTGCTCCTGGACTCATTCCCCCTCACACTGCTCCAGGATTCACTCCCTCTCGCACCGCTCCTGGACTCACTCCCGTTCGTGCTGCTCCAGGACTCACTCCCCCTCTCACTGCTCCAGGATTCACTCCCCCTCACGCTGCTCCTGGACTCACTCCCCCTCTCACTGCTCCGGGAATCACTCTCCCTCACACTGCTCCAGGATTCACTTCCACTCACACTGCTCCTGGAATCACTCCCCATTGTGCTGATCACGGAATCACTCCCCCTCATGCTGTTCCTGGACTCACTCCCCCTGACACTGCTCCTGGAATCACTCCCCCTCATGCTCCTGGACTCACTATACCTCACACTGCTCTCAGACTCACTCGTCCTCACACTGCTCGTGGCCTCACTCCCCCTTGTGCTATTCCCGGACTCACTCCCACTCGTGCTTCTCCAGGATTCACTCCCCCTCACACTGCTACTGGGCTCACTCCCCGTCACACTGCTCTGAGACTCACTCCCCTTCACACTGCTCCTGGACTCACTCCCTCTCGCACTGCTCTGAGACTTACTCCTCCTTGTGCTGCTCTCGGAATCACTGCCCCTCGTGCTGCTCCTGGACTCACTCCCACTCACACTGCTCCTGGACTCACTCCACTTCGTGCTGCTCTCGGACTCACTCCCCCTCACACTGCTCCAGGATTCACTCCCCCTCACACTGCTCCTGGACTCACTCCTCCTCATGCTGCTCCTGGCCTCACTCTCCCTCACGTTGCTCCAGCATTCACTCCCCCTCACACTGCTCCGGGACTCACTCCCCCTCACACTGCTCCGGGACTCACTCCCCCTCACACCGCTTCTGAACTCAGTCCCCTTCACGCTGCTCCTGGATTCACTTCCCATCTCACTGCTCCCGGACTCGCTCTACCTCACACTGCTCCCAGACTCACTCCCCCTCACACTGCTCCTGGACTCACAACCCCTCACACTGCTCCCAGACTCACTCCCCCTCACACTGCTCCCAGACTCACTCATCCTCACACTGCTCGTGGACTCACTCCCCTTCGTGCTGCTCCTGGACTCACTCCCCCTCACACCACTCCAGGACTCACTCCCCCTCTCACTGCAACAGGATTCACTCCCCCTCACTCTGCTCCTGGACTCACTCCCCCTCGCACTGTTCCTGGCCTCACTCCCCCTTGTGCTGCTCCCGGACTCACTCCCCATCGTGCTCCTGAATTCACGCCCCCTCACACTGCTCCTGGACTCAATCCCCCTCACACTGCTCCTGGACTCAATCCCCCTCACACTGCTCCTGGACTCACTCCACCTCACACTGTTCTTGGACTCACTCCCCTCACACTGCTCTGAGACTCACTCCCCCTCGCCCTGCTCTGAGACTCACTCCCCCTCACACTGTTCCTCGACTCACACCCCCTCGCCCTGCTCTGACACTCACTCCCCCTCACACTGTTCCTGGAGTCTCTCCCCCTCGCACAGCTCCGAGACTCACTCCCCCTCGTGCTGCTCTCGGAATCACTCCCCCTCATGCTGTTCCTGTAATCACTCCCCCCACACTGCTCCTGGACTCATTCCACTTCACACTGATCCTGGACTCACTCCACCTCACACTGCTCCCAAACACACTCGTCCTCACACTGTTCCTGGCCTCACTCCCCCTCATGCTCCTGGATTCACTCCCCCTCACACTGCTCCAGGATTCACTCCCACTCACACTGCTCCTGGACTCACTCCTCCTCAAACTGCTCCTGGACCTAGTCCCCCTCACACTGCTCTCGGAATCACTCCCCCTCATGCTGTTCCTGGAATCACTCCCCCTTACACTGCTCCTGGACTCACTCCCCCTCATGCTCCTGGACTCACTCCACTTCACACTGTTCCTAGCCGCACTTCCCCTCGTGCTGCTCCTGGATTCACGCCCCCTCACAGTGCTCCAGGATTCACTCCCACTCACACTGCTCCTGGACCTAGTCCCCCTCACACTGCTCCTGGACTCACTCACCCTCACACTGCTCCAGGATTCACTCCCCCTCACAGTGCTCCTGTACCTACTCGTCCTCACACTGCTCCTGGACTCACTCCCCTTCGTGCTGCTCTCTGAATCACTCCCCCTCTTGCTGTTCCTGGACTCACTCCCCCTTACACTGTTCCTGGACTCACTCCCCTTCGTGCTGCTCTCTGAATCACTCCCCCTCATGCTGCTCCTGGAATCACTCCCCCTCATGCTCCTGGACTCACTCCACCTCACACTGCTCCCAGACTCACTCGTCCTCACACTGCTCGTGGCCTCACTCCCCCTCATGCTGCTCCGGGACTCACTCCCCACCACACTGCTCCGGGACTCACTCCCCCTCATGCTGCTCCGGGACTCATTACCCCCCACACTGCTCCGGGTCTCACTCCCCCCCACACTGCTCCTGGTCTTCACTCCCCCTCACACTGCTTCTGGTCTCACTTTCCCTCACACTGCTTCTGGACTCACTCCCCGTCACACTGCTCCTGGACTCACTCCCTCTCGCACTGCTCTGAGACTCACTCCACTTCGTGCTGCTCCCGGACTCACTCGCCCTCACACTGCTCCAGGATTCACTCCCCCTCACACTGCTCCTGGATTCATTCCTCCTCATGTTGCTCCTTGCCTCACTCTCCCTCACATTGCTCCTGGATTCACTCTCCCTCAACTGCTCTTGGAGTCACTCCCCCTCATGCTGCTCCGGGAGTCACTCCCTCTCACACTGCTTCGGGACTCACTCCCCGTCACACTGCTCCAGGATTCACTCCCCTTCACACTGCTCCTGGACTCACTATCCCTCACACTGCTTCTGGACTCACTCACCCTCGTGCTGCTCCTGGACTCACTCCCCCTTACACTGCTCCTGGACTAACTCCCCCTCGCACTGTTCCTAGCCTCACTCCCCCTTGTGCTGCGCCCGGACTCACTCCCCATCGTGCTCCTGGATTCACGCCCCCTCACACTGCTCCTGGACTCAATCCCCTTCGTGCTACTCCCTGACTCTCTCCCCCTCACACTGCTCCAGGATTCACTCCTACTCACACTGTTCCTGGCCTCACTCACCCTCGTGCTGCTCCCGGACTCACTCCCCCTCATGCTGCTCCTGGATTCACGCCCCCTCACACTGCTCCTGGGCTCACTCCCCCTCACACAGTTCCTCGAATCACACCCCCTCGCCCTGCTCTGAGATTCACTCCCCCTCACACTGCTCCTGGAGTCTCTCCCCCTCGCACAGCTCCGAGACTCACTCCCCCTCATGCTGCTCTCGGAATCACTCCCCCTCATGCTGTTCCTGGACTCACTCCCCCATACGCTGTTCCTGGGCTCACTCCACCTCACACTGCTCGTGGCCTCACTCCCCCTCATGCTGCTCCGGGACTCACTTCCCCTCACACTGCTTCTGGTCTCAGTCCCCTTCACGCTGCTCCTGGACTCACTCCCTCTCGCACTGCTCTGAGACTCACTCCACTTCGTGTTGCTCCCGGACTCACTCCCCCTCACACTGCTCCAGGATTCTTTCTCCCTCTCACACTGCTTCGGGACTCAATCCCCTTCGTGCTGCTCCCTGACTCTCTCCCCCTCACACTGCTCTAGGATTCACTCCCACTCACACTGCTCCTGGACTCACTCCCCCTCACACTGCTCCTGGAGTCAGTCCCCCTCACACTGCCCCTGTTTCTACTCCCCCTCACACTGCTCCTGGACTCACTCCACCTCACACTGCTCTCAGACTCACTTGTCCTCACACTGCTCGTGCCCTCACTCCCCCTTGTGCTATTCCCGGACTCACTCCCACTCGTGCTGCTCCAGGTTTCAATCCCCCTCACACTGCTCCTGGACTCACTCCCCCTCATGTTGCTCCGGGACTCACTCCCGCTCACACTGCTTCTGGACTCACTCACCCTCGCACTGTTCCTGGACTCACTCCACCTCACACTTCTCCCAGACTCACTTGTCCTCACACTGCTCATGGCCTCACTCCCCCTTGTGCTCCTCCCGGACGCACTCCTCCTCGTGCTCCTGGATTCATGCCCCCTCACACTGCTCCTGGACTCAATACCCTTCGTGCTGCTCCCGGACTCACTTCCCCTCACACTGCTCCTGGACTCACTCCTCCTCAAACTGCTCCTGGACCTAGTCCCCCTCACACTGCTCCTGCACTCACTCACCCTCACACTGCTCTCGGAATCACTCCCCCTCACACTGCTCCTGCACTCACTCACCCTCACACTGCTCCTGGACTCACTCCCCCTCATGCTCCTGGACTCACTCCACTTCACACTGTTCCTAGCCGCACTTCCCCTCGTGCTGCTCCTGGATTCACGCCCCCTCACAGTGCTCCAGGATTCACTCCCACTCACACTGCTCCTGGACCTAGTCCCCCTCACACTGCTCCTGGACTCACTCACCCTCACACTGCTCCAGGATTCACTCCCCCTCACAGTGCTCCTGTACCTACTCGTCCTCACACTGCTCCTGGACTCACTCCCCTTCGTGCTGCTCTCTGAATCACTCCCCCTCTTGCTGTTCCTGGACTCACTCCCCCTTACACTGTTCCTGGACTCACTCCCCTTCGTGCTGCTCTCTGAATCACTCCCCCTCATGCTGCTCCTGGAATCACTCCCCCTCATGCTCCTGGACTCACTCCACCTCACACTGCTCCCAGACTCACTCGTCCTCACACTGCTCGTGGCCTCACTCCCCCTCATGCTGCTCCGGGACTCACTCCCCACCACACTGCTCCGGGACTCACTCCCCCTCATGCTGCTCCGGGACTCATTACCCCCCACACTGCTCCGGGTCTCACTCCCCCCCACACTGCTCCTGGTCTTCACTCCCCCTCACACTGCTTCTGGTCTCACTTTCCCTCACACTGCTTCTGGACTCACTCCCCGTCACACTGCTCCTGGACTCACTCCCTCTCGCACTGCTCTGAGACTCACTCCACTTCGTGCTGCTCCCGGACTCACTCGCCCTCACACTGCTCCAGGATTCACTCCCCCTCACACTGCTCCTGGATTCATTCCTCCTCATGTTGCTCCTTGCCTCACTCTCCCTCACATTGCTCCTGGATTCACTCTCCCTCAACTGCTCTTGGAGTCACTCCCCCTCATGCTGCTCCGGGAGTCACTCCCTCTCACACTGCTTCGGGACTCACTCCCCGTCACACTGCTCCAGGATTCACTCCCCTTCACACTGCTCCTGGACTCACTATCCCTCACACTGCTTCTGGACTCACTCACCCTCGTGCTGCTCCTGGACTCACTCCCCCTTACACTGCTCCTGGACTAACTCCCCCTCGCACTGTTCCTAGCCTCACTCCCCCTTGTGCTGCGCCCGGACTCACTCCCCATCGTGCTCCTGGATTCACGCCCCCTCACACTGCTCCTGGACTCAATCCCCTTCGTGCTACTCCCTGACTCTCTCCCCCTCACACTGCTCCAGGATTCACTCCTACTCACACTGTTCCTGGCCTCACTCACCCTCGTGCTGCTCCCGGACTCACTCCCCCTCATGCTGCTCCTGGATTCACGCCCCCTCACACTGCTCCTGGGCTCACTCCCCCTCACACAGTTCCTCGAATCACACCCCCTCGCCCTGCTCTGAGATTCACTCCCCCTCACACTGCTCCTGGAGTCTCTCCCCCTCGCACAGCTCCGAGACTCACTCCCCCTCATGCTGCTCTCGGAATCACTCCCCCTCATGCTGTTCCTGGACTCACTCCCCCATACGCTGTTCCTGGGCTCACTCCACCTCACACTGCTCGTGGCCTCACTCCCCCTCATGCTGCTCCGGGACTCACTTCCCCTCACACTGCTTCTGGTCTCAGTCCCCTTCACGCTGCTCCTGGACTCACTCCCTCTCGCACTGCTCTGAGACTCACTCCACTTCGTGTTGCTCCCGGACTCACTCCCCCTCACACTGCTCCAGGATTCTTTCTCCCTCTCACACTGCTTCGGGACTCAATCCCCTTCGTGCTGCTCCCTGACTCTCTCCCCCTCACACTGCTCTAGGATTCACTCCCACTCACACTGCTCCTGGACTCACTCCCCCTCACACTGCTCCTGGAGTCAGTCCCCCTCACACTGCCCCTGTTTCTACTCCCCCTCACACTGCTCCTGGACTCACTCCACCTCACACTGCTCTCAGACTCACTTGTCCTCACACTGCTCGTGCCCTCACTCCCCCTTGTGCTATTCCCGGACTCACTCCCACTCGTGCTGCTCCAGGTTTCAATCCCCCTCACACTGCTCCTGGACTCACTCCCCCTCATGTTGCTCCGGGACTCACTCCCGCTCACACTGCTTCTGGACTCACTCACCCTCGCACTGTTCCTGGACTCACTCCACCTCACACTTCTCCCAGACTCACTTGTCCTCACACTGCTCATGGCCTCACTCCCCCTTGTGCTCCTCCCGGACGCACTCCTCCTCGTGCTCCTGGATTCATGCCCCCTCACACTGCTCCTGGACTCAATACCCTTCGTGCTGCTCCCGGACTCACTTCCCCTCACACTGCTCCTGGACTCACTCCTCCTCAAACTGCTCCTGGACCTAGTCCCCCTCACACTGCTCCTGCACTCACTCACCCTCACACTGCTCTCGGAATCACTCCCCCTCACACTGCTCCTGCACTCACTCACCCTCACACTGCTCCTGGACTCACTCCCCCTCATGCTCCTGGACTCACTCCACTTCACACTGTTCCTAGCCGCACTTCCCCTCGTGCTGCTCCTGGATTCACGCCCCCTCACAGTGCTCCAGGATTCACTCCCACTCACACTGCTCCTGGACCTAGTCCCCCTCACACTGCTCCTGGACTCACTCACCCTCACACTGCTCCAGGATTCACTCCCCCTCACAGTGCTCCTGTACCTACTCGTCCTCACACTGCTCCTGGACTCACTCCCCTTCGTGCTGCTCTCTGAATCACTCCCCCTCTTGCTGTTCCTGGACTCACTCCCCCTTACACTGTTCCTGGACTCACTCCCCTTCGTGCTGCTCTCTGAATCACTCCCCCTCATGCTGCTCCTGGAATCACTCCCCCTCATGCTCCTGGACTCACTCCACCTCACACTGCTCCCAGACTCACTCGTCCTCACACTGCTCGTGGCCTCACTCCCCCTCATGCTGCTCCGGGACTCACTCCCCACCACACTGCTCCGGGACTCACTCCCCCTCATGCTGCTCCGGGACTCATTACCCCCCACACTGCTCCGGGTCTCACTCCCCCCCACACTGCTCCTGGTCTTCACTCCCCCTCACACTGCTTCTGGTCTCACTTTCCCTCACACTGCTTCTGGACTCACTCCCCGTCACACTGCTCCTGGACTCACTCCCTCTCGCACTGCTCTGAGACTCACTCCACTTCGTGCTGCTCCCGGACTCACTCGCCCTCACACTGCTCCAGGATTCACTCCCCCTCACACTGCTCCTGGATTCACTCTCCCTCAACTGCTCTTGGAGTCACTCCCCCTCATGCTGCTCCGGGAGTCACTCCCTCTCACACTGCTTCGGGACTCACTCCCCGTCACACTGCTCCAGGATTCACTCCCCTTCACACTGCTCCTGGACTCACTATCCCTCACACTGCTTCTGGACTCACTCACCCTCGTGCTGCTCCTGGACTCACTCCCCCTTACACTGCTCCTGGACTAACTCCCCCTCGCACTGTTCCTAGCCTCACTCCCCCTTGTGCTGCGCCCGGACTCACTCCCCATCGTGCTCCTGGATTCACGCCCCCTCACACTGCTCCTGGACTCAATCCCCCTCACACTGCTCCTGGAGTCAGTCCCCCTCACACTGCCCCTGTTTCTACTCCCCCTCACACTGCTCCTGGACTCACTCCACCTCACACTGCTCTCAGACTCACTTGTCCTCACACTGCTCGTGCCCTCACTCCCCCTTGAGCTATTCCCGGACTCACTCCCACTCGTGCTGCTCCAGGTTTCAATCCCCCTCACACTGCTCCTGGACTCACTCCCCCTCATGTTGCTCCGGGACTCACTCCCGCTCACACTGCTTCTGGACTCACTCACCCTCGCACTGTTCCTGGACTCACTCCACCTCACACTTCTCCCAGACTCACTTGTCCTCACACTGCTCATGGCCTCACTCCCCCTTGTGCTCCTCCCGGACGCACTCCTCCTCGTGCTCCTGGATTCATGCCCCCTCACACTGCTCCTGGACTCAATACCCTTCGTGCTGCTCCCGGACTCACTTCCCCTCACACTGCTCCTGGACTCACTCCCCCTCTCACTGCCGTTGGACTCACTCCCCCTCACACTGCTTCTGGCCTCACTCCCCCTTGTGCTGCGCCCGGACTCACTCCTCCTCGTGCTCCTGGACTCACTCCCCCTCACACTGCTCCTGGACTCAATCCCCTTCACACTGTTCCTGGCCTCACTCACCCTCGTGCTGCTCCAGGATTCACTCCCACTCACACTGCTCCTGGACTCACTCCCCCTCACACAGTTCCTCGAATCACACCCCCTCGCCCGGCTCTGACACTTACTCCCCCTCACACTGCTCCTGGAGTCTCTCCCCCTCGCACAGCACCGAGACTCACTCCCCCTCGTGCTGCTCTCGGAATCACTCCTCCTCATGCTGTTCCTGGACTCACTCCCCCTTACACTGTTCCTGGGCTCACTCCACCTCACACTGCTCCCAGACTCACTCGTCCTCACACTGCTCGTGGCCTCACTCTTCCTCATGCTGCTCCGGGACTCACTCCCCCTCACACTGCTCTGAGACTCACTCCACTTCGTGTTGCTCCCGGACTCACTCCCCCTCACACTGCTCCAGGATTCACTCCCCCTCACACTGCTCCTGGACTCAATCCCCTTCGTGCTGCTCCTGAACTCACTCCCCCTCACACTGCTCCTGGACTCACTCCCCCTCACACTGCTCCTGGACTCACTCCCCCTCACACTGCTCCTGGACTCACTCACCCTCGTGCTGCTCCCGGACTCACTCCACCTCACACTTCTCCCAGACTCAATTGTCCTCACACTGCTCATGGCCTCACTCCCCTTGTGCTATTCCCGGACTCACTCTGAGTCGTGCTGCTCCAGGTTTCAATCCCCCTCACACTGCTCCTGGACTCACTCTCCCTCACACTGCTTCTGGACTCACTCCCCCTCACACTGCTCTCAGACTCACTCGTCCTCACACTGCTCCTGGCCTCACTCCCCCTTGTGCTCCTCCCGGTCGCATTCCTCCTCGTGCTCCAGGATTCTCTCCCCCTCACACTGCTTCTGAACTCACTCCTCCTCACACTGCTCCTGGACCTAGTCCCCCTCACACTGCTCCAGGATTCACTCCCCCTCATGCTGCTCCTGGACTCACTCTCCCTCACGCTGCTACTGGACTCACTCCCCCTCATGCTGCTCCTGGACTCATTCCCCCTCACACTGCTCCTGGACTCACTCCCCCTCTCACTGCTCCGGGAATCACTCTCCCTCACACTGCTCCAGGATTCACTTCCACTCACACTGCTCCTGGAATCACTCCCCATTGTGCTGATCACGGAATCACTCCCCATCATGCTGTTCCTGGACTCACTCCCCCTGACACTGCTCCTGGAATCACTCCCCCTCATGCTCCTGGACTCACTATACCTCACACTGCTCTCAGACTCACTCGTCCTCTCACTGCTCGTGGCCTCACTCCCCCTTGTGCTATTCCCGGACTCACTCCCACTCATGCTTCTCCAGGATTCACTCTCCCTCACGCTGCTCCTGGACTCACTCCCCCTCACACTGTTCCTTGACTCACACCCCCTCGCCCTGCTCTGAGGCTCACTCCCCCTTTCACTGCTCCTGGAGTCTCTCCCCCTCGCACAGCTCCGAGACTCACTCCCCTCGTGCTGCTCTCGGAATCACTCCCCCTCATGCTGCTCCTGGACTCACTCCCGCTTACACTGTTCCAGAACTCACTCCCCCTCACACTGCTCCTGGACTCACTCCCCCTCACACTGCTCCCAGACTCACTCCACCTCACACTGCTCCCAGACTCACTCGTCCTCACACTGCTCGTGGCCTCACTCCCCCTTGTGCTATTCCCGGACTCACTCCCACTCGTGCTGCTCCAGAATTCACTCCCCCTCACACTGCTCCTGGACTCACTCCTCCTCATGCTGCTACTGGACTCACTCCCCCTCGCACTGCTCTGAGACTCACTCCCCCTCACACTGCTCCTGGACTCAATCCCCTTCGTGCTGCTTCCGGACTCACTCCCCCTCACACTGCTCCTGGACTCACTCCCCCTCATGCTGCTCCAGGACTCACTCCCCCTCTCACTGCTGCAAGACTCACACCCCCTCGTGCTGCTCTCAGAATCACTCCCCTTCGTGCTGCTCCTGGACTCACTCCCCTTCACACTGCTCCCTGACTCACTCCCCCTTCGTGCTGCTCCTGGACTCACTCCCCCTCGTGCTGCTCCTGGACTCACTCTCCCTCATACTGCTTCTGGACTCACTCTCGCTCAAGCTGCTCCTGGACTCACTCCCCCTGACACTGCTCCTGGACTCACTCCCCCTCACACTGCTCCTGGACTCACTCCCCCTCGTGCTGCTCCTGGGCTCACTCTCCCTCACGCTGCTCATAGACTCACTCTCGTTCACGCTGCTCCTAGACGCACTCCCCCTCACACTGTTCCTGGACTCACTCCCCCTCGTGCTGCTCCGGTACTCACTCTCCCTCACACTGCTCCTGGACTCAATCCCCTTCGTGCTGCTCCCAGACTCACTCCAGCTCACACTGCCCAGGACTCACTCCCCCTCACACTGCTCCTGGACTCACTCTCCCTGTGCTGCACCCGGACTCACTCCCCCTCACACTGTTCCAGGAATCACTCCGCCTTGTGCTGCACCCGGACTCACTCCACGCCGTGTTCCTGGACTCACTCCCCTTCACACTGCTCCAGGATTCACTCCCCCTCACACTGCTCCTGGACTCACTCCCCCTCACACTGCTCCTGGACTCACTCCCCCTCACACTGCTCCTGGACTCACTCACTTGCGTACCAAACTACCTAAGGAGCAAGCGATCGATCGAGCTAAGCAATTCCTCAACCTTTGGATCAGATCTTCGCTCTGTCGTCCTGCACATCAAGTTGCGAAAGGTGCTGGACAATTAAACAACTCAATGTAGGGTGTAGGTCCACAAATACGCCATTCCCAATGATGGAAGGGCCCAGCACATCAGGGCGGAAGCTTTCACAGCAATCGAAGTGCCAAGGGAATGGTCCATCTCAGCTTCCTCCGGTGGTCCCCAGCAAGACCGTTACTCATCTTTAGCCAGCTCGATTCACTCCATGTGATACCAAGAAAAGGTTCGGAGCACTGGGAATTGGAAAGACTATGGGCCCTGACAATATTCCGGCCATAATACTGGTGATCCACAACTTTCCATTCCCATAGCCAAGCTGCTCCAGCACAGTGATAATACTGGCATCTTCCCAACAATACAGAAAATTGCCCAGGTATGTCCTGTACACAATAAGCAGGGCAAATCCAACCCACTGGTTACCGCCCATCCAGTCTGCTCGCGATCACCAGTAAAGTGCTATCAAGCAATAACCTGTTCAGTGATGTCCAGTGTAGGTTCCACAAGGGCTACTCAACCCCTGACCTCATTATAACCTTGGTTCAAACATGGACAAAAGAGCTGAATTCGAGAGGCGAGGCGTGAGTGACAGCTCTTGACCGCAAGGCCGCATTTGACCAACAAGCCAGAAGAAAACTGGAATCTATGGAAATCAGGGACAAACACTACACTGATTGGAGTCAGACCTGACACAAGGGAAGATAGTCATTTCCTCAGTAATAACGTGTTCAACTCAGGTACCTTCCCTCAGATGGGAAAGGTAGGACAAACAAATCCAGACTTCCCTGGATGGCAAAATTAACATTAGAAAGGAAAAGGTGTGCTTCTAACTGATGTAAGGCAGAGTATACCAAGAGTCATGTCAAAAGGCCTGGGGCGAGGTGGTAAAGAAAATCAGAGACACAAGGAGAACCAATGAGACAAACCTAGCAGCTTAAGTAAATGCAAACCCCAAAGTCTTTGTTAAGCAGATCAAGAGTAAGAGAGTGGATAAAGGCTAATTAGGGGCAGTCAGAGAACAAAATGTGGCTTAACAGCTGCAGGCAGTGGGCATGGCTGATGTGTTCAATTAATACTGTCTTTACAAACTAGGTGTATGCTGTCCAGGCCGTGGTGACAGAGCAGGAAACTGTAACTAGAAAGGTTCACAATTAACAATGAGGAAGTGTTCAATAGATTGATCAGACTTACCGTTGGAAAGGGACTGGGACTGGGACTGGGACTGGATGAGCTGCATCCAAGAATTTTGGAGAGAGTGAGGGTAGAGTGAAAGTGGGGGCACTCATGATTTTATAAGATCGCTCCTCAGCCTCCTCCATTCCAAGGGAAAAAATGATCTGGCTCTAGGTGTGCGAGTTTACAGATGACACAAAACTTGGAAGAATTGTAAACTGTGTGGAACTCCGAACAGGACATTGATAAGTTGGTGCATTGGACAGGTAGGTGGAAGATGAGGTTCAATATAGAGAACTAAGAGGTGATGCAGTTTGGTGGGAAGACTCTGAAATAGAGGGTGCAGTTCTGAAGGGGGTGCAGAGGCAGAGAGACCTGGGTGTTCCTGTGCTCAGGTCATTGATAGCAGCAGAGCAGGTGGAGAGAGCAGTTAATCAAGTATACAGTGTCCTCAGCTTTATTACCAGGGACAGAGAGCGATAGAGCAAGGAAGTGATATTGAACTTGTACAAGGTACGTGTTAGACATCAGCTGGAGTACGGTATCCAGTTGTAGGTACCACACTATAGGGTGGATGTGAATACACTGGAGAGCGTGTGGAAGGAGTTTACTGGAATGATTCTCGGAATGAGAAACTTCAGTAATGAGGATAGCTCAAAGAAGTTGAGACGTTGTCCTTGGGGAGAAGAAGGTTCAGAGGAGATTTGATGCATGTTTCAAAATCATGACTGGGCTGGACAGAGTGTATCATGGGAAGCTGATCCCACTCGTAAAAGATAAAAGAACAGGAGGGCATAGGTTTAAGAGATGTGTATATGACGCAAGGGTGATGCGAGAAAATACCATTTCGACACAGTGAGTAGTTAGGGTCTGGAAATGTAGAGGGAGCAGGTTAAATTGAAACATTCAAGAGGCATTGGATGATTATTTGGATAGAAATGGAGTGCAGGGATCTGGGGAAAAGACTGGGGATTGGTTCATGGAAACAGAGCCAGTAGAGCACAATGGGCCAAATGGCCTCCATCTGCACTACAATAATTCTGTGTTTCTAGTCTGTCCCTTTCAGAAAATCTTCAGACTGATCCCCCCCCAATCCCACTGTCCCGGCCGTAATAGGGAGAGTGCACTGGAATCAGGGCCCACTATTTCACAAGAATGAAATCTGACCAAAGTAATCTCGGATTATTATCAACTGGGACTAGTTAGTGTAGAAGACAAGGTTTCATCAAGGAACAAAATAACTTAACTATCACAACCAACGTATCCTCGAACTTGTGTCAATAAAACGTGTGGAGAAAGTGAGGACTGCAGGTACAAGAGAGTTAGAGTTGAAACGTGTGGTGTTGGAAAAGCACAGCAGGTCAGGCAGCATCCGAGGAGCAGGAAAATCAACATTTCGGGCATAATCCCTTCTCTCAACTTGGTGGCTGGCCAATTGGACTTAGATCTTGATTTGAATATTGGAACTTGTGCATCTTCAAATGTTCTTTCTTTTCCAATTAAAGAGACAGGGAGAGAGGTTTTCCTTACATCCAGGTTCACAGTTTAGCAGGAAGAGGTCTACCATATAAGGCAAAATGAGGAGAATGCGTTTCCCTCAGAGATTGTTTGTTTATGAAACTCTCTGTTCCCTGGACCATGCTGGAGGCTGTATCATTCAATATTGGTACAGCTAAGATTGATAGTTTTTTTGAACAATAAGGGAGTCAGATGGTGGCAGGGTGAGAAAGGAAAGTGAAGATGAGGCCACAAACAGATCGGCCATGGTCTTACTGACTGACAGAGAGGGGCTGAATTGCCTCATCCTGTGGTGAGAGTGAGGACCCGGGGGCTGCCGGGAAAGTCCGTGGCCTCCATTTTGCAGCAGCAGTGGGAGCAGTAAGAGGGCTGCTGCCAAGGTAAACGTTTCCATATCAGCAGCAGAGCTGGCTGGGAGCAGTCGGATTGCGCTCTGAGAAGGCCAGTGAACTGATATGTTTGGCCAGTGGTGAAACGCAAGGCACTACACATACAGAGTCTCCCACCCGCCCTCCTCCTCTAACCCCAAAAAAACTCTCTGTGGTGTGTTGATAAGGTAAGGATTTTCTATTTCATTTTTATCATGTGATTAGTAATTTGCTTTTCTTTTTTCATTTATCAATTATTTGATACTATAATTGGACTAAGTTAAGCTTAAGATTAAAAATGGCAGGAGATCCCAGAGCCGTGTTCAGCTCCTCTAGCTCCGTGTGAGAGCACAGGGACATGGCTGATGCCCCGGACTCCTTCACGTGCAGGAAGTGTGTCCAGCTGCAGCTCTTGTTAGACCGCATCATGGCTGTGGAGCTGTGGATGGACTCACTTTGGAGCATCCGTGACATTGAGGGGGATCGTGGATAGCACATTGAGTGAGTTGGTCACACCGGAGATAAGGATTGCTGAGGGAGGAAGGGAATGGGTGACCAAAAGACAGAGAAAGAGCAGGAAGGAAGTGCAGGTGTCCCCTGCGGTCATCTCCCTCCAAAACGGGTATACTGTTTTGGATACTGTTGGGGGAGATGGCTCACCGGGGGAAGGCAACATTGGAGCCGAAAATGTGTTGCTGGAAAAGTGCAGCAGGTCAGGCAGCATCCGAGGAACAGGAGAGTTGATGTTTCGGGCATGAGCCCTCCTTCAGGATGATTTCTTGAAGAAGGGCTCATGCCCGAAATGTCGACTCTCCTGCTCCTTGGATGCTGCCTGACCTGCTGCGCTTTTCCAGCAACACATTTTCGGCTCTGATCTCCAGCATCTGCAGTCCTCACTTTCTCCTAGAAGCCAACATTAGCCAGGTTCATGGCACCGTGGCTGGCTCTGCTGTACAGAAGGGCAGGAGAAAGAGTGGAAGGGCTATAATCAGAGGGGATTCAATTATAAGAGGAGTAGGTAGGTGGTTGAAAATGAGACTCCTGAATGGTACGTTGCCTCCCAGGTGTACGGGTCAGGGATGTGTCAGATTGGCTGCAGAACATTCTAGAGCGGGGGGGGGGGGGGGGGGGGGGGGGGTGAACAGTCAGTTGTCATGGTAATTTAGGCACCAATGTTACAGGTAAAAAAACAGATGAGGTCCTACAGGAATAATGAATGGAGTGAAGAGCCAAGTTAAAAAGTAGGAGCTCAGAGGTGGTAATGCCAGGATTGCTACCAGTGCCACATGCTAGTCAGAATAGAAATGAAAGAATAAGCAGGATGAATGCATGGCTTGAGAGATGGTGCAGGAGGGAGGGGTTCAGATTTCGGGACATTGGGACAAGGTGGGACTATTACAAATTGGACAGTCTACACCTGGACTGAATTGGAACCAATGTCCTTGGGAATGCTTTTGCTAACTCTGTTAGGGAGGGTTTAAACTAATAGGGCAAAGGGATGGGAACCAAATGAGGAGGTTAATGGACAGGAAGGAGATAGTAACTAAAGCCTGTAAGGAACTAGATAATAGAGTCAGCGTGACTAAGGGCAAGAGTAGGCAGGGAACAGATGATGAATGCAGAGGGGACTGGTGATCTGAGGTATATTTATTTTAATGCAAGAGGTGTAGTCGGTAAGGCAGAGGAACTTAGGGCTTGGATTAGTACCTGGGCATATGATGTTATTGCTATTACTGAGACTCGGTTGAGGAAAGGGCATGATTGGTAACTAAATATCCCAGGATATTGATGCTTCAGGCGAGATGGAGAAGGAGGTAAAAGGGGTGGAGGAGTTGCATTACTGGCTAGAGAGGATAGCACAGCTGTGCTGAAGGAGGGCACTATGGAGGACTCGAGCAGTGAGGCAATATGGACAGAGCTCCGAAATAGGATGGGTGCGGTAACAATGTTGGGGCTGTACTACAGGCCTCCCAACAGCGAGCGTGAGATAGAGGTACAAATATGTAGGCAGATTATGGAAATATTTAGGAGCAACAGGGTGGTGGTGGTGGTGGGAGATTTTAATTTTCCCAACATTGCCTGGAATTTACTCAGTGTTAGAGGTTTAGATGGAGCAGGTTTTGTAAGGAGCATCCAGGAAAGTTTTGTTGAGCAAGTATGTAAACACCCCAACTTGGGAAGAGGCCATACTGGACCTGGTGTTGGGGAATCAACCAGCCAGGTGGCTGAAGTTTCAGTTTGGGATTACTTTGGGAATAGTGATCACAATTCATTACGTTTTAGAACACTCATGGACAAAGATGAGAGTGCAAACTTCGGCAGGAGCTAGGGAATGGGGATTGGTAGCATAGAACATAGAACATTACAGCACTTTACAGGCCCTTCGGTCCTCAATGTTGGGCCGACCTGTGAAACCGATCTGAGGCCCATCTAACCTACACTATTCCATTATCATCCATATGTTTATCCAATGACCATTGAAATGCCCTTTACGTTGACAAGTCTACTACTGTTGCAGGCAGTGCGTTCCAAGCCCTTACTACTCTCTCAGTAAAGAAACTACCCCTGACTTCTGTCCTATATCTATCACCCTTCAATTTAAAGTTATGTCCCCACGTGCCAGCCATCACTATCTGAGGATAAAGACTCCCACTGTCTACCCTATCTAGTCTTCTGATCATCTTGCATGTCTCTATTCGGTCATCTCTCAACCTTCTTCTCTCGAATGAAAACAGCCTCAAGTCCCTCAGCCTTTCCTCGTAAGACCTTCCCTCCATACCAGGCAACATCCTGGTAAATCTCCTCTGCACCCATGCCAAAGCTTCCACATCCTTCCTATACTACAGCGACCAGAACTGTACGCAATACTCCAAAGTGCGGCCGCACCAGTTTTGTACAGCTGCAGCATGACCTCCTGGCTCCAAAACTCAATCCCTCTATCAATAAAAACTAACACATCGTATGTCTTCTTAACAACCCTATCAACCTGGGTGGCAACTTTCAGGGATCTATGTACATGGACAGTGAGATCTCTCTGCCCACCTACACTTCCAATAATCTTACCATTAGCCCTGTACTCTGTATTCCTGTTACTCCTTCCAAAGTGAATCACCACACACCTTTCCACCTTTAAACTCCATTTGCCACCTCCCTGCCCAGCTCTGCAGCATATCTTTGCCCCTCTGTAACCTGCAATGTCCTTCAGCACTAACCACAACCCCACCAACCTTAACGCCTTCTGCAAATTTACTTACCCATCATTCTACGCTCTCATTCAGGTAATTTATACAAATGACAAATAGCAGTGGCCCAAAACAAACTCTTGTGGTACACCATTAGTAACTGAACTTCAGGATGAACATTTCCCATCAACCACCACCTTCTGGCTTGTTACAACTAGCCAATGTTCTGATCCAAACCGCTAAATCACACTCAATCCCATGCCTCTGTATTTTGTGCAATAGCCTACCATGGGGAACCTTATCAAACCCCTTACTGAAATCCATATACACCACATCAACTGCTTTACCCTCATCCACCTGTTTGGTCACCTTCTCAAAGAACTCAATAAGGTTTGTGAGGCACAACCCACCCTTCACAAAACTGTGTTGACTATCCCAAATCAAATTATTCCTTTCTAGATGATTATAAATCCTATCTCTTATAATCTTTTCCAATACTTCACCCACAACCGAAGTAAAGCTCACTGGTCTATAATTACCAGGGTTGTCTCTACTCCCCTTCTTGAACAAGGAAACAATATTTGCTATCCACCAGTCTTCTGGCACTATTCCTGTAGACAACGATGACATAAAGATCAAAGGTAACGGCTCTGTAATCTCCTTGCTTGCTTCCCAGAGAATCCTCGGATAAATCCCATCCGGCCCAGGGAATTTATCTATTTTCACACTTTTCAGAATTGCTAACACCTTTTCCTTACAAACCTCAAATCCAACTAATCTAATAGCCTGTATCTCAAAATTCATCTTGACAATATTGTCTTTTTCCTGTGTGAATACTGACTGAAAATATTTATTTAGCGGCTCTTCTATCTCATTGTACTCCACGCACAACTTTCCACTACTATCCTTGACTGGCCTGATATCTTACTGTCATCATTGTTTTATTCCTGACATACCTATAGAAAGCTTTAGGGTTTTCCATGATCTTATCTGCCGAAGATTTCTCATGTCCCCTCCTGGCTCATCTTGACTCTCTTTTTCAGCTGTTTGTGAGTAAATCCACGTTTAATATGTGGGAGGCTTTTAAAGAGAGTTTGATGAGAGTGCAAGACAGACATGTCCCTGTGAAAATGAGGTATAAAAATGGCAAAATTAGGGAACCGTGGATGGTAAGTGAAATTGGAGTCAAGAGTGTGGTGCTGGAAAAGCACAGCAGTTCAGGCAGCATCCGAGGAGCACCCTCCTCTCTGACCTATCACCTTTCCGCCCCATCTTCATCTACCTATCACATTCTCAGCTACCTTGGCCCCAGCCCCACCCCCATCCCATTTCTCTCTCAGCCCCCCAGCCCACAAGCCTCATTCCTAATGAAGGGCTTATGCCCAAAACATTGATTCTCCTGCTCCTCGGATGTTGCCTGACCTGTTGTGCTTTTCCAGCACCACACTCTCGGCTCTGATCTCCAGCATCACAGTCCACACTTTCTCCCATCAGGTGAAATTGTGAGACTAGCTAAGAGGAAAAAGGAAGCATACATAATGTCTAGGCGAATGAAAACAGACGAAGCGTTTGGAAGATTATTGGGAAAGTAGGACCAATCTGAAATGAGGAATTAAGAGGGCTACAAGGGGTCATGAAACATCTTTAGCAAACTGGGTTAAGAAAGGATTGGACCACTCAAGGACAAAGGAGGAAAGTTATGCCTGGAATCAGCGAAAATATATGAGATTCTTAATGAATACTTTGCGTCAGTATTCACCGAGAAGAGGGACACAAAAAATGTTGGGGTTTAGGGATAGATGTTTGATTACTTTAGATCAATTTGGCATAAGGAGGGAGGAAATGTTGGGTATTCTAAAAGGCAGAGCTGAAAATGTGTTGCTGGAAAAGCGCAGCAGATCAGGCAGCATCCAAGGAGCAGGAGAATCGACATTTCGGGCATGAGCCCTTCTTCAGGAATGAGGAAAGTGTGTCCAGCAGGCTAAGATAAAAGGTAGGGAGGAGGGACTTGGGGGAGGGGCGTTGGAAATGAGATAGGTTTCAAGGAGAAAGTGAGGACTGCAGATGCTGGAGATCAGAGCTGAAAATGTGTTGCTGGAAAAGTGCAGCAGCACATTTTCAGCTCTGATCTCCAGCTGCTGTGCTTTTCCAGCAACTCATTTTCAGCTCTGATCTCCAGCATCTGCAGTCCTCACTTTCTCCTATTCTAAAAGGCATTAAGGTGGATAAGTCCCCAGGGCAGAATGGGATCTATCCCAGATTTCTGAGGGAAGCAAGAAAGGAAATAGCTGGGGCCTTAACAGATTTCTTTGCAGCATCCTTGAACACAAGTGAGGTCCCGGAGGACTAGAAAATTGCTAACGTTGTTCATTCATTTAAGAAGGGTATCAGGGATAATCCAAGTAATTATTGACCAGTGAGCCTGACGTCTGTGAGAGGGAAGCTGCTGGAGAAGATACTGAGGGATAGGATCTACTTACATTTGGAAGAGAATAGGCTGATCGGAGATAGGCAGCATGGTTTTGTGCAGGGAAGGTCATGCCTTACCAATGTAATAGAATTCTTTGAAGAAGTGACAAAGTTGATTGATGAGGGAAGGGCTGTAGATAGCATATACATGGACTTTAGTAAAGTGTGATAAGGTTCTCCATGGTAGGTTGATGGAGAAAGTGAAGTTGCATAGGGTCCAGAATGTACTAACTCGATGTCTGGGCAACACAAGACAGAGAGTAGTAGTGGAAGGGAGTTTCTCAAAATGGAGACCTGTGTTCCACAGGGGTCCGTCCTGGGACCACTGTTGTTTATGATGCACATAAATGATCTGGAGGAAGGTATAGGTGGTCTGATTTGCAAGTTTGCAGGTGACACTAAGATTGGTGGAGTAGCAGATAGTGAAGGGAACAGTCAAAGAATACATCAGAATGTGGATAGATTGGAGAGTTGGGTGGAGAAATGGCAGATGGAGTTCAATCCAGGCAAATGTGAGGTCATGCATTTTGGAAGCTCTAATTCAAGAGCAAACTATACAGTAAATGGAAAAGACCTGGGGAAGATTGATGTATAGAGTGATCTGGGTGCTCAGGTCCAGTGTACCCTGAAGGTGACAGCGCAGATCAATAGAGGGGTCAAGAAGGCATATAGCTTGCTTTCCTTCATTGAACGGGGTATTGTGTACAAGAGTTGACAGGTCATGTCACATTTGTATACGACTTTGGTTCAGTCACATTTGCAATACTGCGTACAGTTCTGGTCACCACATTACCAAAAGGATGTGGATGCTTAAGAGATGGTGCAGACGAGGTTCACCAGGATGGAGGGTGCTAGCTGTGAAGAGATGTTGAGTTGAATAGGATTATTTTCATAAGAAAGACAGAGGTTGAGGGGAGAACCTGACTGAGGTCTACAAAATCATGAGAGATGTAGACAGGGTGGATAATAAGAAGTTGATTGAGTGGGGGGGGGGTACTCAATTAGTGGAGGTCATGAGTTTAAAGTGAGAGGAGAAAAGTTCAAGGGAGATATGCATGGAAAGTTCTTGATGCAGAGTGTGGTGGGTGACTGGAACATGTTGCCAGCAGAGGTAATGGGGTGGGCACGATAGTGTCATTTAAGGTGTATCTAGACAGATATATGAATGGGCAGGGAGCAGAGGGAGACAGATCCTTAGAAAATAGGCAACAGGTTTAGTTAGAGAATCTGGGTTGACGGAAGCTTGGTGGGCCGAAGGGCCGTTCCTGTGGAGTCATTTTCTTTGTTCTTTGTACTAATTCATGTGCTCATTGTACAGATAAATGGAGTTACATTATTAACCTGTGAAGACAGCTTCTCTTTGGCATGACCACACACATGTCACCAGTAGAGGGAGAAAATGAGGACTGCAGATGCTGGAGATCAGAGCCGAAAATGTGTTGCTGGAAAAGCGCAGCAGGTCAGGCAGCATCCAAGGAGCAGGAGAGTCGACGTTTCGGGCATGAACCCTTCTTCAGGACTAGAGGGGCCCTATATCAGATTCAAACCACTACAAATGCAGGAGGAAAGATCACAGAAGTGCTTCACAGGAGGATCCCAAGCACTGAGGATGTCACCTAGACAGGGGACGAAACGTCTGCAACACAAATTCCCAGCTCGGTGAACAGAATCACAACAACGAGCACCCGAGCTACAAATCTTCTCCCAAACTTTGGAGCCTATTTCATTCCTGAATCTGCTCCATTGGATCAGTTAGACAGATTGAGATATTCTGGTGATTTTTGATTAGTTCCTGAACATTCAAAACATTTCAAAGTAATTTCAAATTTTCTGAGGGTGAGCAGTGCCTACATTGTAAATGCAGGAGATGGTGGATAGGTCAAGACACACTGTGTAAATGTGAAGGTATTCCAGGCAGTGCTCCAATTTCATCAGGTCACTGTAGGATGACATACCTGGGAAACTGAACTTTCTTCTGGGTAATTCCTTTACACCTGGAACGCTCCGAAATTCAGAATTCAGAGGGTTCCAATGAAATCAATTAAATCATAACTCAGGAAATATTAAACTATTAAATATATAACCCAAACCTATCTCACACACTCTCTGCAACGACACCACCCACAGTATCACTTACAATCCCCAAACCCTGATGCAACATCCCTGATGGTTGAGCCCCACCCTCCCCAACTCCACATCCAATCATCATCTCCAACTCACATTGCAACCTCCATTGTTAACCCCAGACCAAATCAATATCCCCAACTCCACACCCAATCACCATCCCTAATCTCTCTCACCCACCCAAACCTGCTTGAGACATTTACCTGGCCTCTTCTCTTCTTTCACACTTCCACCCTACCCTCTTCCATCTTGGCATTCCACCCAGCTGCTACCCTCCCATTTCCACCTGACGGCCTACTTACCTTGACACCCTATGCCCTAGCAATCTGGCATTCTACCCCCTGCTACTAAACTCTGCACCCAACTGGCACCATACCCAGTTGGCATCATATTTACCTGGAGCTGAAACTCACTACCCATCCAGACCCTACCCTCCAAGCAGCCTACCATCACATTTACCTTCTCCACTGATGGGTGGACAGTAGCTGTGTGGACCTTTAAATGTCAGGACGTGGAACTGGCTGCAGTGAAAAGGGGGTGCTACTGAAAACAACTGTCTTACAGGAAATACAGCTCCACATTTCTGAGGAAGGCCTGAGCAGAATCTCCTCTCTGAAATAAGGACCTCATGCCTTTTGTAAACAGGAAGGGGAGACTGGTGATCTGTGTGAGATTGTCACTTCTGGGCATATCCGACCCAGTATGGTAGGCAATAGAGGAAGAGAGTTTTCTGCTTTTTAAGGTCAGAGAGGGACCACCAGTTATAAAAATATCAACATGGGAATTCAAGTTACCAGTTACAGAGAGAGAGAGACATACATACACACACACGCACATATGGTTTACACAGCACGTGTGATCATCAATGATTTTAAGGAACAACTGCACAAGATGTTCTTGTATTTATAAATCAGACCCTCGTTTACCTGAACAGCTGATTGAAGTGATGGAAAGGATTGAATCCTCCAAGTAACACTTTCTAAAACAATGAAATATGGACAATACTAAACGTGCTTGATGATGGTTCTCAGAGACTTTGCTGGAACTCCGGACTATCATAATGAAATACCACGGGGTCTAGATCAGAGTGGTGCTGGAAAAGCACAGCAGGTCAGGCAGCATCCGAGGAGCAGGAAAATTGACGTTTTGGGCAAAAGCCCTTCATCAGGAATAGAGGCAGGGAGTTTTATCTCTCCACCCTGCAGGCTCCCTGCCTCTATTCCTGATGAAGGGCTTTTGCCCAAAATGTCAATTTTCCTGCTCCTCAGATGCTGCTTGACCTGCTGTGCTTTTCCAGCAACACTCTGATCTAGACTCTGGGTTCCAGCATCTGCAGTCCTCACTTTTGCCGATAATGAAATACCTCACAGACTGGAAGACTAGAACACTGTTGTAGCTGAATTGCCTGTGTTTTTGTTGTTTTTTTGTTTCTATGTGTTGAATGATTGAGGAATTAAAGAAATGCAAAACCCTTCTTGGGAAATTAGGCAGGTGGGCTTAGATTAGATACAGATTTTGTGATGAATAGGTATAAAATTCTTTTTTTGAGATGATGACTGCAATATTTAAATCATATACTTATTTTAGAATCTTCTATTAATTGGGTCTAATATTTTGAGAACTAACGTTGACCACAATTTACCTGAAAATAAGCTCTTGCCTGCTGAGAGGGAGCTCATTACAGAGCTGTTCAAGACAGATTCCTGACAAGTTGAAAGCAACCCCAGACTGTGAAGAGTTATCTTGCTGCTAAGATTTAGTTACCTGATTCTCTGTAGTGTCCTGCTGTAGGCAGAAAGCAAACCTCTCTCTCTGTTCTCACCACTTGTCTGTGAATAGACTGTGATTTAATTGTTCCCCTTTGTAAACACGAGGGATGTATTCCCCCCCCCCCCCCCCCCCCCTCTGTTTCTGGATTCCAATCTTGAAAGGATCTCAACAACACCTTTGTAAAGTTAAACGCTCAGTAGGATTTATTTCCCAAACTCTTAGACACGGGGCGGGGGGCATATGTGCAGGACAAGAAAACTCACATACACACACTGGGAGAGATAGAGTCAAATAGAATAAAGAGATTATTCAATTTAAACACAAAAACACCAAGGAATACCAATTTATCAATGTCATTGCTCTTAAGATGGAATCTAAAATTCTAAAACCCGATTAACAGTTTGGAATTCCGTTGTGGGTGTGATCTATCGGCTAATCTTAAACAGGGAGAGAGTGAGGGCTAGAGATCAGAGTCAAGAGCATGGTGCTGGAAAAGCACAGCAGGTCAGGCAGCATCCGAGAAGCAGGAAAATTGACGTTTTGGTCAAAAACAGTTTCTTCAATCTAAAAATCTCCTCAAATGTCTTCTGAGAACCTTGGTGAAAGTTCATTTCTGCTTTGTTATTTTGATGAAATATGGTTGATGATGTGTAAAGAGAACAGACACAGTCTGCTTTTACAGGCCAGAGGCTTCTGCTTTGTAACTCGAGGCTGGGGATCTGAATATCATCAGCATGTTGTATGAAGCAACATTAACCCCTGAATTGACTGCTATTCCATATTGCATGGTTAAAAGGCAGTTTTTTTTAATCGACATTTAGATTAGATTACTTACAGTGTGGAAACAGGCCCTTCGGCCCAACAAGTCCACACCGACCCGCCGAAGCGCAACCCACCCATACCCCTACATTTACCCCTTACCTAACACTATGGGCAATTTAGCATGGCCAATTCACCTGACCCGCACATCTTTGGACTGTGGGAGGAAACCGGAGCACCCGGAGGAAACCCACGCAGACACGGGGAGAACGTGCAAACTCCACACAGTCAGTCGCCTGAGTCGGGAATTGAACCCGGGTCTCTGGTGCTGTGAGGCAGCAGTGCTAACCACTGTGCCACCGTGCCGCCCGTTTTGTTCAGTACATCATGCTGCCTGGATGAGTACAGCCCCAACAACACTCAAGAAGCTTGACACCAGCCAGGACAAAGCAGCTGCTAGATTGGCACCACATCCACAAGGGTTCACTCCCACCGTCACCGATGCTCAGTAGCAGATATGTATTATCTACAAGATGCCCTGCAGAAATTCAGTAAAGGTGCTCAGCCAAACCCACAACCACTTCCATCTCGAAGGACTAGGGCAGCAGATTATGGAAACACCACCACCTTCAAGTTCCCCTCCAAGCCACTCATCATCCTGACTTGGAAATATGTCACTGTTTCCTTCACTGTCACTGAGCCAATTTCCCGAAATTCCCTCCCTACTGGCATCGTGGGTTGACCCACGGCAGATAGACTGCAACAGTCCAAGAAGGCAACAAGGGACAGGGGAGAGATGCTGGCCCGGTCAGTGACACTGCATCCCACAAAATAAATTAAAAAACAGGACAACCACGTGGGGAGGGGGATGTGGGGGGACAGTTACCATCGAGACAAAGGCTTGTATTTCTAAAATGTTTGGCGTGCTGTGGTGCTGTGGGCATTGCTGTCTCGGAGAGTGGGGGGTGGGGGGGGAGGAGTGGCCAGGATTTATTGGCCGTCCCTGATTACCCTGGAGAAGGTGATGGTGAGCTGTTTTCTTAAACCACCACAGTCTTTGGGGTGTGGAGAGGCCGATCAGGCTGTTAGGGAGGGAGTTCCACGATTTTGACCCAACGATACTTTTCCATGACAGCACAGTGTATAATCTGTAACGGAACTTGAGAGGTGACAGTGTTCCCATGAATTTAATGCCTTTGTCCTTCTAGCTGGTAAAGTTTGGAAGGTCCTGTCAGTTATATTTGTGGTTCACTAGATCCATAAATAGAACACAAGGTAGGTGGAGTACCTGGACAGGGAGTACTTTATTGAGTTTCCTTCTAACTGTCCTTCTAATCCCACTTCCTGTTCACCTGACCCACTCTCTTAAAGGGGCACCACATACCCAACGACATACAGAGCACCACTCCCCCCCCCCCACTTTATTTCCATATTCTCATTATCAATGTATATATACCTCCAGTAATTATAAGTATTTTACAAGTATTATAACTAGCATATGTACATCGCCAGGAATAGTTACAAAAATCACATGGAAAAAGAAAGTGAACCTTTCACAGTCTACATCAACAAGATCAGTTTCTCAGGGGGATGGTAACATCTCAAAGACTGTCTCCTCATTTCAGGAAACCTTTCTATGGTAGTGTCTGAGATTCTCCCAGATTACACACTTCCAACCTGTTTAAGGCTTGCTCCACCTCTCGGTAAACTTCCTCATATTCCAGGGTCCACTTCCACAGCCATTAAATCCCAAGAACAATTCAGTTGAGACAAATTCTTTGGTCTAGAGGCCTTCATTGCAGCCTCCATCTGCTTGGGCACCTTGTTTAATCCCTCACCATTGATTACAAGGCCCAACTACTCCAAGGAGTCTTTGAAAAACCTCACATTTTTCCCTTTTTTACATGTAGGCCATGATACTGCAACCTCTTTAGCGTTCCTCCCGGGCTTCTCAAATGCTCCTTGTTGGAGGATCCAGCGACCAAAATATCACCGAGGTAACACTGGTGTCCTGGGTATTAGGGACACCTCTGCCCTGTATCCACTTCCACCTTTACAGACTTCCCCTCGAAATTTGGAAGAAAGCAGAAACGATCAGTCTCACCCCGTACTGACAGGATGCTTAACTGGAATTCTGCCAACTCTGGGCCTTCTGTTCCTCCTGCAGACCCAGCTGACTCCTGGTCTACTCCCTGACCGGCAGCGTGTACCTTAAGCCTTGTCCTCAAGTTGGTTTCTTTCTGACTCCCCCCCACCCCCCACATTCTGTTGTTTGGATTGAATCCAGCAATTTTGGGGAATGTGACCCACTTGCTTACACCCGCAGCCCTGGGCTTCTCCAATCCAACCTGTTGACTCCTTCTGCCCACTCTTGCCCCAGTGGCAGTGTTCTACGTTTGGCCCTGCAGCCTTGGGGTATCTTCTCTGTGGGTTTCTCTGGTTACACCAGACTCCTTAGAATCGTGAAGGTCTTACTCACAAAAGTACTTCAGAAAACTGGAACTATAACGTCTTCCAGTATTCTATTCATCTTTAAATCAGCATCAAAACATTCGACATACAGAGTCCGACTTTCTGACTCTTCTTCGACCAATCCCATTGCTCCAAATTGGCCCGCCATGTTGTTCTCCTGCCACTCGAGTTGAGTATCCATTTGCAGCTAGAGTCCTCTTGGTGAACACTCTGCACTTTGGCCGCTCCCTCACCGACTGTTCTAGTGCACTGTTCTTCCCTGGCATCGCCCACAGTCTGAGTCCCCTCATGACCGCTCTCCACAATGATTTTGATAACTCCCAGGTGAGTATTTCCCTTTTCATCTGTCGATCGCAGCCTGAGGCCCCTCACAACCACTTCCCTCGACACCACCTCCACAATCTCACGCTGTTTTCATGGTCTGGGCGATGTCCTTCCTCCCAAAGAAATGACATTCACACACAGTTTATGGCCCATACCCCACCCTCGTCACCAGTTATTGGGTTTGTGCTTCACTAGAACGAGAAATAGAACACAAGGTAGATGGAGGGTGATCTTGAACAAGGAATACTTTATTCCCTGCCTCTGGGTCACCTGATCCACTCTCTTAAAGAGACAACACACACATAACTATGTACAGAACAACGATGGTAACTCTTCTCTCAAGGTTTTACAGAATGGGATTTCTTTTCATTCATGCACAGGATGGAGGCCTCACTGCCTAGGCTATCCCTAATTGCCCAGAGGGCAGTTACCTTCCCGAAAGGACATTACTGAACTAGATGGGTTTTTCTACAATTGATAATAAATTCAGGGTCATCATTAGACTCTTAGTTCCAGATTTTTATCTAGCACTCTAGTTACTATTACTAATAAGGTGACATGTGTTGTCTGGATGGAACTAAAATTCATGGGCTTCTCGCTCATGAGAGGGCGACCGAGTTATGATTTATACCCAAACCCTGTGTTTAATTAGCAAACCATAACTATGCCTTTGTGATATTTGAGTCTATCATAATCATAGGGTGGGTGAGCGCAGGAGTATAGAGAATTCCTGGGCAGAAGAGTCATCAGCTATTGCAGCAGTGACTGATGGAGAAACCATTTATCTTAAAGTTTTCATTCAATACTTCCATTGAAGTGAAGTGCTGGTGATCTGAGTCAATTCGAGTGACGCACTTACACATGGAAATGATGCAAAAATATTTCTTTCTTCATTGACAATATATTATCTCACTGGGGGTTACAGCATTGCAGTTGTTCGCTTGTATAAGATAGGTTGGATTTGCCAGTGGCCTCTTCTGTTTTTAATTTTTTCTTGGAACGAGAAACAAGCTGCAGTTCCAAGGTTGAAGTGTGGAGTGTCGAGGTTGTATTGAGAAGCTATAACTGAGTCAATCCAAATGTCAGCCTCACAGATTCTGACCAGAGATACCAACAAAGTTGAACATTAATGTAAAGCTAGGAACAGTAAGTTCCAGACAGTCACTGGGAAACAATTTCCATTTGCCTTCAGAATAATCAGCTGCCAGCCACTGTTAATGCAAATTTTGGCTGAGGACGTCACCTTCTTCAAATTAACAAAACAGTGGGACCTCAGTTTAATGTCACTTCACCAATTTTATATCTTAAAACAGGTGGACACTTTATTAATTTAGCATGGTAGAGGCCTCATGAACTAAACCTGGGTAACATCACTAATAAATTTGCTTTCACCTTGTGACTATCTGAATAACAAATGTTCAAAACAAAAGACTCTTGTAGGTCTGGTCTTATGTATTAGGCAGATGCAGCAAGTTCAGCAACAAGGCTTTGGGGTTACTGCACGGTAACGTGGAGCAGCATGAGGATCTGTGCCAGCCCCTGCCATTCTGCGTATGACCCACACCGACCATGTGGCTTATATTTTGTTTGCTCTCCATGTCCACGGGCTACTCAAACAGGCACTTGGATACAATGGAGACACATTGGAATCCCATCCATTGTAGAAAGTGGCACCACAGAAAGTCAACCCCAACTGATTGGGCGATTGGCCATGGGACTGGTCGCTCTATACCTAGGTACATTTGTCCATTGACTGGCACAAATTTCTAATTGCCCAGAAACCGGCTGAGAGTCTACCATCTTGCTGTGGGTCAGGAGTCACAGTAAGGATGGCAGATCTTCTTGAGTGAACCCAAAGGATTTTTATTACAATGAACTGTGTTTACAAGGTCACAACCATGGCTAGTTTTTTTAAAAATTTCAGATTTTTATTGACTTCAGATTTCACCATCTGCCATGGTGGGATTCGAACCCATGTCCTCAGAATATTAGTCTGGGGTTCTGGGTTACACGAACTCCACCGTCTCACCTACCTTCAGCTGATAGCACAGCATCCTGATTTCCATGTTAATGAGAGCCTTTTTCTTATGAAGTAACGGAACTCAATCACTCACATGGTCTACAGGCTTCCAGTCATCTGGTTATTATAAACATCATAAAGGACTCCTCACAAAATTGCTCACATGGGAAATGTATTTGCACCAACTTACCAGAAGAACTGTATAGAATTAGAACTGTCCACACTTTCCTTTTAAGCTTGTTTTAAAAAATATATTAAGTTAAAATTTTGTGTTGGTTTTGTTATTGTATAAATTAGGACCACATGGCTTGATGCTTGCTTCTGTGTAATTACCTGTATCTGAATTTAGCACACACTTCCTCATGGCAGTATGGAAGGAGAGAAGTTGCTGAACTGTCCTGTTACTCTCAAATAGGGTTTATTTCTGTGCACATTAACCTATTTCAGAGAGGACAGAGACAGAATAGGAAGTAGATAGTGCCATAGCATTATGGTGTACAAAAAACAGACTTGCCTGCAGCTACCAGACGTCTGACCTAGTCCCAGTTGCCAGCATTTGGCCCGTATCCCTCTCAACTCTTTCCAGTCATGTACCCATCCAGATATCTTTTCCATGTTGTAATTGTAGCCCCCTTCACCACTTCGTTTGGAAGCTGGTTCCATACATGCACCACCCTCTGTGTGAAACAGTTACCTCTCAGACCCTTTGTCCATTTTTCCCTCTCAGCTATGCCCTCTCGTTTTGGACTCCTCCACTCTAGGAAAAAGACCTCGGCTATTCACCCTATCTATGCCACTCATGATTTTATATTCCTCAATGAGGTCACCCCTCTGTCTCCTACGCTCAGGGAAGAAAACCCTAACATAATCAACCTCTCCCATTAACTCAACTCATCTGCACCCAGGAACATTAAGCTGTCAGTTCTGTCCCTCTTTTAGCCATCTTCCTGTAATAGCTATGATTCCCCAGTCACATGTACCCATCCATAAGTTCATCTGCTTTACCTGTCAGGCCTCTTGCGTTGAAGTGAATGCAGTTTAATTCATCAGTCTTCCCTCATTCTCTTCCCAGCCTTGTCTAACTAACTTGCTCTCTTTAACTTCTGTCCCAGTCTCAATCTTCTCTCTTGTCTCACAACTGCTGAAAGTGCCTCTCTGCTGTCAGACCCATTTAAAACTTCCCAAGTAGTTCCAGCAAATCTTGCCACCAGGATATCGGTCCCCCCTCCAGTTCAGGTGTGTATACAGGTCACCTCTACCTCAGACAAGATCCCAATGATCAAAAAGCCTGAATCCCTGCCCCCTGCACCAGCTCCTCAAACATGCATTCATCTGCCTTCTTCTCCTATTCCTACCTCACTAGCACATCCTGGTGATTGTGTGATAACTGGTATCCTCAATGTGGGTGAATGTCAGCACTGGGGGAGTGAGAGAGAGGGAGAGAAAGAGAGAGAGATGAGTGCTTGGCTGTCCTCCCACCTGTCCGTCTGTCCCTTGGTGGTGATTCCAGAGTGCCCTTTGAGGATCGCTCAGCTTCCGCTGGCTCAACCTCACCCTTGAAGGATCAGTGGTAGGTGATCTGGCTTAGGACAGACATGTGGACGATGGTCCAAGTCTACATTGTACACATCCTGACACTTCAATCATGCAATAAATAAACCCACCACCTAATGACCAAATCACCCAATTAACAAATTGCCTAACAGGGCAGTGTGCCAAAAAATAAAACTAACAAGGCCCAAAAACAAGAGAGGGAACTAAATAAAATTGGAACTGGGAAGGGAGATCATGCTGCCCAGCTCCTGTGGGCACACCTCTCTCTAAAGACCTTGAGAGTATTGGTGGACACTGCTTGCTCTCTCTCCAGGGGCATTCTGAAGGAGGAGGAGGGGCAGTCAGTTGGGAAAAACAGCCCATTGCCTGAACCTTGGCAACGTCCAAGAGTAGGCGCAGGAGAAGGTCCTCTGACTTGCCCACTCCCCTCGACACTGACTTTACAAAGGTCAGAAGTGCAATTGAAACAGTAGCAGAACCGTGGGCAGCATGGGTAAGGCCATCATTTACTGTCCATCCATGAACTGAGAGCCTTGTGAGGTCATTTCGGAGGAGAGTTAAGAATAAGTCACATTGCTGGGGATCTGGAGTTATACAAAGACCAGTCAAGGCGAGGACAGCCCAGATGGATACCTAAATGAATCAGATGGATTTGAACAGCAGGAGTTTTATAGTCACCATGAGACAAAGTTTAATTCCAAATGTATTAATTGAATATAAAATTCACCAGTGGCAGGATTTGAATCCACATCACTAAATTCCTTTGGATTATGACAACATTGACATTACCCTTTGACTACTGCTCTGCTTGGCTGGCACCTGCCAACCCTCCTGAGCAATAAAAGTGTACCTATTGGTGTTCACCCCCTGCAGCATGATATCTAGGATCAAACCCTGGGGTAGAGCTGGCTTTCCCAATCTCCCTTCCATTTCATCCCTTGCACAAGCCTTCATAATGGAGTTACATTTCCTGCAACCATTCGCCCTGAGGTTGGGTTAGATTACCTACAGTGTGAAAACAGGCCCTTCAGCCCAACCAGTCCACACCGACCCTCTGAAGAGTAACCCACCCAGACCCATTCTCCCTCTGACTAATGCACCTAACGCTATGGGCAATTTAGCATGGCCAATTCACCTGACCTGCACATCTTTGGACAGTGGGAGGAAACCCACATAGACACAGGAGAATGTGCAAACTCCACACAGTCAGTCGCCAGAGACTGGAATCGAACCTGGGATCCTGGTGCTGTGAGGCAGCAGTGCTAACCATTGAGCCACCGTGCTGGTTCTTGACAGTAGCACTCATTCCTCTGACTGAGTGTGGATCACCATTGGCTCTGCACTCTGTGATTAGTTAGGAATATTGAACATGCAGTTATGTTCCGTGATTGAGTTTGAAAACGTGTTACAAAGCCCACTGAACAAAATGGATGGTCCACTGTGAACAGAGCTCCCATTCCCCCGCCCCACAACCAGTAACCACTAAGTCTCGATAACATCCTGCTCTCAGGCTCCCGTCATCAGCTGTAGCCATTCTCCTGTTGTGTTCCAGTCTCACCTTTGACTTGCTGGCTGCCTCAAACACTGGCACACAACAGACAACAAAAAGATTGTGATTTCTCATGAGAAAATATCACCTCGAGAAGGAATTAATTTTACCTCAAAATCATGTCTATCACAATAAATCTGTGAGATTTGGTATGGCCATTAATTCCACCCCATGTATTATTATATTTCCAGTCTACCAGAATACCGTTCCAAACATTGCAGAGTAACAGGAATTGTCAATTACCGTATCGAGCAGTTCAAACCATAGAATCCCTAGATTAGCCCAACAAATCCACACTGACACCCATCCCCTGAAGAGTAACCCACCCAGACCCATTCCCCTATTACTCCACATCCCCCCTGAATGATGCACCTAACCTACACATCCCTGAACCTGTGGGCAATTTAACATGACCAACACACTTAACCTGCACATCTTTGGACTTGGGAGGAAACCAGAGCACCCAAAGGGAACCTCACAGACATAGGGAGATTGTGCAAACTCCACACAGACAGTTGTCCAAGGTGGGAACTGAACCTGGGTCCCTTGTGCTGTGAGGCAGCAGTACTAACCACTGAGCCACCGTATTACCCTGTCAGTTACATGGGGAACACAAAGAAACACAGTCTGGTTAAAGGATATTGAGTCCAAATCACTGATGGCAAATAAGGACAAGGCTATATCTGGCTATATTGTCAAACTGGGCTGTGTTCTTGTGACTGAACTCAAAGTATCTTCTTATTCCAGAAGAAGGGACCAAGATCTCCCTGAATGAATTGGCTTTATTATTGAACCACATCCTTAAATGTCCAACTGTACAGTTTGTAACAATTGACAGCAGTTTTTCATTATGTACAGGAATAGGGTTTTGCTCTGTTCCAGTTTGGTGCTGTATATGCTGACTGTGCTGTTAGCCACGCAGACTGAGCCCATTCCAGACAGTTCACTTACAAAGCTATTCAAAGGTGAATCATGACTGTTTTATATCCTGCTGGGTAGCCCCAGCTCTGCTTTTGAGACTGTGCCCCTAGATTCACAGATAATATGGAGCAGCAGCAGTTAAAACATTATTTATATTCAATCCATGCCTTTGAATTTTGCCAATAAATCAGCTTGGGCCTCACTTTTCCTTTTGGACTCAAAACTTAAAAATCCTGTGGCAGGATTCTCAAAATGCTGTTTTGGAATTTTGGCATCAGTTCTTGCTCAAATGTTTCCTGAATAAACAACCTCAACAAGTTAACTCTGTTCCTGCCACATCAGTGTGTTGTATCTGATTATTATTGCTACTCTCTCACTCTCACTTTCCAGTTTTCACACCTTATCTCTGAGTGTCACTCTGTAAGCTCCTCCCTTTCCAAGGCCTTCATTGTGTTGGAAGGAAAGGAAGAACACAAGTATTTATTTATTTATTTGGAATCTTTCGTGACCTCAGGGCATCCCAGAGTGTCTCCAGCCCAATGAGGTACCATTAAAGGGCAGCCACTGTTGTAAATGTACAAAATACCGCAACCAATTCACACACAGCAAGGCCCCATCAACAATCTAATAAAAATAAGACAATCTGTTTTTATCAAGTTTATTGTGGAATAAATATTGGACAGGGCCCTGGGGAGAACTCTCATGCTCATCTTTAAAATGACACTATGGTAATATTTACGTCCATCTGACAGGAAAGATGGGGATCATCCTGATTGGGATATTGATATAAGAATCATTGTTTTGACTGGAATTCTATTCTGTTCTCTTTGAATATACAAAGCATTGGTTCAGTTGTTGGAGAGTCATTCAAATTGACTTCGATCATGTCTAATCAGTACCTTTACAAGACAAACTCTGTCCTATTCCCAGAATGGTGTAAAATGCACAATGAGTTGGCTCCACAAATGATGAATTAGGCAAAAGTGGGTATTGCAGATGCTGGAGTTTAGAGTCAAGATTAGAGTGGTGCTGGGAAAGCACAGCAGGTCAGGCAGCATCCTAGGAGCAGGGAAATCGAAGTTTCAGGCAAAAGCCCTTCAGCTGGAACTGTTTCCTGACGAAGAGCTTTTGCCCGAAATGTCAATTCTCCTGCTCCTCAGGTGTTGCCTGACCTGCTGTGCTTTTCCAGCACCAAACTCGCGAACTCCATAAATGATGAATATTTCGTGGGGTTGCTGATGTCAATGAAAGGGTTAATGGTTGAATTAATGGGTGGTTACTTGTAGAATTTATACTTAGACAGCCAATAGACAAAATGATCAGCTGGTGAGAAATGGGTGAGTGAGTGAGTGAATGAGTGAGTGAGTGAGTGATGTACGAGTGGGAAATAGGAAATAGATGGGTAAATAATTCAAACGGTAGAGAATTGATTACATGACTCGGTGGATGAATCAGGAAGGGGATGGGTGCATGTGTGAGTGGACAGGATAGTGAGTGGGTAGACGGGTAGATGATCAGGTAAGTGATTTAATGGCTAGATTATTTAGTTGCTGGGTGAGGAGTTGGGAAGACGCTTAGGAGTTGGATGAATATATAAAACCATCTCTTATTTCGACTTCACTTCTTTACATACATTTCTTCAATAAAATCAAACAATTTAGGTTTCTAATGATTACCATCGGCCATATCCATTGAGGGTTTGAGTTTGTGGGGCAAACCAATTGTATTGGTCAGTCGCTGCAGAGGCTGTACGCTACCACACACTGGCTGCCTCAGGCAGGTACAGGGTAATGAACTGACTAACCTGCAGGACCTACAAATCAATGGCAGGTATCACTGAAGGCAGAATCTATACAGAGCACAGAGCTTGCTACATCCTTTTGGGAAGCTGTGTTCAGTGAATCCAGCACAAACTGGAGTCTACACATCATGAAAGACTGAATAAGATTCCAGATAAGTACAGCTCAGTTATAATTAATATTTCAACAGAATGAAGAGCCTGTTTTTTATTTTAGGATTCCATTCCATTTAATAGTAAAAAGAGAACATTATCAAACAAACTAGAAAGATAACTGTGAACTTGATTGCATTTTGTGTTTATGAAAATGCAAAAATATGTGTGCAACTCTTTGTTTTTCTGGGTGTCAATCTGTAAGTGGATCTCTCAAGTGGGAGTGTGTGTGAATCTCAACCTCTTAGCATGAATCACTTCCTTGTGCGTGTAGCTTTATGTTTCTCTGTTTGTGACTCTCTCTGAAGTCTGTCTCTTTCTGGTGTCTGTGAATATGTTGCTCTGTTGGCATTCGGATGACACAATGGTAGGTAGGAAAGTGAGTTGTGAAGAGGGCATAAGGAAGCTACAAAGGGATATGGATAGGTTATGGGAGTGGGCAAAGAACTGGCAAAGTGGGAAAGTGGGAAATTATCCATTTTGCCAGAAAGAATGAAAAAGTAACAGATTATCTAAAAGGTGAGAGCTCTGAGCTGCTGGGGGAAATGGCTGTCCTTGGGCATGAGTCACAGAAGGTTAGTATGCAGGTACAGCAAGTAATCAGGGAAGTCACTGGAATGTTATGGTTTATTGTGGGGAAATTTAAATGCAAGAGTAGCGACATTATGCTTTGGTTATACAGGGCATTGGTGAGACTGTACCCAATACTACTATGTACAATATTGATCACTACTTACAGAAGGATGTTAAAGTGTTGGAAGCAGTTCAGAGAAGGTTAACTAGACTAACCTATATTCCCAGAACAATCCCTCAGAGAAATGACTGTACAATGAAAGTCAAGAATTTACCACAGTGGGAAAACTGATGTTATTTCAAGAGGCGATTCAGTGACTAAGGATTTTGAACAAGAATCAGGCATAGAGTGTGATGCTCATGAAACTGTCAGAGGAGGGAGCCAGATGAAGATGTAGAGATAGGGACTGCACTAGCACAATGGTGTTTGACCAGGGTGAGGAATGTAAAAATAGTCCGAGAGGGAAAGCTTCATTCGTCACTCAGGCATACCGCAGTCATGGGCGTGGTGTAAATGCTACCACCCACAGTCAGCACACGCCCACTTAGCACGAGGGCACATTCTGGATGGAGGTGTGGGACAATGGAGTGAGTGCTGATCCAGGGCCAAAGCTGGGAGCATGGAGAGAGAATGGGCAGGAGGATGGAGAGCTGAGACCTCCGCTGGCCAGCAGGTGAGAAGGAAGTGACTGGATCGAGGCAATTAGTGCTGTCACCTTGGTCAGCTCTTCAGAGAATCGCAAGAGAGGCCTGGAGGGCAGCTGTAGTCTAATCACAGACAGCATCAAAGCTGGATCAGCCTCAGGAGAGTCAGAAAGACAATACGTGATGAAGGATTAGGGTTTAAGACGTTGATTAATCGTGAGCAGTAAAAAGGAAGGAAGCAAGATGGTACAAATGGTAAGCAGAAACAGGGAGGAAAGGGGTAATGGAAGGGTGGACTATGATGGGCTCAGGGCTGGAGCAACTGTCAAAACATGCACAACATCAATCGCATTTGATGTGGCTTCTTCTATGTCAAGGCCACTATCTGGATAGAACAAGGTGGCATTTAGGTTGTCAGTCAGGACCATTCCATTAATCTTTTGTTCAGTTCTGAAGAGGGGCACTTTCATTTTATCCAGTGATATAAACTGGGTGCTAACGATTCAATGGTCTGTTATATAACACATCGATTTTACTTCCACCAAACTCATTGTGAATCAAATGAGAAGAGATATGAAATTGACGCTGAATCACTATCTGCTGTTAGCTCAGCCTCATACAGACAACACGTATTACTTCCAAAATCTACATGATTTCTCAAGCCTGGGAAAGTGCATCTGTCCTAATTGTTGCACAACATCAATACTGTTCAAATGGATTTTCTGTCCTTTCCCCACGTATTCACTGCTGCCAAACATTCTTGTTTGGGATGTGGACACGTCTTATCCATTGATATTGCCATGGATAATATTCATGCTAATGCAAGAAAAATCAAGTATTTGTTCTTTCAAGGCTTACTTTAACATTATATTATATTCAAATCCCACGGTGGTAGTTGGTGAAATCAGGAAGTGAGAAAGCTGGCCTAGTGATAATAGTGTAACCACTGTCAATTGCTGCAAAAGCCCAACTGCTTCATTAATGCCCTTTAGGAAAGAAATCTGCCAGCCTTCCCTGGTCTGGCCTATATGTGACTCCAGACCCACAGCAACGTGATTGACTCTTAACTGCCCCCTGGGTTATTATGGGTGGGCAACAATGTTGGCACCAACACGTCACTTGAATGAATTCTTTTAAATTGAGAGACTTGAAGAGATGGAGGAATTCTGGGAGCCAATCCAGGGTGGCTGAAGGGACAGCTGTGATAGAATTACAACCTGGGATTCTCAAGAGACTGGAGTTAGGGGAGGGCAGAGATTGCGAGGTGAAAACAAGAATGTGACGTTTAAAATTGAGCCAGTGTCTGTCAGTGAGCACTGGGGCAGTACATTTGATGTTTTGGGATTGTGGAGTTGATATATTAAAATGGTTAACTGTGACAGTGTAAAGGGAGTAACACAAGGGGCTGATATCTGTGTGATCTGTGGGCGATCTCTCAGGCTCCTGCTTGGCCACACAGCTTTAAGGAAACGTTTGTGTTTCGAGGCAGCAGAGGAAGTGGGGATTTTGATCATTTCAAGTTTATAGGGACATGCAGGAAGCCAATGGGCAGGATGTTGGGATGGTCTGCTTGGTCATGAGACACAGATACAAGCAGCTGACATTGTCAGGTTGGGCGTATTCCACAAGGCGAAGGTGGAAGCTACATCCTGGAAGGCTGGTGACATGGAGTGAGTGTGGGGATTCTCACTCACTCCACAGTGACACCTCACTCCCCTTGACATTTGCTGCTTAAATTAGCTTTCCATTTCTCACACCGATAGCAGACTCCTTGGTTTCATTGAAAAGTTTAACATTGGTTTCCAATACAAGTTGCGTTTAATATCCCAACATTAAAAGAATGAGTGAAACACTGATTGAGCTCATAGTACACCTAATTTACCAACAAAGTCAGTGGGATGAATTATTTAATCTGTACCTTTAACCAACACATCGATTTGAGCAGACATACTATGATGCAAACACACAACTTCAGAGCAGAGATGATGGGCCTGAGTGTGTTCCAAACTCCACATTCCCATCCAACCCCAACAACCCCAGGCTAAATCGCCCCTAGTGTTAGGTGAAGGGGTAAATATAGGGGAATGGGTCTGGGTGGGTTGGTGTGGACTTGTTGGGCTGAAGGGCCTGTTTCCGCACTGTAAGTAATCTAATCTAATTTAACCTTTGATATGTGTACCCAACAAGAATCGATCCATCTCCTCCTTAAAATATTCAGTCAGCCCCAGCTCCATGGCTTTCTGAGGCAGAGAGTTCCAAAGCCCCTGGAGATAAACAAGCCCCTAATCTCTCCTAAAAGGGTATAATGTCCAATGATAAAGCAATGTCTCCCACCCTAGCACCACCGCCCTCCTCACCGCTCCCCATCACCACCACCCCCACCCCCACCCCAGTCAAATAGAGCAATTGATTCAAACATATCTCAAATCTTTGAAAATTCCAAGCAGGAAACTGTGCTTTTTTTAATAAAAGTTGTTTAAGCTCTTACCTCTGCCAAAAATTTGGTGAAGCCAAAAAAATGACTGAACTGAAATTGAAAGAAAAAATGCAAACAGTGTGTACATTTCACAACAATCAGCTCTAGATTTCAAATCGGGCTCACCTTCTGATATTGCAAATGCAAAATAGCACCTTATCCAATAGATGTTCCGGACTAAAGTATGTGAAGACTAATTGTCTTTCACAGTACTGTTCTTTCCCTTGACAGCTTGCCAGTTGTCAGAAATGACAATCTGGTAGCCATATTATTCAGTCGCCACTTGGCATTCAACTCATTAGCTCTTTCATAATTCACCGTTGTAGACAGGTACAGCTTAGGCGGCAGTCTTTCATAATGAGATGTGGACATTTCATCTGATAACCATCTCCAAACCGTGGTTCACCCATGGTTCATGATACTTCTGTGCCAGAGTGATTGACATCGCCTATCAGAACCTACAATCACCTTCAATAAAATCATGAGGGGTCCGGATAGTTCTGATAGGAAGAAACATGTTCCACTTATAACCGTATTAAGAAGCAGAGAGCCTTGTTTTAGAGCATTTGGAAAAGAAATAAATATGAAGTGAGAAACCTTTTGTCACATAGTAAGTGGTTATAGGGTCTGGAAAGCACTGCCTGGAAATGTGGTGGGGCCAGATTCAGTTCAGGTATTCAAGAGGGCCATTGGATGGTTATTCAAATAGAAACAATGTGTAGGATTATGGGGCAAAGACTGGAGATTGGTACTCAGTCAAAACCCTCCTTGTGGAGGCCAAAGCAATGGGTGTGAGAAAGTGAATTAAATGAGGAAGCAAAGTTTAGGCTGGGGATTTTGAGGGCCATAATGACACTGGTACTCAGTCAAAATGCATTAGAAACAGAAACAATGTGTTGGATTATGGGCCAAAGACAGGCGATTGGTGCTCAGTCAAAATGCTCAGAGAAATTGTGTAAAAACGATGGGCTGAATGGCTTCCTACTGCAATGTTACATTCCAGTGGTGTACATTGGAAAGGCCCATTTCTGCAATTGGTACCAAAAATGTCAGAAAAGCTGGCTGGGAACTCCCACAGCACATTTTTCCCACGAAAATTGCTGGCACAGGACATGGAGAGTGAAGTTTGCTTCATTACTTGGTAAAACCAGCTTTTGGTACACATTAATAATATCCCTTGAATTGAATTATTAGTCAGTTAAGATGCAGACAGGTGACTTTGGGGCTGGTGTCACATATGGGCTAGATCAGACATGACGGCAAACCATCCTCCATGAAGGCTGTTAGTGAACCAGATAAACTGTTTGACAAAGGATGATAGTTTTATGGTTGCCATCACAAAGTTTCTAGACTCAATGACAGATTGATTAACTAATTGAATCTCTGTTTTGCTAACTGGAGGAGTGGTGAGCCTCTGAATTATTAGACTGGAGACATTACTGCTACACCACCACCTCCATCATATCCCGCTGCTTTTGAAGCCAGCCCATTCCATGTAGATAGTATATCTCCGAGATTCTGGTTATCAATCATCGTGTAAATGCATATTACTGCCCTTGATTATTCTAAGCAAGCACAAACCTCAGACCTGTACTCATGGAATGTGACCATTTGCACAGGCTGACAGAAATGGAGCTGGGGAATTATAGGTTGGACTGAAAGTGGACCTCTCTCTGCACACTGCTCATTGATGCTCTTTCTCTGGCTCGAGGCACTAGGTGGCAGCATCAAACTGTTACCAACTGGAAACTCCAGCCTCTCCACTGAGAGACGCTGCTCTTGTGATTGGCACAGGCAAACAGGGAGTGTGCACCAAGGGCTTTCAAGGAACTTGTCCATGTGTCAAGTGCTGACTGGCGAAGTGATGACTTTCCCGGTAATTACAGAGCTGGTAACCACCTCACAAACCTCTAGGCAAAGAGTTCGGGTTTTTGTAGACTGTCAGCCAAGTTGTGGCTTTGACAATGTTCAGAATGCCAAGTTCAGAGTTTGGGAGCTCCAGAAACCAGGATCAAAATAAGTCATTGTGTTCAACAGTAATCACAATGTGTATTTACGTACAGCACCTTTACCAGTTTGACAGAGCTTTACAGAGGCTTTTAAAACAAAGTGTTACAAGGAGATATTAGTAACAATGACCAGAAGGCCAGGCCAAAGAGATGGGTGTGAGAAAGTGAATTAAATGAGGAAGCAAGGTAGCAAGAGCAGGGGTTTAGGCTGGGAATTCTGAGACATTGATGGCCATCGCTGGTGCTCCCATTAACACTGTATATGTTCAAGAGACCAGGATTAGACATGAGGATTGTGGGGCTGGAGGATGTTAGAGAGGAGGGAGGTAAAGGAGGAAATTGAGAAGGAGGAGGAGAGCTTTAAAAACAAGACATTGCTTAGCCTGGAGCCAATGGAAGTTAGTGAGTACAGGGTGATGCATTGGCAGGACATTGAGCAAGTTTGGGCACCAGTATCCGAATTTAGGATGATCTCAGATGACAGATGACCAGGCAACCCATTAGAATAGTCAAGTCTGGAGATACCAAAGGCATGGGTAAAGCTTTCAATAGAAGATCAGAGACAGCAGCAGAATTGGCTTTATTATTGCTCATTTATTTGTTCAGTTTGGCCAATATTTGGTGCCCACCCCAATTACTCCTTAAAAGGTGATGGCGAGCTGCTGTTTGAACAACTATAGCCCAGGTGCTCACTGTGTGATGAAGGAGGACGTTCCACAACATCAGTGAAGGGACAGCAATACTGTTCCAACTCAGGGTGGTGTGGAGCCTGGAATGGGAATTACATGTGAAAATATTGCCATTCATCAACTGCCGGTGCCCTGCTTGATGGGTGGGATTGAGGGTGTGGAGCTGCTAGGTAAAAAGAATGACTGCAGATGCTGGAAACCAGATTCTGGATCAGTGGTGCTGGAAGAGCACAGCAGTTCAGGCAGCATCCAACGAGCAGCAAAATCGATGTTTCGGGCATTAGCCCTTCATCAGGAATAAAGGCAGTGAGCCTGAAGCGTGGAGAGATAAGCTAGAGAAGGGTGGGGGTGGGGGTGGGGAGAAAATAGCATAGAGTACAATGGGTGAGTGGGGGAGGGGATGAAGGTGATAGGTCAGGGAGGAGAGGTTGGAGTGGATAGGTGGAAAAGGAGATAGGCAGGTCGGACAAGTCCTGACAAGTCATGGGGACAGTGCTGAGCTGGAAGTTTGGAACTAGGGTGGGGTGGGGGAAGGGGAAATGAGGAAACTGTTGAAGTCCACATTGATGCCCTGGGGTTGAAGTGTTCCGAGGCGGAAGATGAGGCGTTCTTCCTCCAGGCGTCTGGAGATGCTGTCAAATGAGCCTTCCCTTTGCCACTTAAGTGATTTGGATGAGAATATACAAAACATGGTTAGTAAGTTTGCACTGACACCAAAATTGGCAATATTGTGCACAGTGAAGAAAGTAATCTAAGATTACAAAGAGATCTTGATCAGTTGGATCAATGGGCTGAGGACTAACAGATAGAGTTTAATTTGGATAAATACAACGTATTGTATTTTGATAAAACAAACAGGGGCTGGACTGACACAATTAATGGTAGGGCCTTGGGAACTTTAGTAGAAACGAGAGACCGAGGGGCTCGAAGACGTAATTCTTTGAAATTTGTATCACATACAGACAGGGTAGTCAAGAAGGCATTTTGCATATTTGCCTTCATTGCACAGACCTTTGAGGAGAGGATTTGGGACATGGTGTTGCAGTTGTACAGGAGGTTGGTGAGGCTTCTTCTAGAGTATTGTGTTATACAATATCCTGCTAATGAAAGGATATTATTAAATTGGAGAGGGTTCACAAAAGATTTACTAGAATGTGATTGGCAATGAAGGGTTTGAGTTATAGGGAGAGGCTGGTTAGGCTGTGACTTATTTCTCCAGAACATAGGAGATTAAGGGGTAATCTTGTAGAGATTTATAAAATAATGAGGGGCATATGTCAGGTCTTTCTCCTAGGGTGGGGTAGTTCAAACCTAGGGGGTATACTTTCAAGGTGAGAGGAAAAAGATTTAAAAAGGGACAACCTTTTTATAGAGTAGTTTGTGTGGTGAATAAACTGCTACAGAAAGTGACGGATGCAGATACAGTAATAATATTGAGTTAGTTAAGTACATGAATAGGAAAGGTTTGTAGGGATATGGGTTAAATGCAGGCAAGTGGGACTAGTGTGATTTGAGAACATGGGCAGCATTGACTATTTGGACTGAAGGGTCTCCTTGCATGCTAAATTACTTTATGAGCCTGGATTGGTGGGTTCTGTTTCTTACTGTGCTTCAGGGTGGGGGAGTGAATGTTGAAGGTGGTGGATGTGTGGACCAATGAAGCAGACTGCTTTGTTTTTGATGGTGTCAAGCTTCTTGAGTGTTGTTGGAGCAGCAGGTAAGTGGGGAAGGTTCCACTATCCTCCTAACATGTGCCATGTGGACGTGTTTTGGGGAGTCAGGAGGTGAATTACTTACTGCAAGGGTGTCAGCCTCTGAGCTGCCCTTGTAGCTAAAGTATCTAATGGCTGGTTCAGCTCTGAATTTGGTCAAGGGTAGCCCTCAGGATGTTGATAGGGCAGGTATTCAGAGATGGCAAGACCACTGAGTGTCAACAGGTGATGTGTGGATTCTCTAGTGTTGGACAGAGTAGATGGTCACTGCCTGGCACTTGCATGGCAGGAAGGAGTTACTGTCATTTCTTGATATTAAATGATTAACAGGCTTAGTTTTCACATTTGCTCAATGGAAACGTGTTTCAAAAGTTCAGGATTATGGGTACAAATATCCCATTTCCCAGAGAAATGCTGGAAACAGATAAGGCTGGAGAGAATGGGCACTATGGGGGGGTTGGTAAGAGATAGGGAGTAGTTAAGGTGGGACAAAATGGGGAATGTGTGGGGGAAGTGAGAGATGGTGAATAGTTAATGTTGGAGAGAATGGGCACTGTGGGGAGAGGGTGAGGGATGGAGAGGAGTTAAAGGCTGGAGAGAATGGGCACATGTGGGGAGGGTCAGAGATGGAAAATGTCAGGGACATAACAAATGAAGATGAATGGGGAGCAGGAGGACAGGAGAAGTTAGAGACTGATAACTATTTTGTTTCTCTGGACCAGCATCCATCCACAGAGAATGTGACTCAATTGACAGTCTGCTTCTCATTTCTCCAGGATCATAAATTACTCCCTGGATAGAAAAAAAATGCAAAAATCTTGAACAGGAGGTCCATCCCTAGAAGGGGAATGAGAAAGTGAACCAGTTCAGGGTAATGTTTGGAGAGGATGTAGGCATAAGGGAGCCTCACTGGTTAGAGACTGGCTTTAATTGGCACATGCTCAGGGAATTATCCTTTCCGGAATACACAGATTGGTCAGAAGATTGTAAAGGATTCCTCACTGAGTGCTTGTTATTGTCAGGAAAGGCCACAAACAGCTGTGGCTCTGTTCACCAAACAGTTCTCTGTAACAGAATGTCTTCAAACCTTCTTCACAAACAGCTGGGGCTGAGGCAGAACTCCGAGTGCTCCTGTTCCTTCCAGCCTGTTCACACTATCACCCAGTTTCTAGCTGAGCTCATCGGGAAATCTCATCACAGCCCCTCAGTGGAGCTACGATCCTCTCCTCATATTAATCTTGAAAAGATGCTGTGCTCATTTCCTGCATTTTAATCCCTTCCTGTCCTGCAGCCATTAACTCTCTCTGAGCTGAAATCGCAACTGATGACAAGTGCCTTCTGCTAATTTATCATTTTCCTCCCAAACCCACCAAACCCTGGACGGTGTCACTGAGATGGCTGTTGTCGGCCTCATAATCTCTCCCCTTTAAACACCCGGTTAGGTTTAGAAGCTGGAATCTTGGTGGGTTTTTCTCTCTATAGTATTGAGACTATCAGGTTCCTTCACTCCAGCCCCACAGAGATTGATTCAGCTCCAAGTATTGATGGGACTTTAGCTTGATCATGGTTATGGGTTCAAGCCTCATTCCAGACACATGAATAGAGATATAGGCTGGTACTCAGTTGTAGTACTGAGGGAATGCTACACCGTCAGAAGTACATCTTTTCAGTCTGATGTTAAAGCAGCGCTCTGCCTTTACTCTCACATGGTACTGAACATTATTCTGAAGAATGAAGAAGAGTGGGGTGATTCTCTAATATTTATCCTTAAATTGACATTCTTAAAATACATTATTTGATTATTGCCTAATTGCTGTTTGTGGGAGACAGCTGCATACAAACTGCATCAGTAATGACACTTCACATAGTCATCATTCGTTCGAAAAAGCTTCAAAATTTCATGAGGAAATGCAAAATGTTCTATAAATGTCTGTCTTTCTTAATTTGACCTAAAAAGTTGCCAAGGTGGAGTGAAAAGGAGTTAAAAAGTTCTCTTTTCAATGAAGGATATTCAATTTTCACCTCAAATAAAGACATGTTGATCTCACTCATAAAACTTGACTCCGTCAGCTTCTGTGATGTGGTCTGTTCAACTGAGCAAATTCACTCAGAGCAAGCATTTCTGAAGAAAATACTAATTTCCTTTAATATCAAAAATAGTTAGTGTTAAAAATTCAGAGAGAACAATATGCAGGAAGAGGTAGTGAGACAAACACTGACAAACACAGTGCTACCAGTCCACATCAACGTACACAGATTATGGTGTACACCAGTCCCACACTGAGGTACACAGATTGCAGTGTGTACCAGTCCCACATTGAGGGACACAGACTGAGCTGTGCACCAGTCCCACATTGATGTACACAGACTGCGGTGTACACCATCCCACATTGAGGTACACAGACTGCGGTGTACACCATCCCACATTGAGGTACACAGAATGTGGTGTACACCAGTCCCACATTGAGGTACACAGACTGCGGTATGCACCAGTCCCACATGGAAGTACACATATTGCGGTGTACACCAGTCTCACATTGAGGTAAACAGACTGCACTGTGCACCAGCCCCACATTGAGGTACACAGACTGCGGTGTACACCAGCCCTACATTGAGGTACACAGACTGCGGTGTACACTCGTCCCACATTGAGGGACACAGATTGCGGTGTACACCACTTCCACATTGAGGGACACAGATTGCGGTGTACACCAGTCCCACATTGAGGTACACAGTTTGCAGTATAGACCAGTTCCACACTGAGCTAGACAGTGTGAAACATACGCACTCCCATGTTGATGCACATTGCTGTATGTGTCTTGATTGCCACAATGACTGATAAATGAGAACACTAATGTCCTCATTAATGCAGAAAATGTTCAGATGGCTTAGGAATTTCCAAAGGGGACATTCCCTTGATGATTTCATGATAATAACCACAATAAAAATAAACCTTTCTCGTGGGGACTGCATTCAGAGTATGAAGTTAAAGTCTTCAGCAGTGAAAATCTCTTCTAATGTACTCCCCCGGAATGGTCACCAATGGAGTGGGCTCAGATTGTGCCTCATGTATATTCCCCTGGTCATTTATCCCTCCATCAAGACGAACACCTTTTCTTCCTGTCTACCCTATCTATGTCCCACATTATTTTACACATCTCAATCATCACCTTCAACAACTTCGCTTCTAACTCCTCTCATTTACTTCAGAGTTAAAAATCACACAACACCGTGTTCCAGTCCAACAGGTTTATTTGAAAATACAAATAAACTCAGTGGTCAGCATTGCTGCCTCACAGCACCTGGGACCCAGGTTCGATTCCAGTCTCGGGTGACTGACTGGGTGGAGTTTGCACATTCTCCCCGTGTCTGAGTGGGTTTCTTCCAGATGCTCTGGTTTCTTCCCACAGTCCAAAGATGTTCAGGTCAGATGAATTGGCCATGCTAAATTATCCCATAGCATCCAGTGATGTGTAGGTTAGGTACATTAGTCAAGGGGAAAATGTAGAGCAATAGGGTAGGGGAATGGGTCTGGGTGGGTTACGCTTCAGAGGGTCAGTGTGGACTTGTTGGGCCAAATGGCCTGTTTCCACACTGTAGGGATTCTATGATTCTATGATTGCAAGCTTTCAGAGCACTGCTCCGTCACCTGTTAGCTTGTGGAATATGACAAATAGGACACAGAATTTCCAAGATCAAAGTGTCATGCAACTGATGTGATGTATTAGACAAAACTCAATTGTTGTAAAGTTTTTAATCACTTAGAATGGAGATGCAGCTTTCGATTGATTAATATGTAAATCCCAGAAGTTCTGTCAAGTCAGTTTCAGCTCAGACAATAAGACTCTAATCTCACACCTTGAATTCATTGCCTGAGCTGAGATATCACCTTTTCTTTAATATAGTGATGAAGCCTTAAGTTATCTCAGGGCAGTGACCTGACAGAAATTCTGGGATTTACATATTAATCAATTGAAAGCTGCATCCCCATTCTAATGATTAAAGACTTTACAGCCATCTCAGTTTGTCTAATACATCACTTCAGTTGTATGACACTTCAATCTTTTACTTATAAATTCTGTGTCCTCTGTATCCTGTCCCACCATCTACCATCTGAAGGAGCAGTGCAGTGAAAGCATGTACTTTCACATAAACCTGTTGGATTATCACCTGGTGTCATGTGATTTTCAGGTCTGTCCACCCTAGTCCAACACCGGCTCCTCCACATCAGTATTTTCTTCAGCTGAGAGGGGTGGCCATGGGTACACGCATGGGTAAAAAGTGAGGTCTGCAGATGCTGGAGTATCAGAGCTGAAAATGTGTTGCTGGTTAAAGCACAGCAGGTCAGGCAGCATCCAAGGAACAGGAAATTCGACGTTTCGGGCCAGAGCCCTTCATCAGGAAGGGCTCTGGCCTGAAACGTCGAATATCCTGTTCCACGTACACGCATGGGTGCCTGTTATGCCTGTCTCTTTGTGGGAGATGTGGAACATTCCCTGTTCCAGTCTTATTTTGACCCCATAACTCTTTCTCCAATATATCGATGATATCATCGGTGCTGCTTCCATCTCTTGTCTGGAATTGGAAATGTTCATTGATTTTGCTTCCAATTTCCACCCCACCCTCACTTTCACTCGGTCTTTCTTTGACCTTCCTCCACCTCTCTGTTTCCATTTCTGGGATAAACTGGCAATTAATATCCACTACAAACCCACTGACTCCCTTAGCTACCTGGACTGTACATCTTTGCACTCTGTTTCCTGTAAAGACTCCACTCCACTCTCCCAGTCCCTCTGTCTCTGTCACATGTGTTCCGATGTGGCCAACTTCAACAAGGGAGCCTCCAAAATGTCCACTTTCTTCTTCAACTGAGCATTCCTCAGCACCATTGTTGGCAGGGCCCTCATCTCCCATGCTTCCTCTCTCACTCCCTCCGCTCTCCTGCAACAGCGATAAGACTCTCCTTGTCCTTACCTCCCATCCCACCAGCATTCATCAACCACCATTTTCGCCACCTCCAGTGAGATGCCACCACCAGACACGTATCCCCCTCTCCTCCCCTGGCCTCCTTCTATGGGGATCATTTCCTCTGGGACACCCTGGTCTACTCTTCCTTCACACACAACACCTGCTCCCCAACAGCTCCACAGCACCTTCCCCTGCTCATTTACCTCCTCCCTCCTCAGTACCCAAGGGCCCAAACATACCTTCCAGGTGAAGTAGCACTTTACCTGCACTTTATACAATCTAGTCCTCTGCATTCGCTGCTCACAATATGGTCTCCTCGAAACTGGGCAAATGAAGCACAGACTGGGTGACCCCTTCACAGAACATCTGCCTTCTGCCTGCAAATAAAAATATCCTGAGCTTCCAGTTGCCTGCTACTTTGACACCCCACCCTGTTTCCCACCAAACATCTCTGTCTCAGGCTTGCTACAGTGTTCCAGCAAAGCTCAGCACATGCCGGAAGAACAAAACCCTCATTTTCTGCTTGGGGCCCCTGAAGCCCTCCGGACTCAATACCGAGTTCAATAATTTTAGGGCCTGAACTCCCCCATGTCCTAGTCCCTTACCACACATACCAGACCTTATTATCACATAGTCTGCCATTACGCACTATCCATTGTTAGCCACTAACAATCTCCATCAACTCTCCCAGCCAGATCGTTATCGACTCCATTGTCCAACTGTTCCTCTCTCTATTTGGGCTCTATCCTGACATACCATTACTCCTTCCTGCTTGCCCCCACCCTATCTTCTGCATATATATTTTCCTAGCTACCATCAGTTCTGAGGAAGGGTCACCGGACCCGAAACATTAACTTTGACTTCTCTTCACAGATGCTGCCAGACCTGCTGAGCTTTTCCAGCAACTTCTGTTTTTGTAACCTGTCAATCTCGTCTGCTCTAAGCAAAACAACCCCAGTCTCTCCAATCTCCCTTCACCACGATAACTTTCAAGCCAGGGCCACATCCTGGTAAATATCCTCTGTACCCTTTCCAGTGTACCACATCCATCCTGTAATGTAGATTCCAGAATAGCCCACAACAGTAACCTCCCTCCTCTAAACTTAATGCCTCAGCTAATAAAAGCAAATATTCCAGATATTTTCTCAACCACTTTATCCACCTGTCCTGCTACTTTGAACACTCACCATCTATTGTATGGGTCATGTCTATTTCGAGTTTTATTCCCGTCGCTCGTCAACGCAAAAGTTACCCCTGATACAAAAGATACAAAATCCCATGCAAGGACTGCACAAAACAAACAGGAAGACAGCTAACGATCCGCACCCATGAACACCAACTAGCCACGAAACGACATGACCAGCTAGCCTTAGTAGCCACACACGCAGATGACAAGCAACATGAATTTGACTGGGACAACACTACTATTATAGGACAAGCCAAATAGGACAGCCAGGGAATTCCTAGAGGCATGGCACTCATCCACAGATTCAATCAATAAGCACATCGACCTGGACCCAATACACCGATCACTGCAGCAGACAGCTGGAACTGACAACCGGAAGCGGCAGATTCAAACCACTACAAATGCCGGAGGAAAGATCACAGAAGCGCTTCACAGGAGGCTCCCAAACACTGAGGATGTCACCTAGACAGGGGACGAAACGTCTGCAACACAAATTCCCAGCTCGGCAAACAGAACCACAACAACAGATACCCCTACATAGCTACACCACAGCCAGATGTCACAGGGACGGTTTATCATTATCAAGCTTACACCAAGCGAGGATTGAACAAGGGTTATAAAACCAACAGGTTAATGACCTCATATTCACATAATCTGCTGTGTTTAGTGAAAGTTTCTATTTTACACCCAATTACCCTCCACCTGACCATGCTCTAAAATACTAAACTTTATTACTAAAATTAAATTTTAAATATTTAAAGTCATTTAAACAATTTTTAAAATCTTTAACTGTAACTAAAACTAAATATAAAACTATATTCTTAAAATAAAGAGAGCCTATAGGAAGTCCATCATATGTCCATAAAAATCTGGATTAACTCTAAAGTCAGAAAGTTGTCTGGCTAGCTATATCATTGGCAAATGTCTTATTGTCTGTTATGCCCAGTGTCTTCATCAGCCCATTATACCATTACCTCTAGCTCCTACAGCAAAACCATAAAAGGATACAGTGGTACCTTTAGTAAGGTCCAACATCTCCTTCTTGAAATGTTGATATTTCAGCATCTTCTCCGACCATGCTTGTTCCAGTGAGTCATTTTCATTTTTGAACCATATTGTAATGTCCGACCAACATTGCCTGACTGTCCTGAGACAGAATTAAGTCAGGTATCCATTGCTTTCCATCAACATCTTAATAAACAGGATTCAACAAAAATTGCCCACTCTCCTTCACAAATTGGGTTAAAACGTCAGCTATTTTATTCTGCCTCTTTATCCTCATTTTGTTTTACTGAGGGGCCCCATCCACAAATATGAGGAATCGTTTCGACTGCCAAGTTCCATCGCCTTCAGTTTTTATTATTTGAAGATCTTCGGTGAGATAAAGTAGTACTTGTGAGATATAGATTAGTCCTTAATAAAATGGTATTAATAGCACTGGATGTTCTTATATATAACAATATTTTAGTTACAGGCATTAGATAAATTATCGTTTTTAAAATAATGGATGCCCATCCCTTGACAGGGCAATGCCATCCATTTCTGGAATTCTCCTTCCCTCCATTTATCGTAATTATTGCTAATCTCTTCCCCATCTCTTCTTGATTCTCCAATAATCTGGGTATTCGAAGATCCAATTGACTGACCAATTACTTGAGGATTCCAAATTTCACATAAATTCTTCAGCTGACTGCATTCCACCAATTTTTCCGATATTCCAAAATCATTTAAATGGAATGAGGCTTGTAAAATTTCATCAGAAGATCTTCTAAAAGCTTCCGCATTGCTGCAATCAGAATTAATATTGCTATTTTATTTAACCCTAATCCACCATCTCTGTTCTGTGCATATAAAATGCCATCCATTACAGATTGTGACAAGTGTAAAACTTCCTTAATAAAAACCACTAATTATTAAATCTAATTTATTAAGATAATTTTGAGAAGCTTCCAATAATGTAGATAAAAATGTAATCTAGGAATAAAATAAGTTTTAAAAAGCTCTACATTTTGTACTGGTTTTAAAGGAGATTTTTTTAGATTAGACTTACTGTGTGGAAACAGGCCCTTCGGCCCAACAAGTCCACACCGACCCGCCGAAGCACAACCCACCCATACCCCTACATTTACCCAATTTAGCATGGCCAATTCACCTCACCCGCACATCTTTGGACTGTGGGAGGAAACCCACACAGACACAGGGAGAACGTGCAAACTCCGCACAGTCAGTCGCCTGAGTCGGGAATTGAACCCGGGTCTCAGGCGCTGTGAGGCAGCAGGGCTAACCACTGTGCCACCGTGCCGCCCACACAGCCCTGAGATATTGTTCTGTATTACTATTCTCTACATACTCTATTTCATCATTATTAAGACTTTTATAAGTGTTATAAATAAACATTTATTTATAACATTTATTATTTATTTATAAGCATTTATTTACTTATAAATGTTTATAAATAAATAATAAATGTTATAAATAAACATTTTATTCTTATAAATAAAATGGATCCCTTTTGTTTTTCTACAGTACTGTCACAGAATGATTGTACTATTTTAAGATTATACGACATTCCTTCAGAAGTTCTAATTATCGAGGCGATATCACATGCAAAGGCTAATGAAACACAATGATCATTTTCAAGATTTGGATCTAAAAAGATCCCTTTATTATCCTCTTCTAATGTACTAATGAGAGAATCCAACGCTATATTGCAAAGAATGGGTGATAATGCTTCACACCTTTTAAAATCTCTATTTTTATTAGTTTTACACTTATACCCTCCCATTATAGTACTTTTGTTCGTATATTAATTTGTAATTAATTTCACAAATTCTGTTGGTAAGGATAGCCTATTTAGGGTTTTGATATAGAACATAGAACATAGAAGGATACAGCGCAGTACAGGCCCTTCGGCCCTCGATGTTGCGCCGACCGAATCCTACCTAACCTATACTAGCCCAATAACTTCCAAATGCCTATCCAATGCCCGCTTAAATGACCATAAAGAAGGAGAGTTCACCACTGATACGGGCAGGGCATTCCATGAACTCACAACCCGCTGTGTGAAGAATCTACCCCTAACATCTGTCCTATACCTACCACCCCTTAATTTAAAGCTATGTCCCCTAGTAACACCTGACTCCATTAGCGGTAAAAGGTTCTTAGTATCTACCCTATCTAAACCCCTAATCATCTTATACACAATCATCTTATATGTTTGTGACCAACTGAATCAACAGCCTTAGCTAAACCAATTAATACTATGGCTAGTTCTTGTTTCTTCTTTATCGATCCCTTAATAATATTACTTCAAATTTTAATATTTTGGTCACAACCAGAGACTCCTGCAAGGAATTCTTTTTGTTGCTTATTTAGTTTGATTATTCCGCTTAGTCTTTTTGCCATTATCTTAGTGAAGATCCTGAGTAAAATGGGCACAATCGTTATTGGCCTGCAATTGTCTATTTGTTTCAGTTCTTCTTTATCATTGGTTTTACGAATAAATGTTGTTCTGATCATTTTCATATAATTGGGAATATTGTTTGACTTTAGTCAAGTTGAGAACATCCTGGTAAGTGTTTTATTGCCTGCATTTTTCTAGCCATTATATCCTTAACCTCCACTCTGTCCAGCCCTGGATTTGGGACCCATCGCCATAAGGGCCTGAACGACTTCCTCCACAGTTATTGGCTGGATTACCGAGTGGTTTAGTTGAGTGCTGTCTTTATATTTCACAAATTTTATAATATTTGATTTCTCATTGGATATCGATAATTTATTACGGAAGAACTCCTTGAGTTCCTCCTTCCTAAAAGAGCACATGCTATTAACAGGAGATCCCACTATTTCCCTTGCTAAGTATCGCCTTTTATACTTAAATAACGTTTGCATTTCCTTAAATTTACTTTTCCTTTGCACATATCTCCTTTTTGCATTATTTATCTGGGAGCTATTTCCTTTCCAGACTTGATTCTCTCTCTCCCTTTTTGTCTTCTTTTTCTGCTTTCCATCATCGTTTTTATTTAATAACCCAGTAATGAATTCGTCCATTATATTATTATTTTTATTATTTTATTATTATTATCCTTTGCCACATTAGGTTTATTTTTGGCTCTATTAGGTCTAACAGGTCATTTACAGGTTTGTTAATTCTGTCCCTTTCTTCATCTTTATTCTCACAAAGCAGATTTGATGTATCTGATTTATTACGTATCTCCTCTGCCTTCATTAATCTCTCTACACATTCACTTCCTTCTTCCTCATTATCATACTACCCTAATTCAATTTTTATATCATCTTCTTTATCCTCATTTTTTTTACTACAACTCCAGCGAGCTAAAAGTCTTCTCCTATCCGAGATTTGTTTAGGTATTTTGGTCTTCAACTATTCCACTATCATTTTATTAATATTATTTCTCCAGATTTTGTAACATTGTTACTTCAACACTGGACCAACTTCCTTGTTTATTCTTATTTTGATTATTATTCTTCGTATTAGTGGGCGGCACGGTGGTACAGTGGTTAGCACTGCTCTCACAGCACCAGAGTCCTGGGTTCTCAGGCGACTGACTGTGTGGAGTTTGCACATTCTCCCCGTGTCTGCGTGGGTTTCCTCTGGGTGGTCTGGTTTCCTCCCACAGTCCAAAGATGTGTGGGTCAGGTGAATTGGCCACGCTAAATTGCCCGTAGTGTTAGGTAAAGGGGTGAATGTAGGGGAATGGGTGGGTTGCGCTTCGGCGGGTCGGTGTGGACTTGTTGGGCCAAAGGGCCTGATTCCACACTGTAAGTAATCTAATCTAATCTATAAACATTCGAGCTTCTTTTAATATTTCTTAGAGCAGCGTGCTTATGTCTTTCATGCTGCCCTAATCCTATAACGGTGGAAAATTTGAGGAGACGTTTTTCACACTGGAAGGCCTCGCCCAACTGTATTTTTTTCTTTCCCTTACAGTTCGGATAATGGCAAGCTACAGCCTGATAGCTATTTTCCCAATCGCATTGACTACATCTCGCCCGGATTGATTTTATTCCTCTACCACTGTTTAGATATTTTCTGAAATGTACAAATTGTATTAAACATATTTTGACAAGATTCACATTTAAAATTATCTAGGGGATATTTTATAATTAAATCTAATTTACCTTTATTATGTTCGGTTGAATTTATAACCAATGGCTCCACTGGAATATTACACTCCTCGTTTCAGAGCTCTCTTGTAAAATTAAAAAGCCCTTTAAAATTAGAGTTGTAAAACATCATAGTTATTAAAAGACCAGGTCTAGGAGAGGTCTTCTATTTTGACTGCGTCAACTTTCCACTTTGATTCTCATTGTTTAAAATAGTTTCCTCGTGCCTGCTCCAAGAATCTTGCATTGGGAGAATATCATAGGTCTCTTCCATCTGAGTTTGGACAGACGAATTAATCAATTTATAGTTGGAACATTTTACACACGATGCCACCATAAGCATACGTGCGGGGCAGGAGTTTCCCTGGGCACCCACCCAACAGGAAAAGGGAGAATTAGACTCAAAAGCCATTTCTATCTATAAAGATTTTTGAACTATCCTAAGATAGAGGACCCGAAGTGTCCACAGCCATCTCGTATTCCTCCTCTGGTCATATTTGCTGAACTGGACCAAGTAATGCTCTAGCAACGGTCCGACAAAGTCAAAACCACTCAATGTCGATTAAAATCTGAATTACACATAGAACAGCATTAAAACAGTTAAAACCCCGCCATCCATTAAAATGAGCTTCCTCTACCAGGTCGTTACCAGGGGGAACCACATGGAGGGTCAACCAACTCTACAGATGACAGAATAGGTAAAGACGCTGTAGAGGTGACTGCACAAGCACATTGTTGGGGAGACCCAACCAAAACAACAGTAGTCACATCCTCTCGAAGGGACTGATAGACATGCACACGAAAGTCCCTCAGTGCTTTCCAAGGTCCTGTCAATCATCATGTATTCCTTTACCTTGTTTGTCCTGCCCAAGTCCAACACCTCACACTTGTTCAGATTAAGTTCTCTTTGCTATTGACCAGCCTACCTGACAAACTTGTCGAAATCCTCTTGCAATCCACGGCTATTCTTTTCACTATCTGCTACCGCACCAACTTTTGCATCTTCTGCAAATTTATTGACCAACTCTCCTACATCCAAATTGAAATCATTGTTAGATGGCACAACCAGCAAGGGCCCCTGTAAGAAGAACAGCCATTGTCTACTTGCTGCCACTCAGCCAATCCTGGATCTGATTTGCCATATTTCACTGGATCCCTTGGACTCTCTCAGACAGGATATGCCCTTATCAAAAATGTGCTGACTATTATTGATTAATCTCTGCCTCTCCAAATACAGATTCATTCTGTCCCTCAGCATTGTCGCCAATAGATTCCCCACCATTCAGGTTGAATAGTCGAGCCTGTCATTTCCTGGTTTGTACCTTGATTCCTTCTTGAATGATGGTGCCACATTAGCTGGTATCTAGTCCTCCAGCACCTCTCCCGTGGCCAGAGAAGAATTGAAAATTCTCGTCAACACCTCTGCAATTTCCTCTCTTGCCTCACTCAAAAACCTGGGATACACTTCACAGCAGGTCAGGCAGCATCCAAAGAGCAGGAGAATCGACGTTTCGGGCATGAGCCCTTCTTCAGGAATGTTCCTGAAGAAGGGCTTATGCCCGAAATGTCGATTCTCCTGTTCCTTGGATGCTGCCTGACCTGCTGCGCTTTTCCAGCAACACATTTTTCAGCTCTGATCTCCAGCACCTGCAGTCCTCACTTTCTCCTACACTTCACTCAGCCCTGGACATTTATCAACTTTTAAGCCTGCTGGACAACTCAGAACTTTCTCTCTGTCTTTGCTAATTTCTTTAAGTAAATTATGTCCCTGTCATCAGTGAACACCAACACAAAATAATCACTTAAATCCTGACCTAAGTCCTTCGGTTCCTCAGACAAATGATCACTGTGGTCCTTAACAGACCCTACTTGTTCCCTTGTTATCCTTTTATTCTTAAAGTACTTGTAAAATAACAGTATTTTTCCTTATTTTGCTGACTTCAAAATCTATCAGCATCACTGGCTCAAACTCCTGGAAGTCTCTTCCGAAGAACTCTATAAGTCAAGATGACACATGAACTGCAGTGGTTCAGCAAGGCAGCTCATCACCACCTTTCCTAGGGTTACTGGGGATGGGTAATAAGTGACAGCCTAGCCAGTGAAGCTCAACTCCCACAAGTGAACATAAAGGAAAAATGCCATTATTCTTTCATGCTCCCTTTATGCCCCACAAATTTCCTTTTTAAGTTTTCCCTTATAATGTTCAATACTCCTTTAGCGTAGGTTTTGCTGTTTTGAGCACCCATAAGTCTCCCTCTCTCTCTTTTCCCTGTCCTGTACATCCCTCGATATCCAGGCGTTACTGAATTTGTTGGTCTCACTCTTTATCTTTACCTCCCAACTAACATTTACCACGACTCAACCAACTAAAGCAGATAATCTGCTCATTCATTTTATTTCTGTTTGTGAGGCAATGCTCTATGCAGATGGATTCATGGTTTACATCAGATATGTGGCACAGAAACAGGCCATTCAGTCCATTCCAGTGCTAAAATGCACTTCAGTCTCCTCCAGTCTTTCCTCATCTAACCCAACCATGAGAACTATTCACTGCCTTCCCCTACATGTGCATATCCCTTTCATACATGCATATATTTGCACCTTCTGCCCCAACCCCTCCCTTTGGGAGCAACTCAATATCTCACCTTCCTCTGGGTAAAGATACCCAATATCATTTCTTGGTGACTATGTATTTTCTTTGCCCTGTATTGCAATGGGGACTACACTCCAAAAATGTTTCATCAGGTATAAAGCAGCTTAAGAGGTCTTAAATCACAGATGGCATGGTGACTCACTGCTGCCTTACAGCACTAGAGACCTGGGTTCAATTCTAGCCTTGGGTAGAGTTTCTAGCCTGTGTGGAGTTTATGCATTCTCCCTGTGTTTGTGTAGGTTTCCTCCCACAACCTGAAGATATGCAGGTTAGGTGAATTGGCTGTGCTAAATTGCTCATAGTGTTCAGGGATGTGTAGCTTAGGTGCATTAGTCAGGGGTAAAAAAAATAGGGTAGGGGAATAGGTCTGGGTGAGTTACTCTTTGGAGGGTCGGTGTGGACTCGTTAGGCCGAAGGGCCTGTTTCCACACTGTAGGGATTCTAATTCTAATTTGCTAAAAGATGCATTTTTATAAATTTCTTTCTCTGAATTGCAGCATGGAAAAAAAGTGCAGGGAGCTGGAAACTGACATTAAAAGCTTTTGTAGATATGTGAAGAGAAAATGGTTCGTGAAGACAAATACTTTCAAAATGTGTGACGCTAGAAAAGCACAGCAGGTCAGGCAGCATTGGAGGAGAAGGGTGAGTTAACATTTCAGGCATAAGCCCTTCATCAGGAATGTTCTTGATGAAGGGCTAATGCCTAAAACTTCGATTCTCCTGCTCCTCGGATGCTGCCTGACTCGCTGTGCTTTTCCAGCGCAGCCCTCTTTGAATCTGATCTCCAGCATCTGCAGTCCTGGAGGGCTGAAGGGCCTGTTCCTGTGCTGTAAGGTTCCTTGTTCTTTGTTCCTCACTTTCTCAAAGACAAATGCAGTTGCCTTACAGGCAAAAATGGTAATATTATAATGGGGAATAACAAAATGGAAGAAGAATTGAGGACACAAATAATTTCCCAAAATATTAGGGAAACAAGGGTCTAGTGAGAGAAAAGGAAATCAGTATTTGTAAGAAATGGTTGCTGTGGAAATTGATGGGGTCAAAGGTTGACGAATTCCCAGGGCCTGATAATCTGTATCCCATAGCACCATAAGAAATGGCCCTAACAATAGATTAGCTTCTCTATAATTTGGAAACATTTCCTTCAGCCCCACAAGTCCATACCAACCCTCCAAAGAGTAACCCACCCAGACCCATTTCCATCTGACAAATGCACCTAACACTATGGGTAATTTAGTATGGCTAATTCACCTGGCCTGCACATCTTTTGGACTGTGGGAGGAAACCGGAGCACGCAGAGAAAATCCAGGCTGACACGGGGAGAATGTGCAAACTCTACACAGACAGTTGCTTGAGGCTGGAATCGAACCCGGGTCCCTGGCGCTGTGAGACAGTAGTGCTAACCACTAAAATTCAATAGATTCTGGAGTAGTTCCCACAGTTTGGAGTGTGGCAAACGTAACCCCAAATATATTTAAAAAGGGAGGGAGAGAAAAAAACACAGTGAATTACAGACCAATTAGTCTAATATTAGTGTTGGAGAAAATCTTAGAGTCTATTATAAAAGATATGATAACAACATCTGGGAAGCATTAATGAATTTGGACAAAGCCAGCATGGGCTTATGAAATGTAAATCATGGTTGACAATTCTGGAGTTTTTTGACTATGTACCTTGAGAACAGATAAGGGAGAACCAGTGGATGTGGTGTACTTGGATGTTCAGAAGACTTTTGATAATAGACGATAGGTGCAGGAGTAGGCCATTCTGCCCTTCGGGCCTGTACCACCATTCAATATGATCATGGCTGATCATCCTTAATCAGTATCCTGTTCCTGCCTTATCTCCATAACCTTTGATTCCGCTATCCTGGAGAGCTCTATCCAACTCTTTCTTAAATGGGTCCAGAGACTGGGCCTCCACTGCCTTCTGGGGCAGAGCATTCCACACAGCCACCACTCTCTGGGTGAAGAAGTTTCTCCTCATCTCGGTCCTAAATGGTCTACCCCGTATTTTTAAGCTGTGTCCTCTATTTTGGCACTCACCCATCAGTGGAAACATGCTTCCTGCCTCCAGAGTGTCCAATCCTTTAATAATCTTACGTGTCTCAATCAGATCCCATCTCAGTCTTCTAAACTCAAGGGTATACAAGCCAAGTCGCTTCAGTCTTTTAGTGTAAGGTAATCCCGCCATTCCAGGAATTGACCTTGTGAACCTACGCTGCTTTCCCTTAATAGCCAGAATGTCTTTCCTCAAATTTGGAGACCGGAACTGCACACAGTACTCCAGGTGTGGTCTCACCAGGGCCCTATACAGCTGCAGAAGAACCTCTTTGCTTCTATACTCAATCCCTCTTGTTATGAAGGCCAGCATGCTATTAGCCTTCTTCACTACCTGCTGTACCTGCATGCTTACCTTCATTGACTGGTGTACAAGAACACCCAGATCTCTCTGTACTGTCCCGTTACCTAAATTGATTCCATTGAGATAGTAATCTGCCTTCCTGTTCTTGCCACCAAAGTGGATAACCATAAATTTATCTGCATTAAACTGCATCTGCCATGCATCTGACCACTCACCTAACTTGTCCAGGTCACCCTGTAATCTCCTAACATCCTCCTCACATTTCATCCTGCCACCCAGCTTAGTATCATCAGCAAATTTGCTAATGTTATTATTAATACCATCTTCTATATCATTAATATATATTGTAAAAAGCTGCAGTCAAGCACTGATCCCTGCGGTACCCCACTGGTCACTGCCTGCCATTCCGAAATGGAGCCGTTTATCACTACTCTTTGGTTTCTATCAGCCATGATTCCTGAAGAATGGTTCATGCCCGAAACGTCGACTATCCTGCTCCTTGGATGCTGCCTGACCTGCTGCGCTTTTCCAGCAACACATTTTCAGCTCTGATCTCCAGCATCTGCAGACCTCACTTCCTCCCTTTCCTATCAGCCTACCAACTTTCAATCCAAGTTAGTACTTTACCCCAATACCATGCGCCCTAAGTTTGCTCACTAACCTCCTATGTGGGACTTTATCAAAAGCTTTCTGAAAGTCCAGGTACACTACATCTACTGGATCTCCCTCGTCCATTTTCAGAGTTACATCCTCAAAAAATTCCAGAAGATTAGTCAAGCATGATTTCCCCTTCATAAATCCATGCTGACTCTGACCTATTCTGTTACTACTATCCAGATGTGTCGTAATTTCATCCTTTATAATTGACTCCAGCATCTTTCCCACCACTGAGGTCAGACTAACTGGTCTATAATTTCCTGCTTTCTCTCTCGCTTCTTTCTTTAAAAGTGGTATAACATTAGCCACCCTCCAATCTGCAGGAACTGATCCCGAATCTATCATGCTCTGGAAAATAATCACCAAAGCATCTACGATTTCCCGAGCCACCTCCTTCAGTACCCTGGGATGTAGACAATCAGGCCACGGGGACTTATTAACCTTCAGACCTAACAGTCTCTCCAACACCAATTCCTGGCAAATATAGATTCCCTTCAGTTCAGGCCCTTCAGCCACTGTTACCTCAGGGAGATTGCTTGTGTCTTCCCCAGTGAACACAGATCTGAAATAACAATTCAATTCTTCTGCCATTTCTTTGTTCCCCATAATATATTCCCCTGTTTCTGTCTTCAAGGGCCCAATTTTAGTCTTAACCATTTTTTTGCCTTTCACATACCTTAAAAAACTTTTACTATCCTCGTTTGTATTATTGGCCAGTTTACCTTCGTACCTCATTTTTTCTCTGCGTATTTCCTTCTTAGTAATCCTCTGTTGCTCTTTAAAAGCTTCCCAGTCCTCCGTTTTCCCACTTATCTTTGCTATGTTATACTTTTCCTCTTTTAACTTTATATGTTTCTTAACTTCCCTCATCAGCCACGGCCGCCCCTGCCTCCTTCTAGGATCTTTCTTCCTTTTTGGAATGAACTGATCCTGCATCTTCTGCATTATACACAGAAATATCTGCCATTGTTCCTCCACTGTCATTCCTGCTAAGGCATTGCACCATTGAACTTTGGCCAGCTCCTCCCTCATAGCTCCATAGTTCCCTTTATTCAACAGGAATATTGTCACTTCCGATTGTACCCTCTCCCTCTCAAATTGCAGATTGAAGCTTATTGTATTATGGTCATTACTTCCCAATGGCTCCTTCACTTCGAGGTCCCTGATCAATTCTGGTTCGTTGCACAATACCAGATCCAGAATTGCCTTCTCCCTGGTCGGCTCCAGCACCAGCTGTTTTAAGAATCCATCTCGGAGGCACTCCACAAAGTCTCCTTCTTGAGGTCCAAAACCATCCTGATTCTCCCAGTCTACCTGCATGTTGAAATCCCCCATAACAACTGTAGTAACATCTTTGCGACAGGCCAATTTCAGCTCCTGATTTAATTTACATCCGACATCTAGATACTGTTTTGGGGGCCTGTTGATAACTCCCAAGAGGGTCTTTTTGTCCTTAGTATTTCTCAGCTCTATCCACACTGATTCTACATTCCCTGATTCTAGGTCTCCCCGCACAAGGGACTGAATACCATCCCTTACCAACAGGGCCACCCCACCCCCTCTGCCCATCAGTCTGTCCTTACGATAGCACGTGTAGCCTTGAATAATCATTTCCCAGGCCCTGTCCACTTGAAGCCACGTCTCAGTTATCCCCACAATATCGGATCTGCCAATTTCCAAAACAGCCTCAAGCTCATCCATCTTATTTCTAATACTTCGTGCATTCATATATAGTATTTTTAATTTGGTACTGCCCTCACCCTTCCCATCAGCCCCTATTTCACACAACCTTACAGCATGATCCCTTTCTGAGTTTTCTGCCTCATTGATACAGTTGACTTTCTTGACTTCCCTTGTTCTAACTTTCCCATCAATTTCCTTCTTAAACATCCAGTTTGTCCCCCCCCCAACACACACGCACACACTATTTAGTTTAAACGTAGCTGTGTTGCAGTAGCAAACCTGCCTGCCAGAATGCTGGTCCCTAACCTATTAAAGTGCAAATCGTCTCTCTTGTATAATTTATGTTTCCCACAAAACATACCCCAGTGATCTAAGAATTTAAATCCTTGCTTCCTGCACCAGTTCCCCAACCACACGTTCAAGTCCATTATCTCCCTGTTTCTGACCTCATCAGCCCGAGGAACTGAAAGCAAACCGGAGATAACCACCCTGGACGTCCTGGTTTTCATCCTTCTTCCTAGTTCTCCGAAGTCCCGCTGTAGTATGTTCCTCCTCTTCTTCCCGACATCATTTGTGCCGACATGTACCACCACCTCTGGCTCTTCACCTTCGTCCTTGAGGATTTCCTGCACTCTGTCCACGATGCCTTTAACCCTGGCACCAGGAAGGCAGCACACCATCCTTAAATCCCGTCTGCTGCCAAAAAAACCCCGGTCATTTCCTCTCACTATGGAGTCCCCTATCACTGCGGCTCTGTGCCGTGGTAATAGGGGACTCCATAGATTTCGCAAAAGAGATTAGTGCAGGGTTAAAGTTCATTGGATTGTGGGGGGGTAATAGATTAGCATGGATTGAGATTTGGGATCATGGGAATAAATGACTCTTTTTCTAGTTGGCATTAAGTCATTATTGGATACTAAAATGAACGTAATTATGGCCTTCGTGAGGGAACAAAATGCAACTCTTCTAAGTTTGCTGATGGCACAATACAGCACAGGGTGGACCTGTGAGTTCTGAAGAGGAGGCAAGGAGGTTTCAGGGTGATTTACATAAGCTGAGGGAGTGGGCAGACGCAGTATACTGTGGCTAAATGTGAAGCAACACAATTTGGTGTAAATATCAGAAAAAAAAAGCATTATTGAATTGATGATTTATTGGGAATGAGGATGTTCAAAGGGAATCTAGGTGTTCTTACACATCAGTCAGTGTAAGTACATCAGCTGGTGCAGTTAAGCAATGAGGAAGACTAATGGCATATTAGCTTCATTGCAGGAAGAGTTGAGTTGAGACGTGAGGATGATTTACTGCAGTTAGACAGAGCCTTGGTGAGACCACACCTGGAGTATTGCTGCAAATTTGGTCTCCCTACCTAAGAAAGAATAATCTTACCATACAGGGAATGTAACAGAGGTTCACAAGGTTGGTACCATGGATGGCAGGGCTGACCTATGAACAGAAGTTGCTTCAACTGAGCCTGTATTTATTTGAGGTTTGTAGGAGGAGAGGGAATCTGATTGAAACGTATACAATTCCAACAGGGATGGACGGACTAGAAGTAAGGAGGATGTTTTCCCCAGTTGGAGAATCTAGAACCAGGGGACACAGTCTCCAGATATAGGGTAGCCTATTTAGAGATGAAGAACATGTTCTTGACTCAAAGGATAGTCAACCTGTGAGGTCCTCTATCACAGAAGCCAAGTCACTGAATATATTCAAGAGAGAGGTATTTTTAGGTTGGGAGAATTGGGAGAAAGCAGGGATATGGCATTGAGACAGAGGACTAGCTATGATCAGATTAAATACTGGAGTAGGCTCGAAGAGCTAAATGGCCTATTCCTGCTCCAGTTTCAATGTTTATTGCTCAGCATCAGACTCACAAATACGTGAAATGTAAAACCTCTTGCTTATAACAATTCCACATGCTTTCCACCATAATATCCCCATGTAAACCTATCACACTGCTAACCCCCTGAAACCAGCGCCACGGCCTAAATCAAAAACCAGAAATTCAGCAGCTAATAACTCACCTCCTCCTCCTCAAAGCCTGTTCACCATCTCTCCAGACCTCCCCTTCACTGAGGACAGTCAGTCCTCAGCAAAGGACTCACCTTCATTCCACTCTGCCCCTATATCAACAAATTCCATAAATGCAGCAATGTTGAACTCTTTTTCCATCATCTCTGCCTCTGTGCCTACTTTTTCAATCGTGACTCCCACCCACCCTCCGAAGACCCCTTCTCCCATCTTCAACAAATTCCATCTTCTTGGACACCTCATGCTGACCTGTTACCCTCCCTTGACTCCCTAGCAATTCCACTCCAGGACATTCCAGATATCCTCCTACTTTTAGGACCATCATTTCCCCTCCCCCCTTATCAACAATGTCCTCAATCACATCTCTTCCATTTCCTGCACTTTCGCTCTCAAACCCCACCCTTCCACCCACAACAAATATATAATCCCTCTGGTCCCCACATTCCACCCACTAATTGCCAAATCCAGCATATCAACCTCTGCCATTTTTGCCACCTACAGTCAGACCCCACCACCACCAAAAATATATTTCTCTCCCCACCCCAACTGCATTCTGTAGGGCCCGTTCCCTCTGCGATTCCCTCGTTAGGTCCACATTCCCCACCTTTTCCAAGCTGCCATATGAGATGCAAAATGTGCAGTCACACCGCCCCCCTCCACCCCCATCCAAGGCCCCAAAGAATCATTCCAAATCCAGCAGAGATTTAAGTGCATACCCTCAAATCTCATTTATAGCATCCGCTGCTCTCTACTACATTGGAGAGACCGAGTGCAAACTCACAGAACGGTTCAGGGAACATCTCTGGTCTGTATGCTCCAACCAACCCCACTTTCCTGTAGCCATCTATTTCAACTCCCCAACTCCCCATCCCACTTCCCCCAGACCTCTTCCACTGCCTAAACACGGCCACTCACAAACTGGAGGAGGAACACCTCATCTTCTGCATTGGGAGGTTACAACCACACGGCCTTAACACTGAATTTGCCAGTTTCCAAATCTCCCCATCTCAGTTCCAACACTCCAACTCGGCTCGGTGCTGTCCATTTTCCTCCGCACCTATCTGCTCCACACTTGCCACCAACCTATCACAACCACCTCCTCCCTTTGCCCAGCTATCGTCATCCCAATTACCTTTCTCCCAGCCCCACCCCTCCCATTTATTTCACAGCCCCCTTCCCAGTCGTGATGAAGGATTAAGCCCAAAATGTTAACTCTCTTGCTCCTCAGATGCTGCTTCACCTGCTGTGCTTTTTTCCAGCTCCAAATTTTATTGACTCTGACTTCTCCAGCATCTGCAGTCCTCACTACCACCATCTCCAAGACACAAGTCTGGAGTTTGTTGGAATGCTCCCCACTTTCCTGGATGGGTGTGGCTTCAACTGTACTCAAGAAGCTTGACACCATCCAGAACAAAGCAGCTGCTTAACTGGTATATCTACAGTTACTTCACCACTGGCTTATTCTGTCAGCAGTGTGTACCATTTACAGGCACAGTGTCACTGTCAAATTACATTTTATCATGTTTACTTTCGCACTTAGTCATAGCGCACCAAAAAAACCCCTTTGCTCCAACCATTCCAAGCACACCAAGATCCCAAACTAAACTAGTCCCACCTGCCTGCATTTCGCTTGCACCCTTCCAAACGTTTCTTATTCATGTACATAAGAACCAGGAACAGGAGGAGGTCACCTGGCCCTTCCAGCCTGCTCCCCCATTCATTATATTCATGGCTGATCGGTTTATGGCTTCAGCTCCTCTTACCCACCCTCTCACGATAATCCTTAATTCCTTTACTGTTCAAAAAAATTATATATCTAGGCCTTAAAAACATTCAATGAGGAAGCCTCAACCACTTCCCTGGGCAGGGGATTCCATAGATTCACAACCCTCTGGGTGAAGGAGTTCCTTCCCAAGTCAGTCCTAAATCTGCTCCCCCCAAATTTTCAGGCTATGCTCTCTTGTCCTAGTGTCACCTGCTATTGGAAACATCCTCACTACTTCTATCTTATCTATTCTCTTCATAATTTTAAATGTTTCTATAAGATCCCCCCTAAATCTTCTAAACTCCAATGACATAATCCCAGTCTACTCGATCTCTCCGCATAAGCCAAACCCCCCAAATCCGAATCAACTTTGTGAATCTCCTCTGCAGCCCCCTCCAGTGCCAGTCTTCCCTTTCTCAAGTAAGGAGACCAAAACTGCTTGCAGTCCTCCAGGTGTGGCCTCACCTGTACCCTGTACAGCTACAACATAACCTCCCTGCTTTTAAACAGGAATTCGTTGCCACAGAGTGCAGTGGAGGCCGGGACGCTAAATGTCTTCAAGGCAGAGATTGATAGATTCTTGTTGTCTCGAGGAATTAAGGGCTACGGGGAGAATGCTGGTAAGTGGAGTTGAAATGCCCATCAGCCATGATTGAATGGCGGAGTGGACTTGATGGGCCGAATGGCCTTACTTCCACTCCTATGTCTTATGGTCTTATGGTCTTATAAACTCAATCCCTCTAGCAATGACGGACAAAATTCCACTTGCTTCCTAATTAGTTGATGCGCCTGCAGACCAACCCCCTGCAATTGATGCACAAGGACACCCAGGTCCCTCTGCACAGCCACACGTTTGAATTTCAATTTTTTTACAATTGAAATGAAAGTCCTTTTTACTGCTATTTCTCCCAAACTAGATGACTTCACAATTATTAACATTGTACTCCATCTGCCAGACCTTTGCCCACTCACCTAAACTGTCTATGACCTTTGCAAAGCTTCACAGTCCCCTGCACACTTTGCTCTACCAGTCATCTTAATACCATCAGCAAATTTTGACACACGACAAATTATGGATGTAAATTGCGAATATTTGCAGTCCCGACAATGATCCCTGAAGCACAACACTAGTCACTGATTGCCAACCAGAATAGCACTCATTTATCCCCACTCTCTTCTTCCTGCCAGCAAACCAATCCTCTATCCATGCTAATTCATTACCCATAACGTATTAGTGTAGATAGAGACCGTTCCCTCCGTGACTACCTCTCACCCTCACAATGCATAGCTCTCCATTCCCTCTGCTCCAATCCCAACCTCACCAGCAAGCCAGGTGATAAAGAGGGCACAGTGTATAGGTGTTCTTCTTCCTCTTTAGACACACAAACGAAGCTGCATCAGGACATTATTCAAAAGGGCCACAACACACTGCAGCACACCTGAACTACAAAAAGAGGAAGAAGAACACCTATACAAAGTATTCACCAAAAACGGATACCCATGCAATTTCATCAACAGATGCCTCAGGGAAAGACAACGAAATGAGGACATGCCACAGCCCAAAGGACTGACCACACTCCCATACATCAGGAGCATTTCTGAACTGACAGCCAGACTACTGCGACCACTAGGACTCATAACAGCACACAAACCAATAGCCACTCTCAGACAACAACTCACCAGGACAAAGGACCCGATACCCAGCAGGAGCAAAACCAACGTAATGTACAAAATCCCATGCAAGGACTGCACAAAACACTACATAGGACAAACAGGAAGACAGCTAACAACCCGCATCCATGAACACCAACTAGCCACGAAACGACACGACCAGCTATCCCTAGTAGCCATACACTCAGATGACAAACAACATGAATTCGATTGGGACAACACCACTATTATAGGACAGGCCAAACAGAGAACAGCCAGGGAATTCCTAGAGGCATGGCATTCATCCACAAATTCTATCAACAGACACATCGACCTAGACCCTATATACCGGCCACTGCAGCGGACAGCAACTGACAACCGGAAGCGGCAGATTCAAACCACTATAAATGCCGGAGGAATCAGCACAGAAGCGCTTCACAGGAGGCTCCCAAGCACTGAAGATGTCACCTAGAAAGGGGACGAAACATTTGCAACAAAAACTCCCAGCTCGGCGAACAGAACCACAACAACGAGCACCCGAGCTACAAATCTTCTCACAAACTTTGAACCAAACCATTATCTCCCAGACCACACACAACCTCATCACCTCAGGAGATCTCCCACCCACAGCTTCCAACCTCATAGTCCAGGAACCCCGCACTGCCCGATTCTACCTCCTTCTCAAGATCCACAAGCCTGGCCACTCTGGGCGACACATTGTCTCAGCTGCTCCTGCCCCACCGAATTCATCTCTACCTACCTCAATACTGTTTTATCCCCGCAGTCCAGGAACTCACCACATACGTTCGATGGCCTACACCTCCTCCAAGATTTATGTTTCCCCGGCCTCCAATGTCTCATCTTCACCATGGTCGGCCAGTCCCTCTACACCTCCATCCGCCATGACCAGGGCCTCTAGACCCTCCATTTCTTCCTCTCCAGACGTCCCCAACAGTACCCTTCCACTGACACTCTCATTCGTTTGGCCGAACTGGTCCTCACCCTTAACAATTTTTCCTTTGAATCCTCCCACTTCCTCCAGACCAAAGGGGTAGCCATGAGCACCCGTATGGACCCCAGCTATGCCTGTCTCTTTGTTGGCTACATAGAACAGTCCATCTTCCTTAGTTACACTGGCACCATTCCCCACCTCTTCCTCCGCTACATTGATGACTGCATTGGTGCCACCTCGTGCTCCTGCGAGGAGGTTGAGCAGTTCATCAACTTCACCAACACATTCCACCCTGACCTTAAATTTACGTGGACCATCTCTGACACCTCCCTCCCCTTCCTGGATCTCTCCATCTCCATTAATGACGACCGACTTGACACTGACATTTTTTACAAACCCACCGACTCCCACAGCTACCTGGATTACACCTCTTCCCACCCTACCTCCTGCAAAAATGCCATCCTGTATTCCCAATTCCTCTGCCTCCGCTGTATCTGCTCCCAGGAGGGCCAGTTCCACCACAGAATACACCAGATGGCCTCCTAATTTAGAGACCACAATTTCCCTTCCCACGTGGTTAAAGATGCCCTCCAACACATCTCATTCACATTCCATGCCTCCGCCTCAAACCCCACCCCTCCAACCGTAACAAGGACAGAACCCCCCTGGTCCTGACCTTCCACCCTACCGACCTTTACATAAACACGATCATCTGCCAACATTTCTGCCACCTCCAAAAAGACCCCACCACCAGGGATACATTTCCCTCCCCACCCCTTTCCACTTTCCACAAAGACCGTTCCCTCCGTGACTACCTGGTCAGGTCCACGCCCCCCCCCCCCACAACCCATCCTCCCATCCTGGCACTTTCCCCTGCCACAGCAGGAACTGTAAAACCTGTGCCCACACCTCCTCCCTCACCTCTATCCAAGGCCCTAAAGAGCCTTCCACATCCATCAAAGTTTTACCTGCACATCCACTAATATCATTTATTGTATCAGTTGCTCCCGATGCGGTCTCCTCTACATTGGGGAGACTGGATGCTTTCTCGCAGAGTGCTTCAGGTGACATCTCCGGGATACCCGCACCAATCAACCACACCGCCCCGTGACCCAACATTTCAACTCCCCCTCCCACTCTGTCGAGGATATGCAGGTCCTGGGCCTCCTTCACCGCCGCTCCCTCACCACCAGACGCCTGGAGGAAGAACACCTATCTTCCGCCTCGGAACACTTCAACCCCAGGGCATCAATGTGGACTTCACCAGTTTCCTTATTTCCCCTCCCCCCACCTTACCCCAGTTCCAACCTTCCAGCTCAGCACCATCCCCATGACCTGTCCTACCTGCCAGTCTCCCTTCCCATCTATGCACTCTACCCTCCCCTCTGACCTTACGAATTCATTCCCACCCCCATCTACCTATTACCTATTCTTTGCTACCTTCTCCCCAGCCCCACCCCCTTCCCATTTATCTCTCCACCCCGGAGGCTCCCTGCCTTCATTCCTGATGAAGGGCTTTTTGCCCGAAACCTCGATTTTCCTGCTCCTTGGACGCTGCCTGACCTGCTGTGCTTTTCCAGCACCACTCTAATCTAGACTCTGATCTCCAGCATCTGCAGTCCTCACTTGCACCCATTACCCATAATGCCTTGCATCTCTGTCCTGTGCAGCACCTTGTCAAATGCCTTTTGGAACTTATCTAAATGACATTTCAATATTAGAAATATGGGCTAGAATTTGGAATGAAAATCTCAGATCAGGATATCTATATACGTATTTATGAATATGCATATATGACTAATCAGTTGGTACCAGTTGCCTTTTTATAATGCTAGGCTGAGTACTCCCCAGCAGCTAGTGCTCATGCTATTACACCGTTTGATGTGACCAAAGGTATTGACGTGGGTTCTTGACTAACATCTCTCCATCCACTTTGCATGCTTCCATTTCCCCTTTCTAATGCCTCATTGTAGAATCATAGAATGTTTGACCATTAAACCCATCGGGTCTGCTAGTATTTGGCTGTAAATGAGCCACCCAGTTTAATCTCACCAGACCCTTTTCTTCCCACATACTTTATTATCCCACTCTGTTCAATCCCACATCCCCCCTTCACTTCACAACAAACTTTAATGTCCCACATGCCCCTTCACACCCTGTACCCTTTTTATATCCTTGCATTTAAATAGCACCTATACAACCTCAAGAGCTCACAAAGGTCTTGCAGATAATGAAGAGTTATCACAGTTGCAATGTGGGGAAGATGGCAGTGCAATTTGCGTACAGGAAGGTCCCACAAGAAGGGATCAGATCATGAACAGATAATGTGTCATAGTGCTGCTTGTCAGGGGATGATCATTCTGGATCAGTGGTGCTGGAAGAGCACAGCAGTTCAGGCAGCATCCGAGGAGCAGCGAAATCGACGTTTCGGCAAAAGCCCTTCATCAGGAATAAAGGCAGTGAGCCGGAAGCATGGAGAGATAAGCTAGAGGAGGGTGGGGGTGGGGAGAAAGTAGCATAGAGTACAATGGGTGAGTGGGGGAGGAGATGAAGGTGATAGGTCTGGGAGGAGAGGGTGGAGTGGATAGGTGGAAAAGGAGCTAGGCAGGTCGGACAAGTCCGGACAGTCATGGGGACAGTGCTGAGCTGGAAGTTTGAAACTAGGATGAGGTGGGCGAAGGGGAAATGAGGAAACTGTTGAAGTCCACATTGATGCCCTGGGGTTGAAGTGTTCTGAGGCGGAAGATGAGGTGTTCTTCCTCCAGGCGTTTGGTGGTGAGGGAGCGGCGGTGAAGGAGGCCCAGGACCTCCATGTCCTCGGCAGAGTGGGAGGGGGAGTTGTAACGTTGGGCCACGGGGCGGTGTGGTTGATTGGTGCGGGTGTCCCAGAGACGTTCCCTAAAGCGCTCTGCGAGGAGGAGCCCATGTCCAGTCCAGCAGGGTGAGCTCCACTGCTCTCTTTCGGAACACTGCCATGTGAAAGAGGAAACAGCGCTTAACAGCTCATCAAGAAACAGCCCTTCTGAAAGTATTCCTTCTAAACAGCAGCCTGCAGGACCTGAAACCACACCTTCTCACTCAGAAGCAGGAGTGCCACCCCAGAACTATGACCAATACCCCCCAGGATGGCTGTAAAGGGGAAAGGAGTTCCTCAGACACGAGCTGCTCTGGTTGACGTCTTACTCCTGGAATTTTGTGGCAAGTTTTCAGTTGATGAGGAATGTGACAATCTGGCTGCAGTACCCCTCACGTTCCTGAAATAAAAGAAGCACCGTTTATCTCCATCACATTGCCACATGGAGAACAACTTTTCTCAGCCATTATTGTTGCTGACATTTAAAACACTACTGCTTCTCAACCTACTGCAAGAGAAGGAAAGGCCTGCTCCTGTTATCAACAGCCTGATTTATATGGTTGCCTTTGGATTGAAGCAGCAGGCGAACATATGTTTCTCTTTGTAAATTAGAAACACTTGCCTTTCAGGGAGCTAACAGACTGTCAGGTTTTCCAATCTCAGGCTAGACTGACATCATTTCCTCTCAGTCCAGTTACTGTGCTCTGCACGACAGATTCTGAATGAATGTTAAGCATAGCTCAGAGCCTACAGACAATTGAAAGTAGACAGTCTCCTAACTGACTTCAGTCTTTTCAGTTAGAGGTGAGAAGGATCATCAATAGTTAACAAGTCCCTCATTAGTCTCCGTACCACCCCCACCTCACCTTCTCTTGAAGTTGAAAACTCAAGTAAATGCACATCTCATATGTCCTGATTCCCTTCATTATGATGCTAACACAGTCAAATAGCCTGCCTCAGCCCAATTACGGGCTGAGACCTGACTAGTGTCACACACAGTGAGACTCATGGTGGTGCACTAGAATCCACTGGTTATCCCATTGGAGGTTGGGATAGTGGCAATGGGGGCTAGGGTGGCCGAGAGCAAGAAATGCAGGGAAAGAAAATGAGCGCATGAAGATTTTGTGCATCCTGCACAGAATTCCTGTTTGCAGGCCCACGCTGAGCCTGACTAGGAGGTGTGTCAGAGTACCACAGGATGGCCAAATGGCCAGCTCCTCTGCACACAATGGGTGTCATCTTTTAGCTCTGCTTCGGTGAAGGTACATCAATCAGCCGACCCTGATGACATTTCAGGGTCGCCTTGAAAATGAAGGGAGATTTTTTTGGAGACCTCAATGAACAGACCCCAAACTGTACAACAACATCACCGAGCAACTGTGCTGACCATGCAGGGCAAAGATCAGATTGACCAACACTTGACCTGGAATAAAAATAGACTTTTGAGGAAAAGTTGAGGGTTAAGCTGAAAAGTGGTCAAAAGAGGTTAAGTGTATGAAATTGAAGGAACAGGTGGAGGCCACTCAGCCCTAAAATTATCTTCTGGCATTCAACGAAGTCATAGCTGATCTCTATCTTAACTCAACAGATCATTAGCTGCAGATCCCATAATGACTTTGGTGAACAATTCTAAATTACGTATTAGATTCCCGACAGAGTGGAAACAGGCCATTTTGCCCAACAAGTCCACACCAACATTCTGAAAAGAGACCCATCCCCTAAATTTACCCCTGACTAATGCATCTAACACTATTGGCAACTTAGTATGGCCAATTCACCTGACCTGCACATCTTTGGACTGTGGGAGGAAATGGAAGACCCAGAGGAAAGCTTCACAGATACGGGGAGAATTTACAATCTCCACATAGTCACCCAAGGTGCTGTGAGGTAGCACTGCTAACCACTGAGCCACAGTGTCACTCAATATAGAGTCAGACAGCATGGAAACAGACCCTTTGGTCCAAATCACCAAAGCCAACCAGATAATCCAATCTGACCTAGTCCCATTTGACAGCATTTGGCCCATACCCGTGAAACCTTCTTATTCATGAACCTGTCTAGATGAGATTTAGATGTTGTAATTGGACCAGCCTCCACCACTCTGCCTGGCAGCTCAGTCCACACATACCACCCTTTGTATGAAAAGGTTACCATCATATCCTTCATAAATCTTGCCCCTCTCACCTTAAACTGTAGTTTTGGACTTCCCCACCTTTGGTAAAAGATCTTAGATACTCGGCATATCCATGCCTCTCATAACAAATTACACCAATAGGCAAAAGAGCAGAATTAGGCCAGTCAGCCCAACAAGTCTATTCTGCCATTTGATCATGGCCAATATGATTCTCTTCCATGTGGAGAAGAGTTTCACACTTACATTTCTCTTCACAGGAAGAGGAGCTGCTGAACTGCAGAGCGGTTGGTGTGATTTATATGAACTTCAGTTAGGAGTTTGACAAGGTTCCCATGGGAGACTGGTTAACAAGGTTAAATATCATGGAATACAGGGAGAACTAACCATTTGGATACAGAACTAGCTCGAAGGTAAAAGACAGAGGGTGATGGTGGAGGGTTGTTTTTCAGACTGGAGGCCTGTGACCAGTGGAGTGCCACAAGAATTGGTGCTGGGTCCACTACTTTCCATCATTTATATAAATGATTTGGGTGTGAATATAGGAGGTATAGTTAGCAAGCTTTCAGATGTTACCAAAATTGGAGGTGTAGCGAAAAAGGTTACCTCAGATTACAACAGGATCTTGATCAGATGGGCCAATGGGCTAAGGAGTGGCAGATAGAGTTTAATTTACATAAATGCGAAGTGCTGAATTTTGGAAAGGCAAATCATAGCAGGACTTATATACTTAACGGTAAGATCCTGGAGAGGGTTGGTGAACAAAGAGACTTTGGAGTACAGGTTCATAGCTCCTTGAAAGCAGGTAGATAAGATAGTGAAGAAGGCATTTGGTATGCTTTCCTTTATTGGTCAGAGCATTGAGTACAGGAGTTGGGAGGTCACACTGGAGCTGTACAGGACGTTGATTAGACTACTGACCTGCTGTGCTTTAACCAGCAACACATTTTCAACGTTGATTAGACTACGTTTGGAATATTGTGTGCAATTCTGGTCTCCTTCCTATCGGAAAGATGTTGTGAAACTTGAAAGGGTTCAGAAAAGATTTACAAGGATGTTGACAGGGTTGGAGGATTTGAGCTATAGGGAGAGGTTGAATAGGCTGTGACTGTTTTCCCTGGAATGTCAGAGGCTAAGGGGTGATCTTATAGAGGTTTATAAAATCATGAGGGGCATGGATAGGGTAAACAGACAAAGTATTTTCCCTGGGGTCGGGGAGTCCTGAACTAGAGGGCATATGTTTAGGGTGAGAGGGGAAAGATATAAAAGGGATCTAAGAGGCAACTTTTTCACGCAGAGAGTGGTACATATATGGAATGAGCTGCCAGAGGAAGTGGTGGAGGCTGGTACAATTGCAACATTTAAGAGGCATCTGGATGGATATATTAATAGGAAGGGTTTGGAAGGATATGGGCCAAGTGCTGGCAAATGGGCCTAGATTAGTTTAGGATACCCATTTGGCATGGACAGGTTAGACTGAAGGGTCTGTTTCCGTGCTGTACATCTCTGTGACTCTATACTCTTCCAAAGTGGCCTGGTTCTGATCTGAAGACAAAGGTACTTTGTAATTATCTTCCCCAAAAACAGAGATGATAGAATCCTTACGGCATGGAAGTAGGTCAGGGTGATCTTATCGACTATCTCTTGAGGCCAAACTGAGAGTAAACCTCAAGTTCCTCTGTGTACCTCAACAATTAAACCTCATCCAGTACAAGATAGTGGCACAGTAAGAAACTCCTGCAGGAGCTCCTCTCCTCCACCTGTTCATTTTCTTTTTTTTTTACATCTCTCTTTTTCTCTCCCCTTAGTCCTGGAGGCATGTCCTGGAGCTGTGCACAGGGAGCAAGTCTCAGAGTAGCGTGGAGAACATGTCACAGCGTAGTGTGGGCAGTGAGTCCTGGTCAGAGACCAGCACGGGAAGCCAGGACTGGAACCTACCTTGGAGCAGCTGTGTGCCAGTATGAAGTGGACTGGAGGCTTGGAGTGGAGTGTGAATGGCTGTTGGACTGGGATCTGGCACAGATGGTCAGACCACGTGTGGAGGCCTTGCGCTGAGTTGCTGCAATGTAATGTTTATTTGAAATTTTTTACCTGACTGTAATGTCAATCCTTATGTCTTATTTTGAACATATGTTTTAAACTCTGTAAAGTAATGCAACTACTTTTGTTCCTCTTTTGTATCCAAGATTTGTACCGAAGGTGATACCACAAGAGGCAGACATTGTAAAAGCTTTTCACTGTACTTCTACAATGGAGTACATGTGACAATGAAGGATATTCTATTACAGTCATAGAGACCTACAGCACAGAGACAGGCCCTTTGGTCCAAAGGACCAAAATGTCCATCCACGCAAACCCCACTTCCCTGCACTTGGCCCATATCCTTCTAAACCTTTCCTATCCATGTATTTGTCCAAATGTCTTTTAAATCTTGTTAATGTACCTGCCTCAACCACATCCACTGGCAGATCATTCCATATGCGTACCACCCTCCGTGTAAAAACGTTGCCCCTCAGGTTCCCTTTTATTCTTTCCCTTCTAACCTTATACTGATTCCCCTAGTCCCAACCCTGTGAAAAATACTGAGTGCATTCATCCTATCCATGCCTCTCAAGATCTTATACACTTCTATAAGATTACCCCTCAGTCTCCTACACTCTGAAGAAAAATGTCCTAGCCTAGCTTGTCCAACATCTCCTTATAACTCAGAACATTGAGTCCTGGCAACATCCTTGTAAATTTCTTCTGCACACTTTCCAGTTTAATAACATCCTTCTTGTAGCAAGGTGACCAAAACTGAACACAATACTCCAAGTGCGGCCTTAACACATCCTGTACAACTACAACATAACTTCCCAACTTCTATACTCAATGTCCTGCCTGATGAAGGCCAGTGTGCCAAAACCTCCTTCTCTGCCCTGTCTACCTGGGACTCCACTTAAGGTCCCTCTGTCCCACTACACTCCTTAAGGCCTTATCATTCACCATGAATCTCCCACCTTGATTTGACTTTCCAAAATGCAAGACCTCACACTTATCTTTATTAAACTCCATTTGCCATTTCTTAGCCCACTTCTCCAGCTGATCAAGATCCTGCTGCAATTCCTGATAACCTTCCTCACTGTCCACGATACCGCCTATTTTAGTGTCATCTGCAAACTTACTAATCATGTCTTATATGTTCTCATCCAAATCATTGATATAGATAATAGACAGTCATGGGCTCAGCACCATCCCCTGAGGCACTCCACTAGTCACAGGCTTCCAGTCTGACAAGCATCTTTCCACTATCACTCTCTGCTTCCTACCATCAATCCAATTATGTATGTATCCAATTAGCCAGCTCCCCCTTCCAGAGCAGTCTACTCTGTGGAATCTTATCAATGGCCTTGCTAAAACCCATATAGACTAGGTCTATTGCCCTGCCCTCGTCAACCTTCCTGGTCACTTCATTAAAGAATTCTAACAACGTTGTGAGGCATGATCTCCCACACACAAAGCCATGCTGACTTCTCTTTCCTAATGCATGTACATCTTATATCAGAATCTTCTCAGGTAACTTACCTAAGCAGATGTCATTCTATTCTATTCTAAAACTTGAAGACTAACCCACATTGTACACGTCTGCCCCATTCTGAATCTCCATATTATCTGATACTGCTTATTGAAAGCACAGCAAGTTGCTTCTCCAGAATTGTAGCCATTTAGTACTGGGTGAAAATGAACTCCCAAAAGCACCTCTCTGAAGCGTCCTTCAGGTAATATATAATCGATTTGTCTGAGCCACATCTCCAACATTTATAAAGCCATGCGAGTCTTACAGAGTAATGTCAAATCAATTGTGGAGGAGCTGACTGTTAGTGTGGTCAGTTAAATTAGTCTGAAGCAGCAGAAGGGAGGGAGAGAGAGAGAGAGAGGAAGAGAGAGAGAGAGCCATGCAGAAGATTTTGGCCGGTACATTCTGGAGGAGGTAACAGCCAGGGTTGTAATGGGATGAGGAAGATTACAAAACTGGAACAGAAGAAAATGATGCCTGGATTTTTTTTGTTGAATAGTTATTCATATTGTTGTGGAGTCCATTTGAATGTGAGCTTGGAAAGGCAGTGGTCAAAGTGACTCCCTCAGCCAGGGAACAGTGTTGACAAGAACCTGTGTGAGACCTGGGCCAGTGGAATAAAGGAAGGTTCAATTGTTTGTGGAGCCAGTCTTTTATAGTTGAGATGGATCCTCTGGTTAGATATCAGTCTGAGATCGTCAGCTACTTCCAGCACGGGTCAAGATGTGAAGGTCTGAAGTAAAAGCAGAGACTACTGGAGAAACTCAGCAGGTCTGGCAGTATCTGTGGAGAGAGAAATATATTCCCATTCTTATTCAGAACAGCAGGACTTTCCGCTTTTATTTCAGATGGCCAACATCCGTTAGTGCAGACGGTGGGTCCGCGGTTATTTCAGGGATAATCTGGGTTGTTGGGACAGGGGTCACCTCAAAGGTGATTGCGGCCAAGTCAGGAGGTCTCCCTGGCCCAGGGACCAGGATATTTCCCACTTCCACTGGCCGCACTGATTCAGTTAAAACTATCCCGCCTCCTTAACGCGCCGCCAACTCAATCTTTAAACCAGATGTGAGTTTGAACTCGCCATCGACCGTCAGCACTTACAGCCAGACTGGGAAAGCAAAGCAAGTTTGTGGACATTTTCTTTCCTTTTCTTTCTTGTGTTGTTGTTCAGACTGTAGCGGAATCTATTTGAATGTGAAGCGGCTGACATGCCTGCACGTCCCGGGACTGGATCATTCTGACCCGGGACCCCCCGGTGTATTGCAGCTCCTGTCTGGGCGAGTCTGAGTGGAGTCCCAAAGAGGGGGAGGGAGAGGGAGGGAGAGAGGGGTCGCCGTTTCCTCCCACAAGAGCCGAGTAATTAACAGGAGGCCCCGGGAAGCTGACACGGAATCAGTTCAGAGGGTGAATGAGAGGAGTAGGTCTGTCTGTGTAGGTTTTGAGGGGGAGAGAAGTCCCAGACACATCCCTTAAAGTTACTCACTAAATTCACAGGGAATTGGAGCCTGAAGCATTCTCACTTTCATTTCAAGGTAACCTTTGAAACAACTTTTCTTTGTATTTGTAAACTTGCCCGCTGAACTAATTGTCTTTGTGTTTTGCAATGAAGTCGGGTTTTTTTTTGTTTATAATTTTTTTTTGTTTAGTTTTGAGTTTCGGCTTGCTTCACTGTGGGAAGGTTTGTCAATCCAGTTGCCTGAGTGTCTGTTGGTTTCTGCCTTTGTAAAAGGGAAAGGGCCCCGAGTCCCTCCCGGGGAACTGCACTGGGGAGTGAGTCCCAGGAAAGTGGGATGTGACCATTGATAGAGACCAGGGCGGAGTGAGAAGATGGTCAGGTCGTGATGAGATTTCTCTCAAAATCCTTTCTAGCGGGAGAGATTGAGGCTTTGGCGTGAACGGCATTGTCTGAATGAAGATATTTCCATTTAAGAAAAGCTAATTGATGAAACCACAATCCATACTGACTTACCTCAGAATAATCCCCACCAAGGTTGGCGACAAAGCGTGGGGATATTTGTACAGCAATGTCTGGAAGGATACTTACAAAGCACCCTGAGTATATGTGTCATTACTTACATAGGACCCTAAACATATGTGTCAATAATTATACATGACTCCGGGAGTGTCAATATTTACAAAGCACCCGAGATATATGTATCAATATATACGCAGGAATATTTACTTTGGACCCTCCGTGTATGTTAATATTTACACAGGACCCGGGAGTGTATCAAACATGTAGGTCAGACCCCAAGAGTAAATCAACATTTACACAAAATACAAGAGTGTGTCAATATTTACAAAGGACCCTGGAGTGTATTAGTATTTATGCCAGACCCCAGGGCCATGTGTCAATATTTATACGAGGCTGCATCAGGCGGTGTCAGGATTTGCGCAGGACCCTGGATGTATGTCACGATTTACACAGAGTCCTGGGTATGGGCCTTGTGAGTGTTTGATTATTCAGGCAGGACCCTGTTGTGTGTCAATATTATACAGGACACAGGGCTAAGCCATTATTTATATTCGGCCCTGGGAATGTGTCACCATTTGATTGGGTGCTGGGCGGGTAGAATGTGCAAAGAATTTCATTGACAACCATAATAGGACTGTCAGTTGCTCTTGCAGTATGGTGCATTCAGGTGTGCTGTGATGCTACATAGGGCTCTGTTCATGGCAGACAGGAAGAACATGCAAACTTGATGTGCCTGTTTCACCTCAACAGAACAGGTGAAAGCCATTCTCAGAACAATTAAATGATCAATCAGAGTCAACTTGCTTGGTTTAAAGTTTACATAAGTCTTGGCAGTTAATTGGATTAGAGTGGTGCTGGAAAAGCACAGCAGTTTAGGCAGCATCCGAGGAGTGGGAAAATCGACGTTTCAGGCAAAAGCCTGATGAAGGGCTTTTGCCTGATTTTCCTGCTCCTCGGATGCTGCCTGAACTGCTGTGCTTTTCCAGCACCACTCTAATCCAGAATCTGGTTTCCAGCATCTGTAGTCATTGTTTTTACCTTGGCAGTTAACTGTCAGTTAACATTAACTGATACGTTCTGTATGGCAACATCTCTATCAACTGAGTGTACATGCTAAGCCTTTCATATGGTATAGATGTCATTTTCCCCTTACTTTGGGATTCCTTGAGAATTGAGCTGATGAATATAAGATGAAAAGTTTCAACAAATGGTGTCTATTTTCAGCAATACTGAAGATCTGCACTGCAGAACAAACAAATGGCAATTGAATTAGTAGCACTCTGCCAATGTGCTGTGTTCCTCTCCCCTTTTGATGCTTCATCTGGTTTTCCACTTCTGCCAAATTAGGTTTAACCCTTCCCTACAGTCCTAGTTAACTTTGCAACAAAGACATTTATTGAGCCCGAAAGTATGTCGTGTCCACCATGTTTCCTCCCCAGATGAGCCAGTGCTTGTGGACACAGGTGAACTGAAGAAACAGGGGCTGGAGTAGATCATGTGGCTCTTTGATCTGCCTCCGCTATTCAGCAAAATCATGGCTGACCTCTACCTCAAATCCCTATAGCCCACAGTAACCAAAAAACCTATTAAACTGTCTTAAATATACTCATGGTTGAGCCTTTGCAGCTCTCTGGGGTAGGGACTACCAAAGGTTTGTCAATTTCTGAATGGAGTAAACTTACTACATCCCTGTCCTCAGTAGATGACAGTCTATTCTGATACTGTGATCCTGTGGGGTTTTTCAAATTCATGAAATAGGAACATCCTTGGCTTAGGCCGCCATTTATTGCTGAGCCCAGAGGGCAATTAATAGTTAACCACATTGCTGTATGTCTGGAGCCACTTGTAGCCCAGATGAAGGTGGCAGATTTCCTTTGACCATTGACAGTTGACATATGATAGTTTATTCCAGATTTTACTAAATTCAGATTTCACCATCTGGCAATGTGGGATTTGAACTCATATTCCTAGAACACAGTAGCATGGGGTTTTGGGATGAGTAGTTCAGTGACATTACCAATGGTGGAAACATTTCTCAGCATATATCCTCTGAAGCCCCGCAGAAGTTTGATAAGTTTCAATTAAATCCCCTTTCACCATTTAATACTCCAGGAAATATCAGTTCAGCCGATACTCTCTCCTAACAGGACAATCTCCTTATCCCAGCAGCAGTGCTGTCAACCTTCGTCACACTCACTTTGAGCAGGTAGAGCATCCGTGAGTTCAGGAGGCCAACTTTTCACATATTAGTGGACTCATCAATGCCCTGTTTAATTATTTTCTTTAGGCATGATTAAACGCTCTCAGGCAGCTTATTTCAGGCCCTCATCACTCCCTGCACCCCCTCTGATTCTATTGTTTAGCAGCTTAGGTCTGTGTCTTGATCCCTTCCCCCAATGGAAACAATATGGAGACACATTATCTTATTGAACATCGAACCTCGCCCCAACCTGTCTTCTTCAAGGGGATGACTCCAACTGCTCCAATCTATCCTCATAACTGAAGACCCGCATCCTGGGGATCATTCTTTCTGTACCACCTCTCCAAAGTCTCTGTATCTTTCTTAAAGTACAGTACCTGGCATCAAATGCTGTACTCCCGATGAGGCTGAACTCATGTTTTGGTAAAGGTTTATAATAACTTAGCCTTGATGTCACGTTGCCTGTCTTTGTTCTTCCTGCCAAAATGAAGCCTTCACATTTCTCTGCATTAAATTTTGTTGATCACTTTTTGTAGAACATAGAACATTCCAGTGCAGAACAGGCCCTTCAGCCCTCGATGTCGTTGCTGACCTGTGAAACCAACCTGAAGCCCATCTAACCTACACTATTCCATCATCATCCATATGTTTATCAATGACCATTTAAATGCCCGTAAATTGGCGGGTCTACTACGGTTACAGGCAGGGCTTTCCAAGCCCTTACTACTCTCTGAGGAAAGAACCTACCTCTGACATCTGTCCTATATCTATCACCCCTCAATTTAAAGCTATGCCCCCTCATGCCAGCCATCACCATCTGAGGAAAAGGGCTCTCACCCTATTTAATCTTCTGATCATCTTGTATGTCTCTGTTAGGTCACCTCTTAACCTTCTTCTCTCTCACAAAAACAGCCCACCGAGTCCACACCAACCCTCCAAAGAGCATCACTCCCCACCCTATCCCTGTAACACCTGCATTCCCCATGGCCACTCCACCTAACCTACACATCCCTGAACACTCAGGAATTTCGCTTGGCCAATCCATCTACTTGCACATCTTTGGATTATGGGAGTAAACAGGAACACCCAGAGGAAACCCATGCCAACATGGGAGAATGTGCAAACTCTACACACACAGTCACATGAGGGTATAACCGAACCTGGATCCCTGGTGCTATGAGGCAGCATGCTAACCATTGAGCCATCAAAATATGGAGCAAAAGTGCAGTGCATTTAATATTGACCCCTGAGCAACGCCACTATGTCACTTCATGTAGTTCACTAACCATCACTCTCTGTTTCTTGTCGCTCAACCAACTTCATATCTGCTTTGGGGTCTGTTCTGGATTCTCAAGAATTCTGGAAGGTCATCTCCAATCCATCCATTATCTCAGTAGCTATGGCTTTGAAAACACTGGGATGGCAGTTGGTTAAGACAGGGTGATCCTTTGAGAGAAGGAGATGATGCTTCCCCTTTTGTCCCAAGTGTCTAAAATAACCAGTGGTTCACAAGGAATGTTTTAAACATTAGCACTGTTGCAACTTTTAATAATAAACACAGATCAGCATTTTGGGTTAGTTTTAGGGGAGGCAATGGCCAAGTAGTGTTACTGCTAGTCAGTTAATCCAGAAACCCAGATAATGTTCTGGGGACCTGGGTTCAAATGCAGCCATGGCAGAAATTTATTCAAATTCAATAAAAATCTGGAATTAAGAGTCTAATGTTGTGAAACCATTATCAATGTCATTGAAATCCATCTAATTAACTCAGATTTATAAAATTATGAGGGGCATGGATAGGGTAAATAGACAAGATCTTCTCCCTGGGTTGGGGGAGTCCAGAACTAAAGGGCATAGGTTTAGGGTGAGAGGGGAAAGATATAAAATGGACCCAAGGGACAACGTTTTCATGCAGAGGGTGGTGTGCCTGGAATGAACTGCCAGAGGAAGTGGTGGAGGCTAGTACAATTACATTTAAAGGCACCTGGATGGGTATATGAATAGGAAGGGTTTAGAGGGATATCGGCAAATTGCTGGCAAATGGGACTAGATTAGGTGAGGCTATCTGGTCAGCATGGACGAGTTGAACTGAAGGGTCTGTTTCCATGCTATACATTTCTATGACTCTGTCTCTTTTTGGGAAGGAAACTATTATCTTTACCCAGTCTGGCCTACATGTGACTCCAGACCCAAAATAATATAGTTGATTCCTAACTGCCCTCTGGGCAATTAAAGATGGGCTAACCACCGATGCCCACATCCCATGTAGGAATTTTTAAATATCAGAAGAAAATATCATGTATACTCAAATCATGCCCCAAAATATAAACATTCCAGAACATAGTATCTCTCACACACAGACCCATTCACACAACATATGCATATTCACACACCAACTCATGCACACATGCACTGACTTTCTCATCCACACATACTAACAAGCACATGCAAGTATGTCGCCTCACACACACAGACTTAAACACATACAGTCACGCATGCTCTCATGAGCACATGGATATTCATGCATATCCTCATGTAGACCCTTTCACACACAGTACAATTGGATTCCAGAGTTATTAGCAGAAGTATCAGATGTAAATTGTTTGTCTGAATGTGTCAGTCCTTTAACAAGTATGTTGCAGGCCTGGATAGGTTTGCTCTTGTCATTCTACAGAGATGAATGTAAGTTGGAAGTCTTGGAATTTCCTCTCAAGTTAATGACTGACAGACTGAGTTTTACAGGAGAAGGTGAATGAGTCCTTAACACTGACAGATTGATGGATTTCTTGCAGGATTCGGTTCTAGTGGCTGGAGGAAAGACCCATTTTGACCTGCTAACTGATAGACTGACTGTTTCCCCCCACCCCCGCCCCAATATTGCCCATGTTCTTGGGGGAATGAGATTTGTCATCTCTGATCAGTTTCAGGAACATGGCTGACACTGCTCTTGTCCAGCCAGACTGATTTAAAGTTTGAAGATGTTGTCACACATTGGAGAGGGGCTGGTGGCCGTTCATACTGTCTAATGAATGACTGGTGTCAGATGCTGTCTTTTGTTAAGTACTGGGCTCTGAGTTAGTGGGTTTGAAAACCCACCCATTTTGAGTTTTGGACATGTAGACCAACAGAATATTCAAAATCCACAGACAGGTTTTGCTTGATGTGTCCATTCAATGGGGCACCCAACACAAGATCAAACAGTTAGGAACCTCTTGGAAGATGGAGATAATTTGTCATACAGAATCCACATTACCCTTTAAAACTGTGTTGGCAGCTATCTAATATCCACTTTAAAGGAGGCATCCGTTCCAGAAAACTCGACACAGATTACAGTCCAGATTTAAAGTTATGACTATGACACAGATGATTTGGCACCACTTATTCCCATTAATGTTTCCACAAACATTTCTTTATTGATTCTGATTTGTTCAAGTTCCTCATTCTTCCTGAGCCTTGCTTCTATATTATTGCTGGGATGTTTCTGTCTGTTTCTGGAAGACAAACAGCCCACTATAGTCTCTATTAATGATATGGGCAGATTGAGGAGCTGTCCTAGCCCACTATAGTGCCCATTATTAATATGGGTGGATTGAGGATCCGTCCTCAGCCAGGTTTGTGTCAACTTTTGCTACTGATGCCAGCCAACCAGCTGCTGCCTTCTGGAGATGGTTGGCACCAATAACTAGGCACCAAGCTCACCCCCAATGCAGTTGGAGCACTGGAGTGGATCCCCGACTTGGAAATAATCGGCCTGTCTGATTCCTGACTCCACACTGAACGTCTGTCACTGAGTATTGTTTAATGCTCCTTAATCTCACTGTAATTCCAGTATCTCTGCATCTAATGCTCCCACATGTATTTTCACTAAACTCTTCCTATTTATGTATCCATTATAAAATTTGAAATCTGACTTTATATTTCTTGCAAGTTTGCAGTTGTAACCTGTTTTCTCTTTTCTTATCAATTCCTTGTTCTTCCTTTGAAGAACTTTAAAACCATCTCAGTTCTCGGGTTTACTGTTCTTTGTGGCAGAACGTACATCCTGACGGACTGTTTACTGTTGCTGGAGATTTCAACTCAAGATTGTGCTCCCTAAATTCCATCAGCATGTGGACTTTGCAATGAGAGGGGAGAACATGCTGGGTCTGATTTACACAAACATCCCCAATGTGTACAGGCCCTGCCTCACCTTGTCTCCTCAGTATTGCAGATGCTGGAGATCAGAGTCAAGATCAGAGTGGTGCTGGAAAAGCACAGCAGGTCAAGCAGCATCCGAGAAGCGGGAAAATCGACGTTTCGGGCAAAAGCCCGAAATCAGGAATGAGGCTGGGGGCCTCCGGGGTGGAAACATAAATGGGAGGGGATCGAGCTGCGGGGAAGGTAGCTGGGAGTGTAATAGGTGGATGGGGATGGGGGTAAAGGTGATAGGTCACAGAGGAGGGTGGAGCGGACAGGTGGGACAGGTCATGAGGATGACACTGAGCTGGAAGGTTGGATCTGGGGTAAGGTTGGGGGAGGGGAAATGAGGAAACTGGTGAAGTTCACATTGATACCATGCGGTTGAAGGATCCCGAGGCAGAAGATAAGGCGTTCTTCCTCCAGGCGTCAGGTGATAAGGGAGGGGTGATGGAGGAGGGCCAGGATCTGCATGTCCTCGGCAGATTGGGAGGGAGAGTTGAAGTGTTCAGCCACGGGCTAGTACAGTTGATTGGTACGGGGGTCCCAGAGATGTTCTCTGAAGCACTCTGCGGGTTGGACGGAGGTGAGGGGGAAAGTGTGGGCGCAAGGTTTGCAATTCCACATTCATCTCCTGTCCTGCCACGGCAGGAATTGTAAAACCTGCGCCCACGCCTCCCCACTCCCCTCAGCCCCCACCCCCACCCCCACCCCCACCTCCCTCACCTCCATTCAATGCCCCAAAGGAGTCTTCCACATCCATCAAAGTTTCACCTGCACTTCCACACGTCACTTCCTGTATCTGTTGCTCCCGATGCTTTCTCCTCTACATTGGAGAGATGGGACGGCTGCTCGCAGAGTGCTTCAGAGAACATCTCCAGGGGACACACGTGCCTAGAGGAAGAACGCCTCATCTTCCGCTTCAGGATCCTTCAACCTCATGACATCAATGTGGACTTCACCATTTCCTCATTTCCCATCCCCCCACCTTACCCCAGTTCCAACCTTCCAGCTCAGCACCGTCCTCATGACCTGTCCCACCTGTCAATCTTCCTTCCCACCTATCCACTCCACCCTCCTCTCCGACATATCACTTTCATCCCCACCTCCATCCGCCTATCAAATTCCAGCTACCTTTCCCCCAGCCTCACTCCCCTCCCGTTTATCTTTCCACCCCCAAGGCTCCTAACCTCAATCCTGATGCAGGGCTTTTGCCCGAGACATCGCTTTTCATATTCTTCGGATGCTGCCTGACCTGCTGTGCTTTTCCACCATCACTCTAATCTTGACTCTGTTCCTCGATCCTGGTCTACCCTTCAAGAAGATCATAGCTGAGATATTTGCATTTCAATTTCCACATTCCCAATAAATTTACATTCTTGTCCGGCATCAATCTGCCCCTCCCTTAAAATGATTAATGTTTCCACCTCCACTGCCTTCTGAGGCAGAGAGAGCCAAAATCATACAACCCTCTGAGAGCAAATAATTTTCTTCATCTCTATCCTAAAGGGGAAAAACTAGTTTTAATCAGTCCCCCCTCATTCTGAACTGACCCACGGGAGGAAACATCCTTTCCATGTCCACCTTGTCAAGACCAACCAGCATCTTATATCCTTTCATTTTCCCATAGTCCTGCAGCCATTTTCTCTTCAGGAGTTTCTCTCCCTCCATTTTGAAAGCCCACAATTGAATTATGTTCTCAGGCCGTGCATTCCAGGCCCTGACCACAAGCCACATTAAAGATATATTGTCTTTGGTTCATTTGTCAAACAGCTTAAAAAAAACTGTTCCTCAGGTTCTCAGCCCTTCTGCCGATGGGAATTGTTTCTCCCTATTTAATCTGTTGAAATCTCTCATGATTTTAAACACTTTAACAAAACTCTTCTCAATTTCCTCAGTAAAACAGGCCCTGTTTCTCCCAACTGACCTCGTAACTAAAGTCTCTCATTCTTTGAGCCACCCACATGAATCTTTTCTCCTCTATCTCTCACATTATTCCTACTGTGTGATTTCTATAATTTGGCACGGCATTCGGGTTGAGGTCTAGCCTCTGCTTTCCAGAGGTTCATCATAACAGCCTTGTTTTTGCATTATTTATAAAGCTCAGGATTCCATACAACTTCCTAATGGCTTTCTCAACCTCTCCTGTTGTGTACTTGAGTCTCCAGGTCTCTTTATTCCTCAAAATACTGCTGTGTGAAATTGTTCCCTGGACTACCTCTAATTTGATTTGCCCAGTTTGCTTGAGGAATAAAGTCCCCCATGATTACAGTATTTTCATTTGTATTGACACCTCATATTTCCTGATTTATGCTCTGTTCTAGATTACAACCACTGATTGGAGGCTCGTGAATTACTTCCACCAATGCTTTCTGCAGTTGATTGTTTTGTAACTCCAGCCAAGCAGATGATATTTCTGACTTTCTAAGCTAAGAATCCTTCTCTTTACCGCGGGTACCTGGAAGGTGTTGCCAGCAGAGGTGACAGAGGCAGGCACAATAACTTCATTGAAGATGTATCTAGACAAATACATGAATGGGCAGGGAGCAGAGGGACATAGATCATAGAGTCATAGAGATGTACAGCACAGAAACAGACCCTTTGGTCCAACTCATCCATACTGACCAAATATCCCAACCTATTCTAGTCCCATTTGCCAGCACTTGGCCCATATCCGTCCAAACCCTTCCTATACATACACCCACCCAGATGCCTTTTAAATGTTGCAATTGTACCAGCCTCCACCATTTCCTCTGCATGAAAAAGTTGCCCCTTAGGTCCCTTTTATATTTTTCCCCTCTCACCCTAAACCTATGCCCTCAAGTTCTGGCCTCCCGCACGTGAAGGAGAAGACATTGTCTACTTGTCCTATTCATAATCTTATAAACCTTCATAAGGTCACCCCTCAGCCTCTGATGCTCCCAGGAGAACAGCTCTAACCTATTCAGCCCTCCCTCTAGCTCAAATCCTCCAACCCTGGCAACATCCTTGTAAATCGTTTCTGAACCCTTTCAAGTTTTTCAGCCTTCTTCCGATAGGAAGGAGACTAGAATTGCATGCAATATTCCAAATGTAGCCTAACTAACGTCCTGTACAGCCACAATATGACCTCCCAACTCCTATACTCAATACTCTGACCAATAAAGGAAAGCATACCAAACGCCTTCTTCACTATCCTATCTACTTGCAATTCCACTTTCAAGGAGTTATGAAGCTGCACTCCAAGGTCTCTTTGTTCAGCAACACTCTCTAGGACCTTACCATTAAGTGTGTATAAGTCCTGCTAAGATTTGCTTTCCCAAAATCAGCACCTCACATTTATCTGAATTAAACTCCATCGGCCACTTCTCAGCCCATTGGCCCATCTGATCAAGATCCCTTTGTAATCTGAGGTAATCACCTTCACTGACCACTACACCTCCAATTTTGGTGTCATCTGCAAACATACTAACCATATCTCATACATTCACATTCAAACCATTTATATAAATGACAAAAAGTAGAGGACCCAGCACCGATCCTTGTGGCACTCCACTGGTCACAGGCCTCCAGTCTGAAAAACAACCCTCCACTACCACCCTCTGTCTTCTACTCTTGAGCCAGTTCTGTATCCAAATGACAATTCTCCCTGGATTCCATGAGCTCTAACCTTGCTAATCAGTCTCCCATGGGGAACCTTTTCGAACGCCCTACTGAAGTCCATATAGATCACGTCCACCACTCTGCCCTCATCAATCCTTTGTTACTTTTTCAAAAACTCAATCAAGTTTGTGAGACATGATTTCCCATGCACAAAGCCATGTTGACTATCCCTAATCAGTCCTTGCTTTTCCAAATGTGTGTAAATCCTGTCCCTCAGGATTCCCTCCAACAACTTGCCCACCACTGACATCAGGCTCACTGATCTATATTTCCCTGGCTTGGCCTTACCACCTTTCTTTAATGGTACCACGTTAGCCAACCTCCAGTCTTGTGGCACCTGATGTATGACTCTGGATGACACAAATATCTTACCTAGCGTTCCAAAGAATTCTAGGGTACACCTGATCAGGTCCTGGGGATTTATCCACCTTTATGCATTTCAAGACATCCAGCACTTCCTAAATCCTTATAAAATAGGCAACAGGGTTAGATAGAGGATCTGGATTGGCACAGGCTTGGTGGGCCAAAGGGCCTGTTCCTGTGCTATAATTTTCTTCGTTCTTTATTCTTTGTTCAATAATCACTTCCTTTACAATCAACCAGCCCTAAATCTTTTTCTATTTTACCCATCTCTGCTAAAAGTCAAGTACCTGAAATATTTAGTTCTGAACTTGGGTCACTTTGTGTGCACCTCTCTGGAATGACTATTTGATCATTGAATCTACAGCACAGACACAGCCTGTTCAGCCAGATTATCCTGGTGTTTATAGGCTGTTACAATCCTCATGGGAATAGAGTGCTCTACAAATCAAGTTGTACTATCCTACAAGTCATCAAAATGTAAGAAGAATTTGTTTAACCCACCATAATGATGAATGTCTCGCTGTGACCATGATTGAAGATAAAATATATTCACACCAGGTTTCACTAATAGAGAAGAAAATAAAATCTTACTTATTCTATAGAAATTGATCCTTTAACAAATGGCAAAAGCGTATCATTAATTACTAACATACAAACTTATACCAGCCCCTTTCAAATCCAAACATACGCACATACATTCACAATAGGACAGACAGTTTTACAGGAATAATGTGAGGAGACAAAATCAGCAAAAGCGAACAAGCTAAAAATCAAGAGTCTAACCTACACAGGGATGGACTGAAGTGATTTCGCTCAGTTGTTTTTTTTTGGTCTTTATTGATGACATCACATTGTTGAAAATGTGTTGCTGGAAAAGCACAGCAGGTCAGGCAGCATCCAAGGAGCAGAAGAATCGACGTTTCGGGTATGAGCCCTTCTTCAGGAATCAGGGCAGAAGAAGGGCTCATGCCCGAAACGTCGATTCTCCTGCTCCTCGGATGCTGCCTGACCTGCTGTGCTTTTCCAGCAACACATTTTCAGCTCTGATCTCCAGCATCTGCAGTCCTCACTTTCTCCTAGAAGACATCACATTGTTGTCAACCACAGCTCTTCTGAATTTTGTAGCTACTCAACTGCAGCCATGTTTTAACTTGAGTTAGAAACGTTTCTGTTTGCTGAGTCTTTAGGTATTTTGCTTTTCCACTTGCTGAGGGTGAAAGAGAGAAGGATCGAACCTTGAGTTTAGACAGTTTGAGATGCAACTGCTCCTTTCTCTCAGTTCTGTGACAAACTATTGCTGTACGTAAAAACCAATCCAAAAGCCATTGGCCAGGTGCTTTTTTTCACCTCAAAAGCATATGGTGCCAGTTTGGCTCACACAAGTATCAAATCCAGATTCTCCTTAAATGACCTCCTCTTATTTAAACAAAGATTGAACACCACACACTAGCGATTGTGCCTTGAAGCTTCAGACAAAAACAACTGGTTCCTTCTCTGCAGCAGAGTAGGCTAAACCTCCATTGCCCAGCTGGTATTTCTAATAGCATAAATATCATTCTTATAGCACCACTTCAACCTCCTCCCACCTTTTCTTGCCTACATCTTTCATCATTACTATCAGCTCACTTCTCCCATATATGGTTGTGTGGTTCTCCCTTAAATGCATCCATCCTGTTTGCTTCAACTACTCCATGTGGTTGTGAGTTGCACATTCTCACCACTCCTTGGGGAAAGAACTTTCGATGGAATTCCATGTTGGATATCTCTGGTGACTGTCTTCTGCTGATGGTCTCCAGTTGTGCTCTTCCCTACAAATGGAAATGCTCTTGCTATATCCACTTGACCCAAACCTTCCATGACCTCTACTGGATCCCCCCATGGCTTTCATTTTTCAAGAGAAAAGAGCCATGGTCTGTCAATCCTCTCCTGATTTATTTGCTCATACATTTCTGTTATCAGCCTTGTAAATCTGGGATTTCCTCCAGTGCCTGTATCTCCTGCTTACACTGTGGTGACCAGAACTGCAAATAGTTCCAAAGTGAAGTCTAACCAAGGCTCAATACAGATTTAATAAAGCTTCCCTATTTTTCAAATGTATCACTTAATTTTTACAGTTTGATGTATTTTTACTCTTTGATCCTCTTCCCTACCTAGACTTGGACTTTCCAAGTGATAAGTGACACTCAGTCGTACAACCAAAGTGACATTCTTAAGTGTTACTCCCTCATATTTAATTGTGTTGAACTTCATTTGCTAATTATTTGCTGATGCTGTCTATTTATCAGTGTCTTCTTGTAATTTGTTGCAGTCCTCTTCAGTATTTACTGTCTTCCACCTCCATGTTTCATGTCATCCACTAATTTCAAAATTATGTTTCTCATTTCAAAGTCTGAATCATTCGAGTAAATTGTGACCAGCAGTGCTCCCATCACTGGTTCTTATGGAATGAAACTTTACAAATTCTGACTGTTCAAGTAACTCCCTTCTCTCCCACTCTTTGTTTCCTGTTCTGAAGTCAGTGTGTAATCCAGGCAGACTTTATCTTCTGATTCCAAATTCTCTGACCTTCTTCATTAATCTGTTTTGAAACATCTTACTGAAGGATTTTTGAAAGACCAGGTGAATTGCAAATACTGCATTAATGTTGTCTATTCTGTCTATTATATTCTCAAAGAAATGTTGATCAAGAAAGACTTTTCCTTTTGTAATCAATCCTGATCATTCAACATCATAACAGCCATTTCTAAATGTTCGTCTGTTCTCTCCTGCAGAGAGTATTCCATTGTTTAGCTCCCACTGACATTAAGCTGATTGACTGGTCTGTACTTCCCTGGACATGTCACCCTTCCTAAAATAGGAATTGCACCAAAGAGTTTTCCAATGAATTATTAAATTTATATAGCATCAGCTACACCAGCCTAACTACTTACGCTATACAAAAAAATTCTGGATGAGAAAACCTGTCTCTTTGTATCTTGTAACAGTTTGAAAGCTATGGCAGTGAAGTTTGAGGTGAACCTCTGAAAAGGCAGAGGTTGACTAAGCACTGGCTCAGCACTTAAACCCTGAGAAGGGAAAGGAGAATGCTAAAATTGAGTAAGTTAGTAATAATTCAACTGCAAATGAAATACCTTGAATTGGAGTCAAATTAGAAAAGAAAATCTTTGATTTGAAACCGAAAAGGAGAAAAAAAGGGACAGAAGAGAAGTACAAAAATTAAGTTGAAATTCCAAACATGGAGAGAGAGGAAGAACATTGACTTCCAAAAGGAAGAAAAAGTAAAAGAAATGCAGGCAGAAAAGAAAGTTATGAAGAGAGCAGGGAAAACATTAGACTACGCAAACAGTGGGAAGTGGGAAAGCTCGCGATGAATCAGGATTAACTCCAGGTTTTCATTTAGCGAGGAGTATTTGCTTAGTTCCTCAGTTCAGTCATTTAAAGAATTGCCACACCACTGCAGTGTTTGAAAGAAAGCTGAATGTATTATTGCAGATATGTTTGTCGAGACTCCTTCAGGGACATTGACCTCTCTGTAAAATGAACAGTCAGGTGACTGTAATATGGTTAAAAACTGCTACCCACAATTCCTATGAGTTTGTGCCAGAGGCTTACGACAAAATGTTGAAATTTATAACAGAAACAACAGCCAGACATTAGTGCAATTATGCAAGGGAAAATGTAATTAGAGTCATAGAGATGTACTGCATGAAAACAGACCCTTCGGTCCAACCCGTCCATGCCGACCAGATATCCCAACTCGATCTAGTCCCACCTGCCAGCACCTGGCCCATATCCCTCCAAATTCATAAACACATCCAAATGCCTTTTAAATGTTGCAATTGTACCAGCCTCCACCACTTCCTTTGGCAGCTCATTCCATACACGTACCACCCTCTGCGTGAAAAAGTTGCCCCTTAGGTTTCTTAAACCTATGCCCTCTAGTTCTGGACGCCCCGACCCCAGGGAAAAGACTTTGTCTCTTTATCCAATCCATGCACCTCATAATTTTGTAAACCTCTATAAGGTCACCCCTCAGCCTCCGATGCTCCAGGGAAAACAGTCCCAGCCTGTTCAACCTCTCCCTGTTGCTCAAATCTTCCAACCCTGGCAACATCCTTGTAAATCTTTTCGGAACCCTTACAAGTTTCATAACATCTTTCCAATAGGAAGGAGACCTGAATTGCACACAATATTCCAACAGTGGCCTAACCAATGTCCTGTACAGCTGCAACATGACCTCCCAACTCCTATACTCAATACTCTGACCAATAAAGGAAAGCATACCAAACGCCTTCTTCACTATCCTATCTACCTGCGATTCCACTTTCAAGGAACTATGAATCTGCACTCCAAGGTCTCTTTGTTCAGCAACACTCCCTAGGACCTTACCATTAAGTGTGTAATTGCTGCTAGGATTTGCTTCCCCAAAATGCAGCACCTCACATTTATCTGAATTAAACTTCATCTGCCACTTCTCAGCCCGTTGGCCCATCTGACCAAGATCCTGTTTTATCCTGAGGTAAGGTGTGTTTGATTGATGATATACATTCACAAAGTTTGAATCAATGTCAAAAGAGTCGAGGTGACAGGAGCAATTTAAAGTTGATGTCCACTAGGAAGGTCACACATGGAGGTTCGTAATGTCTCAAAGACAAGTAGGAGCAGATGATGGAGTGTTATCTCACAAGCATCTTATTTACCTGTCTAACTCTGGTAAGTATTAAACTAATCACCCCTCCCCCAAAAACCTCACTAGATCTCTCCCAGACCCTGATACCACCTGGGCCTTGACACTAAACCCACTCTATCCATACTTCATGGACCTAAACACCACCCCCCCCTCCCCCTCCCCCACCCCCACCTCCCAACTACTGGATCTACATCCATCCTACCTTCGCACTCCACTTTTCCCTGCTTTGCCTCTCTTGGACCTGAGATTTTCATCCTCCTGATTTTCCCAAAACATTCCATTGTTTAACTAGATCCCTTCAGATCTTGCACCCTGGCAGCGTACCCACCTGGTACACAATTTCCTGTCAGCCTACCCCAATCCATCTGGCATTCTGCTGATGTACAACCCTATTTCTGACACACCTGACACTCCATTGGCACTGTACTGACCTGGCACCCTAACCTTACGTTTACTGTTTGTACTTACCCTTTCACAGGAGATTCAAAGTGTTAATGCTGGGTCTTTAAATCGTAGATTACGACAACCACTGTTCTGATAAATGAGGTGTGGTTTGCCTCTCCTTCACTCTTGTCCACCTGTCAGATTTAAAGTGTGCCTCCACATTGTAGTCCTGATTGGAATCTCCTGCCAGAAATATGAAGCTCACTCAATGTAAAAAGGACAGAGTGCAGCAACAATCTGGCAATTGCTGATCTGCGGAAAATCCAGCTCATTGTTTTTATCATGAAGTGAAGATGTGTGATGGCTCAATGTTTTGTAGCATTTGTAACATTGCACTGTTCCATTGAGTGAAGATTAACACAAACTGATGGGTTCTCCTACTTTCGCTCCTAGGAATGTTCCTGATTAATAGTGAGGTCTAGGTTGGTGAGGCAGAGAGGTCAGTTCTAAATCTTAGTGAATACAGTTACTGAATTGGCAGCAACTGGGGACTTGCTATCTCTCATTAGGGTCGTGCTGGAAAGCAAACCCTGCCATTCCCAGAAACTTCATAAAAATAAAATAACTTATAAGAGTTGCACCAAATTCTCCAGTTTCCTGATTTTTTTTAACAACTGGTTTGACAGAAAGTACTGACCAGGTTTCTGTTATTTATTCCAAACAAGGAGGTTCCACCTACCGGACCTGCCACCATATAGCTCCAGCCCCTTATAAAGCTCACCTGTGCACACATGTGGGAATCAGTTTTGTTTGTTGGTTTGTGGAGCAGTGTGATGCCAACCGTGTGGGTTCAGTTCCCATCACCGGTTTGAGGTTACCATTGAAGGACTCTCCTTCTGAACCTCACCCTTTGCCGTGAGGTCTGGTGGCCCTCAGGTTAAATCACCACCACTCATTTCTCTCCTAAGAAAGCAGCCCCTAAGGTCTGGTGAGACTGTGGCAACACAACAAATGTACACATGCTGACAGACAAGAAAATATTGGTGTTGTGGGTAGAGGGAAAAGTGGAAGGCATTTCAATGGTCTCTACCCACAGGCTTTGCTGACAGGATCCTTTTGGCTTGTCAGGACTTGTTGCCCCTTGATCCTCCTTCTCTAGCTACTTTCACTGTCTTATCGGAGCTTACAAAGCCACCGCTTACAGCAGCTGGTGAGGGAAAACAAACTACCTTTCTTCAGGCTTCCAGTTTTTTTTATTGCAGAGAAGATGCCACCTCCCTTTCTGGGAGGCCAAAGGGTCTTGTTTTTTTTTGTAGTGTGTGTGAGCAGGTGTGAGACACAGTGAGAGACACATGGTGCACAAATCTTTATTCAATTTCCACCACCAGGAGATAGGAAAACACCCAGGTGGCCAGTGACGAGCAGTTCCCTTCACATCAAAGGGCAATGTTGTGTGATCAAAACAGTGAAGGGGAGGGCAGGGACTAAATCAAAATAGAGTTGGAAGGGGAAATGATGCATTCCACTCCCTGCGGCACCCACCTCTCCCTGAACAACTCCAGGGTGTTGGTGGACACCGCGTGCTCCTTCTCCAAGGACACCCGGGCCCTAACGTAACCACGGAAGAGGGGCAGGCAGTCGGCCCTCACGACCCCCTCCACGGCCCGCTGCCTGGACCTGTTTATGGCCAGTTTGGCCAAGCCCAGGAGCAGACCCCCAAAGGGTCTTGTTCACACCTACAAGCTGTTCAGCTACTGGACAGGCAATCACATAGATGTTGGCAGGCAGAAGGCCTTTATCATTGATATTTGTCCACCTTTCCAGAGACCAATCAGCTACTTGTTGCTGGCCAAATCTCTCTGTACACACACCCTGGTGCTCATTTGTCTGCAACTAAACCTTCCTCATTGCCTGAACAATCAGCTGTGTAAACAGCACTTCCAATGAGTGTCAGGTTACTTGTTTTTAAAAAGAGCAGTAATCCCCTCCACATTACTTGATTTTTGAAGCAGTCATTTTCTCATTTTAGTCCAAGCAAATATACAAAGAAATTAGTAGATACACTATTCACAAATTTCCCTCCAGCCATGTTAAAGAAAAATGTATTGAAATGAGTACTGATGGAAATTGTTTCCCTATCCAATCCTTTGTATAGAATTAACTTAAAACCTAGCTTTATTTCCAGTCCTGGAATAACAGAACTTATTCATAGTTTGCTTATTTTTGGAGTAGAATTTTTGAATAGGAAACTACTTGGCTGGGAGGAAGGTTCTGCTGTCTCCCGTGGTTTTGGAAAAACCTGTTGGGAACCTGAGGAAACTGAAATAGTACAAGAAAAACTAAGCGCTTGAAAGGATTCCATAAGTTTCTGTAACTCTGCCACGGTAATTAATACTTTGATTAAATGTGAATTTGAAGAGTCAGAAGCACAGTTTGCTGATTTTAAAAGGTACATTGAAGTACCAGAAAGAAAAGTAAGAGATAATTAAAGTTGGAGATGAATTAAAACAGATTGAATTAAAAATACAAGAAAAGTAGACGTCAGGTGTGGTGAAGCAAATAGCAGCAGCAGCATAGAGTGTGTTGATGAATCAAATGAAAGAAATGCCTTGAAGGAGACCTTGGATTGTTTTATCTAATACTGACACTGGAAAGATACGTGTTCAGAAAAAATATTAGAAGATTAATAAAGAGATGGTTCTTGTTAGGATAGAATTGGACAAATCTCAAACACAGTTAAAGGGCAAAAAGCACAAAAATGTTAGGGAAATTAATTAGTTAAATAAAAAAAAATGTGTATCAGGCTTCTGAACTGAATATTGTAGCACTAGCCGAAAGGACAGGTTTACTAACATCATTCTCCTGAGGGCAGTCACTAGCACCAACATTGAGGCTGGGATGATATGAAGCCAACTCCACTGGGCTATCACATCCTTAGGATGTCTGTTCCAACTGCCAAAGCAAATCTTTTTCGGCCAGTTTAAGGAAGGCACTCAAATGAGAGAAGAACAAAGGATCATTTCAAAGACCCTGGAAGGCTTGCCTCAAGAAATACAACATGGACGTAGGAGACCCATAGGAGACCCTCATTCAAGAAAAACTGACTTGGAGGATATTCCCGTATGAAAAGACACTGTTTTGAGAACACCCTTCAGCAAAAATAAGTATGGTAAAGGAACTAGAGACAGGAATCTCAAGTCCATGGATGAATTCAGCCACTTGGAAACACCTGCCAAATGTACGGTGGGAGATATGGCTGGAGGATCAAGTTCATCAGCCACACAGGGACCCACAGAACCCATGACTAGTGACACGGAATTTCCTCGGTTGACAATCATATTCCTTAGCAAGTGATTACCAATAACACCGATGCAAATATCCTTAACAAAATTCTTAAGGATTCCCCTTGACAGAAAAGCAAAGAACATTGATGAATGACCACGTTAAAACTGTATCACCAAGAAAAGAAAACTGAATTTATTTCACAGGATGTGAGCAGCTTGAATTGGTCAGCTTTTATTGTCCATTCTTAATTGATTTTGAGAAGGTGGTGGTGAGCTGTCTTCTTGAATGCTACAGTTCTCATGATGTAGATACACTCCCAGTGTTGTTAGAGAGAGAGTTCCAGGATCCCGACCAGGTGACATTAAAGGAGCAACAAGAAAAAGGTTAATTCATAGAAAAGAACTTAAAGTCAAAAGTGATCCTGAATTTAAACAGAATGAGGTGAATTTACTTGTCAGGCAGATCAATTCAGATTTGAGAGTGTGGTGCTGGAAAAGCACAGCAGGTCAGGCAGCATCTGAGGAGCAGGAGAATCGATGTTTCAGGTAAGAGCCCTTCATAAGGAAAGGCTTTCTCCAGATCAATTCAGATGCTTAGCTAGCTGAAATATTTTTCAGATATGGACATTTAAAAAGCAAGCAATCCTTGAAGAAATGTTGATCGGAAATCTTAACAAAGGGTTTCAAGGTCTACGTAAAATGGTAAAAGTCTGATCACAATTTAGTGTCTGGCTGAATCCATAGGGTAACATCATGGGATTGCTCTTCAAGTGACAACATTAAGTCACAAGTATTGAGAAGCTAGCTAGTTTTCCAGCATTCTGCAACATTGGTCCACAAAGTTAACCAGACAAACAATTTACAATACTTTTAGGCCCATTAAAAATCTGATTCCAAGGTCTAGCCTATGTGCACAATACAAACTTTTAGAAGTCACAAGAAGAATGCAAATCCACAGCAGAATCTTTTCACTAAGGATATGAAAAAGCAGCATGGTTTGATGGTTAGCACTGCTGCCTCACAGCACTAGGGACCTGGGTTTGATTCTAGCCACAGGTGGCTGTCTGTGTGGAGTTTGCACACTCTCCCTGTGTCTGCGTGGGTTTCCTCCGGATGCTCTGATTTCCTTCCACAGTCCAGAGATGTGCAGATTAGTTGAATTGGTCATACTAAATTGCCCATAGTGTTCAGGGATGTGCAGGTTAGGGGTGAATGTAGAGTAATAGGGGAGGGGAATGGGTCTGGGTTGATTATTCTTTGGAAGGTCGGTGTAGACTTGGGTCAACTGGCCTGTTTCCGCATGGTAGGGATTTAAAAAAAGAAGCCATGCAGTATACTTAAAATAGAGCTTTATTTTGAAGAAATTAAATCAATAAATTGTGAAGTAAACTCTCACTTGACAGAGATTTGGGATTCTAAGAACTCGGGCAAGCTGGTTTATGTATGAGTTTCCATACCTGTTAATTATCTGTTACTTTCTCCGTGGCAATGCCTCAGACAATAAGAATCCACTTGAGAACCAATCAGCACCTTTGTTTTGTCTTGTGGTATAAATTAATATGGCCAAGTGACATTTGACACTCTTGGGTTTGTCCTGCTGGACATAAATCCTCAGCACTAAGACTTTATTTTCACCTTTTCTTTTCTAGTGGCCTGTTCAATAATGTTAGATCTGCATTTTTGTATTTAAGTAGATGTTCTATTTTGAAACATAGAAACATAGAAAATAGAAGCAGGAATACATCATGTGATCTATGCGGACTTCAGTAAGGCGTTTGATAAGGTTCCCTATGGGATACTGATTAGCAAGGTTAGATCTCACGGAATACAGGGAGAACTAGCCATTTGGATACAGAACTGGCTCAAAGGTAGATGACAGAGGGTAGTGGTGGAGGATTGTTTTTCAGACTGGAGGCCTGTGACCAGTGGAGTACCACAAGGGTCGGTGCTGAGTCCTCTACTTTTTGTCATTTAGGTAAATGATTTGGATGTGAGCATAAGAGGTACAGTTAGTAAGTTTGCAGATGACACCAAAATTGGAGGTGTAGTGGACAGCGAAGAGGGTTACCTCAGATTATAACAGGATTTGGACCACATGGGCCAATGGGATGAGAAGTGGCAGATGGAGTTTAATTCAGATAAATGTGAGGTGCTGCATTTTGGGGAAAGCAAATCTTAGCAGGACTTATACACTTAATGGTAAGGTCCTAGGGAGTGTTGGTGTACAAAGAGACCTTGGAGTGCAGGTCCATAGCTCCTTGAAAGTGGAATCGCAGGTAGATAGGATAGTGAAGAAGGTGTTTGGTATGCTTTCCTTTATTGGTCAGAGTATTGAGTATAGGAGTTGGGAGGTCATGTTACAGCTGTACAGGACATTGGTTAGGCCACTGTTGAAATATTGTGTGCAATTCTGGTCTCCTTCTTATTGGAAAGATGTTGTGAAACTTGAAAGGGTTCAGAAAAGATTTACAAGGATGTTGCCAGGGTTGGAGGATCTGAGCTACAGGGAGAGGCTGAACAGGCTGGGGCTGTTTTCCCTGGAGTGTCGTAGGCTGAGAGGTGACGTTATAGAGGTTTATAAAATTATGAGGGGCATGAATAGGGTAAATAGGCAAAGTCTTTTCCCTGAGGTTGGGGGAGTCCAGAACTAGAGGGCATAGGTTTAGGGTTAGAGGGGAAAGATATAAAAGAGACCTAAGTGGCTACTTTTTCACGCAGAGGGTGGTACGTGTATGGAATGAGCTGCCAGAGGAAGTGGTGGAGATTCGTACAATTGCAACATTTAAGAGGCATTGGGTTGGGTATATGAATAGGAAGGGTTTGGAGGGATATGGGCCAGGTGCTGGCAGGTGGGACTAGATTGGGTTGAGATATCTGGTCGGCATGGACGGGTTGGACCAACGGTCTGTTTCCGTGCTGTACATCTCTATGATTCTAAATCTGTTCCATCATTCAGTATAATTATGACTGGTACAGCTTTCTCCCCATTTCCTTTAATCCCTTCAGCCCGAATAACCATGTCTAACTCCTTCTTGTATGTACTCAATGTTTTGGCCTCAACTGCTTTTTGTGGCTCACTACTCTCGCCTGAAGAGGTTTCTCCTCATCTCAGTCCTAAATGACATCTGTGGTCAGGAAATTATAGGAGAAAATGGGATTAATCAACACTATAAAATCATGAGGGCATGGATAGGGTAAATAGACAAGGGCTCTTCCCTAGGGTGGGGGAGACCAGAACTAGAGCAAATAGGTTCATGGTGAAAGGGGAAAGATTTAAAAGGGACAACATTTTCTCGCAGAGGGTGTTGTGTGTATGGAATGAGCTGCCAGAGGAAGTTGTGGAGGTTGATACAATTACAACATTTAAAAGGCATTTGAATGGGTATATGAAAAGGAAGGCTTTACAGGGATACAGGCCAAATGTTGGCAAATGGTGCTAGATTAATTTAGGATATCTGGTCAGCATGGACGGATTGGACCAGAGGGTTTGTTTCCGTGCTGTACATCTCTATGACACTGTGACTTGAGAAGTCAGTGATCTGGGATAGTCAGCACGGATTTGTTAGAGGGAGACCCTGTCTGACTAATGGAGTTTTTAAACAAGTGACAAAGTATATTAATGAGGGTAGTGCAGTTAATAAGGTTTACATGAACTTCAGGAAGGCTTTTGACAAAGCCCCACATAGAAGGCTGATTCAAAAGGTAAGAGCTCATTCGATCCAAGCCAAGTTGAGAAACTGGATCCAATACTGACTTGCAAATAAGGTGTCAGCGAAGGGTTGAATGGAAGCCTGTCTCCAGGGGTGTACCTCAGGGATTGGTGCTAGATTGTTTGTTGTTTGTTATGTACATTAGTGATTTGGATGTGAATGTAGAAGGTATAATGAGTAATTTGCAGATGATACAGAAATTGGGGGTCTCACTGCTGGGCACGAGGATCATCTCAGTTTACAGTCTAATATTGATCAGTTGATAAGTCAGGCAGATGGAATTTAATCCTGATAAGTATGAAGTGATGCATTTTGGAAGGTCTAATAAGGAAAGGATATACACAATGGAAGGTAGGTCCCGTGGGGGTATTGAAGAACAAAGGAACCTAGGTGTAGAAGCCCAATGATCTTTCAAGGTGTCAGCGCAGGTGGGCAGGGTGTCAGCGCAGGTGGGGAGGGTATCAGCGCAGGTGGGCTGGGTGTGGAGAATGTATATGGGATGGCTGCCTTCATTGCCAAGACATAGAATATTGGAGCAGGATATCTTGTTCCAACTTGGTTGTGCTGTAGATGGAATACAGCATGCAGGTCTGGTCACCACACTATCGGAAGGGTGTGATTGAACTGGGGAAGGTTCACAGGAGCTTCACCTGGGTGTTGAATGGGATGAAAAGCCTCAACACAAGCTTAAAAAGCAACATCCCATTTTTTTGCTTGGGTACCCTGCAGCCTCTAAGATTCTACATCAAGTTGAATAACTTTAGAGTCTGATTTCATCCTTCCATGGTTTTTACCCACCCCTCACCCAGTCCTTTATGACAGGAGTTGCCTTTTCTACACCCATTTCCGCATATTCCCAGGCCCGTTATCTCATTACATGGTTTGATTTCAGTAAAGCTCGCTCACTCTCTCCTACCGTTAGCTCTCCTTGTCATTTATTCAGCCATTTTTTCTGTCCTGGCCTGTTATCTATGATTGCCTTGTTTACCTAATGCTTTCATATCTCTTTCTTTGTCTAGGCTCCAGGTCCACCTATTTCCTCCAACTCACTCCCCCTCCACACCATCTTCAACTTCAACACAAATGCCATCTTTTCTGAGCTCCTAACATTCTGATGAAGAGTCACTAGACTCAAAACATTAACTCTGCTTTCTTCCCATAGGTGCTGCTAGACCTGTTGAGTTTCTCCAGGAATTAAACTCCAGCATCCACAGTTCTTTGTTTTATTACACCTTTTAATGTGATTGATTCTTCATTAGCTTTTATCCCGATCCATGTTGATTCTGTTTTGACCTTTCTGATAGCTGTGTTCCTTTTTCTGCACTGCCAATATGTTATTCTCAATAAATAGCTATTCCAACTCCACTTTTTTCTCTATCTTTCCAATATATGTTATTCCCTGTAATATTTACTTTCTAGTCTGTTTATTTTTGTAGCAATGTGTTAGTTATCCCTGTTATTTCTGGTACCTCCCAAACCATGATTGAGTTCAGCTACATTTTAATTCGGTTTTAACATAACTCCTTTAATCTCATCCTTTGAACTCCCATTTTGTACCTCTGCATATTCCCCGGCTGCCTATAATCTTCCCTTACTTTATTCTGTCTTGTGTTCTGCTGTCCTATTCTGCTAACATTTAAATTGCTTGTAATTGCAATTGAATACATTACATACACATTATCTGGGCTGACACCAGTTGTTAACGTTCACTTGAGAATGTAGCGTTTTTATGATTTACATATGAAAGAAGTGAAACTAACATGGTCATTCTAACAGATGAGAGACTTAACAAACAATCAAGGTATTTTTCATTGTATAATTTCAGTTACATCACACTGTAAACTTTTGTTATAAATTCTGTGTCTTACAAACGCGTACTCCACAACCACCTGATGAAGGAGATATTTTATAAATACATTGAAGGGAAGAGGTTAACCAGGGAAAGAGTATGGCCCATTAGAGACTAAGGGGCAAGCTGTGTTGTGCAGCTGTAGCATGGGTGTTGAATGAATACTCCGGTCTTCTCTCTGGAAAAGTATAACATAGGTATGGATTCCAGAAAAGGGACTGTGAGGAACTTGCACAGTTTAACATAGAAAATGAGGAGGTATATTGGGCTTAAAAATGGACATATCTTCTGGCCCTGATTAATTGCAATCAAGGCTGTTGAGGGAGACTAGGCAAGAAATTGCAGGGGCTCTGACATCAATGTTTAATTCCTTTCTGGCCACAGAGGAAGTGCCACAGGACTGGTTGAAATGGTTCCATTTTTCAAGAAGAGTGGTAGAGATTAATTTACAAATCGGTGAGTCTCACGTATGTGGGGACACTGTTGGAGAAAATTCTGAAGAGCCAATTAATATCCACATGAAAAGGCACAAGTTAATTAGGGATAGTCAGCATGTCAGAGGGAGGTCATATCAACCAAATTTGTTAGAATTTTTTGAAATTGTGATCACATGTGCGGATGAGGGATGTTCGGTTGATATGGTTTATATAGATTTTAGCAAAGCTTTTGACAAGGTTCCATTTGGGAAATTGATTGAGAAGGTGACAGCATATGGAATTGAGGGAAACTTGGCAAAATGAATCAGAAACTGGCCTAGTAATAGGACACAAGGGGTAGTAGTAGAAGGCTATTTGAGTGACTGGAGGCCGGAGTCCAGCAGTGGACAGCAAGGATTAGTGCTGGGATTCCCATTATTTGGAGATGCCAGTGTTGGACTGGGGTGTACACAGTTAAAAATCACACATCACCAGGTTATAGTCCAACAGGTTTAATTGGAAGCACTAGCTTTCGGAGCATCGCTCCTTCATTGGGTGATTGTCACCTGATGAAGGAGCGTCGCTGTGAAAGCTAGTGCTTCCAGTTAAACCTGGGGGATCCCCATTGTTTGTTATACACATAAATGATACAGATGAAAATGTTGGAGGGAATTTTAAGCAAACTTGCAGATGACATCAAGATTGGTAGAGTGGTTCATAGCGAAGAAGATGGTTGTGGGTTACAGAAAGATATAGTTGGGTTGGTCAGATGGGCAGACCAGTGGCAGATTGTGTTGACCCCTGGTGAAGGCATGGTGATGCACTTTGGTAAAAGAAGCAGGATGAGGGAGTATTTAATGAAGGGCAGGACACTGGGTAGCTCAGAGGAACAGAGGGATCTTGGGTAATTATTCACAGATCAAATGGTGCCAGTGTCCTATAGCTTTGGCCCCTGCATCCCATTTAACCTTCTATTCAGTTACCTGATTAATAATTGATGTGTAGTTCAAACATGGCCCCAAAGATCATTATTTTGAAGTTCTCTGTTTTAACTTAGACTGGGGGTTGAGATGAGAAGGAATTTCTTCAGCCAGAGAGTGGTTAATCTGTGGAACTCATTGCCACAGAAGGCGGGGGAGGCCAAGTCATTGAGTATATTTGAGGCAGAACTGAAAATGTGTTGCTGGAAAAGCGCATCAGGTCAGGAGCATCCAAGGAACAGGAGAATCGACGTTTCGGGCATGAGCCCTTCTTTGCAGAGATGAGAAGGGCTCATGCCCGAAATGTCGATTCTCCTGCTCCTTGGATGCTGCCTGACTTGCTGCGCTTTTCTAGTAACACATTTTCAACTCTGATCTCCAGCATCTGCAGTCCTCACTTTCTCCTCATATATTTGAGACAGAGACAGAAAACATCTTGATTAGGAAGGGGATCAAGGCAGGTATGAATAGAAGCCATGATTAAATTGTGGTGCAGATTCAATGGGCTGAGTGGCCTAATTCTGCTGCTATATCTTATATGTTCTTATGGTTGAATGTCACTATTTTTAGCCAAGCATCAATTTTTGTCAAGTTTATGTTTTTCTCTGCAAGAGAAGCTTAATAAATCTTCTTGCACAATTGTCTCAAAATCACCTAATTAACTCTCCGCCAAGCACTAAGGCACCCCTCCCATCCTGTACTCATCCGATTCTTGCCATAACCTGACCAATTTGCCGCTGTCAGAATATTCTGGACTCGACCAGTATTCCGAGTTTAACAGGCTGAAGTGCATTTGGACAAACACTGCCAGCCTGATGTTGGTGTACACTGCCTTTGGCATTTGCCCCAGATGTGGAAGATAAGGAGACATTTTTGTTCCACTGTGTGACCAGGCAGCTTGAGGTTCTGGAGAATGGCATTGTGCAGAGCAAGAATTTCCTCTTTTTCAATGACTGGCAGTGATAGACACACCATCAGACCCTGCCAACCTCGGCCCAGGTTGCCACCCCAGTTGGCATAGACTCAGCTATCTGGAGGAAAGCCTAGTACTGTAGGAAGAAGATCAATGATCTTCTCTGCTTTGCAGGATTTCTGCTATCATCTCCTCCCTGCTATCCTGCACTCACTGTATCTCTGTTACTGCATGCACATTCCATCAAAGCACATGTTCTAGCCCTCATAGCATCTTCATTCATTTGCTTTCATCCGCTCCAACCCTGCATCTTCCTAACCCTGCTAGCCATCTATACTTCCTACTCACTCAGGACACCTCATGACCAGTGCCCATCAACACCTGCACTAACAGCTATACCACACACTTTCATCTAATTGAGCCCCTCGTGCTCTTTCATACCAAGAGAAAACAGGCCACAGTCAAGCAAAAAAATCCAGATGGGTGGTGGCCTGCCTGACATTCACCTCCTCACCCGTTACGTGGCTGACCCTGATTAGATTTTCATAGGTTTTGGGCATCGAGATGAGATTCTCACTCGGGAACGATGAGCTGCCTATTAACAAGGATTCTCGCTAGTTGTCAACCTCATTAATTTCAAAATTCACCTCATTAATATGCAGCGTTGTATCTGTCCAACTGCTGTGAGGAAAATCGATGCCAACAATTGCTGACGTGAAAGTCAGAGTGGGTAGTTGACTTCAGTTTGCTGATTCTGGTGTGGCCAACTCACTCGACCCGAGGCTCTTGACTGATATCGGGGACTGGGCCTGACTTATTGAACATGGAGTCCCTTCTACTGGGCTGCTCCCCCTGAGTGACTGAGCACTGCTGACAAACCATGACATGCTTCTGGTCTTTGTTTCTCCTGTAAATGACAAGAAAGTACAGAAGTACTGTGAACTTGGTAACTCTGGCTAAGGGGAAAGTCACATTAAGGCAAGACAAATTTGGGCATGAGTGAGGATGCTGGAAGCATTCAGAAAGGCTCAATGTGAGTGAATGCCAAGAGAGTAGGCAACTAACCCAGAGGTGCAACCTGTGAACTGAGTACCATTCCTTTTTATAGTCATTATTATTTTTAATAAAATGAATGTGGAATGCAAATAATTAAATTCAAACAAAGTAATTTTACTTAAAGCCACAATTGCCCAGATATTCCAATAACCAAGGGCTCTGGAGCAGTGCAGGCTGGAGTTACTCATCAGGGTCACGTGGAATCCCTGGTACAGATGACTTTGTAGGAATCATGCGGGAGGTTGAACCTTCCAATGGGCAATCCCCTGCGTCTTGAACCCTCCCAAACTCTCCTTAAACTCAGACATCAGAGGATTCCGATTCCCTCATGCGGGGTGGCATGGTGGCACAGTGGTTCGTACTGCTGCCTTACAGCACCAAGGTCCCAGGTTCAATTCCTGCTTCAGGCGACTGACTGTGTGGAGTTTGCACATTCTCCCCGTGTCTGTGTGGGTTTCCTCCGGGTGCTCCAGTTTCCTCCCACAGTCTAAAGATGTGCAGGTTGGGGTGAATCAGCTAGTGTTAGATGCATTAGTCAGAGGGGGGATGAGTTACTCTTCGGAGGATCGGTGTGGACTTGTTGGGCCGAAGGGCCTGTTTTCACACTGTAGGGAATCTAATCTAATAATTAAAAACCTACTTGAACTCCTGATTATCTATTAAACTTAAATCCAACCCACCACTGGTGGAGCAACTATACCACTCCCCCCAATCACTGACAGCCTTTGCCCAGACCTCCCCATCCCACACAACTGCCCCTCCCATTCCATGACCCCCCTGATTTGGACTCACTGAATTTGACAGCCCCTAGGCTGTGGAGTAAACCTGTCAGAGCTGAGAACTAACCCCTCCAACCTGACCCCTGACCTATGTTAAGAATTCAATTATTTACATGGCACCTTCACCCATTTGGTACCTAATCTCCATTACCCACCTCCTACCCTAGACTTTCACACACCTTACACACACTCTTTCACAGAAGCTGTCAGTAGCCAGGAATCTCCAGTGCAGGAGATGTTCAAAGGCAAGTGAGTATTTTTCAATCCAATTAGGATTGGAAATACAGTATCTGACCCTGATCAGAATTTCTGGGCCTACTTATGAAAGTCTACTTTTGCAATTAATTTCCTTTCATTACCATCAGGTCAGTTTGCAATAAATGGTATACCAGTGGGAACAGTACTTAGATGCTGCATGAGAATGCTGATTAATTGGCAAGTGGACTTTGATTTGCAGAAGCATTGCCACGTAGAATGCAAGAGGTAGTGAAGACTGACAGTCAACTGCCAATGTTTATTTAAGTTGATTCTGATTGGCCAAAGCATTGCCTTGAGGAATGGGCCAGAGAATGCCTGCTGTCTATTTAGTAAGTTGAAACAGAGGCAATGCACGTACATATTCTTTCTGCCTGAAAATAACAGGACCCGGTGCATTGATCTACAGTGATTCCAATATCCCCAAGTGTGCCACACTGCAATATCACCAACTTACAATATTAGATTGGCTGCCAGCATAATTTGCAGCACACTCGGGATAATCTTGCTAATGCTGTCCAATTGCAGAATTACAGCCAATGTTGGAAGTGTGGACTGGTTGGATACAGTCAGTATCATGCCTAGTATGAAGATAAAATTCTCCAGTCTTTGTGGTGTATGTCCTACATGGCATCACACCAGCATTGAAATACAAATATCATAATATTCATTGGGGAGAGAGGCAGAACCTTTTTGGTATGACAATATCCTGTTAATGGTGGCCACTGCTCATGTTGTTATTCCACAGTACTGCACCTTATCCTCTGAAAATTCAGTCAAATGTGACCAGTCCATGAGTTTGTGTGATCTCTGATGAGCAATGATCTGACTAGGATAGCTGCTATCCCACAGGATGGTTTTGATGCATTTACTTCAGCAACAGGTTTTCACAGTGAACAAACAGCTCAGGCTGTATTTACAAGATTATTAATAAGATCAGCCTTAGAGTGTGTAGAACCCCAATGTGTAAACTGACCAGTGAAGATAGGTTTGTAGTAGACAGTTGTGAAGAACCCCCAGGCTAACTTCTCAATTTAGACCTCGAGAAATGGGAGCTTCTTTGACTATCCCATTTCTAGGTGAATTTGAGTGCAGGATGGAACCCACTAAAACAGAACGTTTCTTACACATAGCTGCTCATTCATATTTAACAAATATCGTCTATGTATTCTAATTTGATTTTATTGTCATGTGTACTTCAGCATTGGAGTACTTGTGCAGTGAAAAGCGTACAAAGTCACCATTCTCCAGCACCATCTCCGTTACAAAAAACAATAGCAGTAGTAAAAGAAACAGAGTGAACAGGGAAGAAAACAACATCCAGATCTACAGAAAGAAAAAAGGTCCAGATCTTCAAGTTCCATCTCAATAAAGGTGTGTGGCACGCTTAGCCTCCAATGCAGACACCTAGACCTATCTATGGCCTGCAGGTTTTTGCTGATGCTGACACCACCATCTCTAATCGCTAGGAGGAACTTTGCAGTGGCCACTGCCACCTTCCATTGCCTGAGATTTGGGCCCCAGTCATGGGGAGGAGTCTCGAACCTTTCAGGGGAACTTTTCAAGGGGTACAAGGTTAGTTGTCATTTTGTTGAAGAAACATCTCTTATGGAATCCAACAAAGATGTCTGTGAGAGCTGGGCCTTGTGGAGATCTCAAGGCAACACCAGCTATTTCAGCAAACATACTTAAAACTGAACCCTCAACAGTGTGAGTTACTGAGTTAATTAGTTCAGTGAGTACGAATTCAGGACAATGGTCAAGGGTCTAAATCACTATGATATAGTGCTGCAGTACAAACGTCTATGGCTCCCTTCAATGGTACATTGGTGAACAGGTGAATGAAATGAACTCCCTTCAAGGGTTTTGGTCTCTCTCTGTTACTGAATTCTGGCACTCTGTCAACACCTTTCCTACTTTTTCTTGCCTCCTCATCTTCCATGTCTCTATACATCACTTGCCCTTAATGTGCAGTCTCTCGGAATAGAATTTACTTGAAACATATAAAGTGCAGTGAAATTGCGGTCAGTTGAATCACAAGGTCATCTGCTTGTGTGCTTGAGGTCTTAGACGGCCAAGAAGGTCACTCTATCACCCAGTTCCCCACAACTGCACTCGATGTCAAGGAGAATCGACATTTCGGGCATAAGCCCTTCATCAGGAATTCCTGTTATATATCTCTGTTATATATCAGGAAATCAGTTATATATCTCACAATGAGGAAGCCAGCACTGATCCCTGTGGAACGTCACTGCACACTGGGCTCCTATCATACAAACAACCTTATACCACCACCCTCTGGCATCTATCATTGAGCCAATTTTGGATCCAACTTACCATGTTATCCTGAATCCCTGTGTGCTTTTACCTTCTTTACCAGTCTCCCATATGAATATGATGAATGTTTACCCTGTCTCCCGCTTGCTTCTCAAGCTTTTATTTTTCATTAATCTGTAGGACATGGGCATTGCTGTCTGGTCAGTACTTATTCCCCATCTTTAGTTGCCCTTGAGTAAGAGATGGCGGGCTGTCTCCTTGAATTGCTGCAGTCCATGTGTTGTAGTTAGACCCATAATGCTTTTAGGGACAGAATTCCAGGAATTTGACACAGCAACACTGAAGGAACAGTGAAATGTTTCCAAGTCAGGATGGTGAGTGGTTTGGAGGAAAACTTGCAGGTGGTGGTGTTCCCATGTATCGCCTGCCCTTGTCCTTCTCGATGTTGGATGCTGCCTGACCTGCTGTCCTTTTCCAGGACCACCCTCTCGACTCTGATCTCCAGCATCTGCAATTCTCACTTTCTCCTGCAAGTAACATTCAAGCTATGCAGATAGCAGGTAATGACTGTCTCTAATAAGAGACAATTTAACGACCGCTCCATGACATGCAATGATGTTACCATCACTGAATGCACCACTATCAACATCCTGGCAGTGAGGCAAACCTCCACTGGACTCCTCATATGAATACTATGGCTACAAGAGCAGGTCACAGATTTGAAATACTGCTGAAAATGTGTTGCTGGAAAAGCGCAGCAGGTCAGGCAGCATCCAAGGCGCAGGAGAATCGATGTTTCGGGCATGAGCCCTTCTTCAGGAATTTGAAATACTGCAGCAAGAACACACCTCCTGACAACCCAAAACCTGTCCATCATCTACAAGTGAGGAGTGTGATGGAATACCCCCCACTTGCCTGGGTGGGTACAGCTCTAACAACGTTCAAGAAGCTTGTCACCATCGGGACAAAGTAGCCCACTGGATTAGCACCACATCCACAAACATCCTCCCTCTATTACCAACCGCTCAGTAGTGCTCAAGGCTGCTATATACAAGATGCACTGCAGAAACTCACCAAAGATCCTTAGACAGCACTTTCTAGACCCATGTCCATTTGCATCGAGAAGGACAAGGGCAGGCGATACATGGGAACACCACCACCTGCAAGTTTTCCTCCAAACCACTCACCATCCTGACTTGGAAACATTTCACTGTTCCTTCAGTGTTGCTGTGTCAAATTCCTGGAATTCTGTCCCTAAAAGCATTATGGGTCTAACTACAACACATGGACTGCAGCAATTCAAGGAGACAGCCCGCCATCTCTTACTCAAGGGCAACTAAAGATGGGGAATAAGTACTGACCAGACAGCAATGCCCATGTCCTACAGATTAATGAAAAATAAAAGCTTGAGAAGCAAGCGGGAGACAGGGTAAACATTCATCATATTCATATGGGAGACTGGTAAAGAAGGTAAAAGCACACAGGGATTCAGGATAACATGGTAAGTTGGATCCAAAATTGGCTCAATGATAGATGCCAGAGGGTGGTGGTATAAGGTTGTTTGTATGATAGGAGCCCAATGTGCAGTGACGTTCCACAGGGATCAGTGCTGGCTTCTTCATTGTTTGTGAGATATATAACTGATGTAGATGAACGAACAAGGTGGGGGGGGATGAGAAGTAAGTTTGTGGATGACTGAAAGATTGATCGAGTGATTAACAGTGAGAAGGAAGGTGTTAAGTTACAGGAGGAAATAACAGCTTACTCAGGCAGATCAGCGGCAGAAAAAAATCAACTGTGATAAATATGAGATGATGCACTTTGGAAAAGGAACAAGACAAGCTTTAAATTGAGGGGTGATAGATATGGGACAGATGTCAGAGGTAGTTTCTTTACTCAGAGTAGTAAGGGTATGGAATGCTTTGTCTGCAACGGCAGTAGATTCACCAACTTTAAGTACATTTAAGTCATCATTGGACAAGCATATGGACTTACATGGAATAGTGTAGGTTAGATGGGCTTCAGATTGGTATGACAGGTTGGCGCAACATCGAGGGCCAAAGGGCCTGTACTGCACTGTAATGTTCTATGTTCTATGTAAGGGAGTATTCACTGACTGGCAGGACAATTGGAAGCTCAGAGGAACCGAGGGATCTTGGAGTATTTGTCCACAAATCCTTGCAAGTGTCAGGACAAGTTAATAGATTATTAGTGTGGAATAGATTATAAAAGCAGAGAGATTATATTGGAGCTCTGCAAAACTTTGGTTCGACCAGAGCTGGAGAACTGTATGCAATTCTGGTCTCTGCACGATAGGAAGGATGTGATTGCACTGGAGAGGGTGCTGAGGACATTCACCAGGATATTGCTTGAGTTGGAGCATTTCAGCTGAGGAGAGGCGGATAAACTTGGGATGTTTTGTTTGGAGCAGAGAAGGTTGAGGGATGCCTTGATAGAGGTCTAAAGATTAGGAGGAGCATAGACAGGGAAAATTGGAAGTAGTTTCATTTAGGTAAAATGTCAGTATCAATTTTAAGGTGAAGGTGAGGAGGTTTCGAGGGAATTTGAAGGTAGATATTTTCAACTACACAGTGATGGCATTCTGGGATATACTATTTGGGAGTTGAAGTGGAAAACCTCACAACCTTTAAAAAGTACTTGGATGAGTCTGTGAGTTGTCATCACATTCCAAGGCTGTGGACGAAGTGCTGGAAAATGGGACTAGTGCTGATAGGTTGGTACAGACTTGATGGGTTGAAGGGCTCTTTCAGTGCTGTATCACTCTGAATCATCAGGATCACTAACCTTCTCAGTAAAGGAATGTATGACATCTATGATTGCCTCAACCATCTATCCCGTTGAGCAGTCTATGGGGTCATCCACCTTGGCATAGATTACTGTGCTGGCTCAGCAGACATTTTCATGCTGGCCCCCTGCAGGTGAGTGAAAAGAACCTCATCATCAACACTATGTGAAGAAGAGTTGTTCCTGATGTCTGTGTGATGGAGTTCTTTACAAAGCACAGGACCCATTTGGAGAATGTAACAGTGAAGTGTTGCCATTATTGTAATATAGCAAATACAGCAGGGAATTTGTGTAAAGTGAAGGCTTTGTGAACACCCCTGACAGTACAGCACTCCTTCGATGTTGCATCCTCCACAATTGGCACAAATCTCTGGAATGAGACAATCTGCTGTTTCAGCAGTGAAAGATTAATTTATAGTGCAGGCAAACTCCAGGGTAATTGCTTCAAAAGCATTTTGTTTGCTCCTTCCTGTGGGTTATGAACTTCATTCACCTGTAAATTCTGCCTGGTGTGATTCTGCACTGCATGTTCAGTTCCTCTAACACAGTGGGAGCCAAAGTCATTTTATAAATAGCATTATAGCAGAAGTAATTGAAGTAAATGGAAACCATCTGTTGCAAAAGGCAGTTTATTAGAACATTAGACATAAGAAAATAACTAATAGAGTCTTTACGTTGAGAAATCCAGCGGAATATTCAGGGCTCATATCACAAGAAGCAATTGTGCTGCAAATTCTCATTGTGTGTGTTAATCATATTCTTGGAATATAAGTGCTCATCTCTGGTTGCGTTGATAATTGTTTTTACAACTGATTGCTGTGAATTGGTGGACCATGTAGAGAGTATTAAAGGAAAGATCATCCTGAGTTGATGTCTGTGTGAATGACATATATAAATGGAGCGGAGGATCCGGAGGGAGGTCTGTTGCTGGAGGCTTCGGATTTGTTGTAGGTACTGGTTATCCTGGTTGGGTCCAAATGTTGTTGGTCTGAACGTAGTCCGGAATCCGTGCGGGATTAGTCGGTTCTGTAGACAGGTGCTGAGGGAAGGAGATGTGGCTTTGGTAGCGAGTCTGTTTGAGAACGTGGCTGAAGAGCTTCTGGGCAGAGGAGATGACCTGGGGGGTGCAGTGAGAGAGGGCAAATTTTGTTGGTCTGAACGTAGTCTGGAGTCCGTGCGGGATTGACCTGCTGCGCTTTTCCAGCAACACATTTTCAGCTCTGATCTCCAGCATCTGCAGTCCTCACTTTCTCCTCGAAGACATATATAAATATTAAATGTAAAGCCCCAGGGAAAATTGATGTACAGTGAGATCTGGGTGTTCAGGTCTATTGATCCCTGAAGGTGGCAACGCAAGTTGAGAGTGTATTCATGAAGGCATAAGGCATGCTTTCCTTCTTTGGACAGGGTTTTGAGTACAAGAGTTAGCAGGTCATGTTACAGTTGGTTCGGACTTTGGTTCGACCTAATTTGGAATACTGCGTACGGTTCTGGTTGTCACATTACCAAAAGGATGTGGGTGTTTTGGAGAGGGTGCAGAGGAGGTACACCAGGATGTTGCCTGGTATGGAGGGTGCTAGCTATGAAGAGAGGTTGAGTAGATTAGGATTATTTTCATTCGAAATTCAGAGCTTGTGGGAGGACCTGATTGAGGTCTAAAAAATCATGAGAGATATAGACAGGGTGAATAGCGAGCAGCTTTTCACCAGAAGGGACCCGATTACTAGGAGTCACGAGGTCAAGGTGAGAGGGAAAAAGATTAAGGGAGATATGCATGGAAAGTTCTTTACGCAAAGGGTGGTGGATGCCTGGAACGCATTGTCAGGCACGATAGTGTCATTTAAGGTGTATCTAGACAGATACATGAATGGGCAGGGAGCTGAGGGATACAGATCCTTAGAAAATAGGCGACAGGTTTAGATAGAGGATCTGGGTTGGCGCAGGCTTGGAGGGCTGAAAGGCCTATTCCTGTGCTGTAATTTTCCTTGTTCTTTGTAAAGACAAGAATGACTCTGATTTTCAGAATGTATTTCAAATCTTCAGAATGTCCCAAAGTGCTTTACAACTCCTAGTGATTGTAACGAGGTCAGCCATGTAGACTTTATAGAATGAGTTCCCTGCTTGGGGCTGTTAATCTGATCCGATCAGGGAGCCCTGGCTGACAGATAAGAACAGTAATGTCAGATATCCTGTTCACTCTGAGAGCTGGCTCTGAGGGAGCTGGATCAGTGTCAAAGACTCTCCACGTGTAAATAACGGGTGACTTGGTGATGGAATACCGGCCTCTGTGGAGTTATTTCAATAACTGCTGAAGTATCTCTGAAGTGTGAGCACTATTTGTATATTTACTGTGATCACACAATCAAGGGAAATCCTTCCTGAAGAGTGGATTGGAGTTATGTGCAATCCAGGTTCAGAAATGGTAGCAGTTTCTTTCTGGGCTGGATGTTACTGAATTAGGATAGGCTCCTTATCAAAATATAGTTGATTTCATGCACATTTTTAGCTGGATTTATTTGATTGATATCACAATTCGACATTTGGGCGGCACGGTGGCACAGTGGTTAGCACTTCTGCCTCACAGCGCCAGAGATCCGGGTTCAATTCCCGACTCAGGTGACTGTGGAGTTTGTACGTTCTCCCCGTGTCTGTGTGGGTTTCCTCCGGGTACTCCGGATTCCTCCCACAGTCCAAAAATGTGCAGGTTAGGTGAATTGGCCATGCTAAATTGCCTGTGGTGTTAGGTGCAGGGGTAAATGTAGGGGAATGGGTCTGGGTGGGTTGCGCTTCAGCGGGTCGGTGTGAACTTGTTGGGCCGAAGGACCTGTTTCCACACTGTTAGTAATCTAATTTAATTTGGATTTCATTTTAAGATGGACTGCATTCCTGGTTATGCAGAGGGCTTCAATTTTATCCAGACACTAGTATTGGCACAGACAGAGCTATTCCTCCTGGGTGTCCTGCACCTATACTGGACTGAGAAGTATAAGGTTAGCCACTTAAAATAGAATCATATGGAATTACAACTCAAAATCCTATTTGGCCTGACTCTATCATCCCAGTGCTTGTACTTCTTCACTTAATCCTATTATCACAAGATTCTGCCAGTTTCATCCTTGTGCATTTTGCCCAGATTTCTCTAAAATACATCAATGATTTTCATCTCAAATCATACTTATAATCGCAAGACTCACATTAGAACCATTATTGGGATTAAGAGTCAAAAATAGAAATTGCTGGAAAAGCTCAACATGTGTGACAGCATCTGAAGAGAAATCAGAGATAACATTTGGGGTGGAGTGACCCTTCTTCAAAACTGGGAAGCATCACTCAACTCGAAACGTTAACTCTGATTTCTCTCCACAGATGCTGTCAGACCTGCTGAGATGTTCTAGCAATTTCTATTCTTGTCTTTGATTTACGGTATCTGCAGTTCTTTCAGTTTTTATTAGGATAGAGTGTTTTCATCATTTCTTTAGTCATGACAATAATGACCCATGGTTTTGATCTCCCCCATAAGTGGGAATGCCAGACTAGATTTTGCCACTCTGGTGCTGGACACCTTCATATTGAATGACTGAAAATGAAGGTGGAGCTGACCTTAAATCCTCATTTGCCACCTGACTGCTGCTAACCGCCACTTTGATTGTTGTTAATGTTGAGGAAGTGGTGCCCTGAGGCTCTCTGAAAGCAATGGCTGGTTCTACAATTGAAATGCCTGTCTGGACCTTGTCTGCCCCAGAAACTGAACTCTTCAGCAAAAGGTAGGCTTATGAAGCAGGTGTGAAGTATACCAGCTCAGTCAGGTTCTGAACCTTGGGGAGAGCCTGAAGTGTAACCAATAAGCTTTTGACAAGTCATTTTAAAAGCTTTGCCAATTTCGAATGGAATTACGTAGTTGCTAATGATAAGTTAAATCGAACATAGAACATTACAGCACAGTACAGGCCCTTCAGCCCTCAATGTTGCACTGACCTGTGGAACCAGCCTGCAGCCCATCTAACCTACACAATCCTATTTTCATCCATAAGACTACCCAATGACCATTTATTAGTTAATGCACCCATTACATTAGCTAATCATTATATACAGTCTTTAAAAAGTAAGAAACTATGACCTTGACCAGAATTAAATATGTTGATATGTGTTAGAGTACTTCTTCCAGAGGGTAAAATGCAGTTATGATTTCAAAATATTTAGAAACAGATTTTATTGGGTCATCTGGACGTGACCATGATTTAAAGTCCAGACACTATTCAGCCTTAGAAGTAAACTTAAAAGATGCTGATCTTCTTTGATTGAAACTCCAGCTGCTAAGTGTTGAGACCATCACTTTTTTTTTATTTTTCTCATTTTGGTATGGAACTGTGAGCGGAAGTTGAGTATCAAACTTTGAACAACAGCTTGTTTCTGAAAACAAAAACGAGAAACAGACTGATATTTGCACATGGGAACTGTCTTGGAGAGATAAGTACAGGCTAATTACCATTCTAAGAACACTAGAGATGTTTTGGCGCAAAGATGCTCAAGGACTTGGTTGGATGTTGCCTTGGTCAATCAAGGAGAAGCAGATAGTGGCCAGTCATTAACAGAGAATGTTGAAAAAGAGAGATTGAACTGGCTTTTGACTGGATGTTTTGGGCATAAGGCTATGTGCTTAGAAGCTGCTGGACTGGGAAGCTCTGTTTGAGTTTTATCCTCTTTAGTTTTTTATTCAATTTTTAAAAATCTTGCAAGTTTTGAGAAGAAAGTTTCAGTTCATATAAAATTAGCAAATATTCTTCAAGCTGCTAGAAATGTTGACTTTGGATGTGATTCAGTACATCCATATTCTTTGTCTAGTAGAGATTGAAACCATTTCCAGATTGAAAACTGTTCTACAAATTGAACATAGCGTTTTTTGTGCTTCAATTCTCTGCTTAGAAATGAAACCCAGATCTCAGTCAGCTTTTTGCTAATGGTCTTAAGAACTTGCAGCACTACTTTTGATGATTTGAGTGTTATTCTCACTTTGTTCCTCTATTTCAGTTAAACTCATATTGTCCAATCAGTGTGTGTCCTCCTTAGTCTGTCCACAAATGTCAGCACCTCACACTCAAACAATATCATTCATTTGCCAGTTGCATGCTCATTCTGAAAGTTTACTGATTTCTTCTTATATTTTGCCATAACCCGTGGGCAGCACGGTGGCACAGTGGTTAGCACTGCTGCTTCACAGCGCTAGAGCCCTGGGTTCAATTCCCGCCTCTGGCAACTGTCTGTGTGGAGTTTGCACGTTCTCCCCATGTCTGTGTGGGTTTCCTCCATGTGCTCCGGTTTCCCCTCTCAGAACAAAAATGTGCAGGTTAGATGAATTGGCCATGCTAAATTGCCCATAGTGTTAGGGGAAGGGGTAAATGTAAGGGGGATGGGTCTGGGTGGGTTGCTGTTTGGGGGGTTGGTGTGGACTTGTTGGGCTGAAGGGCCTGTTTCCACAATGTAAGTAATCTAATCTAAGAATTAATTGTAGCAGCATCCCTCATCCCACTCCCCCAGTTTAGTACCATCTGCATAATGTTAGGCTGTCCCCTTTGGACCAAAGACCAATGGATTGGAGTACTTTGTATATGGCAATATGCTGGATCCTGTGTAAGAGCACAGCAGTTCATAAACCCCTGTGTGGGAATTGTTGAAAGTTTGTGTGCAGGCACAGAAATATAATTGAACAGCTTCTTAAATGTTGACCTCTATCTGGAGGAGACTAGAATAGATTGGCTTGAAAGTCTTGCTCCAGTTTAGGCCCGATATAGCACACTCCACTCAGTTCCAGATGCCACACTTTGGGTGGGTTGGGGGGAGGTTCTGACCTTGGAGGGGAGTAGCACACCTTGAGCAGAGTTATACTGCAGCCAAAACGGTTCAGTTCTGAGGACAGTTTATGCCAACTGCATTTCTTTTTTGACTACCAAAAATGAAAGGATAATCGAATTGTTTAAGATGACTAATTGATTTGTCAAGATAAACAAGGAATAATTATTTCCTCTGTTAGGGGACGGGAACGGAACAAAGGGGAGGGATGTTAATATCTGAGTTAGGTTGTTTGAGGTGATGTACTTCTTGACATGTAGGCTCGGAAATCTGTAACTTCCTGCTTTCAAAACACAGATTTGGGTTTTTTGCAAGACATCTAGGACTCTATGACTATAATACTAGAGTTAAGGAACCAAGGTGCAATCACCATGGTAGTAGAACAGTAACCCCAAGGCCACAGCAAATCCCACCATGAGAGCTGGAGAATGGAAATGTTAATCTAGAATAAAAAAGAAGGCATCCACAAGGGCACTGACTGCAGGGATATGGGAGTAAAGCAGGAAACTGGCACTAGGTAACAATCCTTATTTGAAGAGCTGGTACAGGCACAATGGGCTGAGTGGCCTCCTTCAGATTGTAACAATTCTGTGATTCTAGTCTCATTGTGGTCATTGTCAATACTGACCAAGAAAGCTCTTCTTTTCGTATAGTATCCTAAATCATGACAGCAAACTGCGTCATGCCCCCCTCAGAAGCAGAGGCGGTGCAGGGGTGGGGGGGGTGGCAGGGGGCACGGATGGTGCATGGGGGTGCGAGGAAGTGTTTGGGTGAGGGGAGATGGGGTTTGGTGTGGGAAAGGGTCAGATAAAGGAATGGGGGGAAGAGATAGATCATAGTTCCCTACAATTTAAACCACTCAGTCCAGCTTTTGGTTGGAGTTATCGAATATTTTTGATGCAGCGAAGTATTCAGGAAAATCCCCGTTAGTGCCCTGCCATATCCCCATGAAATGGAAACATTCATGATTAAAGCTTTGTTTTTAATTTTAGCAACAACAAAGTGAAGTCTCAGACTCAAATCCTAAATGCTCTCCACCCCTTCCCCTCCCTCTTTCTCACACCCTCCATCATCCTCACGCTCTCTCCACCTCATCCTCGGTCTTTGCTCTTCCATCATTCCTCAACCCTTTTCACCCCTCCCCCACATTGGCCTCCCGATCCTCTTCATTTGATTTCAGACTTGGGAAAATCTGCTAACTGTAAGAGATACAGCAGACAAGGGAAGCTGCCAGATTGACTTATGTTGGTCTGGCTGCAGAGATTTGCTTTTTCATTTCGAGCTTGCCTGGAGATCCTTTGCCTGCTCCCAAAAGACTCATTATTAACAAAGAGTTTCTCCCTGTGGCAGAAGCCAAGAACTCTGCCAAGCTCTATACAAGTGGCTGTGGCTAACCATAAACCAGACACAGAGCCCTTCACATCTTAAAGGAAAATTGAACTGTGCTGGATAGAGAGGATCTTCCATGTCAGAATCTTTGGAATTCTTTTGGCTTACACCAATATGAAACTTCTTTTTGAACCTTAAATCAAATAGTTTACTTTTTATTAAATAGACACCAGATGAGAGCAAGGCAGAATAACGCACAAACAGTTTCTTTGACTCTCAGTCAGGCGGAGTTAAAGAAATGACAGAGACATAATGATGTTTATGCTGGGTGAGCTGTTCTTAGTCAAGCTGGGAAGGTTACTACACTTGGCTTCAGTGTCCTGGGCAAGACTTGTTCTTGTCTTCCTTTACTGTTCTCTTCTCCAAACAACATAATAAAACACTTTGTTCCATTTCAATGTCAGGATGCAAACAGCAATGGGAGGGCTGTTATTCTCCTGTTTGACTCGTATACGGTCCAACTTCAGCCTCTGTATTTGTGTGTGCGTTTGCTTGTGTGTGATTGAGATAGGAGGAGGTCAGGTCTGCCGAGGATTTATCACTGCCTGAGCACGATAAAATGGAGTGACCCGCAGGTGCAGGGTGACAAAGCCTCCAGGATAACGCTGGGCTTCACGGGAATTAAAGACCGATCTCTTAGATATGGTTGTGAGTAACACACATAGCAAAAGAGGGATTAAAGAACATTTGTTTGATTTAATTTTTGTGCATAGCTGTGAAATATCAGTTTAAATTGTTGCTGACAAAAGCAAAAAGAATGGTTTTGTGGAGCATTTGGAGACAGAAGTAGTGTAACAATACATTTCTGAAATTGGTAACTTTGTCACGGGAGAATGGTATCTGTGTTTATGTCCTGTACGTATATAATGGAGAGAGTTTGTTTCTGTATAAAGCCTAGGAGAATGTTTCTCTTGGCCCTAGGTCTGTATTTCAAAGCCTTGTTGGAATTAAGACTGTTCTTAACATGAAAAATCAGGAGCAGGAGTCCATAGCCTCAAGCCTGCTCTGTCCTTTACCAAGATTATAGATACCCCTCCATCTCAACTTTACGAGTTCGAGACTCACCAGCCAAAGGAAATGCCGTCTTGACATCTACCCTGTCAAATCCTCTCAGAAACTTCCATTTTTGAGTGTGATCACTTCTTATATTTCTAAATGTCAGACAATACAGGCCAATTTACTCAATCTCTCTTCTTGGATAACTGACTTAACCCAGAAATCGATCTGATCAGTCAAGCAATTTATAACCTTAATTAGAGATTAATGCAAACACTACAGTGTGGTTCTCCCAAAACTCCATATGATTACAGCAAGACTTCAATCCCCTTTCAACAAAGTCTAGTGTGCAACAAACCTTCCTAATAGCTAGGTGTAGTTGTGTGTGAAACTTTCCACAACACAAACTAGCTGGAAACAAAACATTGAATTTTTTCAAGGAGTTACATACAGCTCTTAGGGCTAAAGGATACTGGGACAAGAGGAAACTGGAAACTGGTTTGGATGATCAACCATGGTCATATTGAATGGTGCAGAACTGAGATGGTATGGGGAAATGAGGTGGAAGAGAGGACTATGAGGAGAATTGGAAGGTGATGTGGCATGAGTGATGTGAATGTTATTTGTCACTTATCAGTTTTGCTACCTTTTGAATGTTGCTGTACATCATGCAATCATCGGCGAGCATCCCCACTTCTGACCTTTATGATAGAGTGAAGGTCATTGATAAAGCAGCAGATGGTTGAGCCGAAGACACTACCCTGCAAGAACTCCTGCACAGATGGTCCTGGAGCTGATATGACTGATGTCTAACAGCCACAACCATCTTATGTGCCGAGTATGATGTCAACCTGTGAAAAGCTTTCCTCCATTACCATTGACTCCAGTGTTGCGAGGGGTCCTTGATGTCTCACTCAGTCAAATACAAACTTGATTTCAAGGGCTGTCACTCTCAACTTACCTCTTGAATTTAGCTCTTTTGTCCATGTTTGTACTAAGGCTAGACTGAGGTCAGGAATTGTGTGGCCTTGACAGAACCTAGCAGTGGTGGACTCTTCCTCTTTATGTGATAGGTGGAAGGAGGTCAAGGTGAGGGTGATAGGGCGGAGAGGTTAGGAAGAAGATTGCAGGTTAGGAGGGCGGTGCTGAGTGGAGGGAACCGACTGAGACAAGGTGGGGGGAGGGGAAATGAGGAAACTGGAGAAATCTGAGTTCATCCCTTGTGGTTGGAGGGTTCCCAGGCGGAAGATGAGGCGCCGCTCCTCCAGCCGTCGTGTTGTTATGTTCTGTCGATGGAGGAGACCAAGGAACTGCATGTCCTCGGTGGAGTGGGAGGGAGAATTAAAGTGTTGAGCCACGGGGTGGTTGGGTTGGTTGGTCCGGGCGTCCCTGAGGTGTTCTCTGAAGCGTTCCACAAGTAAGCGGCCCGTCTCCCCAATGTAGAGGAGGCCACATCGGGTGCAGCGGATACAATAGATGTGTGTGGAAGTACAGGTGAACTTGTAGCGGATATGGAAGGATCCCTTGGGGCCTTGGAGGGAAGTGAGGGAGGAGGTGTGGGCGCAAGTTTTACATTTCCTGCGGTGGCAGGGGAAGGTGCCGGGAGTGGAGGTTGGGTTGGTAGGGGGTGTGGACCTGACGAGGGAGTCACGTAGTGAGTGGTCTTTGCGGAACGCTGATAGGGGAGGGGAGGGAAATATATCCCTGGTAGTGGGGTCCGTTTGGAGGTGGCGGAAATGACGGCGGATGATACGTTGTATACGGAGGTTGGTGGGGTGGTAAGTGAGAACCAGTGGGGTTCTGTCTTGGTGGCGGTTGGAGGAGCGGGGTTCAAGGGTGGAGGAGCGGGAAGTGGAGGAGATGCGGTGGAGGGCATCGTCGATCATGTTTGGGAGAATCTGCGGTCCTTGAAGAAGGAGGCCATCTGGGCTGTGCGGTGTTGGAACTGGTCCTCCTGGGAGCAGATGCGGCGGAGACGAAGGAATTGGGAATATGGGATGGAGTTTTTACAGGGGGCAGGGTGGGAGGAGGTGTAGTCCAGATAGCTGTGGGAGTCCGTCGGTTTGTAGTAGATGTCTGTGTTGAATCGGTCGCCTGAGATAGGAATGGAAAGGTCTAGGAAGGGGAGCGAGGAGTCTGAGACAGTCCAGGTGAATTTGAGGTCGGGATGGAAGGTGTTAGTAAAGTTGATGAACTGTTCAACCTCCTCGTGGGAGCACGAGGCAGCGCCGATACAGTCATCGATGTAGCGGAGGAAAAGGTGGGGGGTGGTGCCAGTGTAGTTGCGGAAGATGGACTGTTCCACATATCCTACGAAGAGACAGGCATAGCTGGGGCCCATGCGGGTGCCCATGGCAACTCCTTTAGTTTGGAGGAAGTGGGAGGATTGAAAAGAGAAGTTATTCAGGGTGAGGACCAGTTCCGTCAGTCGAAGGAGGGTGTCAGTGGAAGGGTACTGGTTGGTGCGGCGGGAAAGGAAGAAGCGGAGGGCTTTGAGTCCTTCGTGATGGGGGATGGAGGTGTACAGGGACTGGATGTCCATCGTGAAAATAAGGCGTTGGGGACCAGGGAAGCGAAAATCCTGGAGGAGGTGGAGGGCGTGGGTAGTGTCCCGAATGTAGGTGGGGAGTTCTTGGACTAAAGGGGACATGCGGAGGTATGCGGAGATGAGTTCGGTGAGGCAGGAGCAGGCTGAGACAATGGGTCGGCCGGGGCAGTCAGGTTTGTGGATTTTGGGCAGGAAGTAGAAACGGGCGGTGCGGGGTTGTGGGACTATGAGGTTGGAGGTGGTGGATGGGAGATCCCCTGAGGTGATGAGGTTATGGATGGTCTGGGAGATGATGGTTTGGTGGTGGGAGGTGGGGTCGTGGTTGAGGGGGCGATAAGAGGAGGTGTCAGCGAGTTGGCATCATAGTCCCACAACCCCGCACCGCCCGTTTCTACCTCCTGCCCAAAATCCACAAACCTGAATGCCCCGACCGACCCATTGTCTCAGCCTGCTCCTGCCCCACTGAACTCATCTCCGCGTACCTCGACACGGTTCTGTCCCCTTTTAGTCCAAGAACTCCCCACCTATGTTCGGGACACCACCCACGCCCTCCACCTCCTCCAGGATTTTCGCTTCCCCGGTCCCCAACGCCTTATTTTCACGATGGACATCCAGTCCCTGTACACCTCCATCCCCCATCACGAAGGACTCAAAGCCCTCCGCTTCTTCCTTTCCCGCCGCACCAACCAGTACCCTTCCACTGACACCCTCCTTCGACTGACTGAACTGGTCCTCACCCTGAATAACTTCTCTTTTCAATCCTCCCACTTCCTCCAAACTAAAGGAGTTGCCATGGGCACCCGCATGGGCCCCAGCTATGCCTGTCTCTTCGTAGGATATGTGGAACAGTCCATCTTCCGCATCTACACTGGCACCAACCCCCACCTTTTCCTCCGCTACATCGATGACTGTATCGGCGCTGCCTCGTGCTCCCACGAGGAGGTTGAACAGTTCATCAACTTTACTAACACCTTCCATCCCGACCTCAAATTCACCTGGACTGTCTCAGACTCCTCGCTCCCCTTCCTAGACCTTTCCATTTCTATCTCAGGCGACCGACTCAACACAGACATCTACTACAAACCGACTGACTCCCAAAGCTATCTGGACTACACCTCCTCCCACCCTGACCCCTGTAAAAACTCCATCCCATATTCCCAATTCCTTCGTCTCTGCCGCATCTGCTCCCAGGAGGACCAGTTCCAACACCGCACAGCCCAGATGGCCGCCTTCTTCAAGAACCGCAGATTCCCCCCAAACGTGATCGACGATGCCCTCCACCGCATCTCCTCCACTTCCCGCTCCTCCGCCCTTGAGCCCTGCTCCTCCAACCGCCACCAAGACAGAACCCCACTGGTTCTCACCTACCACCCCACCAACCTCCGTATACAACGTATCATCCGCCGTCATTTCCGCCACCTCCAAACGGACCCCACTACCAGGGATATATTTCCCTCCCCTCCCCTATCAGCGTTCCGCAAAGACCACTCACTTCGTGACTCCCTCGTCAGGTCCACACCCCCCACCAACCCAACCTCCACTCCCGGCACCTTCCCCTGCAACCGCAGGAAATGTAAAACTTGCGCCCACACCTCCTCCCTCACTTCCCTCCAAGGCCCCAAGGGATCCTTCCATATCCGCCACAAGTTCACCTGTACCTCCACACACATCATCTATTGCATCCGCTGCACCCAATGTGGCCTCCTCTACATTAGGGAGACGGGCCACTTACTTGCGGAACGCTTCAGAGAACACCTCAGGGACGCCCGGACCAACCAACCCAACCACCCCGTGGCTCAACACTTTAATTCTCCCTCCCACTCCACCGAGGACATGCAGTTCCTTGGTCTCCTCCACCGGCAGAACATAACAACACGACGGTTGGAGGAGGAGCACCTCATCTTCCGCCTGGGAACCCTCCACCCACAAGGGATGAACTCCGATTTCTCCAGTTTCCTCATTTCCCCTCCCCCCACCTTGTCTCAGTCGGTTCCCTCAACTCAGCACCGCCCTCCTAACCTGCAATCTTCTTCCTAACCTCTCCGCCCCCACCCCACTCCGGCCTATCACCCTCACCTTGACCTCCTTCCACCTATCACATCTCCATCGCCCCTCCCCCAAGTCCCTCCTTCCCTACCTTTTATCTTAGCCTGCCTGGCACCCTCTCCTCATTCCTGATGAAGGGCTTATGCCCGAAACGTCGAATTTCCTATTCCTTGGATGCTGCCTGACCTGCTGTGCTTTAACCAGCAACACATTTTCAACTGTGATCTCCAGCATCTGCAGACCTCATTTTTTACTCTTCCTCTTTATGGGCATTTAAACAGGCATTGGATAGGCATATGGAGGATAATGGGCTAGTGTAGGTTAGGTCGGCTTGGGTCGGCGCAACATCGAGGGCCAAAGGGCCTGTACTGCGCTGTATTTTTCTATGTTCTATAGAACCCAAACTGGGCATCAGTAAGTAGATTATTCCTTTGGAAGTGCTGTTTAACAGCACTATCACCAACCCCTTTCATGATCGAGAGTAGAATGAGTTGGTGGTTGTTGGCCATGCTGGTTTTGTTACGCATTTCGTGGACAATTTTCCACATTAGAACATAGAACATTCCAGCACAGTACAAGCTCTTAGGCCCTCGATGTTTCACCGACCTGTGGAACCAACCTGAAGCCCATTATGCCTATAATATTTCATTTTCATTCACGTTTCTCCAATGACCATTTAAATGTGCTTAAAGTTGGCAAGTCTACTACTGTTGTAGGTAGGACATTCCACACCCCTATTAGTCTCAGAGTAAAGCAACTACCTTTGACATCTGTCCTATATCTATTATCCCTCAATTTAAAGCTATGGCCCCTCATGCTAGCCATCACCATCCGAGGAAAAAGGCTCTCACTGTTCACCCTATCTAACCCTCTGATTATCTGATGTCGCAATTAAGTCACCTCTCAACCTTCTAATCAGCTGAAAATAGCTTCAAGTCCCTCAGCTTTTCCTCATAGGACCTTCCCTCCATTACAGGCAACATCCTAATAAATTGCCTCTGAACACTTTCCAAAGTTTCCACATCCTTCCTATAATGCGGCAACTGGAACTGTAGGCAATACTCCAAGTGTGGCCACACCAGAGTTTTGTACGGCTGCAGCATGATCTCATGACTCCAATACTCATTCCCCATGCCAATAAAAGCTAATACACCGTATGCCTTCTTAACAACCCTATCAACCTGGGTGGCATCTTTCAGGGAACTATGTACATGGACACTGAGATCTCTCTGCTCATCCACACTACCACGAATCTTACCACTAGCCCAATACTCTTTATTCCTGTTGCTTCTTCCAAAGTGAATCACCTCACACCTTTCCACATTAAACTCCATTTGCTACCTCTCAGCCCAGCTCTGCAGCTTATCTATGTCTCTCTGTAACCTGCAACATCCTTCGGCACAGTCCACAACTCCACTGACCTAGTCATATCTGCAAATTTACAAACTCATCTTTCTACGCCCTCATCCAGATCATTTATAAAACTGACAAACCGCATTGGCCCCAAAACAGATCCTTGCGGTACACTATTAGTAACTGAACTCCAGGATGAACATTTCCCATCAACCATCACCCTCTGTCTTCTTTCAGCTAGCCAATTTCTGATCCAAACCGCTAAATCCCCCTCGATCCCATGCTTCCGTATTTCCTGCAAAAGCCGACCATGGGAACCCTATCGAATGGAGATAGCAGAGCCATTGGCCTGGATTTTTATGTCGTCATTGTCTACGGGAATAGTACCAGAGGACTGGAGGATAGCGAATGTGGTCCCCTTGTTCAAGAAAGGGAGTAGGGATAGCCCTAGTAACTATAGGCCAGTGAGTCTGACTTCAGTGGTGGGCAAAGTCTTAGAGAGAATGGTAAGGGATAAGATTTATGAACATCTGGATAGGAATAACGTGATCAAGGATAGCCAGCATGGTTTTGTGAAGGGCAGGTCGTGCCTCACAAACCTTATTGAGTTCTTTGAGAAGGTGACTAAGGAAGTGGACGAGGGTAAAGCAGTAGATGTTGTGTATATGGATTTTAGTAAGGCGTTCGATAAGGTTCCCCATGGTAGGCTAATGGTAAAACTACGGAGGTATGGCATTGAGGATACATTAGAGGTTTGGATTAGGAATTGGCTGGCTGGAAGGAGACAGAGGGTAGTAGTTGATGGACTATGTTCATCTTGGAGTGCAGTTACTAGCGGTGTACCACAAGGATCTGTTTTGGGACCATTGCTTTTTGTTATCTTTATAAATGATCTAGAGGAAGGGCTTGAAAGCTGGGTAAGCAAGTTTGCGGATGACACAAAAGTCGGTGGAGTTGTGGATAGTGAGGAAGGAAGTGGTAGGTTACAGCGGGATATAGATAAGTTGCAGAGCTGGGCAGAAATGTGGCAAATGGAATTCAATGTAGCTAAGTGTGAAGTCATTCACTTTGGTAGGAGTAACAAGAAGATGGATTACTGGGCTAATGGTAGGCTACTTGGTAGTGTGGATGAGCAGAGGGATCTTGGTGTCCATGTACACAGATCTCTGAAAGTTGCCACCCAGGTAAATAGTGCTGTGAGGAAGGCATATGGTGTACTGGGCTTTATTGGTAGAGGAATTGAGTTCCGGAGTCCTGAGGTCATGTTGCAACTGTATAAGACTCTGGTGCGGCCTCATCTGGAGTATTGTGTGCAGTTTTGGTCGCCATACTATAGGAAGGATGTGGAGGCATTGGAACGAGTGCAGAGGAGGTTTACCAGGATGTTGCCTGGAATGGTAGGAAAATCTTATGAGGAAAGGCTGAGGCACTTGAGGCTGTTCTCATTGGAGAAGAGAAGGTTTAGGGGAGATCTGATAGAAGTGTATAAGATGATTAGGGGTTTAGATAGGGTCGACACTGAGATCCTTTTACCGCTAATGGAGTCAGGTGTTACTAGGGGACACAGCTTTAAATTAAGGGGTGGTAGGTATAGGACAGATGTTAGGGGTAGATTCTTTACACAGCGGGTTGTGAGTTCATGGAATGCCCTGCCAGTAGCAGTGGTGGACACTCCCTCTTTATGGTCATTTAAGCAGGCATTGGATAGGCATTTGGAAGTTATTGGGCTAGTGTAGGTTAGGTAGGATTCGGTCGGCGCAACATCGAGGGCCGAAGGGCCTGTACTGCGCTGTATCTTTCTATGTTCTATGTTCTATGAATGCTTTACTGATATCCATATACACCACATCAACCACTTTATCCTCATCCACCTGTTTGATCACCTTCTCAAAGAACTCAATAAGGTTTGTGAGGCACAACTATCCTTCACAAAACCACGTTGACTATCCCTAATCAACTTATTCCTTTCTAGATGATTATAAATCCTATCTCTTATAATCTTTTCCAATACTTCACCCAGAATCGAAGTAGGACTCACTAGTCTATAATTACCAGGGTTGTATCTACTCTCCTTCTTGAACAAGGGAACAACATTTGCTATCCTCTAGTTTCTGGCAGTATTCTATAGACAATGATGACATAAAGATTAGACTTACAGTGTGGAAACAGGCCCTTTGGCCCAACAAGTCCACACCGACCCACCGAAGCGCAACCCACCCATACCCCTACATTTACCCCTTACCTAACACTACGGGCAATTTAGCTTGGCCAATTCACCTGACCCGCACATCTTTGTGACTGTGGGAGGAAACCGGAGCACCCGGAGGAAACCCACGCAGACACGGGGAGAATGTGCAAACTCCACACAGTCAGTCGCCTGAGGTGGGAATTGAACCCAGGTCCCTGGCGCTGTGAGGCAGCAGTGCTAACCACTGTGCCACCGTGCCGCCCTGAATAGGTTCGGCAATCTCCTCCCTAGCTTCCCAGAGTATCCGAGGATAAATCCCATCCACCCGAGAGATTTACCTGTTTTCACACTTTCCAGAATTGCTAACACCTCCTCCTTGTGAACCACAATCCCTTTTAATCTCACAGCCTGTATCTCAGTATTCTCCTCAACAACATTGTCTTTTTCCAGTGTGAGTACTGACAAAAAATATTCATTTAGCACCTCTCCTATGTCCTCAGACTCATCGCACAACTTCCCATGAGGGCCTCGATTGGCCTAATCTTACTCTAGTTGCTCTTTTATTCCTGACATACCTATAGAAAGCTTTAGGGTTTTCCTTGATCCTATCTGCCAACCACTTCTCATGTCCCCTCCTGTCTCTTCTTAGCTCTCATTCTCTTTTGACCTTTCCTGGCTAACTTGTAATTCTCAAGTGCCCTAACTGAGCCTTCACATCTCATCCTAGCATAATCCTCTTTCTTCCTCTTGACAAGAGGTTCAACTTCTTTATTAAACCATGGCTCCTTCGCTCGACCACTTCCTCCCTGCCTGACAGGTACATGCTTATCAAGGACACGCAGTAGCTGTTCCTTGAATTAGCTCCACATTTCAATTGTGCTTTGCAGTTTCATTCCCATTCTGATGCATCCTAAATTTTGCTGAATCACATCATAATAGCCTTTTCCTGACTATAACTCTTGTCTGCGATATATACATATCCATTAACATTGCTAAAGTAAACATAACTGAATTGTGGTTACCATCACCAAAACCCCTCCAGGTTCCCCAAAACACAATCTGAGACATCACGAACCCTGGTACCTAGGAGGCAACACACTAACCATGAGTCTCTCTCATTCCCACAGAACCTCCTGTCTGTCTCTCTAACTATGGAGTCCCCAGTGACGAATGCTCTGCTCATCTCCCCCCTTCCCTTCTGAGCAACAGGGATCGACTCAGTGCCAGAGACCTTACCCCGGTATGTCATTCCCCCTCCAATAGTATCCAAAACTGTACACTTGAGGGAATCGGCCACAGGGGATCACTGCACTGCCTGTCCATCCCCTTTCCATCCCCTCACTGTAACCCATCTGCTTTTTACCTCCCTGTAACTCCCCTCTATAACCCCCTCCACCACCGGAATGATCCTAAGTGCATCCAGCTCCAGCTCCAGTTCCTAACACGGTTTCCGAGGAGCTGGAGTTGGGTGTACTTCCCGGAGAGGAAGTCAGGGGGGACATTAGTGGTGACTCTTAACTCCCACATTCTGCAGGAGGAACATTCAACTGCCCTAACCTCCATTCCCACTATTCTAAATTCCCAAAGAGACAATTGAAAAATAAAGAGAAGAAAAGACTAGTTGCCTCACCAATACGATGCACAGAACCCTTTTTTTCACTTGGAAGAGGAGGAGGAGGAGGATGGGTGGGAGACACTGCCTGAGTAGTGTTTCGGGTAATGCAACCACCCAAATATATTACTTTACTTACTCACCAGTCCCCTCCTGCTCAGCATACGCTCCACCTATTCGTGAGGTAGGTTGTTAAAGCAGTAATTTACCTTCCCTGTAGTCCCCTGGTTGTCACTCCCTCTCTTCCTGCTACTAAACAAAAATAAATGCCAGGATTGTAACTGTACTGGAACACCTTGGCTAGGGGAGCAGCAAATCCTCTTGTTATCCTGGTACCTGTGCACAATAATGTTCCTGATTTTCCCTCCTGCCTTGTGCAACGTACCTGTTGGGTTGCTTGTCACTCTAAGCTGTTGCCAATTCCATTGTCTGGCAGTATCCTGGCTGAAGTGGGGTAGAGAAGTTGGAGGAAAGAATGTGACCCAGCTCAATGCCTTCCCCTATTGAAATACAATGCTGACATTCTCAGTGTTCATATGGTTACCTACCCTGCAGAGGCTCCTGGGAACATTTGGCAAGAGTTGTTCAAAATCCTGAAGGGCTGAAATGAAGTAAATTGGGAAAAATGGTTTGCATTGGCTGGAGGCTGGAGGCAAGACTGGTTTCAGCTCATTGCCAAAAAAGTAGAGAAAAGAAAACATTTCCAACACTGAGTTATTGTGCTATGAGATGACAGGGAGCTGGAAACAGATTCAAGACAAAATTAGGAAAATGCTGGAAGTGGACTATGGGGAATGGGGAAGAGAGTGAAATGGGAATGGCACAGGAACGATGGGCTGAATTGGCCGATGTTGTTTGATTCAGAGTTCCCAGTAACCTGTCTTTCTCTCCAACATGTCACATTTCCAGGTGATGGTTAAACGTTGTTGACAGATATTGGTGCAGAATGTGGACTATTTGGATCACCATCCTGTGGGTGTTCGTCAGTGTTCAGACAGTGACCGGAGGCAGAGTGAAAAAACACAGAGGTAAGACCATGGGACTGGACATTTACTGCTGTCCAAGAGGGTTCAGTGACTACAGAGCAGGGGTCAGGATAGAGGTCAGTGCTCAGTATGTAATGGTCAGGATCAGAGGTCAGTGTGCAGGGGGTAAAGGTCAGGATCAGAGGTCAGTGTTCATGGGGCAGAGATCAGAACCAAAGGACAGTGGTCGAGGGAGTGGGGTCAGGATCAGAGGTCAGGGTTCTGGGGGGATCAGAGGTCAGTGTTCGGGGGTGGGGCTGGGATCAGAGGTCAGTGTTAGAGAGCAGGGGTCAGGATCAGAAGTCAGTGTTCAGAAGATAGGCGTCAGATCAGAGGTAAGTCTTTGGGAGTAGGGGTCAGGGTCAGAGTTCAGGTGGTAGCGGTCAGGGTCAGAGGTCAATGTTCAGGTTGGAGTAGTCATCCCTCTTTAATTTTTAAACATCTCCAGCAAATGCCTTTCTCCCTGATGTCTGCTTTTTCCAGAACATGCTGATATCTGCAAGGATATAGTTCCCAGGCCCCCTCTTCATATGGAGGCCTAGCTATCTGATGCTTTGCAGAACATCCAACCAGAAGGGCATCACTGATAAGTTTTCCCAATATTTCAGGAGTATTTAATTGATAGAGAAGTGTTTGCAATGTCCTGGGTTTGTGAATGTTGGTATATAAATGTGAGTTGTTACTGTATATAAATTTAGATTGTTGCAGTAACAGCTTTTGGAGTCACTGATGGAGCTTTACTTTCTCTAGATATTCCATGCCCTCGTGTACATGGTGATGGATGGAAATTACAGAACCAAGAGCACTATGTTAATGTTTCAGGTACAGTCCCACACTTCAGAGTCACCCCTTAATCCCCAGAATGGGCCTCAATCCCACCGGAATCTGCCATTAGCTATTCTGGAACCAAGAATCACATGACAGCATGAGTAGGCAGTTGGTACTGTCAACAATTAAATCTTTGATTTCAATCTATGTCTCTCGGAAGTGATACATTACTGGCTAACTTCTGTCTTTGATACCCTTATTCATGTTAAAAGTACTCCTCTCTGAGACAGCCTTTACATTGGTAGCCACAAATGAATATGTTCGATGACTAACTACTATAGTGACCAGTGGCAAAATTAATCTTCAGCTCTGTCAAACCAGGTTTAACTCTGGGATCTGACTTGTCCAGTGTCACCATCAGCTGAGATTATAACATGAGGAACTTATAGAGTCCTGCCATCCAAGTAGTTACCTTTTATTAAAGTTCTGTCTGTCTTTCCCCACAGGTTTTAATTTGCTCAGGAGGTTCTCGCTTTTTAAGACACCAGCAGTGAAGAAAGTTCGAAGTCCAACGGGTTCTTTAATCGTGAAGTTGGGAAGTTTGTCACTCATCAGACCCACTGAGTAAGTCCCCACTTGTGTACTGATTGAATCCCAGAGAGTTATGAACAGGGCTATATGAGTGTTGCATTGAGGAAAGGACCTAATGGGATTGATGTATGGAATGATACAGTCCTTGAAAGAAACCTTGATTATTAAGGGAAAATGATGGGGGAGAATTTCTCTGGGATAGTGGAAAGTCTGGTTAGGGTGTTTCTCTCCTGATCATCTGCTGCGTTTATGATGTAAGGACTGTAGCAATTTGACATCCTGTTAGAGCAGCTTCCCCTGAACCTCTGGGAACCACACTATGACCAAGCCTTACCCAGAATTGCCAGAGGCAGTCAGGGACAGCCTGGGGGTCCCGTAGACACTGATGGCCCCACAATCCCCTGAGGGGCAATCAGTCCCATGAGCCTTTTTGACCTCAGAGGGGTCAGCGAAGGGGGCTGGGGGATAAGCATATCCCAGCACTTCAGTAAGAGGAACCAATCAGTGCTTATGCCTATGAATGCTAGCACTGTGTGCAGTGTATTTGTATAGAAACCTGAAGACTTCATGCTAATGGGATCTCTATGATCTGGTATTTGAAAGTGATTCATGGAGACTTTAGGAGCTGGCCTTCCTCACTGAGTTTACAGCGGACACTGTCCATGGGAGGCTGGTCAGTTTGCTGAACAATTTGTAAGAATATCAGACTATCAAGATTGTAGTCAAGATATGTGACTTTCTTACAATGCTTGATTAATTGTGTAATAGCATTCCACACAAACCTCTGAATCTGCTGTACTGTTTGACAGTTTGCAGTTGTAACTGTACGTGTATCCTATCATTTTCTTTTGTGGGATGGTCCCCCTCTCATCTGGCAATGTGTGATCCTACTGTCACTCTCCTGTACCTGGAGAGACCATCTAAACCTTCAATGACTCTTGATATGAAGAGTGACTGTGAAATTCTCCTTTAATTATTTGCTCTTGCAAAGGAACTGAATATTTCTCATCATTACTAAGCACTGCAAAAGGAAACAGAGTGTTTCATCCTGAATTCCTTTGCTCCTTAAATGCTGGTAAAATGATATCTGTATTATTGGCTTGCCAATGGTTCCAGTTTAAGCATTGTTTCATCATTTATGAAGTAAGTGACCTGTTAATTTCATAACCTGTAATAAATCTGACTAAACAGTTTAGCCTGTTCACATTGGAATTTTCTGCTTGGTAGAAGAGAATGGAGAATGTTATGTATTACAACGATGTGCATTTTGTGATAAGTGCATAAATATTCATCTATTACTCTTCATACAGCATACACAAAGACTGCATGCACAGTAAACTCAGTTTGTAAAGAAAACACAATCATGCCAATGTTGTAGCAACACAGCATCAGTACAGTGCAAAGGAGGCCATTCAGCCCACTGAGTCATGTTAACTCTCTGCAAAGTGATCCAATTAATGCCATTGCCCTGCTCAAACCCTGTAGCCCTACAAGTTAATTTTCGGTTTCTATTTTGAATGTTGATTATCTCTTGGCTAAGAGACCGTGAGTTTTGGTAACACTTGTTGCAGAAAATTGTTCTTTTCTCACAGCCACTTTGCATTTCTTGTATAAACCCTTAAATCTGTTGCATACTTTCTTGTTTCAACATCTACTGAGAACAGGATGCCCTGTTCACCTTCTCTGCAATATTAGAGTCAAGGCGGTGAACCTTCGAGATTCTGTGTCTCAGAGGGTTATAGATTCTCCATCGCTGAATATGTTTCAGGCCAGGATTGACAAATCGTTGGTCTCTCAGGGCATCTGGAGATGTGGGGTTGGGTGAGAAAGTGGAGATGAAGGCCAAAATAGCCATGATCGCAATCATTTCATCCAAGGTGAACAGCAGGATTTTCACAGGAGACTTTTCTTGTCCTTAAGTTCTTGGTCCAGTTTGATGGAAGGATTGTTAGATCTCATGCTGGGGAGTGTCTATGGGGATCACTTGGATAAATGTGATCATCGTACGAGAGGGTTAATATCAGCAATAAAAATTTACTGTGGAAAAGGATATGGAAGATATAGACTGTAGGGAAATAGATGGTGACATCTTGCAAAATGTCCAGATTACAGAGGAGGAACTGCTGGATGTCTTGAAATGGTTAAAGGTGGATAAATCCCCAGGACCTGATCATGTGTAACTGAGAACTCTGTGGGAAGCTAGAGAAGTGATTGCTGGGCCTCTTGCTGAGATATTTGCATCATCGATACTCACAGGTTAGGTGCCGGAAGACTGGAAGCTGTCAAACGTGGTGCCACTGTTTAAAAAGGGCAGTAAAGACAAGCCAGGGAACTATAGACCGGTGAGTCTGACCTTGCTGGTGGGCAAGTTGTTGGAGGGAATCCTGAGGGACAGGATGTACATGTATTTGGAAAGGCAAGGACTGATTCGGGATAGTCAACATGGCTTTGTGCATGGGAAATCATGTCTCACAAACTTGATTGAGTTTTTTGAAGAAGTAACAAAGAAGATTTATGAGGGCAGAGCGGTAGATGTGATCTATATGGACTTCAGTAAGATGTGCGACAAGGTTCCCCCGGGAGACTGATTAGCAAGGTTAGATCTCATGGAATACAGGGAGAACTATCCTTTTGGATACAGAACTGGCTCAAAGGTAGAAGACAGAGGGTGGTGGTGGAGGGTTGTTTTTCAGACTGGAGACCAGTGGAGTGCCACAAGGATCGGTGCTGAGTCCTCTACTTTTTGTCATTTACATAAATGATTTGGATGCGAGCATAAGAGGTACAGTTAGTAAGTTTGCAGATGACACCAAAATTGGAGATGTAGTGGACAGCGAAGAGGGTTACCTCAGATTACAACAGGATCTGGACCAGATGGACCAATGGGCTAAGAAATGGCAGAAGGAGTTTAATTCAGATAAATGTGAGGTGCTGCATTTTGGGAAAGCAAATCTTAGCAGGTTTTATACAGTGAATGATAAGTTCCTAGGGAGTGTTGCAGAACAAAGAGACCTTGGAGTGCAGGTTCATAGTTCCTTGAAAGTGCAATCGCAGGGAGATAAGATAGTGAAGAAGGCGTTTGGTATGCTTTCCTTTATTGGTCAGAGTATTGAGTACAGGAGCTGGGAGGTCATGTTGCAGCTGTACAGGACATTGGTTAAGCCACTGTTGGAATATTGTGTGAAATTCTGGTCTCTTTCCTATCGGAAAGATGTTGTGAAACTTGAAAGGGTTCAGAAAAGATTTACAAGGATGTTGCCAGGGTTGGAGGATCTGAGCTACAGGGAGAGGCTGAACAGGCTGGGGCTGTTTTCCCTGGAGCGGCGGAGGCTGAGGGGTGACCTTATAGAGGTTTACAAAATTATGAGGGGCATGGATGGGGTAAATAGACAAAGCCTTTACCCTGGGGTCGGGGAGTCCAGAACTAGAGGGCATAGGTTTAGGATGAGAGGGGAAAGATATAAAAGAGACCTAAGGGGCAACTTTTTCACGCAGAGGGTGGTACGTGTATGGAATGAGCTGCCAGAGGATGTGGTGGAGGCTGGTACAATTGCAACATTTAAAGAGGTATTTGGATGGGTATATGAAATAGGAAGGGTTTGGAGGGAAATGGGCCGGGTGCTGGCAGGTGGGACTAGATTGGGTTGGGATATCTGGTTGGCATGGACGGGTTGGACCGAAGGGTCTGTTTCCATGCTGTACATCTCTATGACTCTATGACTCTATTACCCTGGACAAGACAGCCTGCTTAATTGGCATCATATTCACAATCTGAAAAATTTGTACTCCTTTCATCACCAATTCACACTGGCAGCAGTGAATACCATCTACGTGATGCATTGCAACAAATTAATAAGGCTCAATAAAATGTGGAGCTGGAAAAACACAGCAGGTCAGACAACATTGAAAGAGCGGAGGAAAGTTGATGACCTGAAATGTCGATATTCCTGCTCATCTGTTGCTTTCTCACCTGCGGTGCTCTTCCAGCACCACATTTTACTAACTCTGACTCCCAGCATCTGCAGTCCTCACTATCTCCAAATTAATAAGACCCATTCAATGGTATCTTTTAAAGTCATGCCTGAGACCACCTGGAAGGACACAAGTTGTGGATACATGGAAACGTAACCAAGTGTGCAAGTTCCCTTCCAAGCCATTCACTGCCTCGAAAATATGTCAGTATTCCTTCAGTGTCACTTTGTAAAGTCCTGGTAGTGTCTCCCTAACAGCTCCCTAATGGCTTCCTACATCTCACATTTGCAACAGTTCAGGAAGGCAACTCACCACCACCTTCTCCAGGACAACTGGGATGGACAATAAATGCTTGCCCAGTTAGTGATGCCCACATCCCATAAACATTTCCTTTTAAAAGTGGTTTAATACAATTAATTTAAGAGGAAAGTGAGAACAGGACAATAGTTAATAAAGGGAACGCAAAGATTTTCTCCTGCTATATAAATAGTAGGAAGAGAAAGATAGGTCTTAATAGTGTTCAAGAGATGACCTGTGTAGGGAAGTTCTAGAGTGTTTAACAAATGCTTTGTATCAGTGTTTACAAAGGAAGAGGATGCTGGCATGGTATTGGCAGAAGCAGAAATCGTACAGCCAATGCCCAAGGAATACACTGATTGGCAAAATAACTGTGAGAGCCTGGCTGTGCTTGGACAATGGATAATTCACCTCAACCAGCTGGCTGGTACCCCAACTTGCTGAAGGTAATAGAGGTGGAGATAACAGTGACTTTGCTGAATCTGAGCATTGGTGAGTTGTAAATAAGGCACCCTTATTTAAGGAAGGGTATGAGGCAGTGGAGGGCAAACTCAGGCCCATGGAGTGATCAAACCATTAGGAGTTTTTCATCTTGCCCTCGAGCTGCATGGCTTTGTAAGTATGAGCTAAGATTATTCAAGTTGGTCAAGATAAAATACAATTATCTATGTCAATGTTGATCTCAGTTGAATATAATCTATCAACCTAAAGTTTACTTAGTTATAAAGTGACCAGGCATACAGACTGTAATGCCAAGATAGAGCACTTCACAATGGCTCACAATGGATGTTGTATTTATAGCATTGTTTATGCCTCTCACAGACAAAATTCTCTTGAAAAACAGCAATTTGAGAGAAGACAGGCAGTTAGTTATGTTTCCTTTTAAAACTTAGGAGTTAGATTGACTAACAAAAGCTTCATAATTGTTGCTCTGCTTTGAAGCTGAAGTCACTGGAATATGTTTTGATAACTTGGTCACTGTTCATTGGAAAATGACTGAAGATTCAAAAAAGCTAATTTTCCGACTTGGTGGAGTTATGAGCCACGGTCTGGATTGAGGAATCTTTTGAAGTATTAAGTTCAAAATATCTTCCCCATCCTCATGTTCGTTCCAAGCCCCCTCTTCATGTTTCTCCCATTCTAACTCAGTGCTAACTCATGCCCCCTCCCACCCGGCCTGTTGTACATGCCATGACAATTCATGACTATCAGTAGCTTTCCATGTCCAGTCACTCAGTACAGTACATAATATATCCAGAAACAACAAACCACACAGCCCTGTCCAAAAAGAAAAGCATTCACAAATCTTTTGAAATGAAAACTGCTGTTCCAAAACAATAAAAATTGTAATCAGATAAAGATTTGAAACACTTTACACCTCTCAATCTTATGTAACCAATCAATGAGACATTGATAAAAGAGATCACACATTGGGGATCAGTGTAAGAACGACTTCCAAGAATTGGCTGGCCTCATTACGAATCCTTAGCTGAGTGGAGAGGCTCATTACAGGATTATTGTCGAGGGTTCTGGTTTGACCATTGACAATAGATATCTCCAATGTTTGACTGAAATCATTAAACAAAAAGTTTCAAGTTCTGAAGAAGGGTCACCGAATCTGAAACATTAACTCTGCTTTGTCTCCACAGATGCAGCCATACTTGCTGAGTCCTTCCAGCAATTTCTGTTTGTGATTTGAACTGTATATGTTGTTCTTACTTATTTAAAGAAAGGTATCATTTCATTGGAGAGAAGGTTCACTGGGATGATCCTTGGTCTGGAGGGATTGGCTTATGAGTAAAGGTTAAACAGATTGGGACTCTACTCGCTGGAGTGTAGAACAATGAGAGACAATCTAATTGAAGCAGATAGCATTCTTAAGGAACTTGACAAGGGAATGTCAGAGGATGCTTCCCCTCGTGGGAGAGCGTGAGACCACAGGATATAGTCTTAAAATAAAGACTGCAGAATAAAGGGGTGGCACAGAGGCTCAGTGGTTAGCACTACATCCTTACAGTGCCAGGGACCTGGGTTCGATTCCCACCCTGGGTTACTATCTGTGTGGAGTTTGCACATTTTTCTTGTGTCTGTGTGGGTTTCCTCCCACCAATCCGAGGATGTACAGGTCAGGTGAATTGTCCATGCTAAATTGCCCATAATGTTAGGTGCATGAGTCAGGGATAAATGTAGGGTAATGGGTCTGTATGGGTTACTCCTCAGAGGGTTTGTATGGACTTATTGGGCTGAAGGGCCTGTTTCCATACTGTAGGCAATCTAATCTAAAGGGACGTCAATTTAAGATTGAGCTGTGTAGGAATTTCTTTGCTCAGAGGGTTATAAGTCTTTGGAACATCTTCCCACAGAGAGCTGGGGGCTAGAGTCTTTGCATATATTGATTGCTGAGGTAACTTGTCAGATCAGCCATGATCCTATTGAATCAAGGGCTCAATGGGTCAAATGGCCCACACTTGTTCCTATTTTATATGATCTTATGGTCTTAGAACTTTAGAGCCACAAAAATGATACCACCCAGGAGGGGTCCTTCTGACCATCCTGTCCATGCCAATGCAAAGACAACAGATGCCCTTTCTAATCCTATTTTCCTGCACGTGGCCCATAGTCGTGCAGTTTACAGCATTTAAGGTGCAGATCCAGGTACATTTTAAAAGAGTTTAGGATCTCTCCCTCCACCACCAACTCAGGCTGTGAATTCCAGACACCCATCACCCTCTGTGTAAAAAAAGGTTTTTCCTCATCTCCCTGCTAATCAGTCTGCCATTGAGCTTGAATCAATGACCCCCTGGTGTTTGAACTCTCTGTCAAGGGAAACAGGTTCCTGTCTACTGTAACTCTACCCCTCTCAATGTTGTATACCTTGATCATGTCACCACTCAGCCTTCTCTGTTCCAAAGAAAGGAACCCCACCCTCTCCAGTCTCTCATCACAGCTACTGCCCTCCAGCCCTGGCAACATTCTTTACGCTTGACCAGAGCAATTACATCATTCTGTAATGTGGTGACGGGATCACACTCTACTTGAGGCCTCACCAATGTCATACACAGTCTCATCATTATATCCCTGCTTTTGTATTCTATATCTCAGGCAATGAAGGACAGCACTCTATATGCCTTCTTTACCACCTTATCTATCTGTATTGCTACCATTAGGGACCTGTGCACTTGCACACCAAGGTCTCTCACTTCATCTACTCCTCTCAGTATATTCCCATTCATTGTGTATTCCCTTTTACTGTTTAACCTTCCTAAATACATTACCTCACACTTATCAAAGTTGAACCCCATCTGCCACTTTCCCATCCACACCAACAACCCATCTGTATCATTTTAAAGGTTATAGCTATCCTCTAAACTATCTACTGAAGGGTCATTTTTTGTGTCATCTGCAAATTTCCCATTTGTGCCCCCAAGTTCAACTCCAAATTGTTAATATATAAAGCAAACAGCAGGGGTCACAACACATCTATAGAACACAAGTTGAAACAGCTTTCTACTTGCAAGGACGGCCACTGACCATTACCTTTCGTTTCCATTTAATAGGCCAGCTTTGGAACGGATTTGACACATTGCCCTGGGCTTTTTTTTTGACCAGTCAGCCATGTAGCACCTTGTCAAATATCTTACTAAAGTCCATGTGGACAACATTCACTGCACTACCCTCATCGATCTTCCTTGTCACTTCCTTTTGTAAAGCATGACCTTCCCTTAACAAACCATGCTGATTATCCCTGACTAATCCGTGCCTTTCGTATTGACAGCCTATCTGATCTCTCGGATTTATTCTATTTACCCACAATTGAAGTAAGACTAATTGGCCTATACTTGTTTGACATTTCCTTTGTACATTTTTTAAATAATGGAACCACATTTATATTCTTCTAATCCTCTGACACCTTATCCGTGTCTCATGAAGTTTGGAAAATGATACTCAGAACATCTGCTATTTCCTCATGGACCACCTTCAATATTCCAGGGGGCAGTTCATCTGGTCCCAGCGACTTAACCACTTACAAGGATTCCGACTCCTCTAACACTTCCTCTTATTACAGTTATTTTGTCTACAATTTCACAGTACTTCTCTTAGACTACTATATCTACATCACCCCTATCCTTTGTGAATATGGAAACAAAAAAAATTAAATTCTTCCTATATACTCAGCATATACTTTCATAAACTCTTCCTATTTAATCTTCCTCTATATTTCTTCTAGATAACCATGGGGCCCTAGATTTGGCAGTGCCATTCTTATGTTTGGAAGGGGCATGTCTGCTTGTGCCCCAAGGATCTCACTAATGATGCCTCCTACTGGTTTACCACAGATTTATTCTTTAGCAACCCTGTCCAGTTCAACTCCACCAAATCACCTCTTAGTTTTGTAAAATTTACGTTCTCGCACTTTAGAACGTTTAATCCTAATTTATATCTGTCCTTTTCCATCACAATACTAAATCTAACCAAACTATAGTCACTGATATGGTCGCCCTCAATCACGTTAACCACTAAACTATCATCTTTAGAATCAAAGAGATGCACAGGATGGACACAGACCCTTCGGTCTAACTCATCCATGCTGACCAGATCTCCTAAATTAATCTAATCCCATTTGCCAGCATTTGCCTAATCTCCCTCATACACCCTTCCTATTCTTATATCCATCCAGATGCTTTTTAAATGCTGTAATTATACCAAGCTCCACCACATCCTCTGGCAGCTCATTCCATGCACGCACCACCCTCTGTGTGAAAAAGTTGCCCCTTAGATCCCTTTTAAATCTTTCCCCTCTCACCTTAAACCTATGTGCTCTAATTTTGGACTCCCCTATCCTGAGGAAAAGACTATGGCTATTCACCCTATTCATGCTCCTCTTGATTTTATAAACTTCTGTAAGATCACTCCTAAGTGTCCGATGCTCCAGGGAAAATAGCCCCAGCCTATTTAACCTCCCTCTATAGCTCAAACCCTCAAAGTCTGGCAACAGCTTTGCAAATCTTTTCTGAACCCTTTCAAGTTTCACAACACCTTTCCTATAGCTGGGAGACCAGAATTCAACACAGCATTCCAAAAGTGGCCTGGCAAATGTCCTATACAGTTGCAATATGACCTCCCAGCTCCTTTACTCAATACAGTGACCAATAAAGGCAAGCATACCAAATGCCTTCTGCATTATCCTGTCTACCTGCGACTGCACTTTCAAGGAACTATAAACTTGCACTCTTTGTTCGACAAAACTCTCCAGAACCTTACCATTAAGTGTATAAGTCCTGCCCTGTTTTGCCTTTCCAAAGTGCAGCACCTTACATTTATATAAATTAAACTCCATCTGCCACTCCTCAGCCCTTTGCTCCATTTGATCAAGATCCCATTGTACTCGGAGATACTTCTTCACTGTCCACTACACCGACAATTTAGGTGTCATCTGCTGACTTACTAACAGTACCCCCAATATTCACATCTGAATAACTTATATAAATGACAAAAAGCAGTGGACACATCACTGATCCACACCACTGATTACAGGCCTCCAGTCTGAAAAGCAACTATCCACCATCATCCTCTCTCCTACCTTTGAGCCAGTTACGGATCCAAATAGGAACAAAAATAGAAGTTGCTGAAAAAGCTCAGCAGGCCGGGCAGCATCAGTGAAGATAAATCAGAGTTCGCGTTCTGGGTCTGGTGACCCTTCCGCAGAATTCCGAGGAAGGGGTCACTGAACCTGCAACATTGACTCTGGTTTCTCACCACAGATGCCACCAGACCTGCTGAGCTTTTTCAGAAACTTTTGTTTTTCTTTCTGATTTACAGTTCTTTTAAGTTTTTATGTATCCAAATGACTAGTTATCCCTGCATTCCATGTGATCTAACCTTATTAAACAGTCCACCATAAGGAACCTTCTCAAATGCCTTACTGAAGTCCATTTGTCAAAACTTAATCCAGAATTGTGCCTCCTCTCATGGGACTTGTTGTGTATTGGTTGAAACAAATTTTCTGGACACATTACATATTTTTTTTACCCTCAATACCCTTTATATTGTTTGAAACCCAATTTATACTGGGGCAGTAAAAGTCTCCTTCTATTATTGCCCTCTTTACCGACAGGCAGAAATTTGTCTATGTAAGTTTTCTTCTATCTCCCTCTCATTTTTTGGGGGGGTCTTTAGTGTACTCCTAGTTGTGTGACTGTCCCCTTTTTTTTATTCCTAAGCTCAATCGATAATGCGTCATTTGTTAACCCATTGAGTACATCATGCAATTGATTCTGCGACTAACATTGCTATCCCAAATCCGTTTTTTGTCACCTCCTCTATCCTGCCTGAAAACTCTAAATTCACCGATGCTGAGCTGCTAATTCTGTCCCTCCTTTAGCCAGGTTTCTATTAGAGCAATGGCATTGTGCTGCTATGTGTCTACCTGTGCCCTTAATTGTAATACTTGTTTGTAATACTCCTCGCATTGAAGTATAAGCCCCATTAACTTCCTTTGGTGGATGCTTTTTAATCCTCCATTGTTTTGTCTTTCCAAGTTGCTAACAATGTCACTAACTAATGTCCTACCTTCTGTTTCCTGATTTGAATCTCACTCATCTAAGTCTACACTTTTTTCTTGTCCCTCTGCTATACTAGTTTAAAACCTCACCAATAAAACTAGCAAATGGCCCCTTGTGGAGAATTGTCCCAGCTCTGCCCATGTGCAACCAATCACATTTATGCAGATCCCACTTCTCCAGAAATAGTCCCAATGCCTGAAGAATCTAAACCCCCTCCCTGGTACACCATTTCTCCAAACATGCATTCATTTGATCTATTCTCTTATTACTGCTCTCACTAGCACATGGCACTACTACCTTTAAGGTCCTACACTTTAGTTTATCTCCTAACTTCTTATATTCAGCTTTCAGGACATAATCCCTATGTTTACCTATTTGTTGGTATCTGTGTGTACCATGACCACTGGCTGTTCATCCTCCCGCTCCAGAATGTCCTGCAGCCATTGTGTGACGTGCCTTACTCTTAGCAAGTTTTGAGAACCTCAAGTTGAGGGTCTGGATGTAGGTTTGCTCGCTGAGCTGGAAGGTTCATTTCCTGACATTTCATCACCATACTAGGTAACATCATCAGTGGGCCTCTGGGCAAGGCACTGCTGATAATTCCTGCTTTCTATTTATATGTTTGTATATAGGTTCCCAAAGAAACCCAAACATGAGATAGAAAGCTAGAATAATCGACAGTGCTTCGCCTGGAGGCCCACCGAAGATGTTACCGTGTAGGGTGACGAAACATCTGAAAATGAACCTTCCAGCTCAGTGAGCAAACCTACATCCATGCTTTACCCTGGCACCAGGGAGGCAACATACCATCCTGGATTCAAATATGTGTCCCCGGAAGAACCTATCTGTACCCCTTACCATTGAATCCTTTATGAATATAACTTTCTGTTATCTATTTTGTAAGTATATCAATATCAATGGGAGGAGATTGCCAAGAGACGTTACTACTACTAATAATCGAGAGTCCCAGATAATGCTCTGGGGATCTGTGTTCAAATCCTTTGATGGTAGCTGGTAGAATTTGAATTCAGTTAAAATCTTAAATTAAGAGTCTAGGGATAACCAAGACCACTGTTTGAAAACCCACAGAACACAGATCTGTACAGCACAGGTACGGACCCTCTGGCCCATAATCTTGTGCCAAGCATGAAGCCAAACTAAATGAATCCCTTCTGCCTGCCCTTGGCCCATATTCCTGGCCATTTCTTGCATATTTCTTGCTTATCTACCAGTCCCTTATGTGCCCCGATCATATCTGCCTCCACCACCACCCCGGCAGTGCATTCCAGACCCCTGTCATTCTCTGTGTAAAAAGCTTATCCCTCACATCTCCTTTGAACTGTCCCCCTACTCACCTTAAATGCATGCCATAGTTTTAGATTAGAGTGGTGTTGGAAAAGCACAGCAGGTCAGGCAGCATCCGAGTAGCCCTTTAAATGCATGGCCCCTAGTTTTAGACATTTCAACTCTGGGAAAAAGATTCTGACCATCAACTCTATCTATACATCTCATAATTTTATAAACTTCAACCACGTCCACCCTTAGCTTCCACTGCTCCAGAGGAAATAACCCAAATTATTCCAGCCCCTCCTCATAGCTCATGCCCTCTAATCCAGGCAGCATCCTGTTAAACCTCTTCTGCACTCTCTACAAAGCCCCCGCATCCTTCCTGTATTGTGGTGACCAGAACCCAACACAATACTCTAGATGTGGCCTAACCAAAGTCTTATAAAGCTGCAACATGATATCCTGACTCTTGGCCTCAATTCCCTGACTGAAGGCAAGCATGCCATATGTCTTCTTTACCACTCCAGCTCCTTGCGTGATCACTTTCAGGGAGCTATGGATTTGAACTTCAATTTCTCTCTTTTTATCAATGCTGTTCAGGGTCCTGCCATTAACTGTATACTTTTCCTTAACTTGTGATTTCCCAAAGTGCAGCACCTCACACTTACCAGAATTAAACTCCATCTGCCACTTCTCTGCTGATATCTGCAACTGATCTATATATTCTACGGGATCCTTTAACAATCTTCTACACTATCTACAACTCCACCGATCTTCGTATTGTCTACAAACTTACCTTCTATGTTTTCATCCAAGTCACTGATATATAAATCAAAACAGCAAAGGTCCCAGTACAGATCCCTGTGGAACACCGCTGGTCACGGACCTCCAGCCAGAAAAACATCCTTCTACCACTGCCCTATGCCTCCTATGAGCAAGCCAATTCTGAGTCCACACAGCCAAGTCATCATAGATCCCATGCATGTTAATCTTCTGGATGAGCCTACCATGTGGAACCATATTGAAAGCTTTACTAAAATCCACATAAATCCACCTCGAAAAATTCAATCAAGTTAGTAAGACATGACCTGCCCTGTATAAAGCCATCCTGACTCTCCTTAATTAGGCCATTCTTTTCCAAATTCCCTAAGAATTCTCTCCAGTAGTTTCCCAACCACCATTGTGAGACTCAATGGTATATAGTTTCCTGGATTATCCCTATTTCCCTTCTTGAACAGAGGAACAACAGCTATTCACCAGTCCTCTGGGACCTCGCCAGTGGCGAGTGATGACGAAAAGATCTTGGTCAAAGCCCCATCAAACTCCTTTCTTACCTCTCTCAGTAATCTGAGGTAAATACCATCGGGCTCTGGGGAATTATCCACCTTAATGCTCTTCAAGAGACCCAACACTACTTTCTTTCTTGACCTCAAAATGTCCAAGCACGCTCCGCACAAACCTCACTATCCTCTCTCTCCTTCTCCTGGGTGAATACTGACACAAAGTACTCATTTACCATCTCACCCACATCCTCTGCCTTTAAGCACAAGTTCTCTCCTATATCTTTGAGTGGTCCAACAGTCTCACCAGTTATCCTTTTGCTTTTAATGTATCTATATAATGCCTTGGTATTCTCTTTAACACTACTTGCCAAGGTCGTTTCATGGCCTCTTCTTGTTTTCCTAATTCCCTGCTTTCTGTATATTCCTTACCCACCTTGTCCAAGTTTAGCTTCCTAAACTTTACATATGCTTCTCTTTCCCTTTTGACTAACTTCACAACCTTTTCCATTATCCAAGGGTTCCTTTCCTGGCCAGACTTGTTCTTCCTCCTTGTTGGAACTTGCCAGTCCTCAACTCTCATCAGCAGGTCTTTAAACAACTCCTACATGTCAAATATGCACTTGCCCGGTAATAGTTCCACCCAATTAATACTCCCTAGCTCCTGCCTGCTGCTGACATCATTTGCCCTGACCCAATTTTGTACTGTCCTTCAAGGTGCTGACTTATCCTTATTCATAGCTATCTTAAAAGTTAAGGAGTTATGGTCACTGTTTCCAAAAAGCGCTCCACTGAAAGGTCACTCACCTGGCTGGGCTCACGAGTCAGTATAAGGTCCAGTATGGTCCCTTCTTTAATTGGATTATCTACAAACTGTTACAAGAAAACCTCTTGGATTCTGACTAAGCCTCTTGCTTCAAGGGAGTCCCAGTCAATACTGGAGAAGTTAAAGTCACCCACTATGACAATCCTGTTGTGATTGCATCTTTCCATAATCTGCCTACATATTTATTCCTTGATATGTTCAGCTTTTGGGGGCCCTATTGTAAATTCCGAGCAGAGTGATTGCACCTTTCTTATTTTTGAGCTCTACCCATATTGCCTCAGTGGATGGGCCCTTCAGTATGTCCTCTCTGTGTGCAAATCTGACGTTCTCCCTGATTAGTAATGCAACTCCTCCATCTCTTTTACCATCCTCTCTGTCTGGTTCACTAATGTGGTTAAAATTAGGGATTAAGGATTAACAATAAATGCCAGCTAAATGCTAACATGCTATGTTTTTTTTAAAAAAGTGTGCATTCACTAGGGATTGGAAATGAGGAGTAGGATATAGAAAAAACAGAAGAGGAGGAGTGAAGAGGGAGCAAAGTAGGGGAAAGAGGAGGAGAGAGAAGAGTCTGTTCTTTAATTACAAAGAATTACTTAATTAAGGTTTTGACTGTCAAGGTGAGTTGCTCAAGTCAATTTCCCAACTCCGCAGATTCACTTGCGTAAAATGTAACCCAAAATACGAGATCTGAAGGACCTGTTCATTCCTGGGCTGGAGCCTGGGTGTGCAGTGGAGTTGGACCTATCAATCCTGAAAGCAGACCATAGGTGGGAGACTATCAGGCTCCTGTCAGTGCAGTCTCAAATGAGATTAAATGCCTCCAACTGCAAATTCACTTTAGGGATTGTGGAGGCTGAGGGAAATCCCGATACTTTTCTGTGCTCTCCTCCCCTCTCTCTCACTCTTGTGCTTATTCTTTAGTCAATATCTTTGTGCTACAGCAATTGACCCTCGTTGATTTATGGCCATTTAATCAGTGCCTGCCAACCCTACATTTTTATACTGTGATATTTTGATGTTCAGCCCACCATCTCAGTCCATAGAGAATGGTCACAAAGCTATGATTGGGATTGCAGTCATCTTGAATACTGGCTCCCTGTTGGAACATATTGTACAGAATGTGGAATGGGGTGCAGGGCTGGTTGAATGACCAACCCTCCAAGAAGCACTTGAATTAAATACCAAGCATGTCATTAGGGAGAGTTAAACAGTGAGTTTGGGATCAAATTGCTGCATGTTTTCCATTGTTACACAACATTAAATTCACCTTCCAGCTGCTGAAATCAGTTTCCACTTCCTGTTTATCAGACACAGACTGACAATGGGAGGTGTTCTGCTTTTCTTCTTCTATTTGAACACAGCCATTAACTCATTTCACAGCATCACAGAATTGTTATAGGTCAGGAGATAGCCATTCAATCCATTGTGTCTGTGCTAGCCCTTTTAACTAGACCCAGCAACACTCCTCTTCTTCAGATATTTAGAGCATCATTATGGCACAGAAGGTGGCCATTCTACCCGTCGTGTCTGCGTGAACCAGGAAACAAGCCTTCCAGTCCGATAGTATTTTCCAGCTCTTGATGTATATTTCTGGAAGTTATGGAAATATAGGAACAAATCTGGACACCTTCAAAATGAGTTGGATATTTATTCGTTAACTACTCTTTCAGGCAGTCAGTCACAGTCCTATCCTTTGTGTGAAAACATTTACTTCACCTCCTCTCTCTGCTCCTTCCCCCAATCATTTTAAACTAGTCTCTCCTTAGTTACTGGTCCCTCTGCTCGGGGAAATATGTCCTTCCCATCCACTCTATTAGGTCACTCGTAATCTTGTACATGCAATCAAATATCCCCTCAGCCTCCTCTGTTTCAAGGAGAACATTTCAAGCCTATCTAACTCTTCCTCATAGCTGCATTTTTTTCCAATGCTGACAACATCCTCACAAATCTCATCCCTAACCTGTCAAATGCAGTTATATCCTTTCCTTGATGAGCTGACCAGAACTGCACACAGTGTTCAAGTTGTGGCCTTAATAATGTTTCATTTGGCTTCCACATACTCACCCTTTTTGTTGTATTCTTTACTTTGGCTTTAATTAAGAAAAGTATTTTGAATCAATGGCCTCATCAGGTGGGCAAGATGAAGGAATACTCAATGAATAGGGGGATACTGAGCGGATTGGAGGAAATGAAGGATCTCGGAGCTAATGTCCACAAAACCCTGCAGTTAACCTGACAGCTCAACAAGGTTGCTAAGAAGGCAGTCAACTTTGTCGAACATTCAGGGACATGTATTCCTTTGTGTAGACCTTGCTAAATACTGTACCCCACTCTTCTCTGGGTTAAATCCCATTTGCCACATTTCTGCCACCTGACAAGATTATTGATACCCACCTGCACTCGACAACTTCCCCCCGAAAAGCAATCAAGTGGTTAATTTTTGTATCATCAGAAATCTCTTGGTCATTCACCCACATTTTTAAAAATTCATTCACGGGATGTGAGCAGTGCTGGCCGGGCCAGCGTTTAGTGCCCGTACTCCGTTTCTGTTAAGAAGTGTTGGTGACTTGTCTTCATCAACTTTGGAAGGTAAAGTCCACATGCAGTCATCTTCAAGGAGAGAGTTCAAGCATTTTGACTGAGCAGCAGTGAAGGAATGGTGATATATTTCCAAGTTAACATAGTGTGTTGCTGCAAGGTGAAGTTTGAGGTAGTGATGTTCCTTTGTAAATGTTGCCCTTGTCCTTCTAGGTGGTAGAGCTTGTAGGTTTGAAAGTGCTGTTAAAGGAGCCTTAGTGAATTGTTGCATTGCATTTTATAGATGGTACACAGCTGCTACTGTGTATTGATGGTGGAGGTACTGAATGTTTTAGGTGTTAGAGAAGTTGCTTTGGCCTGGATGATATTGTTTTTCTTGAGTAGTGTTGGAGTTGCATACATCCAGGCAAGTGTGGAATACTCCATCACACTCTTGACTTTTGCCTTGTTGATGGTGGACAAAAGATAAGTTACTCACTGCAGTATTTCCAGCCTCTGACTTGCTCTTGTAGCCACCGTATTTATACAGGTAACCCTATTCACGTTTTGGTCAGTGGCAAGACCCAGAATATCAAACTGTGTCAAGGAGTGATGGTTAGATTGCAGTCATGGTTACTGCCTGGTATTTGTGTGATTAAACTTTACTTGTGGCTTTTCATGGACTGCTTTGGATCTGAGGAATCATGAATGGTGCTGAACATTGTGCAATCATCAGCAATTATCCCACTTCTGACATTACGATGGAGAGAACGTCATTGAAGAAGCAGCTGAAGATGGTTGGGCCTAGGACACTACCCTGAAAAACTCTTGTAGTGATGTTCTGGAGCTGAAATAACTGGCCTCCACCAACTATAGCCATCATCCTTTATGCCACGTATGACTCTAACCAGCAGAGAGCTTCCTCCTAATTCCCATTGACTCCAGCTTTGCTGTGCCTCCTCAATGCTATACTCTGTCAAATGCAGCCTTGATGTTTAGGACAGTCCCTCTCATCTCCTCTCTAGAATTCAGCTCTTTTGTATGTATTAGAACAAAAGCTGGAATGAGTTCAGAAGCTGAGTGGGCCTGATGGAACTCAAATAGAACATCAGTGAGCAAGTTTTTATTTAGTAAGTGCTGTTGCACAGCACAATTGATGACCTCTTGCCTCACTTTACTGATGATTGAGAGTAGACTGATGGGGTGGTAATTGCCGGGTTGCATTTGCTCCAAATTTTGTTTCCAGAACATACCTGGGCAATATTCCACTTTATTGGGTAGATGCCAATTTTGGAATTGTCTTAGAGCATGGCCAGTTCTGGAGTACAGATCTTCAGCACTATTGCCAGAAACGTTCATAGCCTGTCGTCTTTGCAGTTTTGAGTACCTACAGCCATTTCTTGATATGGCGAGGTGAACCAAGTTAACTGAAGATTGGCATCTATGATGCTAGGGACGTCTGGAGGGGGCCAAGTTGGATCATTCATTTGAGTATTCCTGGCCTAAGATTGTTGTCAGTGCTTCAGCCTTAACGTTTGTACTTCCATCATTGAGGATGCGGATATTTGTGAAGCTTTCTTCACTGGTTACTTGTTCAGTTATCCAGGACCAATCATAGTTGGATGGAAGAGGACCGCAAAGCTTGGATCTGAGCCCCTCGATGTGAGATCACTTAGTTCTGTTTATTACTTGCTACTTATGTCGCTTGGCATGGAAGTAATCCAAATCCTTAATATTTAACGCAGAAAAACATAGGCCGAATACTGATCCACAGAATTACTTTGGAAATGGTCTACCAGTCACAAAAAGACTCTTCAACCACTACCCTTTGTTTCTTGCTATTGAGCAATGTTGTATTCAGCTATTCCCCTGAGTCCCTGGACTTTAACTTTTTAACCAGGCTGCCGTATGGGACTTTTTCAAAAGTCTTGCTGAAATCCATGTAAATCACATACACTGCACTACTCTCATCTATCCTCCTTGTTGCCTCCTCTAAAATTTCCATCAAGTTAGTCAGGCCTGATCTTCCTTTAACAAGTGCATCCTGACTTCAAATAGATAAACAAGTGCCTCTGTAAACAATAGCTGCTGCTGCTCCGACCAGGAGATTTGCTGTTGTAGTTAGTGACACTTACCTGATTCGCTCCATCCTCAACAGTCACTGAAAATCATCACAACCACACTGTAAACTTAGTCTTTTAATTGCACCTAAATTGATTTTTTTTTTCTCTAATGTCCTTACTTTGCCCTCTGGAAGAAATCTCTGCAGCTAAAATTCAGAAATGTTCTTTTCTGAAGTCAACTTTTAGAGTTCATTTAGCTCGTGTAATCGCAAGTATCTCACCACTCATCTGATGGTCTGTTTATAGCATGTTACAGGTTAGAGTTCGCATTTTTCATCTTCACAGAATTACTTCTGGCTATCTCTATCCTTCCTCTAATCTGTGCATCACATCTGTAATCCTCTATTATAATTTGTCCTAAATAGACAAACCTCTCTACTTGGAGAAAGTGAGGACTGTAGATGCTGGAGATCAGAGTTGAAAAGTGTGGTGCTGGAAAAGCACAGCCAGTCAGGTAGCATTTGAGGAGCAGGAGAAACGACGTTTCAAGCATAAGCTCTTCATCAACTCCAATCTCTCTGCTTGATCTAGTGTAATACTATCCTCTTCAATCTTCACTCTAATTTCTTCCAATGTATTCCTTCTGATGACCACTATGTTTGTGGTGTTCCTACATAATACATATTTCAAATGTTGAGATTTTACTTGAGATCTGATATTTTGAAGAATCTTCTCTAATCTGCAATTTGATCTGTGACATTACACTAAACCTGTTACGTTCTTACCTCCAATTTCTACCTCTGGCAGTACATCTTATTTTCTGGGTGCAGATTGAACAACTTTGGGAACAGTGAAAAGAATTTTGATCGTGTACTTCAGGGCAAGAACCCAGTTTCCTTCACTGATCTGTGACTCCAGACTCAAACGAACATACTTGATTTTTGACTGGACTCTGAAATAATCTTGCAAAACACACAGATACTAAACCACTGAGCAATTCAAGAACCCAGCTCATCACTGTCATCATAGAATCCCTACAGTGTGGAAACAGGCCATTTGGCCCAACAAGTCCACACTAACCCTTTGAAGAGTATCCCACCCAGATCCATTCTCCTACTCTATTACTTTACATTTCCCCTGACTAATGCACCCAACCTACACATCCCTGGATGCTATGGGCAATTTAGCATGATCAATTCACCTAACCTATACATCTTTGGACTATGGGAGGAAACTGGAGCACCTGGAGGAAACCCACACAAACACAGGGAGAATGTGCAAACTCCACACAGACAGTCACCCAAGGTTGGAATTGAACCTGGGTCCCTGGCGCTGTGAGCCAGCAATGCTAACCACTGAGCCATTGTGCCAGTATCTTGACATGGACAAAAAATGCCAGCCTTTTCAGCTCTGCCACAGACTGTGATAAATAAGAGAAGCATTTGGTGTTTGAAATCACCACTCCCAAACTCAAATCAAACCTTGGGTTTGGATTTAGTCAGTACCTACATCTGACCCTGTCCTGAGGAAGAAGGGTGTCAGTATAGATTAAGGAGAAAACTACAATACCAGAGACAGAGATATTGTGGAGGTGTCAAGGGCATGAGCAACCTCTGGGATACCTGGACACACCTTTGTACTGCCCCTATAGTTAAAATTGGACTGGAATCCTGTGTTTGATGGCAGAGACTCGAGGGATCTTGTGTTGAGCTGATTAGAGTGGGTCACAGTGAAGCCTTTTTAGTGAATGTGTAAGGGCCTTCAAAACCCTTTCAGAGTGAGCCCAGCTGTCAGGAGAAGTTAATCCCTTCGCTCAGTTAACAATAACACATTCCAGGCAATGTTCAGTTTGGTCTCTGGCTCTGAGATTGTTTTGAAGTTTGGTGAGCTATTACTTCATGCTTTTTCAGCAATGAAGATTTTCCTCACAGTGCTGACAAAGCTGTCACATGAGCTACAGGTCAGTATGAGAGGGCAGTGTTGCATTCTTGTTTTTCGGGGTGGCGGTGGGGAGCAGATTGATGCAGCAATGTCCTCTGGATGTTAATATCGGGGCCAGTGTCCTTTTTGTATTATGTTAATTATGTACAGGAGGTAAATTCTCTTAGGTTTTCAAGTGAAACAACATGGAAATGCAGTGAATATTGAGGCAGTGACAGTTTCATGAGGATTTGGACAGACTGATGGAAGCTGATTCAAAAAGGAATTGGTATACCATTGAAAAAGAAAAGTTATGGAGAGCTTGGGGAAAAAAAATTAGGAAGAACTAATTAGATACATCTTTCAGAACCAGACCCAGTGGGCTGAATGGCCTTTTGTTGTGCTAGAACATTCTATAGGAAAATCAGCTGCAGTGATTTAAGCTCCAGCAAATTTCTATCCCCATCATGGCCAATCTTTATTGACCAATGACGAGATTGTTCTCTCAATGGAATGGCCTCTGCTGAAGGATCACTGGTGGGAAGGGGATCTCAGTTTGGGGCAATGAAGAAGTTTACACCTAGAACTCATGAATCTTCTGATGGACACCTTCCCTCCCACTTTCCCCTTGGTCCTTGGGATTGAAATGCGTGGATAAATGTAACAATGCCCATCCTGAACTCTGGGAAAGGTTGGGTCAAACTATGGTATTGAAGTCCTCTCTCTGACCCTCATTCCCATTAAGCCTGATCCTCTCTTGGGAGATTGCTGACTTTACTCAAAAGGCTCTACGCATTTCCTTATCTCCCTCACCTGCTCTTGTAACTGATCCATTCTTTTCTTCTTTCTCGTTTGCTCTCTTTTATTGATACACTCTTCATTAAAATGCTGTCCTGGGAGTTCTACTGCTTCCCTGACTCACCGCCTCTGTTAAAATTAAAACTCACTGCACCATTTCCTGCTCAAACTCATGTCGCCCTTAGGCTCAAATGCTGTGGAATATCTCACCATCTCCCACACATTCCCTCCCCTTTCAGATTCAGAACATCCAGGCTTGGTGCCACTATATAACCAGTGCTTTGTGTCCTGGCTTTTCTCCCACTCTTCTGAAGCTCACTGACATTTCAAATTACTTTGACCATTCTTGTAAATTAGTCAGCAGAACAACTTATGATGCATAGGGTCTTAGTCATGTCAAGTGGCAGAGCATGTGTTAGTGGATAAATTCAAGTCTTATCATTTGTCAGTTGCAGTACTTGCAACATGTTGGTGAGGGATACTCCAACCTGCTGAGGGGTCGAGAGGGAAGAGGCAGCTCCCACAAAAATCAATGATCTGACTGCCTGTTCTAATGACAACGCACAATGGATCCTTACTTACAATAACTTTCAGGTTAATGTTCTTCAAACTAGTACCATGGGATCCATTCTTTATACCTGTGGTGGAGGGGGGGGGCTAGTTTAACACATCTCATCAGAAAGATGGTGTTTGCAGCTGTGCGGAATAACGAGAGAGCTTGCAGTAATGGCTTTGATGTCCTTTTGCTTGGGAATATTGGCAGGCCGAAGATTCTTGATGAAGGGCTCTTGACCGAAACGTCGATTCTTCTGCTCCTCGAATGCTGCCTGCCCTGCTGTGCTTTTCCACCACCACATTCTCGACTCTGATCTCCAGCATCTGCAGTCCTCATTTTCTCCGAGGCTGAAGAATGTTAGATGGGAGGGTCAGCCGATCTTAAACTAGGGGCTCTGTGTAGAAGGTTCATGTAAATCTGGAAGCATTGAGGAGGACAGTTTGCGTGTTAGTAAAGATTTGAATGAGAGCCTGAAATTTTGGAGGGTTGGAGAATTGGTAGGACAAGGGGGAGTGAGTGTGTGTGTAAAATGGGGACTGTGACTGTTGAAGCCTTTGCAGACCATACATTGTGGACAGCCAAGTTATGTCAAAACTAAGCCAGAATGAGCTGTTATAATGAATAAATAGTTTAACATGGCCAAGTGAGCGAATAAAATATAAAAATAATTGGGTTATTGGCAGCTAGCATAGGCACAGAAGAAAGAAATCTTGAATCAGTAAATTTCTTGACTAAGAATTGGTGGCCTGACTGGATGCTGGAAAGTGTAATTTATGCAGACATCCAGTACAGAATGAAACAGGAAAGGCAAAATCATAAACTTAAAACAGTGACTCTGTTAGAAAAGTCTTGGAGATGGACTAGGCTATGAACAAAAACTGAATGTATTCTAAATGTTTTGTAAAGTCTGTAGAACTGAGGGATATGATGAAATGATGAGAAGGTAGGATAGAGAGACTCATTGGGAAGATGGGTTTGGGATGTAGTGTGATTGTGGGCCAATGGGTTTTGAAAAGGGAAGAACTTGTTGTTAGTTTAAAAACAGGAGGAGAGCGTTATTACTTCACAGGCAGAGACTATGATCATGGTCATCTTGTGACAATATTATGGTGTTAAAAGGTATATTTTAGTCCACTTTAATGAACAAAGGAAGACTGAGACAGAGGAGATGATTGGGTTATTTAAGCTCCAGCCCCAGCTCTGGGGTATCTCAGTTTGGGGCAATGAAGAAGTTTACACCTAGAATTCATGAATCTTCTGATAGACACCTTACCTCCCACTTTCCCTTTGGTCCTTGGTATTGAAATGCATGGATAAGTGCAACAATGTAACAAAGCCAATAAGGTAAACAGTTTATGAGGCCTTAAGTTTTTTTCTAAAGTTGGAACAATAGAAACAGTCTGAATGGATGAGGTCAAACTCTAGGATTTTTAGTTTTGCTTTCTGTAGTTGCTGGGGTCTTGAAGCTGGATATGGAAATTCTTATTCTGTGTTACAGCTAAAGGCTGGGATTCTCTTCTTGCTGCTAGAATTGCATATGAGAGAACCTATTTTATTGAATTTGCCTTTGCCAAGGTGTGTTTATGGGATGTTACTGTATTGGAACAGTTAATTAGTGGGAGATAATATATATATTATTGTTAAGCATTTTGATAGAGTTGCAGTTAAACCATTTTTTGTCTGTATTTTAACTGTAGTATACAAATAAGGTGTGTTTTGCTTAAGGTCAAGTAGTTTGACCAATCAAATTGTGTCTGGAATGCAGCACCTTACACTTACCTAAAGAGAAAGTTACAATCCAGGCTATTTTCTTAATGTATATTGAGGAGATTTGGTCTGTCCATAACACACTGGTGGCTGCTGTCAGGATCAAAATTCTCGGATTCAGGATGATTGATTTCAAAGGCAGTGAGTAGAAAGTGTTGGTGTTCTCCTCTTTTCAGGTGATGAATGTGGTTGTTTTAAACAGGGTGTGCCCTATGTAGTAAGGTAGTTACTGAGAGGTTCCTGGGGGGGGGGGGTAGACGAAGACACATTGGGAGTTTTACAGAAAATGAACAAGCCAAAGCTTTTGGAATTGAAAATGTGCTGCTGGAAAAACGCAGCAGGTCAGGCAGCATCCAAGGAACAGGAAATTCGATGTTTCGGGCATAAGCCCTTCATCAGGAATGCCCGAAACATCGAATCTCCTGTTCCTTGGATGCTGCCTGACCTGCTGCGCTTTTCCAGCAATACATTTTCAGCTCTGATCTCCAGCATCTGCAGACCTCACTTTCTCCTCAAAGCTTTTGGAATTGGCAGACAAGCTGGAGTGGGGTGGCCTTGGCAAAGACGGGTGTAATCGCAGCAATAGCTCGACATTTATAATGGCTGCAAGTGCCATCAGAATCTTTTGGAAATGGCTAAAATTACAAATGAAGCATCTTGAACATGAAAAGGAGATGAAACAGTTTGAATTATGATTGAAAAGCAGAGAAAAACAGAAATAGAGAATAGCTCCAACAGAAGAAAAACACAAGGAAATAGCCCAGGCAGAACAAAAAGAAAAGGATAGCCCTGGCAGAAGAAGCAGAGAAAGAGAAAGTTTTTGAACTTTGAAGGTTGGACCTGAAACTTCAAAGCCGATCTAAAATGGTGGCGGTAGAGGTGAAAGGTAGGAAAGTGATGGAGAGTAATTCCATTGTAGCCAAAGATCTGGTGAGGATCTCTTTAAATATGTTCAAGCATTGCCTAAGTTTGCCAAAAAAGAAATGAGAAAATGGCTCACCAAATGAAATCACTGGTGACCATAGGAATTGTCCCAAACAAAGTTGGTAGGTAGAGGTAGTTAGGTGTTTGCATCACTATCAGATGAAGTATCTGGGGAATATAATGAGGTGAAAAAAGCAATTTTAAAAGTGCATATGAACTAGTGCTCTTAGAAAGATGATTATTTTGGAGCAGTTCAAAATTTCACTCCCTGAAATAGTGAGAACTCATGTGGAAGAACAGAGAGTTAAAACTGCATGTTCAGTAGCAGAAATGGCAGATGTTGTGAGTTGGTTCATAAATCAAAGTTCGTCTTCTGACATCAATTTCAATTTGTAAGAAATAGAAATTGTGGAACAGAGAAATTAGGTTTGGGGTATAGGTTTGCTCGCTGAGCTGTAGGTTTGATATCCAGACATTTCATTACCTGGCTAGGTAACATCATCAGTGGCGACCTCCAAGTGAAGGGAAGCTGTTGTCTCCTGCTTTCTATTTATATCTTTCTCCAGGATGGAGTTCCTGCGGTTTGCGATGATGTCATTTCTTGTTTGTTTTCTGAGGGGTTGATAGATGGTATCTAGATCTATATGCTTGTTTATGGCATTGTGGTTGGAGTGCCAGGCCTCTAGGAATTCTCTGGCACGTCTTTGCTTAGCCTGTCCCAGGATAGATGTGTTGAAATGGTGGTTTTTTCCATCTGTGTGGAGGGCTACGAGGGAGAGAGGGTCGTGACAGAGGGCTACAAACCTTCGCAAACCTTTCAGAAATCAGGTGGTAAGGGAAAAGGAGATCTCATTGAAGATAGTAAAGGTAGTTTACCACAGGATAAAAAGGAAACCCATGGCGGGGGGTGGGAGGTGGGAAGAGAAATAAAAAAAGCTCAGGTGTTTTCATTGTAATAAAGTAGGCCACACAAAGTCGCAGTGTTGGTGGTTTACGAAAAGCAATGGGCAGACAGGATAAACCAGTGAGCTTGCTGAAGTGGGAGAAGAAAGCTCAGTGGAAGCTAAAAAGCCAGAAAAGAATGTATGACCTGGTCAGGGGTTGCTTGAGAAGAAAGTGCCAAATCTCTCTAAAGAATTTTCTTGTCTGGGTAAATTTACTCCATGTATAGCAGGAGGAACAGGTAAAGAAATTAAGATTTGAAGAGGTATGGGATGATTTATCAGTTAATCTTTGATGGTGAAAGATGAGGACAAATGTAATTCAGGAGGAGTATTGCCAGAGAAGATGGAAATATGTGGAATTCATGGTGAGACAACACGTGTTTGGTTGTATTGGGGTGGGGGGGGGGGGGGGGGGGGGGGGGGGGTGGGGGAGTTGGAGAGTCTGGTGAAAAGTGGTGAAATGATGGTAGGAGTAACAGTGAAATTCTCGGTTCCGAAAATACTGTTTATCCTGAGTAATGATATCGCTGGATCACAGGTGGGAGTGATGCCTATAGTGGTTAAAAAGCTAGTGGAAAATCAGGCAACTGAGGTGTTACAGGAACTATATTCTGGATATAGTGGACATAGATAAAGTGGATATTTTCAGTTCAGAGAAATTAGCTGAATTACAACAGAAAAATGAAATTCTGAAGCTTACACAGAAGAAGTTTGAGTGTACCCCAAAATGTTACTTCTAGTCTTGATGAAGAAATGGAGACCATCACATACTCGGACAGACGAGAAATGAGCAGAAGGTTAATCAAGTTGGATTACTAGTGTGCTATCAAAAGGTATTGTGGGTAGCACATGAATTACCAGTAGATCATCATCTGGGAGTAAAGAAGATTTAAAAAAATATTTTCATTGGCTAGGACCGTAATAGGATGTGGCTGACTTTTGCCAGATAAGTCCTAACCATCAGCTTATTCGAAAACCTCAGGAAGTGATAAAACCAGCGCTTTTAATAATCATTCCAACATTTGAGGAACCTTTTATATGAGTCTTAATTGATTGCTATCCAAAACAAAAAGTGGAAATTAGTATTTGTTTACCATAATGGATGTGTCTACTAGATTTATAGAAGCCATTCCATTTCACAGTATCACAACTAAAAGGATTGAGGAAGAGTTACTTTTTTTTAAACTGATTGTGAACTACCCACAGAAATACAATTAGATCAAGGATCAAATTTTACTACAACATTATTCAAGGAAGTTATTGACAGCTTAGGAATAAAACAATTCTGATCCACTGCATACTATCCAGAATCGCAGGGAACATTAGAACAATGGTATCAAACTTTAAAGACCATGTTGAGGGCTTATAGTCAAGACTACCCAGAGGCTTGGGATAAAGGAATTCAATTTGTACTTTTTGTAATTAGGGATGCAGATAATAAATCAACTAAATTAAGTCCATTTGAATTAGTTTCTCAGCATGACATGAAAAGTCCACTGAAATTAATTAAGGAGAAATTGGTGAATCAGAGTTCAGAGATGACATATTTGGACTGTATGTCACATTTTAGGGAAAGATTAAATACAGCAGGTGAACTGCCCAGACAGCATTTAAAAGTACCATAGCATGTGATGAAATAAGAAGCAGTCAAGAAATCAAAACTTCATAATTTTGCTCCTGGAGATGAAGTGTTAGTGTTACTCACAAAATGGTAGGTGAACCTTTAAAGGTAAGGTTTAGTGAGCCTTAACAAATTGAAAATTAATTGACTGAGGTGAATGTTTTCAAAAGAAAGCCAGATAGAAAGAAGTCTCACAGAGTGTGAATATGCACAAAAGATATTTTGATAGGGAAGGAAAGCAAAAGGAGACTGTGTTACTGGTTACAACATGGAGTGAAGAGCCAAGTTCAGATGGTTCTGAATTTGTACCTTCCTCAAATTAAATTGGATGAAGAGGAAGTTCTCAAAAATTGGAATAAATTATTGAGTTACGTTCTTGAAAAAAATCAAAATGACCTTAAAGATTTATTACATCACATGGGGAGATAAGTGGGAATAAGCTGGGAAGTACTAATCTGATTACGTATGATCTAGACATAGAAAATGCCGTTCAAATAAAGCAACATTCTTATAGACTTAACCCTCTGAAGTTGGCACAGACTCAAAAAGATATTGGACGCATGCTCACAGGCAATACAATCAAAGTGAGTTGCAGCGATTTGGGCTTACCCATAGTAATGGTACCCAATGGTTATGTATTGATTAGTGCAAAGCCAATGCAATTACAAAATCTGATTGATATCCAATTCCATGTTTGGAAGACTGTATTGAGAAGGTGGAACAAGAAATTTATATTTTTAAGTTGAAATTAGTCAGTGGCTACTGGTAAGGACTTTTAAGAGCAAAGGAAATTTTGGCTTTTGTGACACCAAGTGGACTGTGCCAGATTAAAGTCATACTAAAAAACGCCCCAACCACATTTCAAATAAAGTCATCTTGGAATTATCCAATTGGGTCGTGTAAATCAACAATTGGATGACTTTTGGGCACACATGGAACATTCAGAGCATCTATCCAAATTGTTCGATTGACTCAGGAGGTGGGATTGGGAACAAGCTTGGCTGAGGTTGAGTTTGCAAAAGCCCAAGTCACATTCTTGGGCTTGGACAAACGGCCCCATGGGATGCAAAAAAAAAGGTTATTGGCAAGTTTCCCATACCATTGACAAACAGGGCAGTACTACAATTCTTGGGTTTTTATCAGACGTGCTTACCTCCAAACTTCGACCACTCCAGACCCTGTCCCCGGCCTCCAGAACTGCTTGGATGCTATTATCCACGTGGCCACTACAGGGGCCACTCCTGCTGCAAATGGTGTCGTCACTTCTGGCCCCGCCACTGCAAGAACCGCGCAACTGCCGACTATACTGCCTCTGCAAACGCCATCATAACCTCCACAATCGAAACCTCCACAAACACTGTTCGCTACATCACTTCCACCCCCGGTGGTTGCCACTGCCTATGCCACGGCCACCCCCACCGATGTCACTCACTGGAACACCGCCGATGACCATGCTGTCCCCAGACATGCCGCTGAAAGCACCGCTTCCGCTTGCACAACAGATGCCACTTCTGCCACCGCTGATATCACTCAGCACAGCCCCACTGACCCTGTCACCACCGCAGCCGCCGATTCCATGAATGCCACCCAGAACACCATGTCTGCCCCACAGGTGCCACCAAACACACCGCTTCTGACCCTAACTGCTGTTTTTACATCAATTCCTCTGGTGTCACCGGTGATCACATGACCACCCTCACTCCAGCTCCAGCTCTCTACCAAGCCCAGAACCAGCTCTACTATTCCCCCAGACCTCCCCTTCACGATCAGTCCTCAGTAAAGGTCTCCCCCTCATCCCACTATACTCCCGGGTCAATGAATTCCATAAATGTTGTGACATCGAACATTTCTTCTGCCGCCTTCACGCATACTTTTTCCAACCGTGACTCCATCATCCTCCAAGAGCCCCTTCTCCCACCTCTAACATACTCCACCCACTTGGATACTCTGTCCCGGTCTGTTACCCCCTCTAGACTTCTTTACCTCCAACTGCTGCTGTGACACTGACCACCTCAAGCTGTTCACCCTTCTCACCCACTAAAACCTCTCACCTTCACAAAGTGCAGCCCACTCGTCCTTCCACTGCAATCACAACCTCACCATTAAACCAACGGACGAGGGGGATGCAGTGATAGTTTGGTACACTGGCCACCATACCGCTGAAGCCAGGTGCCAACTCATGGACACCTCCTCCTACCACGACCTCACCTCCTATCACCAAACCATCATCTCACAGACCATCCACAACCTTATCAACTCAGGGCATCTCCCATCTAAAGCCTCCAATCTCAGAGTCCCGGTTCCACCTCTTACCCAAAATCCACAAACCTGACTGTCCTGGTTGACTTATTGTCTCTGCCTGCTCCTGCTCCAACAAACTTATCTCCTCATATCTTGACATTGTCCTGAATCCTTGGTCCAGGAACTCCCCACATACATTCGGGACACCATCCATGCCCTCCATCTCCTCCATGACTTTCAATTCCCTGGCCCCCAATGCCTCACCTTCACCATGGACATTCAGTCCCTATACACATCCACCCCCCACATGGCAAAGGTTTCCCAGACCTCCATTTCTTTCTTTCCCACCGACCCAGCCAGTACCCCTCCTCCGATACACTCATTCAATTGGTGGAACTGGTCTTCACCCTCAACTTCTTCAAATCCACCCACTTCCTCCAGACCAAAGGGGTAACTATGGGCACCTGCATGGGCCCCAGCTATGTCTGTCTCTTCGTAGGGTATGTGGAACAGTCCATCTTCTGCAGTTACACTGGCACCATCCCCTATCATTTCCTCTGCTGCTTTGATGACTGTATCAGCGCAACCTCGTGTTCCCACAAGGAGGTTGAACAGCTCATCAGCTTCACTAACACCTTCTACCCTGACTTTAAAGTTCACCTGAACCATCTGGGACACCTCCCTCCCCTTCCCGGACCTCTCCATCTCTATCTCCAGCAACTGACTCAACACTGACATCGTTTTCAAACCCACCAACTCCCACAGCTGCCTGGACTACACTCCTCCCATCCCTCTCCTGCAAAAATGTGATCCCTTACTCCCAAAGGATTTTTTCACAACCGGTAGAGATTTTGCTACACATCCAACACCTCATCTACTGTGTCCATTGCTCTTGATGTGGTCTCCTCTACTTTGGGGAGACAGGAGAATGTTTCAGGGAACATCTCTGGGACACTCATACCAATAACTTCACTACTCTATGGCAGACCACTTCAACACCCCTCCCACTCTGCCAGGGACATGCAAGTCCTGGGCCTTCTCCACCACCAAATCGAAGCTACCCAGCCTCATCTTCCACCTTGGGACCCTTCACCCACACGGCATCAACATTGACTTCACTAGTTTCCTAATCTCCCCTTCCCCCACCTCATCCTAGATCCAACTCTCCAAATCGGCACCACCCTTTTGAGCTGTCCTATCCTCCTTCCAAGCTATCTGCTCTACCCTACTGTCTGACCTATCACTATCAGCCCCCAACCGCATCTATCTATCACTTTCCCAGCTGCCTTCCCCCTACTCCACCCTCCTATTTATCTCGCAGGCCCCAGCCCTCCCACATTCCTAATGAAGGGCTTATGCCTGTAACATCGACTCTCCTGCTCCTCGGTTGCTGCCTGTGCTTTTCCAGCGCCACACTTTTTGATAGTCAGTAATGTGTCTGAGACATTCGCATATACTAATCATAACTCCTTAAAGTTTTTGAAAAAAATTTAAGGATTAAAAATTCCAGACTGTTTAGATGAAGTTTATTATTGCAGCCTTTCAAATAGAAAATTATTCATGTGGAAGGATGAGAGAACATAATAGCTAACAAGTTGTTGCAACTTTTGAGGAATGAAGACAGAGGTATTCGATGGTGGGAAAAAGTGGACTGAAATGGATAGTGGTAGTGAATATTTGCGTGTTTATTAATGTAATGTGTGTGTATTAGTGTACTAATAGTGTAAGGCTAAAGATTTTTAAAATGAAGCCATCTTTGTATATTGATGGGTTTTTTGAAGGGAGGGAGGTATGATGATATTATGGTTACGTCTTTCTTCTGAAGAAAGCTTGACACAGAAATGCTGAGCGATCTGCTCGATTCCAGTCAAGTGAAAGCTTTCGAGGCCTTGGGGGGTTTGTTTCAGAAGTTGGAACTACAGAAGCAGCCGGTGTGAGTATGGTCAACCTCCCACAGGATCAGGATTTGTTTCTCTTGCAGTCACTGGGTCTTGAGCTGGATGTGAAAGCTCTTATTCTTCTCTGGTTACAGCTAAAAGCTGGGCTTCTCCTGCTGCTAGAATTGCATGTGAGACCATCTATTTTATTGAATTTGCCTTTGCCAAGGGTGCGTTTATGGGATGCTAATATATTGAAATGGTTAATTAGTGGTAGTTTATATGTATTATTTGGTAAGTGTCTCAATAGAGTTGCAGTTAGGGTAATTCTTTTATTTTTATTTTTGTCTATAATTTCCTTGGAGTGTAACAATAAAGTGCTCAAAGTCAAATACTTTGATCCATTAAATTGCACATGGAATGCAATGCCTTACACTTACTTTAAAATATAAAAAAAATTATGATCTAGGCTATCTGAATATATTTTGAGGGGTTTGGTCTAGTCCATAACAATTTGGTAAAAAGTTTACCGAGGCAGAAACCAAGACACCTATTTTCTTTGTGCATTGAGTTAATTAACTACTCCAGTTTATAATTTCTACCAGCACCAGTCATCTGAGAGTGCCACAATAATGCAAGTTCTTCTTTTGCCCCCATTATCTCTTAGCAACTCCAAGGGGTTATGATCAATTCAGTAAACTAGCCAGGAATGACCCTTGGTTTCATAACAGCCATAGTCATGCAGGACAGCTCATATTAGCCATTTCCTGGTTTCTGACATCCACACCATCAGCCTTAAAACAGCTGCTGGGTTCCCCCTGCTCTTTGCGCTGTAAATCTGCGAGACTTGTATCGTCTCCCAGACTCCTGCTTTTGGACAGCAACCCACTGAATATGCAATGACTGACTCATAAAACCCACCACTGGATAATTGGCACTCACAAAACAATTCATTCATCATCTGCACTCTGTACTACTATGAAATATATTCCCATCAAAAGGACAGCATGGATGAGCTTCTTTTCACAATGATATTTCTTCATTCCACTACAGGTCTTTATCCCTTCTGCTGCCTGGGCTCAGAGTTCTGGAAATTTTGATATAAACTTCACTCTTTATTTTTTGTCTCTAATTTTTAAAGTTTCTCCTTGACACATACCAATAGACCAAGTCTTTTTATCACCTTCAGTAATTGATCACTTTGTGGTTAGATGGCAGATTTAGTCAGATGATTGTCCCATGAAGCAACAAAGTGTTTTTATGTTATTAAAGGTGTTCAATGATTCTAGGTGCTGCACAGAAATGTATTCGGCAGTGAGCAGCTCTGAGGCAGCAGAATACACCTGAAGGGGCTGACTCTCACTGGGATACAGTCCCTGAAGGGGCTGACTCTCACTGGGATACAGCTCCTGAAGGGGCTGACTCTCACTGGGATACAGTCCCTGAAGGGGCTGACTCTCACTGGGATACAGTCCCTGAAGGGGCTGACTCTCACCGGGATACAGTCCCTGAAGGGGCTGACTCTCACCGGGATACAGTCCCTGAAGGGGCTGACTCTCACCGGGATACAGCTCCTGAAGGGGCTGACTCTCACCGGGATACAGCTCCTGAAGGGGCTGACTCTCACCGGGATACAGTCCCTGAAGGGGCTGACTCTCACCGGGATACAGTCCCTGAAGGGGCTGACTCTCACCGGGATACAGTTGCTGAAGGGGCTGACTCTCACCGGGATACAATTCCTGAAGGTGCTGACTCTTTTGAGGTTCAGTTCAACAGGGGTTTGGCACAGTCGCGATGGTTTTAAGAGTCTCATTTTCATGTGTGATTCTACATGGTATTTTAGCCTTTTAGGCTGTGGATATTTACTTGCTTGGTTGAGTTAAATCCACGGAATTCCTGATTTAGATTAAGAACTTTTTCTTGGTTGTTTATAGTTTATTGATATTACATCAGGAATCTGGTATGCAAATGGGACACTTGATCTTCGCACAGATGTCTTTTCTGGTCCAAACCAATGAAAGATTGGATCATGCAGCAACTCCACCCAAATGCCGACAGACTCGACATGAAAACATATATTGTTAAAATAATAAGCAACAGCCTGTTAGTACCTGAACATTTTATATCTAGGCATTTGATATGCCTTATCTGATGCTGCTGCTGTCTGCTTGGTTACCCTGATGTATCTGCAATGTAAAACTTCCATCACAAAGCTACACTGAAGATGATTTGAAGGTGCTAGTCTTGAACTGAGGTGGACAAAGTTAAAAATCACACAACAGCAGGTTATGGTCCAACAGGTTTAATTGGAAGCACTCGCTTTCGGAGTGACGCTCCTTCATCAGGTGGCTGTAGCAGCGCTCTGAAAGCTAGTGCTTCCAATTAAACCTGTTGGACTATAACCTGGTGCTGTGTGATTTTTAACTCTGTACACTGAGGATGAACAGCATTGAGATGTCCAGTTTCGAAGAAGAGTCATATTGGACTCAACACATTAACTCTACTTTCTCTCCACTGATGCTCCCAGTCCTGCTAGGTTTCTCCAGCACATTCTGTATTTATTTCAGCCTTTAAACCTATTCTATCCAATTGTTTGTTAATCTGCATCTTAACTCCCTAATCCTTACCTGACAAAAAATGTTTAACTTTTGGTTCCACATTTACTGCATCCCAGCCTCAAGGACATTTTTGTTTGCCCAAGGAATGTGAGCATTGCTCACAGTTTCACCGTCCCGAATTGCTATTGAAAAAGTGGTAGTGAGCTGCTGCCTTGAATCATTGCAGTCCATGTGCAATAAGTAGACTACAATGCCTTTAGGGAGGAAATTCAAGGCTGTAGGCAATATATTTCTAAATCAAGATGGTGAGTGGCTTGGAAAGGCACTTACAGGTGATGGTAGCCTCATGTATCTGCTGCTCTTTTCCTTCTTAACAGTATTGGGAAGTTGCTGTCGAAGGAGTAGTGGTGAATTTCTAAGTGCATCTTGTAGATGGTGAACCCTGTTGCTTACTGAGTATTGGTGGTGGAAGAAGTGGATGTTTATGCATGTGGTGCCAATCAAGTGGGCTGCTTTGACTTGGATGGTATCAAACTTCTTGAGTGTTGTTGGAGCTGCACCCAAGTGGGAGTATTCCATCACACTCCTGACTTGTGCCTTGTAGGTAGTGGACAGGCCTGGGGAATTAGGAGGTGAGTTACTTGCTACAGTATCCCTACCCCCTAATTTTGCTCTTGTAGCAGTTATGTTTGTATGGCTAGTCGAGTTCAGCTTCTGGTCAATGCTTACCTCCAGTATGTTGAGAATTCAGCAATGGCAATGCAATTGAATGCTAAGGGGCGATGGTTACACTCCGTTTTGTTGGAGATGGTTATTCTGTGGCACTTATATTGCATGAATGCTAATTGCCACTGGTCAGCCTAAATCTGAATATTGTCTAGGTCTTACTGCATGGACGTGGGCAGCTTCAGTATCTGGAGAATTGCAAGTGGTGCTGGACATTGAGTAATCATCAGCAAACATGCCCACATTTGACCTTAAGATGAAGAGAAGGTCATTGATGAAGCAGCTGAAGATGATTGGGCCAAGGATACTGCCCTGAGAAACTCCTGTAGAGATGGCTGAGATGATTGTGCACCAATGCATGAATTTAAACAGCAAAGGCAGTAACTGTGCAGGTAACTGTGGTGTCAGGTTCTCTCTCCTGCACTGACCTCACTATGTGCTTCCTTTGTCTGCTGTTCTCCCTTTTAACAACTGCTGTTGTTTTTACTTTTTTTTTTCCATTCCAAAACAAAGCAACAACATATAAACCAGTAATTGCTGCTCCTGGAGTTCAAGGAAATCACCTCCAACACCTAAAATACCTCAAAAAAAGGAGCAGCAGTTGCAGCCAGAAAGTTTTCCTGTCCTCCATCTTGGATTATCCAGAATCCTTCTACTAGAGAAGGTGCAAAACTTGACCTGCTCTTGGGAAATAAGGCAGGGCAGGTGACTGAGGTGTCAGTGGGGGAGCACTTTGGGGCCAGCGACCATAATTCTATTAGATTTAAAATAGTGATGGAAAAGGATAGACCACATCTAAAAGTTGAAGTTCTAAATTGGAAAAAGGCCAATTTTGACGGTATTAGGCAAGAACATTCAAAAGCTGATTTGGGGCAGATGTTCACAGGTAAATGGGAAGCCTTCAGAAATGTGAGAACGAGAATCCAGAGAAAATATATTCCTGTCAGGGTGAAAGGAAAGGTTGATAGGTACAGGGAATGCTGGGTGACAAAAGAAATTGAGGGTTTGGTTAAGAAAAAGAAGGAAGCATATGTCAGGTATAAAAGGATAGATCGAGTGAGTCCTTTTAGAAGAGTATAAAGGCAGCAGGAGTATACTTAAGAGGGAAATCAGGAGGGCAAAAAGGGGACACGAGATAGATTTGGCACATAGTGTTTAGGAGAATCCAAAGGGTTTTTACAAATATATTAAGGACAAAAGTATAACTAGGGAGAGAATAGGGACCCTCAAAGATCAACAAGGCAGCCTTTTTTGTATGGAGCCGCAGAAAATGGGGAGGGATACTAAACAAGTATTTTGCATCAGTATTTACTGTGGAAAAGGATATGGAAGATTGACTGTAGGGAAATAGATGATGACACCTTGCAAAATGTCCATATTACAGAGGAGGGAGTGCTGGATTTCTTCAAACACATAAAGGTGGATAAATCCCCAGGACCTGATCAGGTGTACCTTAGAACTCTGTGGGAAGCTAGAGAAGTGATTGCTGGGCCTCTTGCTGAGATATTTGTATCATCGATAGTCACAGGTGAGGTGCCTGAAGACTGGTGGTTGGCTAACGTGGTGCCACTGTTTAAGAAGGGCGGTAAAGACAAGCCAGGGAACTATAGACCGGTGAGCCTGACCTTGGTGACGGGCAAGTTGTTGGAGGGAATCCTGAGGGACAGGATGTACATGTATTTGGAAAGGCAACGACTGATTCGGGATAGTCAACATGGCTTTGTGCGTGGGAAATCATGTGTCACAAGCTTGATTCAATTTTTTGAAGAAGTAACAAAGAAGATTGATGAGGGCAGAGCGGTGGATGTGATCTATATGGACTTCAGTAAGGCATTCGACAAGGTTCCCCATGGGAGATTGATTAGCAAGGTTAGATCAGAATATAGAGAGAACTAGCCATTTGGATACAGAACTACCTCAAGGTAGAAGACAGAGGGTGGTGATGGAGGGTTGTTTTTCAGTCTGGAGGCCTGTGACCAGTGGAGTACCACAAGGATCGGCTCTGGGTCCTCTACTATTTGTCATTTACTTAAATGATTTGGATGCGAGCATAAGAGGTACAGTTAGTAAATTTGGAGATAACACCAACATTGAAGGTGTAGTGGACAGTGAAGAGGGTTGCAACAGGATCTTGACTAGATGGACCATTGGGCTGAGAATTGGCAGATGGAGTTTAATTCAGATAAATGTGAAGTGTTGCATTTTGGGAAAGCAAATCTTAGCGGGAGTTATACACTTAATGGTAATGTCCAAGGGAGTGTTGCTGAACAAAAAGACCTTGGAGTGCAGGTTCATAGCTCCTTGAAAGTGGAGTCGCAGGTAGATAGGATAGTGAAGAAGGCATTTGTATTGGTCTTTTATTGATCAGAATATTGAGTCGGAGGGGTGACCTTATAGAGGGTTTACAAAATTATGAGGGGCATGGATAGGATAAATAGACAAAGTATTTTCCCTGGGGTCAAGGAGTCCAGAACTAGAGGGCATAGGTTTAGGGTGAGAGGGGAAAGATATAAAAGAGAACTAAGGGGCAACTCCTTCACGCAGAGGGTGGTACGTGTATGGAATGAGAGGATGTGGTGGAGGCTGGTACAATTGTAACATTTAAAAGGCATTTGGGTGGGTATATGAATAGGAAGGGTTGGGAGGGATATGGGCCAGTTGCTGGCAGGTGGGACTAGATTGGGTTGGGATATCTGGTCAGCATGGACATGTTGGATGAAGGGTCTGTTTCCGTGCTGTACATCTCTATGAGTCTAATAACCACACCTTCTTTGTACGTGCCAGGGATGACTCCCCTATCAGTTTTCTGACTGATTGCCATTGATTTCAAACTCAATCAAAGATCACATGGCTATCACTGTCACCCTACCTCTGAGATCCAGCTCTTTTGTCCATGTTTGAACCAAGGATGTAACTATGTCAGGAGCCGAGCAGCCTTGGCAGAGGCCAGACTGAGCATTATTGAGCAGGTTATTGCTGAGGAGATGCTGCTTTGTAGCACTGTTGATGACACCTTGCCTCACTTTACCAATGACTGAGGGTACTTGGATTTGACCTGCTTTGTGTGTACAGGACATACCTGGGCAGTTTTTCACATTGCTGGGTAGTTGCCAATGTTGTGGCTGTATTTGTAATTGCCATCGTCCCAGAGTACCAGAGGATTAAAGAGAGAATGACTGGTGGTGAGTTTGACCTGAGGGTTCTCACATAGCAGGCAAGGGGCAAGATTGAGAAGGTGGGACATCCATGATAACTTCAACCAGTGCAGGAATTGAACCACATTGCTGGCACATTCTGCAGCGCAAACCAATCATCCAGCCAATTGAGCTAACTGATACCCTTCCCTGCTGCGTTGGAACAGCTTGGCTAGAAGCACAGCTAGTTCTGGAGCTTATTTCTGCACTACTATTGCCAGGATGTTTTTAGGGCCCATTGCCTCTGAAGTATCGAGTGCCTTTGGATATTTCATGCCATGAATTAAATTGGCTGAAGTCTGGCCATTCTGATGCTACGTACCTCTAGAGGAGGCCAAGATGGATCAGCCACCACCCACTTGTGGCTGAACATTGTTGCAAATATTTCAGTCTTAATTTCTTCACTGATGTACTGGGCTCCCTCACCTTTGAGTATGGGGATAATTTTGGTAACTTCTCCAGTGAATTGTTGAATTATCCTTCCAACGTTCATGACTGGATGTGGCAAGGCTACACAGCTTAGATCTGATCCCATGGTTGTGGAATCACTTAGCTCTGTTTATCACTTTCTGCTTGTTCTGTTTGGCGCACAAGTAGCCCAGTGTTATCAGTTTACCAGGTTGACACGTGATGTTTTAGCTGTGCCTGATGCTGCTCCTGGCATGCTCTCCTGCACTCTTCATTGGATCAGGATTGATCTCTAGCTTGATAGAAATGGGAGAGGTTGAAGACTGTATGAGTACAATTCTGCTGTTGGAGAAATTCTGGCCTCTCGGTCAGTCACAGGGGAAAGCCCACAATTTAACAAAGCTTTGTTCAGTTCTTTTCTGAGTTTCCACCGGATTCCTACTGAAAATGTACAAAATGCGGACTTCTGTGTATTGACAAGTGACTAATAAAAAAAATTGCAAGTGTGCAAACTGTTCCAAAATTTTCATTCACACAATCAACTGGAATTTGAATCACCCTCAGGAATTTTGGTATTCTCCCGCATTTTATTCACAGCTCCTCCCCAAAGATGGCTATATTAAAACATTATTAACTCTCTCAAAATACTACAATCCCTGTCCATTTAAAAATTTACAAACTTTAATTGCCTTTTATAAACATAAATATTTCTATTTTTATTTTATCCAAGTAATGGTAAAGTTGCAACATTCTTATCAAATCATAAGGCTGCTCTCTCATTAGAGGGAGATAATTGGTGATAGTTTAACCAGAGGGTCACCATATCTCTGGTGAGGGGAGAGGTTGAGAAGGAGAGTTCTTCATGGGTAATGTCAGCTGATGTGGGAATTGAACCCATGCTGTTGGTATCACTCTGCATTGCAAGCTAGCCAACTGAGCAAGCTGACCCTTTTCATTAAGATAAGCAATATATTAAAATACACAAATATGAATATATAATTTTCTATATAATAAGTAAACCATATTAACAATATTTGAAATTGAGCAGGTTATTTTTGGATATTTTATGGAATTACAACTGCTGTGTTACATATATGACTGGCATTTCCAGAATTGAAAGTTTCTACTTTCAATTAAACCTTCTGAACTATAACCTGGTGTTGTGTGATTTTTAACTTTGTCCACTCCAGAGCAACACCAGCTCCTCCACATCATTCCCAGCGTAATTAATATTAAAATTAAAATGGTCATTCTTCAATGTCTGTATGTCTTTATCGAAGTATCACTTAAACAAGAAATAATGAAATGAACAATGACTCGTCATGAAATGAGGACTGCAATAGACTGGTCAATGTAACTTCAACTAATAATTTTAAGACAAAATACTGATTATTTCAACCTAATATCTGCATATAAAACTTCTGACTTGTACATTATTTTTAACCCTTCAGTATTTAACTGCACTTCAACTGTTTCAAATAAGCTTTATTAACTTTTCCTCAACAAATCAAAATAATAATAAAAAAATGATTTATTAGCTAGAATTCAAGGTCGATATGTTCCTGTATGGGTAAAGAGCAAGGTTGGCAGGAATAGGGAACCTTGGATAAGAGATATTAAGGCTTTGACCAGAGAAAAGGTGTGGCTGATGTACAGGCAGCTGGGATAAAGGGAATCCTGATGGTATACAGCGAATACTGGAGTTTACCGAAGAAGGAAATCATGAGGGTAAAATGGGGGTGTGAGATAGTATTGGCTGAGAAAATTTGGGTGAATCCAAAGAGGTTCTTTAAGTATACTAAAGGAAAAAGAATAACTAGAAAGAGAATAGGGCCCCTCAAGGACCAAAGTGGACATGTATGTTTAGAATCACAGCAGATAGGCAAGGTTTTCTCCTGTGTTTACCATGGAGAAAGAAATGAAGAATTGGAAACTTGGGACATTACTGGTGATATCTTGAGGACAGTGCCTATCACAGTAGAGGTGGTGTTGGTTATATTAGAATATATGAAGGTGGATAAATCTCCTGGTCCTGACCAGATATATCCAAGAACACTGCAAGAGGCTAGACAAGAAATTACGGGGGTTCTGGCTAATATTTTTTACATTATCGTTAGACATGGTGAGGTCCAGGAAGATTGGAGTACCAGTAGTGAATGTTGTGCCATTATTCAAGAATGGCTGGAAATAAAAGCCTGGGAACTATAGACCAGTAAGCTTAATAGCAGTGGTGGGTAAGTTACTTGAGAAGATTTTGAGGGATAAGAGATACACACATTGGGAGAGACAGGGTTTGGTTAGGAGTAGTTCCGCATGGCTTTGTGAGCGGGACATCATGCCTCACAGATTTGTTACAGTTCTTTGATGAAGTAACAAGAAAGATTGATGAGGGCAGGGCAGTAGATGTTTAACTCTAAACTCCAGCATCTGCAGATTTCAGTCAGGCCTTTGATAAGGTTCCACATGGTAGGCTGCTCTGGAAGGTTGGATTGCATGTAATCCAGGGGGAGCTTGCAAATTGGATCCAAGATTGGCTTAAGACCATAAGACATAGGAGTGGAAGTAAGGCCATTCGGCCTATCGAGTCCACTCCTCCATTCAATCATGGCTGATGGGCATTTCAACTCCACTTACCCGCATTCTCCCCGTAGCCCTTAATTCCTTGTGACAGGAATTTATCAATCTCTGCCTTGAAGATATTTAGCGTCCCGGCCTACACTGCACTCCGCGGCAATGAGGTCCACAGGCCCACCACTCTCTGGCTGAAGAAACGTCTCTGCATTTCTGTTCTGAATTGACCCCCTCTAATTCTCAGGCTGTGCCCACGGGTCCTAGTCTCCTCGCCTGTTGTGGTTCTGTTCACCGAGCTTGGAATTTGTGTTGCAGACGTTTCATCCCCTGTCTAGGTGACCTCCTCCGTGCTTGGGAGCCTCCTGTGAGTCGTTGTCACAGAACAGAACGAGGACATGCCGCAACCCAAAGGACTAGCCACACTCCCATACATCAAGAACATTTCTGAACTGACAGCCAGACTGCTGCGACCACTAGGACTCATAACAGCACACAAACCAACAGCCGCTCTCAGACAACAACTCACCAGGACGAAGGACCTGATACCCAGCAAAACCAACGTAGTGTACAAAATCCCATGCAAGGACTGCACAAAACACTACATAGGACAAACAGGGAGACAGCTAACGATCCGTATCCATGAACACCAACTAGCCACGAAACGACACGACCAGCTATCCTTAGTAGCCACACACGCAGATGACAAGCAACATGAATTCGACTGGGACAACACTATTATTATAGGACAAGCCAAACAGAGAACAGCCAGGGAATTCCTAGAGGCATGGCACTCATCCACAGATTCAATCAATAAGCATATCGACCTGGACCCAATATACCGGCCACTGCAGCGGACAGCTGGAACTGACAACCGGAAGCGGCAGATTCAAACCACTATAAATGTCGGAGGAAAGATCACAGAAGCACTTCACAGGAGGGTCCCAAGCACTGAGGATGTCACCTAGACAGGGGACAAAACGTCTGCAGCACAAATTCCCAGCTCGGTGAACAGGACCACAACAACGAGCACCCAAGCTACAAATCTTCTCACAAACTTTGAACTCCCCGCCTAACGGAAACAATTTCTTAGCATCCACCCTTTCCAAGCCATGTATTATCTTGTAAGTTTCTATTAGATCTTCCCTTCACCTTCTAAACTCCAATGAATACAATCCCAGGATCCTCAGCCATTCCTCGTATATTAGACCTACCATTCCAGGGATCATCCGTGTGAATCTCCGCTGGACACGCTCCAGTGCCAGTATGTCCTTCCTGAGGTGTGGGGCCCAAAACTGGACACAGTACTCCAAATGGGGCCTAACCTGAGCTTTGTAAAGTCTCAGTAGCATATTGCTGCTTTTATATTCCAACCCTGTTGAGATAAATTACAACATTGCATTCACTTTCTTAATCACGGATTCAACCTGCATGTTTACCTTTAGAGGTCTTTAGCATCCACATTTCTTTGTTTAATTTATGATTTGGAGATGTCGGTGTTAGACTGGGGTGTACAAAATTCAAAATCACACAACACCAGGTTACAGTCCAACAGGTTTAAGCTTCCAATTAAACCTGTTGGACTATAACCTGGTGTTGTGTGTGATTTTTAACTTTGTTTAATTTATGCTGTGAATCTATCCACATGTGAAACCTCCAGTATGGCAGGAGGATGAGGAGCAGTTTCCTGCACCCTCTCTTCATACTGATCCCTGTAACTGGTCACATGGGTGCACCCTCTTGCTGCCCATCTCCCAGTCCTGCATGGTGTCATGACACTGCATGGCAATGGAAAGGATATGCTCTCGATCAGTCATTGGGACCCTGCATGTTCATGAGACCCTCTATGTTAAGGCTGGCAAAGCCTCCATGTCCTCAGCCTTGCCAGTACTCTGCAAGCTCTGGGGTTCATGCAGACAGTCCCACCCAGGTTTAACATCAGTCCCAGTATTTCTGTTTGGGCCAGTAGGTTATCACCAGCCTGACCCCTGGCTGTGATTGAGAAAATTTCAAAATCTTTTGAGATTTCAAAGCGTGACTTGTTGATTTCAACTGAATAATTACTTTTAATATATGAGTCAGTAAATTATTGTGCACAGTGGCAAGTTGAAAATAAATTAGGAGGCTGGAAGTAATTTTTCTCAAGTTTGGCAAAGTGTTACAAATATTTCCTGTCCAATTGCAAGCAAAATAGACCTATTAATCAAATATAATCTCTTGTAACAGAGGAAACTGCTGCAAAATAAACAGCTTTGCATCTAAATAAGCTGAGGAGAAGATTGACAGTTCCTTAAATTTTAACACAGATTTCAGATTATCACAAAATGGTCAAGAACTGTTAGGATGACCGAAAGCAGAATTTGTCACAACTTTTAAAAGAGACGAAATTAAGTAATCCAATAACTGAAAAATTCAGAGATATGGGGAAAGGCACATGTGCATAAGAAGAAAATGCATGCATTTAAATAGCATCATTTATAACTTCAAATCTTTCCATACTGGTACAGCCAATGAAAGACCTCATTGGGGAACACTCCAAAGAACCATAGTCTCCCAAGCCTCCTTTTTGTTGAAAGGTTAGAGTGTTTGGACACACGGTCTTTATGTTAGCGGAGGTCGGGACTCTGAATGAACTGATGTAGATTTTAATAAAAGTAAATTAGCCATATTACGAGCCCAACTGATGATCTTAAATTCATTGTTAATGTAAGTCTTAGCAGACTTGGAATTGTTCAACAAGTGTAGTTCAGAAGGAGAGAGGAAGGAGGGTCTTCTTTCTTCTGCACCTTGGCTCCCTGTCACATACAGGCAGAGAAAGTAAATGATAAAACACAAAGAGTGAGTTTGACAGGTAACCTCACCCAAAGATTCAAGCATGGTTGTGGCCTAATATATTCCCATTGTAACTTGATTATTTCTTAGCTGGCAATTCTCCTTCATCTAGAGATCCTTGCATTACCATAGAGATACAGAGGTCAACAGAACTGAAAAAAGCCCTTGGGCTCATTGCATCCCCGAAAATTAACACATTTTCAGCTCTGATCTCCAACACATTTTCAGCTCTGATCTCCTAGGAATGAACTCAGATTTCTCCAGTTTCCTCATTTTCCCTCCCCCCACCTTGTCTCAGTCGGTTCCCTCAACTCAGCACCGCCCTCCTAACCTGCAATCTTCTTCCTGACCTCTCCGCCCCACCCCACTCCGGCCTATCACCCTCATCTTGACCTCCTTCCACCTATCACATCTCCATCGCCCCTCCCCCAAGTCCCTCCTCCCTACCTTTTATCTTAGCCTGCCTGGCACACTTTCCTCATTCATGATGAAGGGGTCTGGCCCGAAACGTCGAATTTCCTGTTCCTAGGATGCTGCCTGACCTGCTGTGCTTTAACCAGCAACACATTTTCAGCTCATTGCATCCCTGCCAGCCATAAACAACTTCCCAACTACTCCCAAACCATTTCCAGGCAGCACAGGTATTCATGTGATTGTCTTGATACTTTGTTGATGGGAAAAAGATTCACATATTCTTGAGAGGCCATTGTGTTCTAAGGGTTTTTGCAACACATGAGAAGCCCATCTCAGTGGGTTGGAATATAAAAGGTATAATGATGCAAATTGTGTGCCATCTTTAGCTAAAAACACAAATCACCATTTGTTTTTTAAAAAATCTAAATCCCATTTCTAGCCAGTGGATTTAAAATCATTGCCTGATTAAAAAAAGCAAGCTTTTGGTGAGCCCATATTTTTCCAATGTTTCAGACTGGTGTTCCCTCAGGGCCTGCCTCAGGACTTCACCTTCCTCGCAACAATGCTGCTGAAAAAGAAGAAAGTGAAGGAGAATTGGTACATGATCAAAATCACTGACCAGCAAGGCCTAACTCAGGTAATATAAATATAGCACAGTTCAGCTCTGTCAATGCTACATTTACATAGTGATCTCAAGATAAACCATCGGTGCCCAGCTGGAATTCAGCGAATCTGGGTTTGGCATTAACTGGGAGGACATTTATTTTGACTTCCAGTTGGTTGTCCATTCTGAAGGTGAAAAGGCCCCCTTGCTATTTAGCGGCTTCAGTCTCATTTATGAGTAATTGGGGGGTTGGTGTTTCAAACATGTACCTGCTCTTTGTCACTGGATTGAAACCTGAACATAGTACAATGGTGACCGTTGACATGGCAAATTGTGGGGACAGGAGGCTACTGACTGAGGAGGTTGTGGGTCTCCTGCAGCCCTTATTGTGTTGAGGCCCCAGAGGATCCCAAAGATTAATTTGACAATTTCCTTTAATGGGTCTCTTTCGTTTGCTCACTATAGTATAAATGGTCTCCTGATGGACTGTACCAATCCTGTCTAGAGCAAATCTAAGAAGATACAAGTTGGCTTTGGCATCTCGGCCAATATTCATTCCTCTGCAAATCAATCAGTCACTTTCACATTGCAAACTACAGCAGTTTACTGTGTACACACTTGTCTGTCACATTTCCCACATTGGCTACACGCCAAAACTACTTCGATGGCTGAAGGTACATTACAAATGTAATTTGTTTCTTGGTCCTAAATAATGGCAGGGGGTGGTTCTGATCTTAGCACCTGGGACTTCTGGGGTGTGGAGGAGAAACCTGTCAGATAAGTCACTCTGGTACAAGCTGTAATTGCTGGAATTCTGCAACAGTTTTCCCAACTACAGTTATTCCCATCCCCATGGATGTCATTTCTCTGGTATTTCTACCAGCATGCAGCCAAAATGGAGATCAGAGAACCCCGGAGTGATTTACCTGGTAACTTAGAATCAAGGTGATATTACATTTGCTGTTTTTACTGTGTGAGGTGTTTAGTCCTTCTTCTCTGATTGGTTGTCTCTGTCATATTCAGTTTTCCATTCGAATCGACGGACGGGACAAAGCGGTGGAGTACAAGGCCAAAGGTCGTTTCCAGGACTACGTGCGCTGGGTGTTCAGCAGTGAAGGAGTGGCTGCTCTATTCGATCTTCGGTGGCACAAGCTAGTGATCAGTGTGCAGGCAAACGTGGCCTCCCTCTATATTGACTGTCAGCTGATTGAGATCAAATCGGTGGAGGAGAGAGCTGACATTAACACTGAGGGTCAGACGGTCATGAGCAGGATCGCTGAGGACAACAAGCCAGCTGAAGTTAGTGTCTAACCCACAGTTTCAATGGCTCCTGTGGCAATATTTAACTCCAGGGTAGGGTGAATGGAGTGGGGAGTGGGAGGGGAGGGGTGAGGCAGGCAGTCAGTGCAACTTCAGCAATGCCCTGATGTAAACCTAACCCCAGTGCCTTACTGAGAATTGAGTTAGACGAGGGAGTTCACTCAGTTGTCTATTATTATAGGATTCTGACTCACTGCTGGGCCAGGGGAATCAGAATCAGTCCTCCACCCCTTCGTTCCAGGAGAAAGTCTCCTAACGGGCACGATAGGCATTTGGAGCCAATACGAATGTAGGAACAATGAGAGGCTGTTTAGCCCCTCATGCTTGTTTCACAATTCAATTCATGATTCATCATCCAACTTGTTTAAAACCTTTTAACTTCCTAACCGAACAGATCTCTCAGAACTGAGGGTCACTGGATTCGATATGCTAACTCTCCTTTCTTCCCACAGATTCCACCAGGCCATTTCTGTTTTTGTTTCAGATCTCCAGCATCCACAGTTCTTCGTGAACTTTTAATTTTTTCAGAGATGCTATTAAACATCTCTCGCCAAGCGGAGTTTAAACCTGTACCTTCTGGCTTATGACCCCGAAATGTCGAGGTTATACCCTTGGAAATCAAAGGGAGATTCTGAGAGAGGGACACTCCTCAGGAGCTCAGTACATCCTACACCAATCACAGAATGAGGCAAAACAACAAATTAAATCCAAGAAATTGATCTTGTCACAATTTTAACACTTGTCTCATGCTATAGAGAGTTTAACAGGTTTGCCATTTGCTAGAATTCACCCTTTCCTGTTTGTCAAACGAATGCTGGATGATTTTGCAGAGGAATTCAAGTAGATAATGTTCACAATTAATTTTTGCCATTCTTCCAATAGTTCAGGAGGACAAAATACATCCCATTGTAGGAATGGGGAAGGATGGTGGTGAATGCATAGCATCTTAACCTCTGGGTCAGGATTCCAAATTCACATTCTACCTCATGGCTGTGCAAACTCTCAGAACAGGGCCAAACTATTTGGTTTTCAATCTGTAAGTGCCTCTGATAGAACTATTGGAGGTGGGAACAGTGGGAGAAATTCCTGGACAGAATCATACAGTTAGCTGCAACACAAAAGCCTCCCGACATTAGAAGACTGCATCTGCAGGTTCTTGCTCAGAGCCAAGTGCTAGCCTCAGCCAGAGGGTCTCCTACAGAGGTAGGAATTGGACATCGAACTGTCTTGAACAAGGGTTATTCCTGAAACATTGACTTCTCCACCTCCTGATGCTGCCTGGCTTGCTGTGTTCTTCCAGTCTCCTGCTGGTCTACATTCTGTTCCTTGCCTTAGTAGGAACAATGAGTCCACACACTGACTCCTGTAACATGTACCAAGACTCAAGCACATTTTTGATTGGTGCCCATTCTTATAAGTAAGGGAATATGGACAAACATTGGATAAGGCTAAGGTCTAATTTGGCAATTCCTTTCATGGTAGAAGAGGTTGTCAACCTCCATGATATAGACTGGCATAGTAAGCATGTGGACATGTATAATGTGGCACATCTGATGCATCTATGAACAGCCAATTACCACAAACTCCAACCTCCTACCTTACACAAAGATCAATCGTTAGCCACAGGCAAGGAATTGAATTGAATTGAATGGAATATATTGTCATGTGTATCGAGGCACAGTGAAAGGTTTTGTCTTGTGAGCAATACAAGCAGATCACAGAGTTAAGTAGCATTGATAATAAATAATAGGTAAACAGCAGCAAAAACCAAAAACACAGGTACAGGAGAATGTTAAGAGTTTAAGAGTCCTTTCAGTATTGTAACAACAATAGTGTAGAAACTGTTTCGAAACCGGCTGGTGTGTGTGTTCGGCCTTCTGTACCTTCTCCCAGATGGTAGAGGTTTAGAAAAACATTTCCAGGGTGGCAATTTATCTTTGAGAATGCTGGCGGCCTTTCCTTAAGAGCGGGCCTGGTAGATGGATTCTAGAGATGGGAGGTTGGCCTTTGTGATTGTCCGGGCTGCATTCACCACTCTCTGTAACCATCTCCGATCTTTAACAGTACAGTTGCCATACCAGGTAGTGATACATTCAGACATAATGCTCTCGATGGTGCACCTATAAAAGTTGGCAAGGGTATTATTCACCGTCATGCCAAATTTCCTCAGCTGTCTGAGGAAGAAGAGACGTTGTTGTTCTTTGTAACCAGTGCGTCCACATGAAGAGACCAAGAAAGCTTGTTGTGGATGACCACTCCCAGGAGCTTGACACTGTCCACTCATTCTACCTCTGTGCTGTTAATGTGTGGGGTGGGGGGTGCATGAACTGTTCAAGTGAGGAGGCAGAAGTAGGGAGAGGCGGGGGAAACGAAACCACATCTTACAGTCCCACCCTTCACTCTCAGCCTCTGTTTTCAAGGGCCTTTGGCTACACTGACTGGATAAACCCAAGTACTGCTGGTTGATCACATAAGGAACAATCTGAACTCATCTCTCCTAATGCTGTGGTCCTGTTTGTCTGCATAGGTCGACCTACAACAGATGATCCTGTTCTGTGACCCTCTCATGGCAGAGAAGCTAACCTGTTGTGAGATCCCAGGAGTCAAGGTAAGTGACAGTGCTGACCTGTCTGTCCAGAAGCATGTCCCACGTGTTTGCCTGGGATATTGTGTAACAACTCTGAAACACACATTATTGTCCAAACAAGTGTGAGTGTGAGAATGTGAGTGTGACAGAGTGAGAGTGTAAGTGTTACTACCTGTCTCCCCTCAGCTTGATCAGGCTTGGTACAGGGTCTTGAGGTCTCAGCTTCAGCTCATCTTGTGGAGGGTTGGTCCTGACTGTTCTCTCTCGGGGTTCTCCTCCTTCAAATCTCAGCTCAGCCTGCCTTCTGGAGGGTTTGTCCCAATCTCTCCCTCTGCTTTGAATGATAGTAAACGTATTTTTAAAAAACACACACTCCTTCCTTCCCAACATCTGGAATTTGACTCAGGGGTCATGTTGTACAGGGAGAAGGTGAGGACTGTAGATGTTGTACAGTACAGTTAATTGATTTATTACCTGCGCCCATCCTATGGAATGGGTTAGCATTTCATTTTTTTTGTATTCACTCATGAGATATGGACATTGCTGGCTGGGCCCAAATTTATTGCTCATCCCTGGTTGCCCCCGTGAAGGTGGGGGTGAGTTACATTCTTGAACCTCTGCAGTCCATGTGCTGAAGGTTGACCCACAATGCCCTTTGGGAATGAATTCTAGAATTCTGACCCAGTAACAGTGAAGAAACAATTATATATTTCCAAGTGACTGGCTTGGAGGGGAACTTGCAAGTACTGGCATTCCCATGTATCTGTTGCCCTTTTCATAGAATCCCTACAGTGCAGAAAGAGGCCATTCAACCCAGTGAGTGTGTACTTCCCCTCCAAAGAGCATCCCACTCAGACCAACTTCCCACCCTTTCCCCACATTTACCATAGATTTTCCATCTCACTTGCCCATCCTTGGACACTACAGACAATTTAGCATGGCCAATCCACCTAAGCTGCACATCTTTCGACTGAGTCAGGGTGAAATGTTCTTCAGAGAATTGGTGCAGGCTCGATGGGCTGAATGGCCTCTATGTGCACAGTAGGGATCCTGTGATTCAACAGTGGAGATGTAGTGTCACTGGATTAGTAATCCAGAAGCCCAGGTTCACATTCTGAGGATCTGGGTTTGAATTCCAGGATGGCAGACAGTCAAACCTGAATTCAATTCAGAAACTCTGGAATGCGAAGCCAATTTAATGGTGATCCTTTAACCACTGACCCATTGAGTTCACTGATGTCCTTCAAGATCTATCATCTGTCATTCTTACCCAGTCCAACCTACTTGTGGTGATCCCTATTGTCATGTTTGAGGGGTGTTCCCAGTTGGGGGCAGGGTGAATAGATGCGATGATCTCTATAATTTGGAGTGTTCTATCAAGAAGACTTCACAATTGCTTGAGAAAACAACTTCCTCTTGCCCTCAGTAACTCAGTCCTGAAGAATATGTCGGTTAGATATTGGACCTCCTGATTACCCTTATTCCCAGTATGATGTAGTTCTTCCAGGATTTCCATATGTAAGACGTTGGAAAAAGTGTCACGAAGATGTTCTGGATTCTCAGGTGATTTAAAAGGACTATTTTTTTTTGTCCCTTACTCTCCATCTCCCCCTATTTATTCAATTTCCACCCATTCCATGTACAGCTTCCTGCCTCCAGTATTTCTCAGTTAAAAAGCTAAACGATCATGTGGGATCATGGGGCTGAGCAGATGAACATCTTAGATGAGAGGAAATTGAATTACATTTTATTCATGGACTCAAGACATCTACAGCCCAAAGAGAGGCCAATTGTCCCATTGTGTCTTTCCTGACCAAATAGATCTGGCAATATTGACTGTTGGCAACACAAGTGAATATCTAAATACTACTTAAACTCATACTGCTGTAAGAGTTTGACTCAATTGCTCTTTCAGGTAGTGAGTTCCAGTCTCTCACCACCCTCTGAGTGAAAATAATTCCCAACTTTTGGATGTAGGTTTGCTCACTGAGCTGGAAGTCAGCAAACAAACCTACATCCAAAACCTGAGCTACAAATATTCTCAAAACTCAAAATAATTCCCAACTCTCCTCCTAAACTCTACCTCTTGCTTTAAATCTATGATTTCTGATTAGTGACTCCTCTACTAACAGAAAATATGTCTTCCTATTCACACTATTTATGCCCCTCATAATCTTAGATGCTTCTGTCAGACCCTGCCTCCATCAAACTTCACTATTTCAAGTTAAACAACCATAGTCTACCCAACATTTCCTCACAGCACAGACCCTGCATCCTGGGCAGCATCTTAGTAAATCTCCTCTGCGTTCCCTCCAGTGCAATCACATCCTTCCTATTATGTAATGACCATAACAGCATACAGTACTCCAATTATGGCCTAGTCAGTGTTTTATTCAGTTCCAGCATAACCACTTGCTCTTGTATTCAATGCCTTAGTTAGTAAAGGCAAGTATCCCACATGCCTTCCTAACCATGTAATCTATTTGTCCTGCTACCTTCAGGAATCTGTATATATACATATCAAGGCTCCTCCAATTGTCAATACTTCACAGGGTCTACCATTACATAATGTAACCCATTGCCTTGTTAGCACTCCCCAAGTCCAATTATGATTTTTTGTTGGACTGGAGTGTACAAAGTTAAAAATCACACACCAGGTTATAGTCAAACAAGTTTAATTGGAAGCACTAGCTTTCAGAACGTTGTTCCTTCATCAGGTGGTTGTCTGATGAAGGAGCAGTGCTTCAAAAGCTCGTGTTTCCAAATGAACTTATCGAACTATAATCTGGTGTTGTGTGATTTTTAACCAAGTCCAATTACTTCACTTTTTAAAAATAAACTTTATGGCTTTTAGTTTGAATAAAAACACTTTCTTTCAGCTGAGTCCTTGCGCCCAATATCAGTTGTGTTGTCACTGACCTTAATTGTCTTCTTTGCAGTGTGCAACAGGGTCACTCGTTCTGAAGAGTAGGAGGAACGCTGAAGTGAAGACAACAAAGGGTCCGATTGTACCTCTGCCTCAGATAAGCGGGAAAGTCCACACCAAGTGCTTCTGCATTGATGAGGACACAAAGTCAAAGGTGAGCAAGGCCATTCCCTCCATGATTCGCCCTTAGCAGCTGGAAGCTGTGTCCTCTCCAGGGAATACCAGAGCCGGTGTTCTAATCCCCAACTGGACCCACATAACAGAGGCAGCTGTACTAACAATGACAAGCTTTGTAAAACTTCACTGTACTCTCAGTTCCATTTCATTCTCTGTCAAGGCTCAGCTTAATTTGATCTTTTAACATGGAACTGGTACTGAGTTTTGGAACTGTTACTTTGAACTGAGGTATTATTGACACAACTGAGTGGCATTGAAGAGAATTTTCCAAGTACTGGTCTTTTGTAGGAAATTAATACAAACCTGAATGGTATTTTGAAACATTTCAGTGGAAATGGACGATTGTATGGAATCTTATATGAAAAGTTCTGGAGCCCAGATCAGCGCTTACTCAGCGGCCGCACTCTGACATCCACAACAAAAGTTTGTTGCTTTGACTCCCCCTCCCATCCAAAGCATCAAACGATTTTTATTTTAAAAACAAGGTTAACAGCCGAGTGTGGCCCTGTGGGAGTGAGATATTGTCAGACACTCTGTCTTTCAGGTGGGTCACGATACAAATACTCTATCTGTCCTCTCAGATGGATAGAAGCTAGCCCACAGCTCAACAAGCTGTTAACCTCTGGCATTGCGGCTGCTATCTACTTTCCAAAGTAATCTAATAAATTATTTAAACAGCCCCGAATAGGACACTGTAACAAAGAAAACTCGAAACACCAACAGAAATGTACTAAACAATAACGGAAACTTATTAAACTCCAATTAAACATTACTTCTGAGGGTGATGACATACCCCAGCTCCTGTCGAATGTTCCAATCATACTTGCTATTTTTCAATCAACATCACTGAATACTTTATACAGAGGAATCTCGATTATCCGAATATCAGATTAGCCGGAGGGGAGCTCAAGGTCCTGATAGAAACGTTATGTCAAAGAGCAGATTCAACCCCGATCGCGTCTTTTGTTTACAGGAACAATGATTAAAAACGAACTCGGCTCACTGAAATGCTGTCAAGGACAGTCCTGGACAGTCCAGGTACTGTCTCCAAATAACTGACCTCCTGCCCTCTCTCTTCCCCCCAGCATTTTCCCTGGAGTTCTACACAGGGGTGTACTCTAAACACCCCTTCCCCAGATAATCTTTCCAACATTGTCCTGTACAGGGCAAAGGTGGAACATGTCAAAGTGTGTGTGTGTGTATGGGGATTAACAGGGCTGTTGGGTTGAGGGTAACTGGGGGATTGTTGGACGGGTTTGGGGGTGGGCGGACGGGGTTGGAGGTGGGTAGAAGGCTGGGGTAAAGGCAGATGGGGTTGGGGTGGGCGGGGAGAGCTGTGTTGGACAGGGTTGGGATGGGGGGGGGCGCGTGTCGTGTGCTTTTGCCCACTCTCCTGGAGGGGGAGCAGACTTCACAGAAAACTCCAAGCCCCAGAGGAAATCAATTAATCAAATCATCAATTATCCTAATGAAATAGTGCCCGCCCATCTCGATCGGATAATCGAGGTTCCTATGTATCTTGTTGTTATCTCAAGGTAAAAGAAAACTCAAGCTGCAATAATGTGTGGTTGAACTATTAATAATTTTGTTAATATTCACTACAACATCCTGGTGATCATTCAAATCACATCTTTAACATTTTCCAGCATTTCAGAGGAATTAGGAAACAAGTAACACCGAGCACAGGAGGAGATATTAGGACAGGTGGGCAAAATGTTAATCAAAAAGAGAATGGTTAAGAAATGCCTGAATGAGGAAACGTAGAAAATAGGATCAGGAGTGGGCCTTTCAGCCATTGAACCTGCTCTGCTATCAATATGATCATGGCTAATTATCCAACTCAATGCCCTGTTCCTGCTTTTTCTCCATACCCGTTAATTCTATTAACCCCCAAGAGAAAGGCAAAAGGAAAGAGAGGTTGAGAGATAAGAAGTTGGGAGAGGAATCCCCGATCTTGGAGCCCAAACGGCTGAAAACATGGGCACCAACTGAAGAAATGAAAAGCTGGGGATGCCCAAAAGGCCGACTTTGACGCATGCAGACATTCCGGAGAGATTTAGGACCAGAAGACACGACTGAGATTGTGCAGATTTAGATCCTGTTACTGGACACGGACTCAGTATGGGTCAATAAGGACAGCAGTGATGGGTGATCAGGACTTGGAGTGAGTCAGGATGCAGGTAGATTTGTTTAATCTCGAGTTAGTGACAAATGGATGGCAGAGGATAGGATGAATGATTGTAATCAAGTCTCAAAGTAACAGAAAGAGGATTAAGGTTTCAGCAGCAAGTACACTGAGGCAGGGTTGGAGATGGTCACTGTTATGGAGCACACAAAGAATGCATTTCCAATGGAGTGGATAAAATCAGAGCCTTGGCTCAGGGTCAGATACAATATGTATAGTCTAGTCTAATCTCAGAGAAGGGTGGAGCTGACGGCTACAGCAGAGAGACTGAAGATTTTCATGGAATAATTCAAAAGAATCCCTACAGTGTAGAAACAGGTCATTTGGCCCAACAATTTCACACCGACCCTCCGAAAAGCAGCCCTCCCAAACCCATTTCCCTACCCTATTCTTCTACATTTATCCCTGACTTATGTACCTGACCTACACATCCCTGAAGACTACGGGCAATTTAGGATGGCCAGCTCACATAACCTGCACATCTTTGGATTGTCGGAGGAAACCAGAGCACCTGGAGGAAACCAATGCAGACATCGGGAGAATGTGCAAAATCCATCTAGCCAGACAGTCGCCCAAGATTAGAAATGAACCCAGGTCGCAGTGAGGAGCAGTGCTAACTACTGAGCCACTATGCAGCCTTCCAGATATTTGGTCTTCCAGGTATTGGGTGTTACAGTTCACTTGAGCTGCTGCAGCATTCATTGTGGTAGCATGCACCTTTTTCTGAATCTTGTCCTCTTGAGCTATAGAGGTAATAGTGATTCTCTCCATTCATTGCTGATCAGGAATCTCTCCCAATGGTACTGTCTGACATTGATGTGTTATGATAGGATTTACAGGTTCACCTATTTAACTATGTTACAAACACACCTTTCTTGACCATCAAATCCTGGAGTGAGAACAAAACCTTGAGTTTCTGGCTCAAGGGCAGGGACACCAGCCCACTGCCAATAATTATCTGAATAAAATTTCTGGTCCTCCAGTCCAATTTGTTGAATAAGCAGGGTGACAAATCAGAGATGGGTGGAATGGGGAAGAAGAGAGATATAGTTATCATCAGTGAATAGTTAGAAGCAGACATTGTGAATTTAGATGGTGTAATGAGAAGCAGGACATCAAGGGATAGGAGGGATTAAGGTGCAGGCAATGATGCAGCAACACAGAAGGAAACCATTGCAGGTGATTTGCCAGCTATGCATGGACCCATGGCAAGAGTAGTCCAATGAGCTGAGCAACCAGGTAAACATTCTGTTTCAACTCACACCTTGCTTCAAGGATCTCTTATGTACACAACAGTGAGGTGTAGTTTGAAAGGTAGGCCTTGCAGTTGTAGTATAAATGTTTGCCTTGATTTTGATTAAGAAAATGCTATTCCACACAGAGAGAACCAATTCTACTGTTGTATTTTTTTCTTCATGAATTCTACTATTAAATTTTTTATCTGGATCACTCTCTTCTGACCTTCACTCTGAGACAGATGAAAGTCTGAGTTTTGTTTATTGGAAATTGTTTTACTTTTATAGACAACTCCCCCCACCCCCCCACCAAAACTGATTCAGACCTTGATGAGTTTTCAACCCCTTGCTGAATGTATCTATCTTAGAGATCCCCTGAAATGGGTCATGTTTCTGCTGCGACCCACCTTTGAGTTATGAAGTAGACTGGAAAGAGGGACAGAGCATTGAGCAATAGGGAAATATGGGGCCAGGTTTTGTCACATGCAACACAGGTTGTCCCCGTTTTAATTATATTAACATTCCTGAAAATCATAATGTTAAATTAAAAGACTTTAACTGAAGCATTGATTTCCATAATAATCAATTTTAAAAGTGGAGTTAGGTTCCACAGGGCTTTTCTTATGAACAATGAACAAGAATGGGCCACTTGGCTTTTTGAGTATACTCCACCATTCAATAACAGCTTTACTGATTCATGTCCTAGAACACCCAGATCCCTCAGTATCTCAGAGTTCTGCAACCTCTCATCATTCAGGTATTATGCTTTTCTTTTATTCTTTCTGCCAACATGAACAATTTTACAATTTCCCATATTGTTATTTATTTGCCTGTTCTTTACCCACTCACAACTTATCAACACCCTTTGCAGGCTCTTTCGTCCTCTTCTTAACTCACTTCCTGACCTATTTTTGTGTCATCAGCAAATTTTGTTATGATACATTTGGTTTCTTGACCTAGATGATGTAAATCAGATATGGTTGAGGCTCTAACACTAAATGCTGTGGCACTCCACTAGTGACATCCTGCCAACGTTAAAACAAAACATTTATTCCTACATCCGGCTTCCTGTTCAGCAGCCAATCTTCTGTCTATGCCAATATGTTATCACTTCCACCACAAGCTTTTATTTTCAGCAATAATCTTTGATGTGGCACCGCCTTAAATGCATTTTGGAATTTTTTTAGCAAATTTCTTGGCAGAAAAAAAATTAAGAACCTCTATCCATACCTTCTGAATTGAATATAGTGCCAACAAAAAAAAAGTGAAAATTGGAAAACTGAAAAAAAAAACAAATTGCTGGGAAAACTCAGTGGGCCCTGGCAGCATCTGTGGAGAGAAAATACTAACTTTTCAGGTCCAGTGACCATTCAGAACCTGAGTTTTCCAGCAATTTCTATGTATGTTTCTAAATACAGTACTACTTTTACTTTGCAAAATTATATTTCTTACAATGCTAAAACAAGCTTTTTATTTTTTAAAAAAAGTGCAATTTTATCCAGGGTACCCCCTGTGGCTGATGGAGTGTAAAGCCAGAGGGGAATCACAGCCTGGGCTCTGTGTCAGAGGATGTCGAATCTCCTGCTCCTTGGATGCTGCCTGACCTGCTGCGCTTTTCCAGCAACACATTTTCAGCTCTGATCTCCAGCATCTGCAGTTCTCACTTTCTCCTGTGTGTCAGAGGAGACAAGTGAGGATTGCAGATGCTGGAGATCAGGGTGAGGAGTGTGGTGCTGGAAAAGCACAGCAAGTCAGGCAGCATCCGAGGAGCAGGAGAATCAACGTTTTGCTTTGCCAGAGGGGCCAGTGCTCACTGGGTTCTGAACTGCTAACGGCCTCAACATGGACACTGCCTGCGGCTGCCTTTTTGAATTGCTGGAAGTTTCCTTCTCGCCTGCCGCCATCTCCAGTTTGGGACTTGGCCTTTCCTCCCCTCCCCTTGTGATCAGAGGTGGGCTGACGATTGTCACTGGGAGTTCGCGCCCTCTCTTGGTGATGGCCGCGAGTGCTGGCTCAAGCTTCCTGCCATCCACTGGGAAAGCACCTGGCTTCTGATCAAACCTGGGGCTGTTGAGGATTAGGGCGGTTGAGGTTGGGGGTGGGACGGAGGTTGGGGGTGATGGAAGATGCGGGCGGGGCTATTCTGTCAGTGGCAGCACCCCGATAGTTTGCAGCTGGCTGTGGGCCTGGCCATTGCGGACGCCATCTTGGAGTGTAGTGTGTGAGGGTGGCTCGGGAAGAGTGCCAAGGTCACACTGAGGGGATGCTCTGTCATGTCCGGGTGGGTCCAGGGGAGCTGCTGGCCTTCGTGCCTCCTCAGGGTCGTGAGGTGTGCGGGATTCGGAGTGTCAGTCCAGTGCCTGGCATGGCACAGAGAGGGGCCTCAGGCCTGAGGGAAGTACAGGTTGCGCCAAAGTGGTGAAAGGTAATGCACTGCAGTAAACAAGGTTAGTACGAATCTCAACGAGATTTCTGGTCCGTAAACCTGAGCAACATTAAAACGAAATTATGCTAAAAGGGGTCCAGCTAAAGCAGATTCCCTCCGTTTAGATTCAAATGTCCACCCTCGGGCAGTTCTGTGATGCTCCTCTGCTGTCTATCTATCTACCTTCAGGCTGTAGTGAGGAGATGGGTATGTCACCTTCCACAACCCTTCCAGTCAGTCAAGCATTTTCCATGTATAGTTGTAATGCCGGAAATACAATAGTCAGTTTGCAAAGCAGTCATCAAAATGATAATCTGTAGATTTATTAATTCCATAAAACAGTAAGAATTAAGAGTGGAAGTAAGGCCATTTGGCCCATCGAGTCCACTCTGCTATTCAATCATGGCTGATGGGCATTTCAACGCCACTTATCCACACTCTCCCTGTAGCCCCTAATTCCTTGTGAGATTAATAATTTATCCATCTCTGCCTTGAAGACATGTGACGTCCCGGCCTCCACTGCGCTCCATGGCAATGAATTCCACAGGCCCACCGCTCTGGTTGAGTGACTGATAAAATATTGGAGAGAATTCCCCTGTGTTTCTGCAAATAATGTCACAAAATGTTTTACTTTCACCTGAGAGGGAAGTGAGGTCTTATCTCAAAGGTAGTGTGTGTGGGAGTGCACTGGAGTGTCACCCTTGATTAAGTGCTCAAGATTCAGGCATGGGACTCAAGCCCACAATATTCTGATCCAGAAACATCATTGAACTGCATCAAACTGTCACTTAAATGTCATCAACCACTGGCTTAGACTTTAGTGATTGCATAATCACCAGTTTCCACAATAAAGTTTGAAATGTTTCCCCATAAATCTATTTGAAATGAGGAAACTTACTATTCCCTTGCTGCAGATGTGCTGTCTCTCTCCTTGGTTAAAGCTGCACTCTCCTCTCATGGAAAATTGTTAGGTTGAGCATGTCATATGAGGGGAGATTGAGTAAGTTGGGCTTGTACTCATCCGAGTTGAGAAGAATGAGGCGGGATCTTCTTGAAACATGCAAGATTCTGAGGCGAAGAGAGAAAAGAGCTGATGTTTTTGAGTCTAACAAAGCTTTGACAAAGGGTCAGTTAGACTCGAAATGTCAGCTCTTTTCTCTCCTTATAGATGCTGCCAGACCTGCTGAGATTTTCCAGCATTTTCTCTTTTGGATCAGATTCCAGCATCCGCAGTAATTTGATTTTATAATTTAAGATTCTGAGGAGACTTGACAAGGTGGAGAGATTGCTTTTCCTTGTGGGTGATTCTTGGACCAGAGGGCAGAATCTCAGAGTAAGGAGTTACACATTTAAGACAGATTCAGGAAGAGTTTCTTCTCTCAGAGGTTAGTGAATCTGGAATGTCTTATTGCAGAGGGCTGTCTTTAAGCAAATCCACATGGAAAGAGACATTTTTCATCAATATGGGAATAACGAATTATAGGGAAAAGGTCGGAAAGAGGAGTTAAAAGAGATTTTCAGATCTTCTCATTGAATGGCAGAGCAGACTTCGAGTCATGCCATGTCTGTGCCAACCAAAAAACATTAAACTACACTGATCCTATTTACTTGCCCTTGCTCCATAGTCTACTATGCCCTGACATTTTAGGTGGTCATCCAGCTGCTCCTTAAATGTTGCAAGAGTATCTGCTTCCACCGCCCCCTCTGGCAGAACATTTCACATTTCTACCACTCTGTGGATGAAAACATTTTTTCTCAGATCTCCTGAATGCCACTTATTCCTCACCTTAAACTAATGCCCTTTGATATTAGATGCATCTACCATGAGGAAAAGATCTCACAATCTACCCTGTTAATGCTTCTCATACTGTTATATACTGCAGTCAGATATTCCTCTGCTCCAAGGGAAATAAAAATTCACCCTATCTAGTGTCTCCCCATAACTGAATCTTTTCATCTTGGGCAACATCCTGGTGAATTTCTTCTGTTACTCTGTTCCAGAGCGATCACGTCCTTCTGATCGTGTGGTGACCAGAACTGCCCACAGTACTCCATTTGTGGCCAGACCAATGTGTTATAAAATTGTAACTTCCTTGCTCTATATTCTAAGCTGAAAATGTGTTTTCACCATCCCTCCAGACCTCCCCCTCTCTAAGGATGAAAGATCAGTCCTCAGCAGAGGCCTGACCTTCATCCCTCCATGCTCTCGGATTAACGAGTTCAACACGCGGCGAGACATCGAACAATTCTTCCACGCCTTCGCCTCCGCACCTATTTCTTCACAACACGTTTTCAGCTCTGATCTCTAGCATCTGCAGTCCTCACCTTTCTGCTATATTCTAAGCCCTGGCTAATGAAGGCTGGCATTCTCGATGCCACCTTCACCACCCTGTTAACCTGTGCTGACACCTGAGAAGTTGAATGGCTGACTTCTGTTCCTATGCCTTATAGTCTTACCTGAGCTAACACATTAGATCGAGTGAATCGAGTGAGTATGAAGGCAGTAGGAGTACACATAAGGGGAAAATCAGAAGGGCAAAAAAGGGATATGAGATAGCTTTGGGAAATATAGCTAAGGAGAATCCAAAGGGTTTTTATAAATACATTAAGGACAAAAGGCTAACTAGGCAGAGCAAAGGACCCCTCAAAGATCAGCAAGGCAGCCAATGTGTGGAGCTGCAGGAAATGGGGGAAGATACTAAACGAGTATTTTGCATCAGTGTTTATTATGGAGAAGGACATGGAAGACATAGAATGTGGGGAATAGAAGGTGACATCTTGAAAAATGTCCATATTACAGAGGAAGAGGTGGTTTGGATCAGAAATTGGCTAGTTGAAAGAAGACAGAGGGTGGTGGTTGATGGGAAATGTTCATCCTGGAGTTCAGTTACTAATGGTGTACTGCAAGGATCTGTTTTGGGCCACTGCTGTTTGTAATTTTTATAAGTGTCCTAGATGAGGGCTTAGAAAGATGGGCTAGTAAATTTGTGGATGACACTAAGGTCGGTGGAGTTGTAGATAGTGCCAAAGGAATTTGCAGGTTACAGAGGGACACAGATAAGCTGCAGGGCTGGGCTGAGAGGTGGCAAATGGAGTTTAATGTGGAAAAGTGTGAGGTGATTCAATTTGGAAAGGGCAACAGGAGTAAAGAATATTGGGCTGATAGTAAATTTCTTGGTAGTGTTGATGATCAGAGAGATTGTGGTGTCCATGTACATAGATCCCTGAAAGTTGCCACCAGGTTGATAGGGTTGTTAAGAAGGTATGTTAGCTTTTATTGGACGAGGGATTCTGAGCCATGAGGTCATGCTGCAACTGTACAAAACTCAGGTGTGGTCGTACTTGCATATAGTTCTGGTCACCATGTTATAGGAAGGATGTGGAAGCTTTGGAAAGGGTTCAGAGGAGATGTTGCCTGGTAGGAAGGGAAAATCTTTTGAGGAAAGGCTGAGCCATTTGGGTTTTGTTTTAAGAGAGAAGAAGGTTGAGAAGTGACTTTATTGTGATATATGAGATAATCAGAGGGTTAGATAGGGCAGACAGTGAAAGCCTTTTTCCTCGGATGGTGATGGCTAGCACGAGGGGACACAGCTTTAAATTGAGGGGTGATATATATAGGGCAGATGTCAGAGTTAGTTTCTTGACTCAGAGAGTAGTAGGAACGCCTTGTCTGCAACAGTAGTAGACTTACCAACTTTAAAGGCATTGAAGTGGTCATTAGACAAACATATGGATGAAAATGCAATAATGTAGGTTAGATGGTCTTCAGATTGATTCCACATGTCGGCACAACATCAAGGGCCAAAGGGCCTGTACTGCACTGTTATGTTCTATGACTCTATGACCTTGTCACCACCCTCTCCAGAAGAATTAAGGATGGGCAATGAATACTGGTCTAGCCAGTAACCCACTCATCCCATAAATAAATAAAAAACATACATTGAGGGCAAACTGCTGGACCTGTGTATCAGCATGAGCCAGTACATTGAAGTTCCCCTTGTCTGTTCATGTTATTTGACCATCTTTCTGGACATGCCTGTACATTAGCAAACTCAAGTTTAACAATTAACACCAAACATCTGCCAGTTGTTCTGTCGTTAACAGGAATCCATACTATAAAACTGAGCAATTCATGCAGACCTCTAGTTTAATCTCCACCTCATGCTGAGTTAGGTGATGTTAGTTATTAGCAAACTAAAATTGACCTAAGTAATTTCACAAAAAGAAGGGGATTGGCCAAATTCTAACAGGAAGAAACCATTCGACCCATCCACCTTTTTGGCCTATTCAGATCAGTCATGGCTTTTATTAAAACACATTCTTGGGATGTGCACATTGTTGGCTTGGCAAGAGCTTATAGCCTGTCCCTTGTCCTTGGGAAGGTGGTGGTGAGTTGTTTTGAACCGCTGCAGTCCATGTGCTGTCGGTTGACCCACAATGCCATTAGGGAGGACTTCCAGGATTTTGACTCAGCAGCATTGAAGGAGTGGTAATATGTTTCCAAGTGAGGATAGTGATTGGCTTAAGACCAGTATATATAGAAGCAAAATTTGGCCATTCAGTCCATCAAGTTGGCTCAAGCATTTGGTTATGGCTGAAATATTTCTCAACCAACAATCTACTTCTCCTGCCTTCTCCCCATAACCCCTGATCCCCTTACCAACCCGTACTATTTATCTCTGTCTTAAACAAACTCAATGACTTGGCCCCTACAACTCACTATGGTAATGAGTTCCACAGATCAACCAGCCTCTAGCTGAACAAACTCCTTGTCATCTCAGTTCTAAAGAGTCATCTTTTTACTCTGAGGCTGTGCGCTTTGGTCCTAATATCCACTATAAGTGGAAATAAATTCTGTAGTTTCCAGGCCTCTCAGTATTCTATAAGTTTCAGTGAAATCCCTCCCTAACCATCTAAATTCCATTGAGTATAGACCAAGATCCTCAACCACTCCTCATTTGGCAAGTCTTCCATCCTGGGATCATTCTTGGAACCCTCCTCTAGACCCACGATAGTAGTATAACAAAAGACCAAAAAGTTTACTGTCCAACAGCTTGCATGGGAATCACCTGAGCTGCAAATATCAGGAGAGCTGAGCACTGAGGTCAACTCATGAACTTCAACTATTGAATTCATGTGCAATACATTACAACATCCACTGTCTTGCAGCCTCAACCATCCTAGTTGTAGTAAAGCTGTCTCTGCTTTGCCCCCATCAGATATTTCCAGGACAGGCTTGGTATGGAGTTAGATATAGAGTAAATCTGCTTCTACTTTTTTTTAAAATCTGGGAGTAAAGCTCTCCATACCCCTTGATTACTTTATGCAGAAAATAATGCTTTGACTATTTTAAACTGACATTAAAGCTCCCTCCATGTTGTCTGCATGAAACACTCCCAGGACAGGTATAAATCCAGAATAAAACTCCCTGCACATAGAGCTGGCTATGACAGCCAGAAAGAGAATTAAAGTGAGCGAGACAAAGAGAGGCAATGTTTCCAGCTATGCAGACAGATAAATGTGGGACAATGGAGGGAATAACATGACCTTGACTGAGATGAATGGTGGAGAGTGCAGCTGACAATCTACTCAGAATGAAGTGAAGAGGCGGAGATGGATGGTCAGTCCTACTGTTGGCCCGAAGGCTGTTAGCTATGAGGGGACAGGGAGGACTTCGGTCTGGACTCTTTCACATGTGTGAGCAGCTAACCATATCTCCATGTTATCGAGAATGGAAGAAGCAGCCTGATATTCCATGAAACATTAAAGGGGCGAGTTGGGTTTCCGTACCAACTGTCTAATTGAAAGTAGTCTCACTGACAATGCCAAAGAAATATAAAAGCTGAACCTTGTGTTTGATTTTGGAGAGGTTAAAGGCTGATCTTACAGTATGCCTTGCTGCTGCGATCACACTGCTGAATTTAGTGAACTGGAATCATAGCAGCAGGTCCTTCAGTCCAACATATCTATGTCGATCTACAACACAAAATGACAATAATTCCATTTGCCTGTACTTGGTCCATAGCCTACAATACACTGATGCTTCTTAAAGCACCGTAAGGGATAACCTTTTCATGCAGAGGAGGGTGCATGTATGGAATGAGCTGCTGGAGGAAGTGATGGAGGCGGGTACATTGAAAAGACATCTTGATAGGTAAATGAACAGGAAGAGTTCATAGGGATGTGGGCCAAGTGCTGGCAAATGGGGGAAGGTTAGTTTGGGATGTCTAGTCGACATGACGAGTTCGACTGAAGAGTCTGTTTCTGTGTTGTATGACTATGACTTCCTTAACCCACTTGCTCCTCACCTTAACCTTAGCCTGAGAGCATCCTTCTCAATATCAACATCACACTAATGTTCGTGTCATCTACAAACTTATGATTACATTTTCTACATTCACATCCAAGTTGTTAATAGAAATAACAAACAGGGTCGCAGCACCGATCACTGTGGTACACAACTGATCACAAACTTCTCATGGGCCTCACAGCGCCAAGGACCTGGGTTCGATTCCAGTCTTGGCCAACTGTCTGTATGGAGTTTGTACATTCTCCCCGTGTCTGCGTGGGTTTCCTTTGGGTACTCCGGTTTCCTCCCACAGTCCAAAGATGTGCAGGTTAGGTGAATTGGCCATGCTGAATTGCCCATAGTGTTCAGGGATGTGTTGGTCAGATTCATTAGTCAGGGGTAAATGTAGGATAATAATGTAGGGGAATGGATCTGGGTGAGTTATTCTTTGGAGGGTCAGTGTGGGCTTATTGGGCCGAAGAGCCTGTTTCCACACGGCAGAGATTCTATAATACCCTCCACCATCACCCTCTCCCTCCTATTTTTTAAACCAATTTTGGAACCAGTTTGCCAACAATGCCTTGGATTCCAAGGGCTCTTACCTTTTGGGTAAAAAATGAGGTCTGCAGATGCTGGAGATCACAGCTGAAAATGTGTTGCTGGTTAAAGCACAGCAGGTTAGGCAGCATCTCAGGAATAGGGAATTCGACGTTTCGAGCATAAGCCCTTCATCAGGAATGAGAGAGAGTAGCCAAGCAGGCTAAGATAAAAGGTAGGGAGGAGGGACTTGGGGGAGGGGCAATGGAGGTGGGATAGGTGGAAGGAGGTCAAGGTGAGGGTGATAGGCCGGAGTGGGGTGGGGGCGGAGAGGTCAGGAAGAAGATTGCAGGTTAGGAGGGCGGTGCTGAGTTGAGGGAACCGACTGAGACAAGGTGGGGGGAGGGGAAATGAAGAAACTGGAGAAATCTGAATTCATACCTTGTGGTTGGAGGGTTCCCAGGCGGAAGATGAGGCGCTCCTCCTCCAGCCATCGTGTAGTTATGTTCTGCCGGTGGAGGAGTCCAAGGACCTGCATGTCCTCGGTGGAGTGGGAGGGAGAGTTAAAGTGTTGAGCCACAGGGTGGTTGGGTTGGTTGGTCCGGGCGTCCCAGAGATGTTCTCTGAAGCGTTCCGCAAGTAAGCGGCCTGTCTCCCCAATATAGAGGAGGCCACATCGGGTGCAGCGGATGCAATAGATGATGTGTGTGGAGGTACAGGTGAACTTGTGGCGGATATGGAAGGATCCCTTGGGGCCTTGGAGGGAAGTGAGTGTGGAGGTGTGGGCGCAAGTTTTACATTTCCTGCGGTTGCAGGGGAAGGTGCCGGGGGTGGAGGTTGGGTTGGTGGGGGGTGTGGATCTGACGAGGGAGTCACGAAGGGAGTGGTCCTTGCGGAACGCTGATAGGGGAGGGGAGGGAAATATATCCTTGGTGGTGGGGTCCGTTTGGAGGTGGCGGGAATGAGTCAACTTTCCATTTGAGACCATGTCAAAAACTTTACTGAAGTCCATGCAAATCACATGAGCCGCACTCATCTATATGTTTAGTTGCCTTTTCAAAAAACTTAATTAATTTAAGCAGATAGATTCTGTCTCGAACAAATCTAGGATGGTGCTAACCTTGATCAATCCCTGCTCGTGTTGATGAATCCTGTCCCTCAGAATGTTTTCCAATAAATCCCCTACCATCGATGTTAGACCATCTGATCTGGCCATTCCCTGCTGCCCTTCTTGAATGAGCTATCATCCAGTCATCTGGTTCTTCACCTGTGGCCAGGACAGTGTTAAATATCTCTGCCAGAGTCCCATCCGTCTTCTTGCTTGCTTCCCTGAGAAGCCTGGGATTTATTTGATCAGGCCTTGGGGACTAATGCACCTTTATGTCCACTGAAATATCTAATACATCCTCCTCATTCATCTTAATGCATTGTGGAACTACACCGTCCCAACTGAAATCATCGGCTCCAGTAATCATGGGCGCGATCTGAAGCTGGAGGTTCAAAGTTCGGTTGAAGCACCATGATCATCTGACACTACTTCTGATATTTTCAGTTTTGCTTTGAGTTTGGGGATGTGCTGTTTCTGATGAAGGGCTTTTGCCTGAAAAGTCGATTTCGCTGCTCGTTGGATGCTGCCTGAACTGCTGTGCTCTTCCAGCACCACTGATCCAGAATGCATTGTTACCAACACAGGTTCATTGTATTCTTGGACACATGACCCCCATCCCACCCATTTCCCTAACTCCTGTATCAGTTGAAAACATTCTCTGTTATTCCATTTGGTGATTCATGGCTGACAATCAAACAACCTTTTCTCTGATTTTTATTCAATTTATAACCAACTTTTAGTTTGAATCTTCAATGAAGGGACAGTAGCTTTCCTTGGCATTGCACATCTTGTTAGTTTGTAAACCGATGATCTTGTTTCAAGAGTGAGAACGATCTCTGACTGACAGCTAGGAGACTGAAGTGGTTTTCAAACTGTCTCAGAGTGGCATACAACATTGCACAGACTAACACAAGCTGATTGACAGTACTTAACCCTATGACACTGACCTCAAGGCACAGCCTGACCGTTGTCTGTGAAGCACTAGGCATAGTAGCATATGATGGCTCCCTTCCAGATTCAACACTGAGATTGGGCGTTCAAATGTCAGTTGAGTGTTCACCTTGATCAAATGATTAAGTCATAACACCTAGGAAATGAATCAATGGCTAAGAATCCAAACATCTGTTCACATCTGGAAGCTTATTTCACACATTTTTTTTCTTTTAGGTTGGTAAAGCTGGACAAGAAGCTGAGAACAATGAAGAGGTGAGCTTATTCTGATTTAAAGCTCCTTGGTTAATTGATTAGACAGGACACATCTGAAGGAACCTGTGACACTTTCCTGTTCCTCAGAGTTCTTTATGTCACTGCAGATTTGTCCCACTCTACATCAAACTGAGTAGTGTCAGCAAGCAATTCCAATTTATCAGGCATTCCCTAAATCTGCAAAGCAAATCACTTCACTGTGATCTTTCCCGAGTTGTTTCGGTGTGACACAGTCACACTCATAGATTTCCAAATCAAGCGATCCTCAGTTTGATATCTCCAATCAATCTAGTTTAAACCCTTCCCAACAGCATTCGCAAATCTTCACCTGGGAATGTCAGCCTTTTTAATTTCCTTTCTAATGCCCTGAAATCAGACTTCAGGACCTCATCCCTCTTCATACCTATGTTATTGATACTCATATAGACCTTGCCTTCTGGATGATTTTCCCCCCCTCAGAAGGATATTGTGCAGCTCCCCTCTGAATTTCTCGACCCTGGTACCAAGGAGGTAATACACCATCCTGGAGTCACGTTCCCTGCCATAAAACTGTCCAGCTTATTCCCTTACAAGGAATCTCCTCTCACTATTGCTTTCACTCTACTTCCTAACTTGTTCCCTATCCACACCGTAGAGACACCAGTAATACCATGGATTTGGCTCTGGATCTAACTGCATTCCTAGCTTCAGTAGCATCCAAAATAGAAATATGATTTGGAAGTAAGATAGCTAAAAATCACACAACACCAGGTTATAATCCAACAGGTTTAATTGGAAGCGCTAGCTTTAGGAGCGACGCTCCTTCATCAGGTGGTTGTCTGATGAAGCAGCTGATGAAGGAGCAGCGCTCCGAAAGCTAGCGCTTCCACTTAAACCTGTTGGACTATAACCTGGTGTTGTGTGATTCTGAACTTTGTACACCCCAGTCCAACACCGGCATCTCCAAATCAGAAGTAAGATAGACTCAGAGGACTCTAATATTGACTGTCAGGTTCTCTTATGCAGCTAACAGTGCTTCTATGCTTCTAACCTATGGTATGACCACTTCCTAGATGAGCTACCCACATAGTTGTCATTGGATAGATGTACAGCAGTGACTCCAAATGCTCCAAGTTCAGAAACCTGGAGCTCAAACTTCTGAAACAAATGACATTTCCAACATACCGCAGAATGGTCATTCCATTTGGCCGAGCTGGCCTGCTATACTGTGACCTTAAAAAGTATTTGTTACATTAGAACAAGTGTAATAATTTACCGGTTACTTACCAATCAGACTCTTGCCCAGCTCTCAGTGCACAGACCTGACTTACTGCTAGCTGTCTGTCCCCTTTTGTGCAGTTTTTCAACTCCTGCTCCCTTGGAAGCTAACAAAGTTGGAAAAAGGAGAACCTCCCTCCCTTACTCACCAAACTGAGGTTTTCATGCTGTTGCAGCTGCACTCCATGCCCATTGCACTCTAGTGCCACTTTATTTCTACCACTGGGATTTGGATGAGTGAGCTTTCTGGCAGAACTGGACGAGACCAGCTATTTAATTAACTAATCTCATCTCCTGTCCACCAGATCTGATTTAGTCATGCACCAACTGAGAAAAAATTTAAAACTTAATACAGTAAATTTAAGTTAAATGCAAGCAAGCAATACTAATTTTTATAAGAGATTAGCCCTTAAGATTCATTGGAGAAAGTGAGGACTGCAGATGCTGGAGATCAGAGCTGAAAATGTCTTGCTGGAAAAGCGCAGCAGGTCAGGCAGCATCCAAGGAGCAGGATAGTCGACGTTTTGGGCATTTGCTGAAGAAGGGCTCATGCCCGAAACGTCGACTCTCCTGCTCCTTGGATGCTGCCTGACCTGCTGCGCTTTTCCAGCAACACATTTTCAGCCCTTAAGATTTATTCCCTTACTCATCAAATTCTCATGCTTTTGTCTTGAATAGATTTTCTATTTGGTGTGTGCTGTGTGTTCAGTCACAGTCAATCACTGGTATGAACCAGGTGTTAATTTGTGAGTTAGAATATAAATATAAATCATAATGTGGATTTTATTATTGTTCTGACAGAATGTACAGTTTTTATTAGTTTGTTCAAAACAGTGGCATCATGTAACTTTATTCTCATCATAATTTCCCTGCATCCCATACAATGTCCACTACAACAATAAAAGTTACTGGTCACTGGAGGCTGATGCTGATTTTAGAATCTGGAACACGAGGAATAGCCTCCAGGTCAGGTTTCCATGGAAGTACACCTGGAATTGATATTGTGCCTTTTTAAAAATTCCTTCATCACTAGCCCAGCCAGTATGTATTGCCCATCCCTAATTGTCCAGAGGGATATTAAAAGTCAACCTCATTGCCATGGGTCTGGAGTCACATGTTGGCAATACGAGATAAAGACAGCAGTTCCCTTTCTAAACAACATCAGTGAACCAGACAGCTATTTCCCCAACAGTCAATAATATTTCATGGTCATCATGAGACTCTTAATTCTGGATTTTTTATTGAATTCAATTTCCACTGTGGCAGGATGTGGACGTGTCCCCAGAACATTACCCGGGTCTCTGGATTAATAGTGTAACGATAGTATCACTAGGTTATCACCTCCCCGTCACTTTCAAAGAGGAGAGTGCTGGTATGTGAAGCTAAGATTTAGTTTATCAATGGCCTGAGCAATTGATCTGTTAATATCACTGACTTGTTGTATTTCTCTCACAGTGTAAGTCCTGCATCCAAAGGGAACCTGGCCAGAATGTGAGTATTACATGGGAGATTTCCTTGGTTGCTGAGAATAATTCCTTTACTATATTTTTACTTTCTTTTAGATTTTCTTGAATTCTAAGGTATTGGTTTTGGATTCACTGTTACAAGAGCAGTGAGATTGAATTACTCGGAGAACAAGCATGGAGTACATTCACCAGATGTTATTTTGGCACACAGCATATTAGATTAAATTAGATTAGATTAGATTACTTACAGTGTGGAAACAGGCCCTTCGACCCAACAAGTCCACACTGACCCGCCGAGAGCGCAACCCACCCATACCCCTACATATACCCCTTTACCTAACACTATGGTCAATTTAGCATGGCCAATACATCTGCCCTGCACATCTTTGTGACTGTGGGAGGAAACCGGAACACCCAGAGGAAACCCACGCAGAGACAGGGAGAATGTGCAAACTCCACACAGTCAGTCGCCTGAGTCGGGAATTGAACCCAGGTCTCTGGCATTGTAAGGCGGCAGTGCTAACCACTGTGCCACTGTGCCGTCCCGTGCCAATCAGTGTTAACCAACTTCCACAGGTGAGATTCTGTTGCTAATCTACACTGTAGCAAAGTCATCACTATAGTGGCCATCATTGCTTTTAATCATCCCTGTTGATTAACATTAGAATGTCACCACATCTGTTTAAAGACCCACAGGAAACCTGTCCTGTGGTCTATGACTTGCTCTGTCTCCCTGCCTGTAGATCACTACAGGAGTGTAGAAAACAACCAGAGGCCCCATTAGCCTATCGTACTATTTGGAGAGATGAGAGATGACCTGTTACCGAACTCGATATCTTTGCCCCATTGTCCTGAACATATTTGGATAACAAAAAAAATCAGAATTGAATATTACCATTGATCTAGCCTCAGTTTCTAGAAGAGTCTTTCTAATTTCAGTCACTCTAAGGTAGTCATTGTCTAATTTTTAGATTGTACTCCATAGATGTAGACTCACAATAGTTCCTACCTATCTGTTCCCAATGATGTTTGGAATATTAAGCCCTTAACAGCCCTTAAGCATCTAAATTCCAGGAGATGTAACCCAAGTTTGTGTCATCCCTCTTGATAGTTGAGCCATTGAAGCAAAAGAATAATTCTGCTAAATTCACCCCCAATCCTGCTTTCACAATATATCCTAATAGCCAAGGTGTAGTGCAGAGAACTGTCTACTGTACTCCAAATGTAGTTTAATCAAGACATGAATTCTATCCCTTATATTTGTTATAACACAGAGGTGAACCCCTCTGTTAATTAATCCAAACCCCTGGAGAAGCTCACCTCACCTCTGTTAGAATATAAGTGACAGAGAACTTCAAAATTTCACTATTTACAGAAAATAATATCAATTTATTTTTTAACTCTAAAAATGAACACTAAACAACTATTCACAATTCGAAGCCCCCCATTCTCTTAACTGCTTATTATCTGCCTCCAACTTGTTAACAATATGCTGTTTCAATAAGACACTTATTAAAATTACATCAAGTTACTCTCACTCTTCCAGCTGCTGAATTCCTGGGTTTGTCCTCTTCCTTTTTACTGTGAATATGCTTCATGTGTAAAGGTACCTTTGATAGAGAGTGTTTCCAAATTTCTTGGATCTGTCTCACTGGTAGTTGCTCTCTCCAATTTTCAAAATGCCCACATTTTTATACACCCAACATTGGACCGTCTCATTGGTTCGATGTTGGCAAGACAATAAATTCAAATCCAATTGGGTTTTAGAATTCTGGGGCATCATTTAAATTGATTGGTTAAATTTGGATTGTTGTCAAAACAGCAACCAAAACTCAGGTTACATGTTTTCAATATTTCAATACATTCTGAGACTACCTTCTAGTCATATACACAGGTGCTTGTAAATTTTCAGTTCAGAACAGCATTCACTCTCTCTTAAAGGTATAGTACACACCTTCAAATTATAACACCTCACATCTTAAGAAAAGAATGAGATATCAAAATGAAAAGATGGCTTCTTTTTTTCAATTCTTAATCCCATTGCAACAAAATATATAAGTCATTAAGTTATACTTTTCATATTAATTTCTGCACGCATCTATATAACATTGGAGTCTGTGCAATCTTGTCTCCACTATCTTTCAATCCGCAATAACGCTCCTGCTATCACATCTTTGCGACCCACAACATGTATAATTTGTAAATTAAAAGTCTGTAACATAAGACTCCAATGAAATTGTCTCATATTTTTTCTTTAAATCTTTCCAAGAATATAAGAGGACACAACTGTCTCCGAATCATTGTTCATTACATGAACATTAAAATGTCGTAAGGCAGTACCAAACTTAATAATTCATTTTCGATGGTAAAGTATTTTCTCTAGTGGTTGTTGAGTTTTTTTGAAAAGTAGCCAACTGGCTGTTCAATTCCATCATCATCTTCCTGTAGCAGTACAGGTCCAACTCCTATATCACTAGCATCAATTGCAACTTTGAAGGGTTTCAAAAAATTTGGTGTAGCTAAACCTGGTGCGGTGGTTGGTTAACATTGCTTTTAAATTCTGAAATGCCTCCTGGCATTGTTCTGTCCACCGAAAATTTGTGTTCTTCTTTAGGAAATCTGTTTGTGTCACCACGTTGCTGAAGTTTGAAATCTGCTTAGTCCCAAAAATTGAAGCACCTCTTTGTTTGAGGGGGCTGTGCAAATTCCTCGATGGGCTTCATCTTGGCTTTCCTTCGGGTCAACCTTCCATGGCCGATGTTATGTCCCAAGAACGTCACCTCTGCCTTTGCGAATTCTGTTTTCTTTAAGTTTATTACCAGTTTTGATTCTCGTAGTCATTCAAAGAGCTCTGCCAACTGTATCATGTGATCATTCCATGAATGGCTAAAGATCACTACATCATCCAGATAAACTGCACAGTTTGTTAATCCAGCCACAATGTTGTTCATGAGTCTTTGGAATGTGGCTCGTGTGTTCTTCATTCCAAAATGCATCACTTTGAATTGGTGTAGCCCATTTGGGGTTACAAGTGCAGAAACTTCTTTTGCTTTCTCTAATAAAGGTATCTGCCAATAACCATGCAGTAAGTTTGACTTTGTGATGTAAGTGGCTTGTTCAACTTTGTTTATATAGTCCTCCAGTCGTGGAATTGGATAGGAGTCTGATTTTGTTATAACATTGACCTTCCAATAGTCAAAACAAAACTGTTGAGTCCCGTCAGGATTGGGAACTAACGCGAGCGGCGAGCTCCATTCACTCTGACTCTGTTTGATGATATCTTCATTAAGCATCGCATCCACTTCCTTCTGGACCTTCTATCTTTGAGAGGATTACATCTGTAGGGGTATTGTTTTATCCCTACTTGCACCTCATGCACAATAGCAATAGTCCTCCCCATCTTGTTGCTGCATATGTCCTCAAACTGCTACAACAAACCTTTCAACTGGGTTCTTTGCCCCTGAGACAGATACTTCACTAACCTGACCCAGCCCTCAAAGACTTCCTCATTATTTAACGTATTTTGAGGCACATCAAACGCCACGACATCTGGATTTGATTCCTCACTCTGTGGGGCAGTAACTAACACCTGTTTCTTCAGTTCCTTGTTTCTATTATAGTTAGAACATATTCACATGACATAACCAATAGTTTTTTTCTATTCAGCATCTTTACCAGATAGTTTACCTGACAAAGTTTTCTCAATTTGATAGGGACCATTAAACCTGGCTTTGAAGGGATTTCCTGGTAACAATACTAATACATCATCCCCACAGGAAAATGTCTGAATTTTAGAGTTTTTATCTGCCACTTACTACATTCTTTGCTGTGCCCTCTTCAGGTGCTTTTAGCTAACTCACCTACCTGACTTAATCTCTCACTCACCTCAGATACATAATACAAGTGTGAGACCTCTGACATCAGTCCTATCAATTTTTCTTTAGTTAATTTCAAAGGCCCTGTCACTTCATGTCCAAATATTAAGTTGAAGGCAGTAAACTGAGTAGATTTGTTTGTGGCATCCCTATTGGCAAACAATACGAATGGGATACCTTTATCCCAATCAGATAATCCTGACAGTACACTCTTAACCTAGTCTTTAGAATCTGATGCCATCTTTCCAAAGCTCCCTGGGATTCAGGATGATATGCACTTGATTTAAAATGTTGTATACCCAAGCTATCCATGACTTCCTTAGACAGCCTAGCAGTAAAATTTGACTCTTGGTCTGATTGACTCTCTCTGGGGAGCCCATATGCGTGAAGAAAGTTACTAATTCCCCAATCACCCTTTTTGCCTTAATACCCTATAATGGAATTGCCTTCAGAAGTCTGGTAGACACATCCATTATGGTTAGCAAGTATTCGTTCCCACTTTTAGTTTTTTGGGAGGGGACCTGGATAATCAGTCATAACCCATGTGAAAGGTTCTTAGAATGCAGGAATTGGCAACAAACATGCTGGTTTTATTACCGTCCATGGCTTACCTACCATTTGGCATGTATGACATGTACGGCAAAATTTAACCATCTCCTTGTGCATTCCAGGCCAATAGAAATGTTTTTGTACCTTAGCGTGAGTCTTCCTCACCCCTCAATGACCTCTTACCAGTAATTCATGTGCTACCCATAACACTTCCTGTCTGTTTGCCACCAGCAACACAATCTGGTGCACTTTGTCCCATTTCTCCTCTGCGCTAACCTGCTGTGGTCTCTATCTTCATCTTAGGATTCTTTCTTTAAGATAATAACCCTCAGGAATACATTCTGATTCCTTCTCTGAGTATGTATTAATTTATATATCTTTTATTGTCTTGTCTTTCTGTTGTAAGCCGATTAGCCTTTCAGGACTCAACACTTCTGCCTGATCCTCTTCCTGTTCAGGGTTTTCCTGCACCATTACATCAAAAAGGATGTCCTCTAACTGAACCTCAATTCCTTCATCTTTCTCTTTAGTTTTTGCTTCATGCTGTGACTTATGATAGTGGGATCTTGTTACTGCACAGTCTGGAAAAATCCCAGGGTATTTGTCTTTTAACTCCTCAGTTCCCTGGTCTTCCTTTGACTTCTCCACAACAAGAAGTGTCACTCCCACCTTGGATCCTGCTAAATCATTCCCAAGAACAAACCGTATTCCTGGAACTGACACTCTGTCAATCACTGTCACTGTTACTTTCCCAGTCTTGATTTGGCTTTCCAACCTGATCTTACACAGGGGATCGCTAAATTTCTGCCCATCTATTCCACAAATTACCACTCTCTTGGTAACGTGTCAGAAAGAGTTCAAATACATTCATCTCTTTCTAGTAGAGACTGATTAGCTCCCATATCTTTCAAAATTGTAACTTCTCTCCTGTACTTCCTAAGTAAACTTTACTCACAGAGGTGAAGTCTTTATAGAAATTGGGCACTAACTCAGTACCCAGCCCCTGCCTAGCCTGTGCACTCTCCTGCAGCTCCTTGACCTTTCTTTACTAATTTCACTAATCCTATTGGCTGAGCCTCTTTTACCGCATCTTTTCCCACAGTGCCTTTCTTCAACAACCAGCACTGCGATCTTATGTGTCCCACCTTCTGGTAGTGAATACACCTGTTTCAAGTGTCCTTTTTAAACCAATCTGTACCGTCATTTTATGTGTCTCACTCCATTACAGTGGAAACACCTGAGGCCTTTCAGCTCCTTTCCACCCTCTTGGGCTTTTTCACCTGTGGTAAACTATTCCCAATATGATCTACTCTTTGTTTTGTGGTGAAGAATCTCCCTTTCTCCCAGTTTCTATCCCTCATGAGATGAAATTCTTGCCGGAAGCTACATTTCACCTTTTGCACCAATGTGTATTCACCTGTCAACTCTGGTGCTCTTCTCACTTCTTGAATCATCCACATGAATTCTTATCATCTTTGGAATTGAGTTTTTAACTTCTCCAACAGAGTATTCACTCTTAGCGCCTCATAGGTCTTCTCTATTTCTAAGGCATTCATCAAAATTACCATATTTAATTCTTTCAAACTCAACCAGTCTGACCTGATACCTTCTTTATGCTTGTGAACTGCTGTCTATATGCTTCAGGTACCTATTCATAAGCACTCAAAATAGTCTTTTTGACATCTGTGCCATCTCTTGACCCCTCATCTGCCAGCACTGCAAATACCTCACTCGCTCTGACACCAACTTAGTCTGAAATAGCATTACCCACAAGTCCTCTGGTCACTCCATCTGTCTACCCAATTTTTCAAATGGAATAAAGAAGATCTTTCTCATCTTTCCTCCCACAGTCCAAAGATGTGCAGGTCAGGTGAATTGGCCATGCTAAATTGCTCATAGTGTTAGGTGAACTTGTTGGGCCGAAGGGCCTGTTTCTACTCTGTAAGTAATCTAAAAATGTGGCTATGTTTAACATATTTGTATACATCAGTACCTTCTCTCTTCATTTCCGTCCTGTTAACTTGACTTTCCTGACTAATTTGCAAGTTCTGAAGTTCAAATTCTCTCTCTTTTTGGTCAGCTGAGAACCTTCTTTCCCTTTCCCTTTCTTTTGCCTTTCTCTTTTTTTCTCACTCTCTCTTGCTTCTTTCCCTTTCCTTATTTTCTAACTCCATTTGCCTCAATTGCAATATAGGTTTTTCTAGCTCTATTGCACCTGTCTGTTTCTCTGATACATCTAAATGCTAGACCAATTCCATTGCAATTTCAGTTTTCCTTTTGTCCCTGGTTAAACCCAATTCTAACCTATTTGCTAATTCGAAAAATATGTCCTTCCTCCTCCTTTCTAAACTTTCTTGGCATTTTTGGGAAGCATCTTCAAACCTGAGAACCTACTTACCAATCTTAAGAGCCATTTCTCTCACTTCTAATTTAACCAACCACAAGTAACCAAAATTAAACAAATTTTCACACCTATGTTTTATCTAAGGACACTAATTGACAAGTGTTTACATCTGTTTGTACCCCAAATCGGTTAAATTTTAATTAAAAATTAAAAACTGTTACGACACAGCAGTGAACTCCTCTGTTAGTTAAATGTAACACCCAGAAAAGCTCCTCTCGCCTCGTGATCTGTTAAAATATGAGTGACAGAGCACTCCCAAATTCCACTATTTAAAGAAAATAATCAGTTTTTTTTAACTCAAGTGAACATTAAACAACTCACAATTCTACGCTCCCCATTCTCTTAACTGCTTATTATCTGCCTCCAACTCTATAACAATATGCTGTTCCAATAAGACACCTATTAAAATTACATTAACTTAATTTTAAAACCACACTGCAGCTGCTGTCCTCTGTGACTTCACTCTTCCAGCTGCTGAATTCCTGGGGTTGTCTTCTTTCTTTTTACTGCAAGTATGTTTCATATGCCTTTGATAGAGAGTGTTTCCTAATTTCTTGGATCTTGATGACAGTTGCTCCCTTTAGCTTTTGCTTCTTGCTGTGATTTTTGATAGTGGGATCTTGTTACTAGACAGTCTGGAAACATTGCAGTATACTTTTCCTTTAATTCCTCAGTTCCCTGGTCTTCCTTTGACTTCTCCACAATAAGGAGTTTCACTCCCACCTTGGATCCTGCTAAATCATTCCCAAGAACAAAGTGGATTCTTGGAACTGACACTCTGTCAATCACTCCCACTGTTACTTCCTCAGTCTTGATTTGGCTGTCCAACTTGATCTTACACAGGGGGTCACTAAATTTCTGTCCATCTATTCTACAAATTACCAGTCTCTCAGGTAACTTGTCAGAAAGAGTGTGAATACATTCATCTCTTTCTATTAGAGACTGATTAGCTTCCATATCTCTCAAAATTATAACTTCTTTCCCTTCTCCCCCTGTCCTTCCTTAGTAAGCTTTACCCACAGAGGTGAAGTCATTATAGAGATCAGGAACTAACTCAATACCCAGCTCCTGCCTAGCCTGTGCATTCTCCTGCAGCTCGTCGACTTCTCTTGTAGTTTAATCAAGGCATGAATTCTATCCTTTATATTCTAGTCCTCTTCACCAGTGGTTCCATTAGCATTTTTGGATATTTTCTGTATCTGTTCTTGATATTTCAATGATCCATCATAACTGGATCTCCCTGCCATATTGCACCACGGTCTCCCCTTTTTTGTAGAAAATGTAGAAAACTTGATGCATAGTTGAAATAATAATTTGTATCATTCCAAAACATTGTTATTAACTTCCTGGTGTTCCCATTGACCAGAAGCTGAACTGGACCAGCCATACGAATACAGTGGCTACAAAAGATCATAAGATAGAAGAGCAGAATTATGCCATTTGGCCCAACAAGCCTGCTTTGCCATTAATCAAATATGTCTCAACTCCATTCTTCTGCCTTCTCCTTGTAATTCTTGATCCCCTGACTAACCAAGAACCTATCTGTCTCTATCTTAGATACACTCAATGACTTGGCCTCCACAACCCTCTGCAACAATGAGTTTGACAGATTCACCACTCTCCGGCTGAAGAAATTTCTCATTTTAATTCATAAGGGTTGTCCCTTCACTCAGAGGCTGTGTCCTCAGGTCCTCATCTCCTAATAGTGGAAGCATTTTTTCTGTATTCATTCTTAGTATTCTGTAAGTTTCCATCAAATCCTCCCTCATCCTTCTATCGAGTATAGACCATAAGTCCTCAACTGTATTTCCTACGACAAGCCTTTCGTTCCTGGGATTATTCCTCTAAAGCCTCCTTTGGACACCCCTAATGCCATCACATTCTTCTTAGATGTGGGACCCATAACTGCTCTAAGTGTGCTCTGACTGGAATCTCACACAGCCTCAGCCTCATTCCTGCTCTTCTTTTCCCACCCTTGTGAAATGAATGCTAATGTTGCATTTACCTTCCTAACTGCCAACTGAATCGGCATGCTAACCTTAAGAGAATCCTGAACTCAGGCTCCCAAGTCCATTTGTGCTTCAGATTTTCCCGTTTAAAAAACAGTCCATGCCTCTATTCTTCTGACCAAAGTGCATAACCTCACACTTTGTCACATTGTATTTCATCTGCCACTTCTTTGCCCACTCTCCTAACCTGTCTAAACTTTTCTGCAGCCTCCCCACCTCCTCAATACTACCTAACCCTCCACCTATCTCCACATAATCTACAAACGTAGCAATAATGCCCTCAGTTCCTTGTCTAACATGAACAATTGTGGTCCCAACACAGACACCTGTGGGACTTCACTTGTCACCAGCTGCCATCCTGAAAGAGACCCCTTTATCCACTCCCTACCAGTTAGCCATTCCTCTATCCATGCCAGCATCTTGCCCAAGCACCACAGGCTGTTATCTTATTTTGCAGCCTTCTGTGCGGCACCTTGTCAAAAGCCTTCTGGAAATCCAAATAGACCACATCCACTGGCTTTCCCTTACCTAACTTGCCCGTTATCTCCTCAAAGAATTCTAACAGATTTGTCAGACATGACCTCCTCTTGATGAAGCTGTGCTGACTCTGCCCTACTTTACCATGCACTTCCAAGTATTCCACAATCTCATCCCAATAATGAATCCTAACACCTATAATTTCCTTCCTCCCTTTTTAAACAGAGAATTAGCTATTCTGCAGTCTTCTGTGACCTTCCCTGACTCCAGTGATTCTTGAACGTTCACCACCAGTGCCTCTACAACCTCCTGAGCTCTCTCCTTCAGAACTCTGGGGTGTAGTCCATCTTCTCCAGATGATTTATCCACCTTCAGGCCTTTCAGCTTATGCAGTGCCTACTCCTGAGTGATGGCCACTACACTCACCTGTGCCCCTGGCTGTCTTGGAGTTCTGCTGTGTTACTGATGTTTTTTCACCGTGAAAATTGATACGAAGCCCCTGTTCTGTTCTGCCCTTCTTTGTTCACCATTACTGTCTCTCCAGCAGTCCAGTGTTCACTCTTGCTTCTCTCTTTACATTTTACACATTTAAAAAAACCTCTTGAAATCTTCTTTTATATTACTAGCTATGTTATCCTCATATTTCATCTTCTCTTCCATTATTGCTTTTTCGTTACTAGTTTTCAAAAGTTTTCCAATCCTCTGGCTTCCGACTAATCTTTACTCAATTGTGTGCTTTTTCTTTTGCTTTGATGCTATCCCTGACTTTTCTTGTCAGCTTTGGTTGATTCATTTTCACCTGCCCCACCCCCACCCTCGTCCTCCCTTGGCCTCCCCCCACCTCTATTTCTTCCTTGGGATCAGTTTCTGCTGTGCCTCCCAAATTACCCCCAGAAACACCTGCTATTGCTGCACCATTACCTTAAATGCTCGGCTTCTCTCCCAGTCAACTCTGGCCAGCTTCTCCCTCCTGTCTTTGTGGTTACCTTTATTCAATTGTAATGCCATTATATCTGATTTCAGTTTTTGTCCTCACAAACTGCAGAGTGAATTCTATCATATTATGGTCACTGCACCTAGAGGTTCCTTCACCTTAAGCTCTCTAATTAAGTCTCTAATTATATCACCAAATCCAGAACAGCCTGTTCCCGACTGGGCTCCACCACAAACTGCTTCAAATACCTATCTCATAAATATTCCACAAATTTATTTTCTTGGGATTCACTATTAATCTGACTTTTCCAGTCCACCTGCACATTGAAGACTCCCATGCTTATGATAATAGTCATGATTTGGAGATGCCGGTGTTGGACTGGGGTGTACAAAGTTAAAAATCACACAACACCAGGTTATAGTCCAACAGCTTTAATTGGAAGCACACTGGCTTTCGGAGCGACGCTCCTTCATCAGGTAATTGTCTTCAAGACAATCTTGTCAATCACCTGATGAAGGAGCGTCGCTCCGAAAGCTAGTGTGCTTCCAATTAAACCTGTTGGACTATAACCTGGTGTTGTGTGATTTTTAACTATGATAATAGTGCCTTTTTGCATACCTTTTTTAATCTCCTGATTTATTTTCTGCCCTTAACTGGACTACTGCTGGAAGACCTGTGCATAACTTGCATCAGGGTCTTTTTTCTTGTGCAGTTCCTCCACATGTCTTCCAACTCTATATCACTTCATGCTTTGGATTTAATTTCATTTAATTTCATTTAATGGATTTAATTTCATTTTGTAATAACCAGGTGACCTCTGCCTGTTCTTTCGATATGACATGTAACCTGGGATATTTAGTTCCCAACCCTGAACCCCTCGCAGCTATACCTGTGATACCCACAACATGGTACCTGCCAATTTCAAGCTACCCTACAAACTCACTTAACTTGTTCTGTGCACTGCATGATTGCAAGTACAGCATCCTCAAATCCTGCACTGATTGTGTGTTTCTCCTAGTTGTCCCCCTACCTGCTGTGTGTAAATGTAACTTCCTGACCCTTTCCATACTCTATATATTATTACTTGTTCTGGAAACTTTAATAACCTCTGCTGAGTCCACTCAGTCCTTTATCTTTTTCCATCGCTGTCCATGCAACTGAACCTTGTTCCATTATTTAATTTAAAGCCCTATCCATGACACTAGTTGTGTGTTTTACCAGGATTCTGGTCACAGTATGATTCAGGTGGAGTCCGTCCCATCGAAACAGCTTCCTTCTTCGCCAATAATGGTGTCAATATCCCATGAATTCAAACTGGTTTTTCCCACACTAATCTTTCTGCCACTTGTTTATCTTCTTAATCTTGTTAACCCTGTAGTAATTATCTCGTGGTTTAGGTAGTAATCTGGAGATTATTATCACTTTGATCTGCTTTTTAATTTAGCCCCAAGCTGCCCATAATTCCCTCAGAACAATTCTTTTCCTCCTGCTACCTATCTCATTGATAGCTATGTGGCCCACGACAACTAGATCTTTCCCCTCCGACTCCAAGTTCCTCTGGAGCTAGATGGGATATCCTGAACCTGGGTACTAGGCAGACAACACAGCCTTCAGGATTCTCAATCCTAGGCCACAGAGAACAGTGTCTATTCCCCTAACTATATTATCCCCGATTACAACTGCATTTCTCTTTTCACCCGCTCTTGAATGACTCCTTGTACCATGGTGCTATGGTAAGTTTGTTTATCCTTCCTACAGTCTCCACGCTTATCTATACAGAGGGCAAGAATCTCAAACCTGTTAGACAGCTCAAGGGCTGAGGAGCCTTCAGCAGTAGCTCCTGAATCTCTCTATCTGCCCCTCTCGTAGTCACACCCTCCTGTCCCTGACCACTGACCAAATTTGAGGGAGTTAATGTAAATAGATGTGACTGTCTCCTGAGACAGAGCATCCAGGTAACTCTCCCCCTTCCTGATGTGTTGTTGTGTTCAAAACTCAGACTCTAGCTCATCAACTCTGAGCTGGAGTTCCCCATGCAACCAACACTTGCTCCAGATGCGGTCACAATGAACCATAATGGGGCCCACCAGCTCTGACATCGTGCAGGTACAGCGCACCACCTGACCTTGCAGCTCTATTTACTTAGTTCTTAATTTGACTTTTTAAAAACTTGCTACTGATTGTTTAGCTTGTAGCCTGTAAATACTTCCTTTCTTTGCCTCCAATCGGAATGTCACCTATAATAAATAGTCAAATTAGTAGCAATTACCAACTAATGAATTTACGGTTTTCCTGTGATGCCACTTTTGTGCTGGGACACCAATCCTGGGCTTCAATTTATCCTCATTCTCACTCCAGATATGATTTTTCCTTCCTAAACCTGAGCAGGGGTCAGAGACTTGAAGATTTGTGGCAATTGGCTTAATGGCAGGAGACAGAAAGTGGTGGTGGTGGTGGTGGAAGGTTGTTTTTCACACTGGGGGCCTGTTACCAGCGGTCTTGCACATGGTTCGGTTATGGGTCCTGTTTGATTTGGATGAGAATATAGAAAGTATGGTTAGTAAGTTTGCGGATGACACCAAAATTGGTGGCATAATAGACAGTGAAGGGATTAGTGAGTTTTGAGAAGATTTGTAGCTCAGGTTGAGGTTCTGGATGTCGGTTTGCTTACTGAGCTAGCAGGTTCATTTCTAGATGTTTCGTCACCCTACTAGGTAACATCTTCAGCCGGCCTCCGGGCGAAGCGTTGCAGATGATTTCTGCTTTCAAAACCAAACATATAAATCGAAGGCAGAAATCATCAACAGTGCTTCACCTGGGGGCCTACTGAAGATGTTACCTAGTATGGTGATGAAATGTCTAGACTTTGAGTCTTGCAATCTCAGACTTGAATATACTAATGATGTAGCCACGACAGCCCCATGCAGTGAAGAAATCCACAAATTCAGTACCATCTGAGAGAAGAAATTTCTCCTTATCTCTGTCTTTACTCTAAGATTAAGCCCTCCGGTCCTAGATTCTCCTACAAATGGTAAATATTTTTTCACATCTATCCTGTCAAGCCCCATCAGAATCTTGTATATTTCAATGCGGCAATATTAAACCAAGGATGCCATTGAAAGGGATTCAGAATTAAAGACATCTCGGGTTATAGAACATAGAACAGCACAGCACAGGCCCTCAATGTTGTGCCGAGCATGACGCCAAATTAAGCTAATCCCTTCTGCCTGCCCTTGGTCCATATCCCTTCATTCCTTGCATATTCATGCGCTCAACTAAAAGTACCTTAAATGCCCCTAATAAATCTGCCTCCACCACCACCTTTGGTCACACATTCCAGACTCCTACTATTCTGTGTAAAAAACTTGCCCCTCACTTCTCCTTTGAACTTGCCCTCTCTCACCTTAACTGCATGCTCCCTAATTGTAAACATTTCAACTTTGGGGAAAAAACTTCTTGACTGTCAACCCCATCTATGCATTTCCTCTCAAGTCTCCCCTCAGCCTCTGCTGCCCCAGAGAAAATGATCTGAGTTTTTTAGCGTCTCCTTGTAGCTCATACCCTCTAACCCAGGCAACATCTAAGTAAACCTCTTCTGTATCCTTTCCAAAATCTCCACATCCTTTCTGTAATGTGGTGACCAGAATTGAATGCAGTACTCTAGGTATGGTCTAATTGGAGCCTTATAAAGCTGAGTGTGATATTCTGATTTTTGTACACAATTCTCTGATTAATAAAAGCAAGCATGGCATATGCCTTCTTTACCACCCTATCAGCTTGTGTGGCTACTTTCAGGGAGCTGTGGACTTGAATCCCATGATCCGTCTGTACATCAATGTGTTCAAGGTCCCGTGATTAATTGTATACTTTTCCTGAAAATTTGATCTCCCAAAGTGCAGCACCTCATACTTCCCCAGATTAAACTCTCTCTGCCATTTCTCTGTCTATATCTGAAACTGATCGATATCCAGCAGTACTGTTTGACAATCTTCTACAATATTCACAGCTCCACGCATCTTAAACTATCTGCAAACTTACTAACCCACCCATGTACATTTTTATACAAGCCATTCATCTCTATAATCACAAACCGCAGAGGTCCCAGGATAGATCCCTGGGGAACACCACTGGTCATGGACCTCCAGTCGGAAAAACACCCTGCCACCACTACCCTCTGCCTTCTATGTATATACAGATTACGAGCAAAACTAATGTCATTTAAAAAATACCGTGCAAGGATTGTAACAAATATACACTGGACAAACAGGTAGAAAACTAGCCATCAGCATACATGAACACCAACTAGCCACAAAAAGTAATGGCCCTCTGTCACTAGTATCCTCACATATGAATGATAAAGGACACCACTTCGACTGGGAGAACGCATCCATCCTAGGACAAGCCAAAGACATGCATGAGAATTCCTGGAAGCATAGAACTCTATCAACAAATACATCGCATTAGACCCCATCTACCATCCCCTGAGAAAAGGACCAGGTAGTGACTTCACCATGGGAAATAACCACCACAGCAAATGACATCACCAACCCAAAGAAACCCAAACATAGAAATAGAAAGCAGGAATTTTCAGCATTGCTTCGTCTGAGGCCCACTGAAGATGTTACCTAGTAGGATAATGAAACATCTGGAAATGAACCTTCCAGCTCAGTGAGCAAACTTACATCCAGTAAATCCTATTCCTAAGAATTCTCTCAACTAGCTTCTCAACCACCGATGTTAGACTCATTGGTCTATAATTTTCTTGCTTATCCCTATTTCTCGTCTTGAACAGAGTAACACCATTAGCTACTCACCAGTGGCTAGTGAGGATACAAAGATCTTGGTCAGGGCCCCAGCAATCTTCTCTCTTGCCTTTCTGAATAACCTGAGGTGGATACCATTGGGGTCGAAAAGTGTGGTGCTGGAAAAGCACAGCAGGTCAGGCAGCATTCAAGGAGCAGGAAAGTCAATGTTTCAGGCATACGCCCTTCATCAGGAATGTGGGGGGAGTTGAAGGAGCCTGAGAGATAAATTGGTGAGGGATAGGGCTGTGCGGAAGGTAGCTTGGAAGGCGATAGGTAGATGCAGGTGGGGGGTGATGGTGATAGATCAGAGCGGAGGCTGGAGTGGATAGGTGGGAAGGAAGATGGACAATTGGGACAGTTCAAGAGGGTGGGGAGAGGAGAGATTGAGGGAACTGGTGAAATCAACATTGTTGCAGTGTGGGTGGGAGGTCCCGAGGTGGGACCAACGTGAAGCATCTTCCTCCAGTTGCATTGGGACCTTCCAACCCCAAGGAATCAATGTCGATTTCACCAATTTCCTCACCTCCCTTCCCTCCACCCCATTCCAGATTTCATGCTCCAACTCAGCACTGGCCTCTTGAACTGTTCCACCTGCCCATCTTCCTTCCCACCTATCTGTTGCACCCTCCACTCTGGTCTATCACTTTCACACTCCCCCACCCCCACCCCCACCCCCATCTACCTATCGCTTTCCAAGCTACCTTCCCCCTGCTCCACCCCATCCTATATATCTCTCAGCACCTCCCCCCCCCGGCCCCCCTCCTCCCAAGCATTGCTGATGAAGGGCTCATGCCCGAAACGTCGACTCTCCTGTTCCTTAAATGCTGCCTGACCTGCTGTGCTTTTCCAGCGCCACAGCTTTTGTCTCTGATTTCCAGCATCTGCAGTCCTCACTTTCTCCTGGATACCGTTGAGCCTTGGACACTTACCCACTTTTAATGCTTTTCAAGACAAATCTCACTATCCTCCATATCCTCCTCCTCCTGGATGAATACTCATTTAGCATATTGTCCATATTGTCTGCCTTCAAGCACAATTTTCCTCGTTTATTCTTGAATGGTCCTTCCTTCTCCCTAGTTATTCTCTTGTGTTTAATGTATGTATAGAACCAGGATTCTGTTTGACCCTAGAGATATAAAGAGATGTGTTATTGGAAAATTTGTTGGTAGGAGAGTGAGTAGTAAGGCTTTGGAACAAGAGACTTCAGTGAGCAGCAGCTCAGCAAAAACTACAGATAAGCTCAGGTAAAGTCCTTTTAATTTTCCTCTTTAGTCTGAGAGCAGTTGAGATGAGAGTTAGAGCAGTCGCATGTTCCTCCTGCAGAATGTGGGATCTCAGGGAGACTTCCATTGTTCCTGATGACTACACCTATGGGAGGTGTACCCAGCTTAGGGAGCTGGAGCTGGATGCACTCAGGATCATCCGAGATACTAAGCGCTTGACTGATAGTTTTAGTGAGGTGGCAACACCTATGATACAGGTAGAGAGTAGCTAGGTGACCAGCAAGAAAAGCAAAGGGATTGGACAGAGAGTGCAGGTATCCCATTTTGGATACTTTTGGAGGGGGGTGACCAGGAGAAAGTGAGGACTGCAGATACTGGAGATCAGAGTTGAAAAGTACGGTGCTGGAAAAGCACAACAAGTCTGATAGCATCTGAGGAGCAGGAGAATCGACATCTCAGGCATAAGCTCTTCATCAGGGCTTGACCATTCAGGGGAAAGCAGCTGCAGCCAGGTCAGTGGCTCTAAGACTGGCTCTGGGGCACAGTGGGAAAGAGTCGAAGTAAACGAAGTGGGTGGCACGGTGGCTCAGTGGTTAGCACTGCTGCCTCACAGTGCCAGAGACCCGGGTTCAACTCCTGCCTCAGACGACTGTCTGTGTGGAGTTTGCACATTCTCCCCGTGTCTGTGTGGGTTTCCTCCAGGTGCTCCGGTTTCCTCCCACAATCCAAAAAAATATGCAGGATAGGTGAATTGGCCATGCTAAATTGCCTGTAGTGTTAGGTGAAGGATTAAATGTAGGGGAATGGGTCTGGGTAGGTTGCTCTTTGGTGGGTCGGTGTGGACTTGTTGGGACGAAGGGCCTGTTTCCACACTGCAAGTAATCTAATCTAAACAGGACCTTACTGCTAGGAGACTCGATAGTTAGAGGGAGAGACAGGAGATACTGTGGCCTCAAACAGGAATCCAGGATGGAGTGTTGCCTCCCAGGTGTCAGGTTCCAGGATGTCTCAGAGCAGCTCAAGCAACATACTCAAGGGGGAGGATGAGCAGCCAGAAGACATTGTGCACATTGGCACGTACGGCACAGGTAGAGATAGGGATGAGGTCCTGCGGAGTGGTTACAGAGAGAGAGGAAAAATGTTAAAAACAAACACCTCGTTGGTGGTAATCTCCAGATTACTTCCAGTGCCACGTGCTAGTGAGGGTAAGAATGAGATATGGCAGATGAAGACATAGCTAAAACATTGGTGTAGGAGGCAGGGATTCAGATGTTTAGATCGTTGGGATGTTTTCTGGGGCAGGGGTGACCTGTTCAAAGGCATCGGAGCTGGACAGGGACCAATATCTTGGTGACCAGATTTGCTAGTTACAAGGGAGGGTTCACACCAGATTGGTTGGCGGTGGGATCCTCAGCAGCATGGAGGCAAGTGTGAGGCTGGGAGAAGATATGGTAATCAGAAATAGTAAGTTGAAGAGACAGGTCGGGCAGGAACACGACAGTAAGTGAGGTATGCCTGATGGACTACATTGTATCGATTTCAATGCAAGGGGACTGCATGGTTAGGCCGATGAATTTCGGGCATGGACAGGTCCGTGGGACTGGGATAATATTGCCATTACAGAAACGTAGCTCAGGGACAGACAGAACTGGCAGCTTGATGTTCCAGGTTTATAGGTGTTTTAGGCGGGACAGAAGTGGAGGAAAGAGGGGAGGGGGAATTGCATTTTAAATTAAGGCGAGTATCACAGCATTGGTCACAGATGAAATAATTGAAGGATCATCCAGTGAGGCTTTATGGGTGGAGCTAAGAAATAAGAGACAGGAAGGTGTCGTTATTGGGGTTATACAGGTCATTCTGCTGTAAGGCGACAGTAGTGTTCTTCTACAACCTCGCGCTGTAGAAAACCACACTATGGAAAACTGCTATAGAACATCATGCTGTAGAAGCTCACTTATCGAAACTCGCTATACCCATTCAGTAGAAAGTTTGCATTATCCAAACAACGTCCACAATTCATCAACTGCGTTATAACCAATTCACGCTGGTGAAATGTGTGTTGCAGCAGAATGACCTGTAGTATAGGCCCCCAAATAGTCAATGGGAATTAGAGGAATAAACATGCAGGGAGAGTGGGGAGACTCGAATTAGAGGAATAAACATGCAGGGAGAGTGGAGAGACTCGAAGGAGCAGAAGAGTTGTCATAGTAGGGGATTTTAACTTTCCTAACATAGACTGGAACTGCCAATAGCATTAAGGGCTTAAATGGGGTGGAATTTGTTAAGGGTGTTCAGAAAAGTGTCCTCAAGCAGTATATAGTGGGGCAAAACTTGACCTACATTTGGGAAATAGGGCAGGTGATTGAGGTGAGAGTGGGGGAGCACTTTGGGACCAGTGACCATAGTTCTATTACTTATAAAATAGCTATGGAGAGGGACAAAACTGGTCCACAGATTCACGTTCTAAACTGGGGCAAGGCAGATTTTGATGGAATTAGACAGGAGCTTGCAGGGGTTGATGGGAGTAGTTTGTTTGCAGGTAAAAGGATCTCCAGAATGTGGGAGGCCTTTAAAACTGAGATAGTGAGGGTTCAAGGTCTTTGTATGTTCCTGTGAGGGTGAAGGGCAAGGTTGGCAGGAATAGGGAACCCTGGATGACAAGAGATATTGAGGCTTTGATGTGAAAAAAGAAGGAGACATGACTCAGGTGCAGACAGCTGTGATGAGGGAAATCCCTGAAGGTATGTAAGGGATACAGGAGTTCACTGAACAAGGAAGTCAGGAAGGTGAAGAGGGGACATGAGATAACTTTGGCTGAGAAGATTAGGGTGAATCCAAAGAGATTCTTAATATATGTTAAAGGAAAACAAAAACTAGAAAGAGAATAAGATCCCTGAAGGACCAAAAAGGACATGTATGTGTGTAACCACAGGAGATGGGCAGGGTCTTCAATGACTATTTCTCCTGTGTGTTTACCGTGGAAAAAGACGTGAAGACTTGGGAACTTGGGCAAGTTAGTGGCGATATCTAGACGACAGTCCATATCACAGTAAAGGAGGTGTTGGACATATTAGAATATAAGAAGGTGGATAAATCTCCTGGTCCTGACCAAGTATATCCAAGAACACTGCAAGAGGCTAGAGAAGAAATTGTGATGGCCCTGGCTGATGCTTTTGCATCATTGTTAGCCATGAATGAGGGCCACGAAGACTGGTAGCAAATGTTGTGCCCTTAATCAAGAAGGGCTGCAGAGAACAACCTGGGAACTATAGACCAGTAAGCCTAACATCTGTGTTGGATAAGTTACTTGAGAAGATTCTGAGGGGTAAGATATGCCTGCATTTGGTTTGATTAGGAGTAGTCAGCATGACTTTGTGCGTGAGAGACCAAGCCCCACAAATTTGTTAGAGTTCTTTGATGAAGGGACCAGAAGGTTTGATGAAGGGAGGGTGGTAGATGTTGTTGATATGGATTTCAGTAAGGCCTTTGATAAGGTTCCACATGGAAGGCTGCTTTGGAAAGTTAGATCGTATGGAATCAAATGAGAGCTGGCAAATTGGATAGGCAATAGGAAGGAGCAAAGGGTAATATTGGGGAACAGCTTGTCAGACTAGAGGTCTGTGACTAGTGGAGTGCCTCATGGGTCAGTGCTGAGCCCATTGATGTTTGTTATCTATATCAATTATATGGATGAGAATGTACAAGACATGGTTAATAAGTTTGCTGATGACAGCTTGATCAGCTGAGGAAATGGGCCAAAAAATAGCAAATGGAGTTTAATATAGATAAGTGTGAGGTGTTGCATTTTGGAAAGTCAAATCAAGGTAGGAGTTTCATGGTGAATGGTAGGGTCTTAAGGAGTGTAGTGGAACAGAGGGACCTTGGGGTTCAGGTATACAGTTCTCTGACAGTGGAGTCCCAGGTAAACAGGGCAGTGAAGAAGGCTTTTGGCACACTGGGCACTGCATATAGAAGTTGGGAAGTTTTGTTGTATGTTGTACAGGATGTTGGTAAGGCCACACTTGGAAGTATTATATTCAGTTTTAGTCACCTTGCAATAGGGAAGATTTTATTAAACTAGAAAGAGTGCAGAAGAAACTTACAAGGATATTGCCAAGACTGAAAGGTCTGAGTTACATGGAGAAGCTAGACAAACTAGGACTTTTTTCTTGAGAGCATAGGAGACTGAGGTGGGGGGGGATCTTATAAGAGTATATAAGATCATGAGATGCCTGGGTAGGGTGAATGCACTCAAGCTTTTTTCCCAAGTTTGGGGAATTGAGAACTAGAGGGTATCAGTTTAAGGTTATAGAGAAAAGAATAAGAGGGAACCTAAGGGGAACCTTTTTACACAGAGGATGGTACATGTATGGAATGAGCTGCGAGCAGAAGTGATTGAGGTGGGTACATTAACAACATTTAAAAGGCATTTGGAAAATTACATGGATATGAAAGATTTAGAAGGATATGTGACAAATGCAGGGAAATGGGGTTAGTGTGGATGGACATTTTGATCGGCACGGACCTGTCTGAGTTGATGGGCCTGTGTCTGTGCTGTAGGATTCTATGACGCCACTTGCCACGGTCGTTTCATGACCTCTTCTTGCTCTCCTAATTCCCTACTTGAGTTCTTTTCTACTTTCTTTGTACTGTATTCCCCATGGGCCTTCTCTGATTTAGCTTCCTACATCTTACATATGTGCACAAGCTGTTGAAAGGTAGCTGGGCAGGTTCAGAAAGTACCGAAAAAGGTGTATGTGAAATTGAGCATTATAAATAGATACAGGGAGTATGACGCTGCCTAACCTGCTGTGCTTTAACCAGCAACACATTTTCAACAGGGATTAGAAAAGCAAGAAAGCTGTGATGAAACCAACATTGTGTCTAGTCCTGGTCTCTAAACTTAAGGAAGGATGTGAAGGCATTAAAGTGAGCGCAGAACTGGCTCATGGGGATGATTCCAGGAATAAAGAACTTCAGTTAAATTGGAAAAACAGAAGTTACCTTATTTAAAGAGCGGCACAGTGGCTCGGTGGTTAGCACCGCTGCCTCACAGCGCCAGGGACCTCGGTTTGATTCCAGCCTCAGGTAGTTGTCTGCGTGGTTTTTTTTCCCCAGATATGCAGCTTAGGTGAATTGGCCATGCTAAATTGCCCATAGTGTTCAGGGATATGTAGGTTAGGTGCTTTAGTCAGGGGAATGGGTCTGGTTGGGTAACTTTTCGGAGGGTGGCTGTGGACTTGTTGGGCAAATGCCGTGTTTCCACACAGTAGGGATTCTATGAAATAAATTCAGGTTCAGAGGCCATTTTGACAAAACTGGTCAAAATCAGAAGATTTTAGACAGGTTCAGATCCCATTGGAAGAAAGACTGGGAGCTCGAGGAACGTTTATTTCTGTGGTGATTAACAAACAAACCCGGGACAGCACAAGGTGTCAGCTCTTTTAGAAAGTGATTGCTGAGGATCCAGAGTGTGTGGTCTCCGTAGGCAGTGGAGCCAGATTCAATCATGATTTTCCAAAGAAAATGGAGAAATAAATATTTGCAGAATTACAAGGAACTGGAGGAGGAATAGGACAGAGTGCTCTTCTGAGGGGCCAGTGTGACTGGACAAGTAGCCTCATTCCATGTTTTAACCATTCCATCATTCTACTCTCGCCAATCAGAGCCTTTAAGCTGCTGTCAATTCGTTGGGGTTTACCCCTCTCCCTGAAAATCTCAATCTCTTGGCTCCAGACTCTCCAATTCTTCAGCTAATTGGCCAGATCCTGAAAGCACTAAACAAGCAAGGATATTATATTTAAAAATATAAATTTTTAAAGGCTGACCGTACAATAAACTCCATGGGTACTGTTCCTTCTTGGTTTGGGTAAGCTATGATTCTTGTCTTTTTTTAACTTTTCCCCTAGTCTTTGTTGCATTGTGATTAGATTAGATTCCCTACAGTATGGGCACAGGCCCGTCGGCCCAATGGGTACACACTGACCCTCCGAAGATCAAACCATTCAGACCCATTCCCCTACTCTTTATTTACTCCTGACACCTATCACTATGGGCTATTTAGCATGACCAATTCACCTGATCTGCACCTCTTTGGACTGTGGGAGGAAACTGGAGCACCCAGAGGAAACCCACACAGACACTGGGAGAAAGTGCAAACTCCACACAGACAGTTGCCTGAGGTGGGACTCAAACCAAGGTCCTTGGCGGTGTGAGGTAGCAGTGCTAACCACTGAGCCACTGTGTTGCCCCACATTGCCTCACTTGGTTCTGATGTTGCTAACTGCCTATCTAGATCCTGAATCCTGCAGATAGGTTCCATTGAGGTTTCAGTTTGCCTCAGAAAGGTGATTAGAAAAATCAACATGATCCCTATTCTTTGGAAAAGTTGGGAATGCTCAGGAATGTGGAAGACCTCTATATTACGTTTGGATTTCAGTTCTCTGAATGGCCTAGTGCATAAAAGAACAGCATTGGGAAGTTCCAGATTTGATTGCTGATTCCTCTGGAGGTAGGTGGCTATGTGCAGGTTGACTGGTGAATGGGAAATCCAGGATCCAAGCATTGAGATCAGCAGAGGAAAACAGCCAATGTTTCATTCTTGATCACAATCAGTCCTGAGGCGTTTTGGGCAAGGCTTTGGAGATTTCAAGCTTTGACAGACACACAACTTCCAAATAAATAAGTTAAATCAGGGAGAGCTGGGGGAGTGTTGGTGGTTCTCAAACTCAGAATGGGGTGCTGCCTTCAGCAGAGGAAATGGAAACTGGCCAAATATTGTTTGTAAAATGAAATTAATTCTGAACTTTTCTATCATCTCTTACAGGAAGCCAGCGGAATTGTCAAGCAGAAGGTAATGAGCAGTCATCACTGCAATTCTTGCAGCAAGCATTCAGTCATGTTTCTGGGTAGGCCTGAACTGAAGATACTGTGCATGTCAGAGCAGGAAGTACAACCCCAAAGGCTAATTATTTAAAGGTTTTGTCAGTGATCCACTATAAAAACAGATATCATAAGCACCAGACTTACAGGCACAGACAACTTCATATCCCATAGTCCAATGGAAATATATAAATTACATATTTAGAAAGAAAATCTTCAAAAGCTTTCTTCACTCAGGGATGTCACAACAATTTGAGGAGGTAAGACTGTAACTACTGGCCAGTCATGTAGAGGGTTTGATGGAGTCAGTGCTGAGAGAGCTTCACTCTGTATCTGACCTCCACTATACTCGTCTGGGATGTGTTTGTTGGCTAAATCGAGAACTGACTTCAGATTTAAGCTTCAAACTAACACTATTTATTATACATTACTATTAAATATTGCAATGCATCATGTTATGAACTAGGCAAGACCACTCACAACATTCTTAAGCAGGCAGCCCAGACCATAACTTTGCAATTTGTGTCAGTAAGTGTACAGTGAAAATTACCGGGAGTAAGTTAGCGAGGTTGACTACCAGGTTGTAAAACTGACAAAAATTTATTCACAAAATTACACAAAGAAACACAAGGAACAGAACTGAGACTATCCAAACTAGACTTAATTATGCTGCTCCAAAAATACACATCAGTCCCAATAAACAAACTTGATGAGAGAGTTGTGGAAGGAATAGTTTTTATGGAATACAGATAGGGGCGGGGAGGGGAATATATCTCTGGTGGTGGGGTCCATTTGTAGGTGGCGTTAATGGTGGAGGATGATGCAATGTATCCGGAGGTTGGTGGGGTGTAAGGTTAGGACAGTGTTGGGAGGGGGGAGGTCTGTACTTGTTGCGGTTGGAGGGGTGTGGTTCAAAGGCAGAGGTGTGGGAAGTGGATGATATGGACTGGAGGGCATCATTGACCATGTAAGAGGGGAAATTGTGGTCATTGAAGAAGATCATCTGGTGTGGTGGAACTGGTCCTCCTGGGAGGAGGTGCAGCGGAGCTATTTGGAATAAGGGATAAAATTTTTACAGGAGGCAGGGTGGGAGGAGGTGTAGTCTAGGTAGCTGTGAGAGTCGGGTTTGTAAAAGATGTCCATCTTGAGTCAGTCACCGTTGATGGAGGTGGAGAGGTCCAGGATGGGAAGGGAGGTATCTGAGATGGTCCAGGTGAATTTAAGGTCAGGTAGAATGTGTTCGTGAAATTGATGAACTGTTCACTCTCTTCTTGGGAGCATGAGGTGGCGTCGATACAGTCAATGTTGCAGAGGAAAAGGTGAGAAATGGGATGCCTGCGTAGCTGCAGAAGATGGACTGTTCCATGTACCCAATGAAGAACCAGGCATAGCCGGGGCCCATGCCAGTGCCCATGGCTACCCCTTTGGTCTGGAGGAAGTGGACAGACTCAAAGGAAAAATTATTGAGGGTGAGGATCAGTTCAGCCAAATGAACAGGAGTGTCAGTGGAAGGGTATGCCAGGAGAGGATGAAGGCCTTGGTCTTGGCGTATGGGGACTGGATGTCCATGGTGAAGATGAGGCATTGGGGTCCGGTGAAACGAAAGTCATGAAGAAGGTAGAGGGCGTGGATGGTGTCCCAAATATAAGTGGGAAGTTCCTGAACCAGGGATAGGACAGTATCAGGATACGTGGAGATCAGTTTGGTGGGGCAGGAGCAGACAGAGACGATAGGTCGGCCAGGGCAGTCAGGTAGTTAAGGGCCAATCAAAGACAGCAGTGGGAAGTTGTGTGTGGAGTCCGAGGAGATAGGGGAAGCACTAAATGAGTATTTTTCATCCGTATTCACACTGGAAAAAGACAATGTTGTTGAGGAAAGTACTGAGATACAGGCTCCTAGACTACATACTTTTGGTAAGTATAAAAATAGAAAAGTCCCCTGGGCCAGACGGGATTTATCCGAGGATTCTCTGGGAAGCCAGAGAGGAGATTGCAGAGCCTTTGGCTTTGATCTTTATATCATCATTATACCTTATTCAAGAAGGGGAGTAGAGACAACCCTGGTAATTATAGACTAGTGAGCTTTACTCCGGTTGTGGGTAAGTGTTGGCAATGGCTAATAAGACATAGTATTTATAATTATCTAGAAAGGAATAAGTTGATTAGGAATAGGCAACACAGTTTTGTGAAGGGTAGGTCGTGTCTCACAAACCTTATTGAGTTCTTTGAGAAGGTGACCAAGCAGGATGATGAGGGTAAAGCGGTTGATGTAGTGTATATGGATTTCAGTAAGGCCTTTGATAACAGTAGGCTATTGCATGAAATGTGGAGGCATGGGATTGAGGGTGATTTAGCGGTTTGGATCAGAAATTAGCTAGCTGAAAGAAGACAGAGGATGGTGGGTGCTGGGAAATGTTCATCCTGGAGTTCAGTTACCAGTGGTGTACCACAAGGATCTGTTTTGGGGCCACTACTGTTTGTCATTTTTATAAATGACCTGGAAGAGGGCGTAGAAAGGTGGGTTAGTAAATTTTGCAGATGACACTAATGTTAATGGGGTTGTGGATAGTGCCGAAGGATGTTGCAGGCTACGGAGGGACATGGATAAGCTGCAGAGCTGGGCTGAGAGGTGGCAAATGGAGTTTAATGCAGAAAAGTGTGAGGTGACTCACTTTGGAAGGAGCAACAGGAATAAAGAGTTCTGGGCTAATGGTAAGATTCTTGGTAATGTTGATGAGCAGAGAGATCTCGGTGTCCAAGTGCGTACAAGTCTGTAGGTTGCCACCCAGGTTGTTAGGGTTGTTAAGATGGCATAGGGTGTGTTAGCTTTTACTGATAGGGGATTGGGTTTTGGAGCCTTGAGGTCATGTTGCAGCTGTACAAAACTCTGGGGCAGCCGCACTTGGAATCTTGAAAACAGTTCTGGTCGCTGCATTATAGGAAGGATATCGAAATATTGAAAAGGGTGCAGAGGCGATTTACTAGGAAGTTGCCTGATATGGAGGGAAGATCTTACAAGGAAAGGCTGATGACTTGATGCTGCTTTTGTTAGAGAGAAGAAGGTTGAGAGGGGACTTAATTGAGACATATAATCAGATGGTTAGGTAGGTGGGCAGTGAGAGCCATTTTCCTGGGATGGTGATGGCTAGCACAAGGGGACATAGCTTTAAATTGAGTGGTGATAGGTATAGGACAGATGTCAGAGGTAGTTTCTTTACTCAGAGAGTAGCAAGGACATGGAAAGCCCTGCCTTCAACAGTAGGAGACTCACCAGCTTTAAGGGCATTTGCTGGTCACTGGATAGACATAAAATGGAAAATGGAATAATGTAGGTTAGATGGGCTTCAGATTGGTTTCGAAGGTCAGTGCAGAGCTGATTGATCTGTAATACACTGCTATGTTCTATGGATGAGGAGTGATCTCTTTTGGTAGAACAACTGCATTCTTTGAAAAAGGTTGGACAGTTGTATCTTTGTTGATTCGGGGTTTTGGAATCACATCTGTGACAAACTCGTGTAACATTAGATTGCTTGGGATTTGGTGTTGATGTTTTCACCGTCAAATATGTCTCCACGGGTCAGAGGGTTTCGTGTGCCTTACGTAGTCAACGTGCCCTGTAGAATGGCCTATATATTTTTTTAAAACCCTTTGCTGTGTAATGTTTTTTGAGCTGTTTTCTAAATACTGCATTTGATTTGATGCTCAATCCAAACGCTTCTGGAAATCTTCAGAATTGCACTTTTCATGTCTGCCAATGAAGCGATCGGTCAAATGGATCTGGAAGCTTCAGCATTTTGGACACAAAGGAATATTGTTGCAGTATTCGATTGTTGTTCGACTCCTGAAGTTGTTGATTGTTTTCTTGATTTGAAAGATCACTAAGATTTTGTATTCCTCCACCTAATTGCAGTTCTTGTATCTTTGTTGTTGTGAAAGTAGGTGATGGTTTTGCAGTGCTAAATGCTGTTTTCAGTGTAATGTTTGATTGTCATTTCTCAATATGGCGCCTTCACTGATGTGAATGAAGATATTGTTGTCCAAGGTATTTGCGCATTTAACATGACATGTTTAAGCTTTGCTTTTTTATATGAAGATTTTTCAAGTTTTGATTAATAACATTGCAAAATTGCCTTAGTTGCTATATCAACCTTTAAAAGCAGGTCTAATTATTCATATTCCTTCCATCATAATTCAGATGTACTAGCTCCACTGGCACACGTATAGGAAGGCACAAATGCAACTATTTTCTGACCAGTTGATTGAGTTTTGAGATACTTTTTAAGTCCTTCAGCAGATGGTCTTTGAAGGTTCAGTAATCCTGTGCATCTGGTATGGCCTGTGTCCAGCTGCCTTGAATAAACACAGCAAAAACTACACTGCATCTTGATTCTGTTCCTTTGTCAGACTTCTCCTCAACAGCGGCTGCAGTGCAGAATTCAGACTTTTGTTCTTTACATACTGTTCATTCATATTTATTCAAATCAAAACAAATCATCTAACTGCAATGGCCGTATTTCTGTTCAACGCGTGAAGGCTCGAGGCTCTTCACCAAGGCCTCATTACAGACCTGACTCCAATTAACTGCCCCATTTGGATATATGACTTGGATTAGCAATTTCCATTTTGATACTGTGCTTTACAGACGTGTTTGTGTAAAGCAGCAGTGTGCTTGCTGGTGAGTTTGCAGCAGAGATGAATTTCAAACCCAAACAATTTGTGGTTGGAGACATTGGGCATTCAGCCAAAACTCCATGTGGGAACCATTAAACAACGTCGCTGACTGCCAACTTCAGCAGATGTTTTTCTTCAGTCTCTTGGTTTCTGAAGTGAGTGGGAGATGGATGGTCCAGCCTGGGCCTCGCCTGTGGGGTAGACACTGACCCTTACGACCATAGGAATCCAGACCCCAGTTCACCTAGAGTGAACCCTCCAACATGGCATGTTCTAGACATAACCAACTAGACTTTTAAAGAGGCAGACCAAGTCGTGGCAGGGAGGCAGGCTAACCCTAATAGCGGATTAGTGAGTGACCGATTCTTAATCTGAATACAGATTCGGCAAACCAATCGAGCACTAAAGTTGGAGAGGATAAATTTCTGGAGTCAGGTAACGGTGCTTTATGGGGATCAGTGCATTGAGTATAAAGTGTTCGGTGGTCATGTTGCGCCTGTACAGCACATGGGTGAGGCCAGTTTTAGAATAATGTGTTCAGTTCTGGTCTCCCTGCTATAAGAAAGATATTGTTAAGCTTGAAAGGGTTCAGAAAAGATTTACAAGGATGTTGCCAGGATTAGACGGTTTGAGAGGCTGAACTTTTACCCCTGGCTGAGGGCTGACTTTATAGAAGTTTATAAAATCATGAGGGGCATAGATAGGGTGAATAGCCAAGATCTTTTTCCCAGGGTAGAAATGTTCAAAACTAGAGGGCATGGGTTTAAAGTGAGAAGGGAATGATTTAAAAACTACCTGAGAGACAAGTTTTTTGTTCAGAAAGTGGTGCGTGTGTAGAATGAACTGCCAGAGGAAGTGGTGGAGGCAGGTAAAATTGCAAATTTTAAAAGACATCTGGATGGGTATATGTTTACGAAAGATTTAGAGGGATAGGAGTCAAATGGGCCTAGATCAGTTTAGGATGCCTGGTTGTCATGGACTGAAGGGTCTGTTTCTGAGCTGTATAGCTCTTTGACTTGATGTGATTTTAGATCTAATGTTATGTAACAAAGACAAGCTCATTAACAATCTTGTTGTAAAATAACCTTTCAGAATGAGTGATCACAGAATCATAGAATTTCACATTATATTTGAAACGAGGTAGTTAATTCTAAAACAAGGGTATTAAATTTTAATTAGGAAAATCATAAGGCATGAGGCTGAGGTGGTTTGAGAAAATCTATTTGAAGGTGAGTGTACATAAGGAATGGAGAGTCTTTCGAGAACCACTGCATGCATTCCTTCAAGAATGGTTAATCGTGGCTAACAAAGAAAGTTCAGCATTGTGTATGCAACAAAGGAGAATCACAAAACTATTCAAGGGGAGAATTGCTTATGAATGCTGTTGCGCCTGCCACGCACTCTTAGATCTAGCAAAGAAACCGCAAGTCAACTCTTAATAATAATAAACTATCGTATTTATTTATTTAGCACAATTAATATTATATATAATAAAATAAATTGCAAACTAACAATTTAAACTATAAACTTAATCAACTATCTTGTGTTTTACTTTAACTCTAAATGATCATATCCCCCACACCTGATCTTGGCCTTGATCCAAGTGGCGATGATCGCCTGGTCTTCTCCTGGTGGTCCCAGAGGTGTCTTCTCTTAATGGTTGGTCTTGGGTTACTGCTCCTGAGGATGATGTTGCAGCGATTCTTATACTTCGAAGTGTTCGCGCTCTTTGGGAGGGTCTTTGATATCCACCTATAGATCGATCAGGGCTTGATCACTGTGATTAATCATAACCAACTAGGCATTGCCATGACAATGGCAGAGTGGTCCTTGGGCATCCATTCCTAGAGGAATTAGCTGCATGTAGGTCAGGGAGCCCTTTCCAAATAAGAGTGTGAGGCACCTCTTTATCTGGTAGACAACTCGATGTTTCCGATTATCCTGGGGATGGCATTCAGGTCAATTCCATTCAGTTCCAATTCAAGTGTATATTGTATTGTCTGCATCTGCTGGGTCAGTTGCATATTGTCTGTGTGTAAGCGCAGCCTGTCTGGATTCTGCAGCATGTTCATTCCAGAGTCTTTGAGCACAATCACTTTTGGTCAAGGCTTGTTTCAATTTCCCAGCATGCCTCATTTATTGTCCATTTTTTATAAATCCCATCATTATGAGTGGCCTGTCCAGCCACAATGTAATCGAGCAAAAAACATAAAAATAGACTGTAACATTTTCTACAGGCATAAAAATGAAACGTTTGGCTCAAATGAGTAGAGTCTGGAGAATTCAGAATGAGAAATGAAGAAATTGCGGAGAATCTAAATCATTATTGTGCATCTGTTTCATTGAGAAAGATACCACAAATCTCCCAGAACAACAGGCCCAAGTGGCTAGATAGAATGAGGAGTTGAAAGTAATTAACCTTAGTACAAAGATTGTACTGGAGAAATTAATGAGGTTAGAAGTTGATAGAACCCAGAGAAATGAAGGAGGAGGCTTTTGAGGTCCAGTGCACCAAACGTGTACATCTTTGGACTGGGCAATCTGGGCCTATATCCTCTAGAGTTTTGAAGAATGGCAAGTGATCTCATTGAAACTTACAAAATCCTTATAAAGACTGACAGGGTTGTGTTTCCACTCACTGTGGAGTCTAAAACTAGGAGGCACAGTTTAAAAATTAGGGGGATGCAACTTAGGGCTGAGATAGGGAAAATTTTGTTTTACTCAAAGGATTGTAAACCTTTGGAATTTTCTACCACAGAGGACTGTGTCTTTGAGTATGTGTAATGTAGACATTGATATATTTCTGATTACTGGTGGTTACAGGCTTATGGGGATGGGCTGGGTAAAAGGCATTGCATGCTTATTGGCAGCAATTGTATTTTATGGTGGGGGAGGTTCAATAGGCTGAATGGCCTATTCCTGTCCCTATGTTCCTACATTGCTATGTGAAGCTGAAGGAGCAAAGGGAGGCCCTCCAGCCCTGACATAATTGAAAAAGCCACCTATCATGGTGGGAGCTGAAGATTTGTAACAAAAAGAGAGAAGGAGCATCTTAACTTGGAGGCCTTTCGATTTTGAAAACTTCTATCAGATCTCACCTATCCTGATAACTGAAGTTTCTCATTCCTACACCCATATTTATAAATCACTTCTGCAATCTCGCCAATGTATTTGCACCTTTCATATTATGTGGTGCCCAAAATTATACACAATACTTCAGCTGAGGTATAATGTGTCCTAAATGTTTGATAATCTCTATTTATGAAGCTTAGACTGCTATATGCTTTATTAACCATCCTCTCTGTCTGTCTTGCCATCCTTAACAACATATATACATATAGAGTCATAGGCTCATACAGCACAGAAGTCGACCCTTTGGTTCAATTAATCCAGGCCAAACATAATTCCAAACTAAAATAGTCCCACCTCCATGCTCCAGGCCCATGTCCCTCCAAATCTTTCATATTCATGTACTTATCCAAATGTCTTTTAAACGTTGTAATTGGACCTCATCCACCAAGATCATTCCACATGCGAACATCTGTCTGTGTAAAAAATTTGCCCCTCAAGTTTTTTTTTAATGTCTCTCCTCTCACATTAAAAATATTCCTCAGTCTTGAAAGTCTCCATCCTAGGGAAAAAAACAACTACCATTAATTCTGCCTATTCCCTTCATTACTTTATAGATTTCTACAAGGTCACTTCTCAACCTGCTACACTCCAGAGAAAAGAAGACCCAGCCTATCCAGCCTTTCTTTATAACTCAAACCTTTCATACCCAGCAACATCCTGGTAAATCTCTTTTGAGCCCCCTTGAGCTTGATAATATCCTTCCTATAACTGAATGATGAGAACTGGACACTGTATTTCAGAAAAGGCCTCACCAATGTCCTGTACAACCTCAACATGACATCCCAACTCCTATACTCAAAGGACTGATCAATGAAGGCTAGCATGCCAAAAGCTTTTTTTAACCATCATGTGACACAAACTTCAAAAAATTGTGTACCTGAATCCCTAGATCCCTCTGTTCTACAACACTACCCAGGGCACTACCATCAATTGTTTAAGCCCTACCCTTGTTTATCCAGATTGAACTCAATCTGCCTTTTTCCAGCCATTGACCCATTTGAGCAAGATCCCTTTTTAATCTTAGAAAACCTTCTTCATTTTCTACTGTGCCACCAATTTTGGTGTCATCTGCAAACTTACTAACCATGCTTTCTGTATTCTGATTCAAATCGTTTCTATGAATGACAACAAAAGAGAATCCAGAAGTGATCCTTGTGGAACAACACTGGTCACAGGCCTGCAGTGAGAAAAACAACTCTCTACCACCACTGTCTGTCTCCTGCCATTAAGCCAATTCTGTATCCAATTGGCAAGCTTACCCCTGAATCCCATGTGACCTAACTTTACCAATTAATGCACCATGCGCAACTTTGTTGAAGGCTGTGTTAAAGTCTAAGTAAGCAATGTCTACTCCTCTGCCTTCATCAATCTATTTGGTAACTTCATCAAAAAGCTCAATCAACTTTGTGAGACATGATTTTCCTCGCACAAGACCGTGCTGACTTTACCTAATCAATTTTTGCCTCTCTAAATGTTCATAAATCTTATCTGTTATAATCACCTCCAACCATTTATCCACAAACAAAGCCAGACTCGCAGGTCTATCGTTCTCTGGTTTCTCCTTTCAAACTTTCTTAAACAAATTAGCCACCATCCAGTCAGCAGGTACCTCACCCATATTTATAGATGATGCAAATATTTCTGCAAGGGGTCTCGCAATTTTCTCCCTTACTTCCCACAACATTCTGGGATATATTAGATCAGGTCCTGGCGATTTATCCACCTTTACATTCTCTAAGGCCTCCCGAACTTTTCCTTCTCTAACGTGACCTGTGCTTAAAATATCAAAGCTTAGTTTGCTGCATTTCCTAGTCTCCATTTCTTCTTACACACTAAAAACTGATGCAAAATATTCATTTAGTATCTCTCCCATCTCCTGGAGTTCAACACAAAGATGGCCTGTTTGATCTTTAAGGGGTCCTGCCCTTGATCTAGTTACAAGAATCTCTTTGGATTACCGTTTATCTTATCTGCCAATACTATCTCATATCCCTTCTTTGCCTTCCTGATTCTTTCTTAAGAATGCCCCTACACACTTTATATTGATTAGGAGATTAACTCCAAGTTGTTTATATCTAAAATAAGATTCTCTTTTATTCTTGACTAGAACCTGAATATCTTTATTCATCCATTACTCCTTCATTTTATCAGCTCTACCCTTCATTCTAATAAGAACATAACGCTTCTGAATTCTGGTCATCATTCTTGAGAGCTTTCCACTTGTCAGACATCCTCCTTTTACTTGCAAACAAACTACTCCAATCAACTTTTGAAAGTTCTTGTCTCACACCATTAAAATTTGTCTTATTCCAATTAAAGACTTTAATTTTATTTGAGTCACCTGTCCTGCCTTATTACCCAAAAGAAGGTCTAGAATTGCTCCTTCCCTAGTAGAAGCATCCATATATTGATAAAGAAAATATTCTTTAACGTATTTAACAAATTCTTCGACATCCAAACTTTTAACAACTGTGGTGATACACAGCCAGGTCTCTCTACTCCTGGACACTCTTTAGAATAATAGCCTCTATTTCACACTGTCTGTCCACGTTCTTTGTGTCAAAGTACATCATATCACATTTCTCCGCATTGAACTTCATCTGCCACATACCTGCCCACTCTACTAATCTGTCATTGTCCTTTTGACTTACCTCACTGTCCTCCTCATAGTTTACAGTTCTCCCAAGTAAGAGCATTTTCTTCCAGGTGTGATGAGAACTGTCAGTGCTCTACATCTCCATAACCCCTTGTAATTTTTGAGAAAATTATTAATAGACCCAGTAAATGTGAAGCTTGCAGCAAGTATTCAACATGGATTTTGTGGGTAAATGGAGTTCCTGCCTCCCAGGAGTTGAAGAGCCTAGAATAATAGCTAGAGTTAGGCCTAGCTCATGCAGGGGCAGATAGAATTTAGCCCAACCCTGCATCATCAGCAAATGCTGCTAAATGCTCACAATGAAATATAATCACTATGGAGGGAGGTGACAAGGGCTGGAGCAGCAACAGTAGCACCTCATCTCTGTACTTAGTACATTGTTGAAGATTGATGGCAAACATCCCTTACAATATAAAATAAAACAAAGTTCTGTGGATGCTGGAAGTCTGAAACATAAACAGAAATTGCTGGAGAAGCTCAGTAGTCTAGTAGCATCTGTGGATCATCAGAATTGATGAGTCACTAGCCTTGAACCATTAACTCAGCTTTCTGCTCACAGATACTGCCAGACTTGCTGAGTTTCTCTTGTGATTCCTATTTTTATTTCTTATAGTGTGCCTATATTTGGGTGCTTTATCGTGATGAAAATATGGTGGCTCAGTGATTAGCACTACTGCCTCACAGCACCAGTGACCTGGGTTCAATTCCACCATTGGGTGACTTTCTGTGTAGAGTTTGCACATTCTCCCCGTGTCTGCGTGGGTTTTCTCCGGGTGCTCCAGTTTCCTCCCACAATCCAAAGATGTGCAGGTCAGGTGAATTGGCCATGCTAAATTGCCCGTAGTGTCCAGTGATGTGCAGGCTATGTGATTTTTCCATGGAAAATGTAGTGTTATAAGGATAGGGTAGGGTCTTATGCTCATTGGAGAATTGAGCCGAATGGCCTGCTTTCACATGAGTAAGTCAATGATCTATTCTATATTTTTACAATTGGGGTTTTGAATAGGATCCAATTTTATAGGCCATTATTGTCTACCATTACATTTCTGGTGCAATAAAATGACTAGCTGTGCTTTTAGATGTGGACAGCCCCTTACAGACTGGTAAAATACAGCCTGTAAGTATTCCAGCAGAACATTAGATACATCGGCCTCCAGCTGTAAAACTTTATTGGTCTTCATTGATTTTAATTACGGAGACAAACATAAGTTCAAGTGAGTTTGTGTTCCACTGTCATAAGAAACATTAGAAAATGTTAAGAAAAGATTTACCTTGTTTTCTTAGAGAAGAACTGTTAAAGTGTTGAGAATTGTGAAGATTGTTTTCATTTTTATTCCAACATTGGAAGTGGGGTCTTCAGTCCTGGCCAGTATTTATTTCCATCCCTAACTGCCTTTAAGATGGTAGTGGTGAGCTGCTGCAGTACATTGTGGTGTCGATACATGGATGGGAGAGAAAAAAGTAAAGGAACATTGGCCCTGAGTTTTGCTGAGAGTGACTGACTCAGAACCCTTTCAAAATGGCACACCAGACCAGATTCTGGTATTTCCACTACAATTCCCATTTACAGGAATTTTCACTAGCATTACTTATGAATTTGGGGAGGTTGATATCGGCTATAGATCCTGGCCTCCTCATAATCTTTGTTGTGGATTGATATTGTTTGGAGTTTAGAGAAATGAGAGTCTCATCAAATTGAAACATAAAGATCTTGAACAGCAAGACAGGTTACATACAGAGAGCTTGTTTTCCCCGGCTGAGGAAACTGGAACATATGTGAGGGACTAACTTTTTAATGCAGAGATGAAGAGAAATATTTGCTCAAAGGGATGGTGGCTCCCAGGTTAGCACTGCTGCCTCACAGTCCCAGGGACATGAGTTCAATTCCAACCTCGGAAAACTGTCTGTGTGCAGTTTGCACGTTCTCCCCATGTCTGTATGGGTTTCCTCCGGGTGCACTGGTATCCCCTCACAATCCAAAGTTGGGTGAATTGGCCATGCTAAATTGCTCATAGTGTTCAGGGATGTGTAGGTTAGGTGCATTAGTCAGGAGTAAATATAGTGTAGGCGAATAGGTCTGGGGGGTTGCTCTTTGGAGGGTCAGTGTGGACTTGTTGGGCCGAAGGACCTGTTTCCACACTGTAGGGATTCTATGATCTTTGGAATTCTACCCGAAGGCTTGTGAATTCTCTCTATTTCCTGTGGGACGAAGCTGTCGCCTTTTGGCACTAGCATGTATTGCCCACTTCTCATTGCACAAAGAGCGGTTTTAGAATCAACCACGTTGCTGTAGGTCTGGAGTCACATGTAAGCCAGACTGGATAAGGATGGTAAATTATCTCTGCTAAAGGACGTTAGTGAACTAGGTCAGATTTGACCATCTTGAATTCAGATTTGACCATTCACCATTGTAGGATTTGAACCTATGTCGTATGTTCCATCAGTGAATACAGAATAACTTTGATTATCCAACTGAGATGGGCATGGAGTATTTTGTTTGGATAACTGATCGTTCAGATAACAGATAACGTTTTCATGGTACTTTGAGATCTTGTTCAGATAATCTGAAATTCGACATTTAGATAATCGAGGTTGTTCTGTATCTTTAAGTTTTACAGAGACAGACATTAGGTTTTTCAGGGATTTGGGATGTGGATGAGTACATGAAGGTGAAGCCTAAGTTCAGCCATGATCGTATGAAGTAGGCTTGTTGGGCCAAATAACCTACTCCAGCTCCTGTTTCTAAGGTTAAGAAAAAGGCAGCATGATTAATCTGTGTGTCTATCAGTTTGGAAGGCTGTTCAGTTGTGGACTGCAAGGCTGGTACCATTCTCAGATCTGTGCTGTCCAGCTGGGCAAAAATCAGGCGCTGGAACCCTGACTGATTTTATCTCAGAACACTGTGACTAGTTCGAGTGATAACTGCTTCTGTCCTGCTTGGAAATGTGCATTCTGTATGATATAGTTTGATAGTTGGACCTTTTGATTCTGCAGCACTTCCCATTATCGTAGTCCAATTTCTGGTTATACATGGACATGCAATTTGTTCAGAGATCCTATTCACATATTGTTCTGGTGCTAGCTCCTAAGAGGTGAATAACAGCGGCACAGGTTAACTGAGGGGGTACCATACCCACTTGGAGCTGTCTTACAGCTGAGATCTCTCAAAGGTTTTCTGAATGTGTACAATGTCAATGGTAAAGCAAACAGTTTTGATTTTGCAATGATTTGCCCTAACATCTTTTTAATTTTTATGTTTTCCCTCCAGCATGAAGGCTGTGTTGTGGTAAGTAACAGCACAATCATTCTCCTGTTTTCATGACTCTCAATAATCCTTAATTGATATTTTAGAGTCTTGGAAGTGACATGTTCAGATATCATCATATTATTTAGTGATGCTTAGGCACCAAGCGTAGTCACCAAAATAAAAACACAGAAGAACTGCGGATGCTGAAAATCAGAAACAGAAACACAAATTGCTGGGAAAAACACAGCAGATCTGATAACATCTGTGGAGCAAAAGCGCAGTTAACATTCCAGGTCTTCCGAACTCGTGGTAGCTGAGAAAAGATTGGGATATATGCGGAAGATGGAGTGGGAGAAGGGGGAAGGAGTAAGCAATAGTGAAGATTGAGCCCAAAGGAAGAGAAACAATTGAACAGACAAAAGACTGGATAAAGTTCAGCCTGGAAGAATGAATAGCTGTTAATTGGGACCATTAGAGGCTGATAATGGGTAGTGTGGGGAAACAGCCCATGTGATGACAAGACCTGCTTTGTGGGCTTAAGGTAAGGACATGGAAGTCACCAATTTTCCCAAGTCTCACTATGCTGAATCTCAGTGGGTAGGTAACTTTATAGAGCTTTACAAAGTTATGAGGGGCATGGATAGGAAAAATAGCCAAGGTCTTTTTCCTGGGGTGGGGGAGTCCAGAACTAGAAGGCACAAGTTTAGGGTGGGAGGGGAAAGATTTAAAAGGGCCCTAAAGGGCAACGTTTTCACATAGAGGGTGGTATGTGTATGGAATGAGTTACCAGAGGAAGTGGGGAGGCTGCTACAATTACAATATTTAAAAGGTATCTGGATGGGTACCTGAATAGGAAAGGTTCAGAGGAATATGGGCCAAATGCTGGCAAATGGGACTAGATTAATTTAAGATATCTGGTTGTTATGGACAAGTTGGACCAAAGGGTCTGGTTCTGTGCTGTGCTGTGCATCTCTCTGACTCTAAGTGCCTTCCCATTCAGATTTTGTATAGTGCTAGTGTATTGAAAGGGTTTTAGCCTGTGGCACTCCATATGTTGGAAGTAACAGTAGGTATTATACTTGGATTAAATAACCTTGCATTTAGAGAAGTCCAACAGCACGGAGGCAGGATCATTGGCCCAAACTAGTCCATGACAACCAAAATGTCTGTCCACGCTAACACTGTTTCCCTGCACATGGCCCACATCCTTCTAAACCCTTCCTATCCATGTGTTTGTCCAAATGCCTTTGAAATGTTATTAATGAACCTGCCTCAACTGTTTTTGCTGGCAGCTTCATATGCGTATATTTGATCTGTACACATTACTGGGTGTGGGTATAAATGACAAAAAGTATTGAGAACCCAGGAATCAATCCAAGGTTTCACAGCAGCACAAAGAGCTCTGATTATCCCTGATTTAAGCACTCTATTGGGAAGTTTCTAATGACCTGATGCGATATGTATGAATTGTTAAGAGAGCATTAACTCACAGATACAGCGAAATTTACAGAATTTTTATTAATCAAAGTTAAAATATTTTGGTTTTATATTTTGTTGTGGTATCTGGATGATAGTGGAGTTCCTGCCACTTTCACAGTCCTCTGGCCAACGTCAGCTGTAATTCTCACCCCTGCACCTTCTGCTGCCTTGTCTTGTCTCCTTCCACCCTCACCTTCTGCAACAATCTGAGAGGCACTGCTGTAACCTGACATTCAGTGGGTGCGCAGGAGGCTCTGGAGGTGTGATTGGTGCTCTTTTCTTGCTAATCTTGAGTAAATTATGAAGCACCTCACAAGGCCAGCTGTGGTGCTCCTGGTTTGGGTACAGGTTGTGACTTCATCACTGCCTTCATCCTTGAAACCAATTACCCCTCCCCTCTTATTTGTATCCCATAAAATTTCGCCAGTGGACAACTCTGCTGATCCTTTCTCCTTCACTTTCAGTGTCCACAAGGGCAGAAAGGAGAGAAGGGGGAGCCGGTGAGTATTACCCTTCTTCACTGTTAGCAAGTCAAAGCTACTGAATCTGTAAAATGAACCATACTCTCATCCCTGCTGGAGATAAGGTGATTGCTGTTTTCTGTGTCTATGCTGCTGCATTTTCTCAGTGTCTCAGTTTCTCATCTGATTTTTTGATTACTCTCGCCTACATCTGTTACTAGACAGACACACACAATAAGGATACAAGACTGTGCCTGACCTGATTGTATTGACCTCACTTCCCAGTGTGCAATGAGTCGTTAAAGCAGAAGAGCCTGGGTTTTAATCTTCAGTCTGCACTGATCCCAGGCTGACTCATGGCTGAGGTTCCTGTGCCAGGAATTAGTTAGTGTTGCTAGTCAGAGATACTGGACAACTCCTTATCTAGTACACAGTCATACAATGAGATAAATGATTATTACTATTAGTTACAATATTATTATAATTAGCTATTCTATTAGTAGATACACTACTATTACAGTATTATTATTATTAGCAATATACACTGTTATTGCAATTCAATATAGTATTATTACAGTTAGATATATTATTAGTTAGATACATCATTATTACAATTAGATACATCATTATTACAATCAAATACCCTATAATGGCAATTACATCCATTGCAATTACAATTAGATACAGTAGTATGTGTGATAGCTTGTTTCATTTATTATTGGCAAAACATGATTCTTCAATGCCGAAATCACCCAACCAGATCGTGCTGCACTCTCTCAGATGTTACTGTGCAGGGAGTTAAGATCAACCTGTGAAGTTGACTTCTCCAAGTCCTCTAATGTCATTTGGCTGTGATAACAGCAAAGGTTACTATCTATTTCTAAATAAGCCATTTCTTATTCTTGTTTTCTTTTAGAGTTTATTTCCTGTTGAATGCAGTCTATCTAATGTTTGAACTAATTATTAAACAGAAATGAGAGATTCTGTGGCAGTTCATACCACACTGTTATTTCCTATCGATATTTTTCCCATTCACTCGTCACCCCTGTGCTGACTGGCCTTTCATTGCCTCTTAGTCTAACAGTGATTCTATTTTAAACTTCTCATCTTTGTTTTCAAACCTTTCCATGGCTTTGGCCCCTCCTGACTTCAGCCCCCCCTCTGAGGTACCTTCTTTCCACCTGAAGCTCAGCCTCTTGAGCATTCCCAGTTTTAGATATTTCGTATTTGGTGGATTGGTGGGTTAGGCTTTTAGCTGCTTTGACTGTCGGCTCTGGAATTAACTTCCATAAATTTGCCAATCTCTTTTTATCACCTTCCTCCTTGATGAACCTCCTTAAAACCCATTTTATTTCTACAATCTTGGCTATCTGCCTTAACATCTCTTCTGCCTCGGCATCAAAGCTTTTTGACAGTGCTCTAGTTCAGTACCTTGGGCTGTACTTTCCCAAAGGTTCTGTATAGACACAAGCTATTTTTATTGTTTTCAGAGCAACCACTTTGGTGAAAATAATCTTTGATGTTCCTATGCTACTCATAGGACAAGAAATTTAAATAGAGGACTTAAATTATTGTGTCTTCATCACTGTTCTGCCTTGGTTAAAAATTAAAATAATGTAAATCATATTAAAATTCTTACAACCTTGCCAGAAACCTCAATCTCAGATTGTATCCTACTATCTCCAAAGCTAGACTTCAACAGAATGACCAGGTAAAAGTGAGGACTGCAGACGCTGCAGATACTCTTCAACAGAATGACTGGCCGATTGCTTAAGGTGAGGCCTGTTTCCATGGAGCCAGGCCTTCACAAGAACCAGGGCCTTCAGCAAATGAGAGGAGTAGAAAAGAAAATAGTGTGACATTGCACAAATATATGAACTAAGCCTGTGAATCAATGCCCAGCTAGTTATCTACCACCCCAATAATCCCACTTTAAACAAATATCCCACTCATAGGCAAGCCCAAACCTCTCTGCCTTATGGAGGAAGTGAGGACTGCAGATGCTGAAGATGCCAAAGAGTGCGGTGCTGGAAAAGCACAGCGGTCAGGCAGCATCCCAGGAGCAGGAAAGTTGACATTTCGAGCATGAACTTTTCATCAAAGGGGCTGAGAGATAAATGGGAGGGAGGATGCAGTTGGGGGAAAGGTAGCTGGGAATGCGAAAGGTAGATGAAGGTGGGGGTGAAGGAGATAGATGGGAAGGAAGATGGACAGGTAGAACAGTTCAAGGGGGCAGTGCCAAGTTGGAAGGTTGGATCTGGGATAAGGTCGGGGGAGGGCAGTTGACAAAACTGGTGAAATCCACATTGATTCCACATGGTTGGAGAGTCCCAAGGCAGAAAATGAGGTGTTCTTCCGCCAGGTGTCGGGTGGCTGGAGTTTGGTGGTGGAGGAAGCCCAAGACTTGTGTGTCCTTAGGGGAGTGGGAGGGGGAACCCCACTACCAGGCAAATATTTCCCTCCCCACCACATCTGTGTTCTGGAGAGACCATTCCCTCCATGACTCCCTTTACAGGTCCATACCCCCCCACCCCTCCACCCACCCCTCCACCCTCCACTGCCAGCATCTTCCCCTGCCACCGCAAGAAATGCAAAACCTGCTACCATTACCAACACCCCCTCCCCCTCACCTCAGTCCAAGGCTCCAAAAAATCCATCCACATCAGCCAAAGATTTAACTGTAGTTCCACACACTTTGTCCATTGCTCCAAATGTGGTCTCCTCTACACTGGGGAGACAGGACATCAACTTGTGGAACATTTCAGAGAACATCTCCAGGACACTCTAAACAACTGCACTGCCCTGTGACTGACCTCCACCATTGTCTCTAGCCACCCGATGCCTCGAAGAAGAACACCTCAGCTTCCACCTTGAGACCCTCCAACCACATGGGATCAATGTGGATTTCACCAGTTCCCTCATTTACCCCCTCCCCCCCCTTATGCCAGATCCAACCTTCCAATTTGGCACTGTCCTACCTCTCCATCTTCATTTCCACATACTCGCTCCACCCTCCGCTCCGACCTACCACTTTCATCCCCACCTTCATCTACATATTGCATTCCCAGCCATCCTCATCCCGGCCCCAACCCCCTCCCTTTAATTTCTCAGCCCCCTTGGGCCACCCCTTCATTCCTGATGAAGAGCTTATGCATGAAATGTTGACTCTCCTGCTCCTCGGATGCTGCTTGACTGGTTGTGCTTTTCCAGCATCACACTCTTCAACTCTCTCTACCTCATGTACAGCACCGGCCAGTTAACTATGGCAGTGCCAGAGATATTCTCAATGCTGAAGACAAAGCAAGATGGCAGATGACCGACTATAAGACTCTGTCGGCTGTCTAACATCCGGTGCCAATGACATCCTTTACTTGAGAACCACAATGCATCGACAGATCAGTCATTTGAAGCTTTGCAATTTTATTGGCTCTCAGCTAACCAGCCTTGGCACTCAGTTCTACAAGTGGTTTAAATTATAACTTGGTTTGGTTTCAGTTTATAATGAATCTCTAATTAGTCTCATGGGGTGGCATGACTGACTTTGTGAAGGGAGTTGCTCCAGTCAGTTTATTGTCTTGGCCTGTTCCAGCGTGTACTTCCGAGATTGTACATTCAGCACATGCTGGATCAGGCATTGGGCAGTTAGTTCAGTCTCACTCAGTTGGAAAGTAGGTCACACATCATGCTAGCTGACTCTCTGCTCAAACATCTCATTGACATCAGGACCTGCACTATAAATGACTCATACTCATATTTGAGCGCTCAGATTGTTGCCTGAACCAAATGGATGGGGAATGGCGAGTTTCCCAGATGAAGTGAACATACAATCACTGTGCTCAAAATGAGAAATGACAGTTTTGTAACATCATCCCATTTTCTCCTGTGAATTTCTGTCAGTTCCATAAAAGCCATGAAGGAGGTGCTGAAACACTGTACGGTGACTCCATTGAGTCCAGTGAGAAAAGCAAATACATAGGGGGAAGGAAGAAGAAAGACAAGGAAAGAGAGAGGAACACAAACTGGGGCAGGGAGAAGGAGAAGAACACACACTGGAGTAATGAGGAAGACAGGAACAAAAACTGAGAGAGAGAGAGCAACACAATCTGGAAGAGGGAGTGAGGAACCCAAACTGAGGCAGGGAGAGAGAGAAAAACACAAACTGATGGGGGTCACTTAACCACAAAGAGGGAGTGAGGAACACAAACTGAGGAAGGGAGGGAGTGAGAGTAGCACAAACTAAGGAAGAGAAAGAGAGGTATAAACTGAATGACTGCAATGTGATTGCCTTTCTGTGATGTTCTATAAGATATACTAGTGTATATGCACATGTGTGTGTTTATATATGTGTGTGGAGGGCAGTGTGTGTCTATATATGTGTAAACGTGCATGTGTGTATATTTGTGGACATGCATGTGTGAACATGTATCTGTATGTATGTGTCTACCCTCTTATATGGATATGTTTCTATGTATAGCTGTGTAGGTGTGTGTATGTGTCTTTGTATGTGTGTAGGGGGTGATGTTTATATCTTCCTGTCTGTATATGTGTGGATATTCTTGTGAGGGTGCATGTGTGAGAGTCAGTTTGAACCTCTAGGAATACATCCAGTATGAGTTGGCAATAATTTTGGAAATTTCTTGTTGGTTAGGATTTCTGTCATCAAAAATACAATGTCTGTGATTAAAAAGTTCCAGAATAATTTGAATCCATTCTGTTAATAAATAGGGAATTATCGAAGGAACCTTGGGACCAAGGGTAAGTGATTCTGCAGAAAAATATTCTGCAACCATACATACTGAAAATGAATTCTCTCCTGCCCTGTTCAGTGGAATGATCACTGAATCAAATACTCAATGTATTTCTCTCAATGATGTCAGTGATTGGGAGTCCCCTGGTGCAGGAATGAGTTTCAAAAATCACTCATACTGTACCTTTAGGATTTTGTGTCAAATGCAGTTTCTCTGTATAAAGAGGAGCTTTGATTATCCGAAAATCCAAATATCCGAAAATCGGATTATCCAAAGGAGATCTCGTGGTCTTGATGGAAACGTTCCATCAAAGACATGTTTCCAACAGTGATCGTGTCTTTTGTTTACAGTGATTACACAGGCACCGTCTCCAACTGACTGACCTCCCGCCCTCCTCTCTCTCCTCACACTTTCCCTGGAGTTCTACAGAGGGATGTACACTCACCCCCCTCCCCCATCCCGAGATAATCTCTCCAACATTGTCCTGTACAGGGCAGAGGTGTCAAAAAGTTGTGTGTGACTGTGGCTTGCGTTGGTGGTGTTGCACGGGGGGGCTGGGGGGTAGGGCGAGGGGACGGTGTTGCATGGGGTTGGGGGTGGCAGGGCTGGGGGCGAGGGCAGGCATGTTGGATGGGTTCAGGGAATGGGGTCTCGCACGCTGTGTGCTGCTGCAATTTCGTAAACGCGGAGCAGACTTTAAAAACTCCGAGCCCCAGAGGAAAGGCATTTTATTGATTAACTGAATAATCGATTATCTAAATGAAATAGTGCCTGCCCATCTCGTTCGGATAATTGAGGTTCCCCTGCATAGTTGAAGTAGGAGGAGGGTTATCCTGTGTATGTGAAGTACATACTGCACACTTTTGCCAATTAAAGAGTCTACTTGTAATGTATTAAAACCCTTTCCTGTGAACCCCTTTCTTTTTAACTGTATCTTGTAATTTAAACAAGTTTTTGAATTGTTTGCATTTATTTCTGTCTAAATTGGGAATTGTGGATTATCAAGCTTGCACAAGTTTGGTTGCCTCTTCACACAGTGTCATCACTGCCGTGATCAGGCCTCTGCCCCGATAACCGACAGCATAAACCCGGAGACCAACATGGGGCAGTACTCAGAGGATGTGGCTGATCTGGAGACATGTATCTGGGAAAGGAACTGGCAAAGATAGGCATTGGCATCAGAGGACGAGAGCTAACTCCGATCAGATATCCAAGTGGTGATGTCAGAGATATCTGAGGATGTGCCAGGGTAGAACTGAGATGTGTCAGATTGTTCATGCACACCTACTGCCTTGTGAATTTGATGGGAGAGTGCCAGAGGCCCTCACTGATGCAGCAGCAGCTTCCAGGACAATACATGGCATCTCATCGAACCTTACATGGGACATAAAGGATGTGACAAATGGAAACAGTCAGTTGCATTTGCAAACCGTTAAGACTGTGAAATTGGAATGTGACCACAGGAGAATAATGTGCCCATTTCCCAGGAAACAGTCATGATGTATAAGCTCAGAGAAACCTTGGCTCAGAATGCTGCATGGATTCTCAGTGATGACAGTTATCCCCTGCACACAGGGCTGATGAGGCCGACGCAGCATCCCCAGAGTGAAGCAGAGGGGCACAACAGTCAAGCTCACCAGAGCATTGCCAGCCCCAGCTCTGACTGGTCAGGAGGAGCCCTGCAATTACTCCCACATCACCTTGCCAAGGGGTTCAGAGAAGCAGCTGTTGGCTGTGCAGTCAGATCTTACAAGGGAAATGGGCACAAGAATGATCAGCACTCCTCAGGTGACGAGGATTTGTCAGATCCAGCTGAGTCTTTGATGAATGCCAGGGCCACACTTATGTTCCATGTGCAAATTACTTTTAAAATTAGCCAAAGCTTGGTTTGCTTCCAGCAATATTCAGAGATTACTTCAAAAAATCAGTGGTGTGGAATGGAACACTTAACCTTAACATCTTTCTTTATTTACCTCTAAATCTAAATGTCTTCTGACAGCAGCGATGGTTGCAAAGGATGAAGGTCATGCAAGTGTTGTTAAAATGGACGTACTCAGTCTGTGCTTCTCTCCTTAACATGTCATGTGACACCTTCCTTCTTGCATGGTCACACCTCCCTGCTTTGGTTCCCCTGCCATGTGTGTACCAGCTGGAATCATTTGGCAGCAAACAAGGACCTGGGTCAAATCCTGCAGCTGGATCTCAATAAACGATCTAGGTTTATCCTCCAGTGTGCTCTTGAGGGAATGTGGCCTTGTTGGAGAGACAGAGCTTCAGGTGATGGATTAGACTATTACCAACCTGCCTGTTTTTCTGGATTTATAAACAGTGCCAGGACGATAGTGGGATTGGGGTTTTCAGAGGTAGGAATACCAAGGGTGTCACCCACTGAATGTTAATCCCTTGGGCTGACAGACTCAGATTCTGTGTTATTCTTGTGTTGGTGGGTTAGGCCACTGGTGCTGATACCATCCCTAATTGGATGACTTGCTGTGATCAGACGATGGAGATACTGTGTTATGAATAGTTTTAAGATCTGGGTTCTTGTATCCACCCTTTCCTATAAACCCCTTTCTTTTTAACTGTATCTAGTAATTTAAATAATTTTTAAAAATTATTTGCATTTATTTCTGTCTAAATTGAGAATGTTCTTTCAGCCTATGATGTCAGAGAAAGGTCAGAAGGGTGAACCAGGGTTGCGGGGATCAGCTGGTCTGCCCGGAAGAAATGTGAGTATTCCGACTTTTGTGGTTCCATGACAAAACTTGATACAAATTCATTAAAATCCACGTGGGGATATTGGATTCATGGGAAGGAATAGATTTAGGGAAGATCCAGAGGTTGCAACAAGAAGAGAGTAGGGTTGATGTTCTGGAATTTTGAACTGACCTTCTACCCAACCAACTTCTTTTTTTTCTTTCCTCTATTCTGGTATGGGATGTAGGCATTGTTGGGCAAGACTAACGGCAACTGACTAACCACAGGCATCCACTACCAACCAGGAACTCCCACAGCTTCCTGGACTATACCTCCTCCCATCTTCCTCTTGTAAAAACGCCATCACTTATTCCCGATTCCTCTGCCTATGCCACATCTGCTCCCAGGAGGACCAATTCCATCACAAAACATCCCAGGTTGCCTACTTCTTCAAGGACCACAATTTCCCCTCCCACGTGGTTGATGATACCTTCCAGCACATTTCCTCCACATCCCACACGTCTGCCTTTGAACCCCATCCCTCCCAACACAACAAGGACAAAACCCTGTCTCCCCCTCCCCCCCCAACCGGTCCTAACCTTCCACCCCACCAACCTCCGTATTCATCGTGTCATCCTCTGCCACTTCCACTATCTGCAAACAGGACTCACCATTTGGGATGTATTTCCCTCCCTAGCCCTATCAGCATTCTGGAGAGACTATTCCCCTCTGTGACTCCTTTGTCAGATCTACGCACCCCCCCCCCCATCAGCCCTCACCCCATTCCCGGCACCTTCCCCTGCCACCAAAGGAAGTACAAAACCTACGCCCACATCTCCCCCTCACTTCCATCCAAGGCCCCAAGGGATACTTGCACAGCCAACAGAAATTTACCTGTACCTCCACAAATGTCATCTACTGTATCCATTGCACCTGATGTGGTCTGTTTTACATTGGGGAGACAGGGTGCCAACTTGCGGATTGTTTCAGAGAACATCTCTGGGACACCTGCAACAACCCTGTGGCTGAACACTTCAACTCCACTCAAGGATGTGCAGGTCCTGGGTGGCCTCCATTGCCAAGCCCTAGCCACCCGACACATGGTGGAAGAACACCTCATATTCCACTTTGGAACCCTTTATCCCCATGGGATTAATGTGGATTTCACCGGTTTCCTCATTTCCCCTGTCCCCATCTTATCCCAATCCCAAGCCTCCAACTCAACACTGCCCTCCCATCTATCCGCTCCACCCTCCTCTCTGATCTATCACCTTCTCCCTCAACTTCATCCACCTATTGCATTCTCAGCTACCTTTCCCACCACCCCCAATTATCTCTCAGCCTCTCAGCCCATGCACCTCATTCCAGATGAAGAGCTTATGCCCAAAACATTGATTTTCCTGCTCCTCGGGTTTTCCCTGATCCGCTGTGCTTTTCCAGTGCCACGCTCTCGATCACTGGTCAAGACTAGTGTTTGATGCATATTCCTAACCACCCTTGAACTGTTTGGCTTTCTAGCCCATTTTAAACAGCAGATGCCAGTCACATTTGGCCAGAGCAGGAAGGGAAGGCACGTTTCCAACACTAAAGGACATTTACAGGCTCCACGGAATTTTTACAATGATTGACAATAGTTACATGGTTATCATAAAACTCCCTTTTTAAAGGCCAGATTTTATTGAATTCAAATTTCATCAGTTGCCATTGTTGGGATTTAAGCTCCTGCCCCCAAAACACTAGGGTTCTAGATTACATATTCTGGATTCCATTTAAAATGTGTAAATGCTTACATATTAATCAATTCAAACCAAACCTGTATCCCCATTCTAAGTAATTAAAGACTTAACAGCAATTTAGGTTTGTTCAATACACTGCATCAGTTGTATGACATTTTTATCTTTTCTGTGTCACACGATCCTACTCCACTAGCTACCTGATGAAGGAGCAAGTTTCTTCCAATTAAACCTGTTGGACTATAACCTGGTGTTGTATGATTTTTAACTTAGTCCACCCCAGTCCAACACCAGCTCCTCCATTTGCTGGGGCAAAGCAGCAGTCGCTCGGTGTTTAGCACCGCAGCCTCACAGCAACAGGGACCTAGGTTCGAATCTTGCCTCGGGCGACTGTCTGTGTGGAGTTTGCACATTCTCCCCGCGTCTGTGTGGGTTTCCTCCCACAATCCAAAGTTGTGCCTGTCAAGTGAATTGGCCATGCTAAATTAGGTGCATTATTCAGGGGTACATATAGAGGGGTGGGTTACTCTTCAGAGGGTTGGTGTGGACTTGTTGGGCCAAATGGCCTGTTTCCACACTGTAGGGAATCTAATCTAATGGAGGATATTTGTCAACCTTTTGGATTTTATCAAGTTTGTAAAATTCAGACTGAACAAATGGCATGGCCAGATTTAAGATCTGGGATCTTGAAATTAGTTCACATTATTTCTGTTATTTAAGGCTTGAAGTAGACATGTTAGCAACTTGATGGATGATGTGCACAAATTGATTCCACTTTGGAAGTCTTTGGCCCATTTGGGACTGTCAACATCCAGAGTGGGAAATGGAACAGGCACCGAACACTGAGCATCACTTAAACACTATTGTATAATAGCTCTGAATGGGAGAAGTGTGAATTGCTGTTAAAGCAGAACTCAGGGGAGTATTACAAGGAAATTACTGAGCATGTGAGAAAGAAGAGAATTGAAGGAAATGGGGCGTAAGCAGGAGATTTGAATTTGACTGGATGGGACAATGAAGAGTATGGGTAGTGAGGAGGAGAGGGGGGGATTAGCCTGGAAGAGTTCAGATGGGGAAAATCACAGGAAGGATTTGATGGGCTGAATGGACTGATCCTGTGCTGGGACTTATGATTGTAGAGAAAGAGAATTTGAGTGAGCCAGTGAACAGTCAGAGCCCAGTGGGACTGTTCCAGGAAAAATGGGATTCCTGAAGAGTCTCTGTCCTTGAGACGGAATGATCCACTGCTCCAGTCTCCTTCCTCTTTGACACCCTGCTTTGCAGCACTGAATGCAGGGAAATGGGAGTTGTAGTCCTAGAATCAGATTTAGCTTGTGTTGAAAGTGATTGCTCACATTTATTCTGTTCTTAATCACCATTCTAATTATGTTTTCAGGGAAAACCGGGAGAGTTGTGCGTGGCTGGACCAAAAGGTGCAAAGGTTTGTCAGTAATCTGAAACTGTTTTTAAGTGTTGCTGGGAGTGTGAGGCTGCAGCTATCTGAGGGCATTGGAATCATATCACACTGAAATTTGGAACCTGACTTTTAACCTTTCAGGCTTTTGACTCAATTGAAAAAAAATGTTTAGATGAGTTTCTTAAATTCAAATGAGTGAGTAATGAAAAAATACTGGGGGGAGGATTTTAAATTTGAAGGAGAGTGGCTGGTGGAGGCTACCCTCGCATTAACAAGCTATCAAAGGTATTAAATGGTAAGCAATGTTTCTTTATATTCATTCCGGGCATCGCTGGCTGAGCCAGCACTTATTGCCTGTACCTCCTTGCCCTTGGGAAGGTGGTGTTGAATTACCTACTGGAACCATTGCAGTCCATGTGCTTTAGGTAGACTGACAATGCAAACAGGCTTCTTCATCCTGAATAGTGTTTTGGAGCCATGGTCATCTGCTGAAAATGTGTTGCTGGTAAAGTGCAGCAGGTCAGGCAGCATCCAAGGAGCAGGAGAGTCGACGTTTCGGGCATGAGCCCTTCCGTGGTCATCTGGCAAGTGGAGTGTTTTCCATTACATGCCCAACTTGTGCCTTGTCGATGGTGGACAGGCTTTGGAGAGTCAGGCATTGAGTCACTTCTGACAAAATTTCTAGCCTTGTACTTACTTAATAGCCGAGGGTAATCTTAGTTTGGAGCAATGCATCAAAATACAGCCAAACAGTGAGATACAGGGGATTCTTGTGAAAGATCAATTTTTGATTACTTACATATACTTCATCGAAAGAGTGATCAATTCTTGGAATGGTTTATAGGGGCAGAATGGTAAATGAGATCTGTAACTTAAAAGGCTCTTCACTGCAGTGGTGGGAGTTGGGGCAATAAATTATGTCCCACAGGATATGAGCTAAGTTTGAGCAAACGAGCTCCACCTACACCAATCAAGCTCTTATCTGTGAGTAAGGTTTATGTAGGTAAGTGTTAGTGGCTAAATCTCTCCTTGTGTTGTAGCACAGCAATGTGTCGTTCTTGTATTAGCTCCAAAAATGGTTCACTTTAAAGAAGCTGGTCCCACATGGGGACTAACTCCATCAGCCTGTGTCTGCTTTCTGGGTATGTAGTCAGAAACTAGCCTGGTCTGTTTGCCCTCTTCCTGTACCAGCTGACAGTTCCTCCACTGTTGGTTTCTTCCCTTGAAGGTTGGATGGTCCTGACTGTCAGGGTGAGGGTGAGAGAGGAATGGAAAGTGGGAGAGCAACTCTCAAAAAAATGAGGATGCGCAGAACGGAAATGCAAAGAGATGTTCTCACTTTGATAAGTGGGCAAAGGAACTTTAAAATAGAATTTGCCAAGCACAGAGATAGATGGTATATGGTCGAAACCATCTGGGCAGTTTGTCAATTATGAGAGTGGGGTGGAGGGCAGTAAGTGGAAGTATGTCATTGCAGGAGCAGGTGGACCATTCCTAGCTCCATGTTGAAATGTGTAGACCACTCTGGCCTTCAGAATCTCCTTTAAGGCCACGGGCTGTTCAGTCATATACTGCCCTGGCTTCGCTGATGCCTGGCTGCCTCAGGGTAAACGAATCATGCAGCTGGGGGTCTCACAGTGTTTGGCTCTTACTTTGCAGGTGCACATCTATATTTCAGTGTATCTCTGCCTTTCCTATTAGACACTGAGAGCAGACACAGGGATGTGGAGTCACACCTTTGTGAGAGCAGATTCCTAAAAAGATTGAGCCAGTGCACATCCCAAACGTTGAATGCTTACTTCAGAACAGTTTAGAATATAGAACATAACAGCTCAGTTGCAGGCCCTTCAACCCTCAATGTTGCACCGACTTGTGGGACCAATCTGAAACCTATCTATCATACACTATTCCATTTTCATCCAGGTGTTTATCTAATGTTCATTTAAGTGCCCCTAAACTACTTTTGCAGGCAGGGTTTTCCACGCCTCTACTACTCCCTGAGTAAAGAAACTATATCTGACATTTGTCCTATAATTATCACCTCTTACTTTATAGCTATGTCCCCTTTTGTTAGCCATCCCCAATCAAGTCTATCTAACCCTCTGATAATCTCAATTAAGTCACCTCTCATCCTTCTTCCCTCAGCATCAAGCCCCTCAGCCTTTCCTCATAAGACCTTCCCTCCATACCAGGCAACATCCCAGTAAATCTTCTCTGAACCCTTTCCAAAGCTTCCACTCCTTTCTATAATGCGGTGGCCAGAACTGTACACAATGTACCAAATGCAGCCGCATCAGAATTTTATACAGCTGCAGCCTGACCTCGTGGCTCTGAAACTCAATCCCTCTACCAATAAAAGCTAACACACCATATGCCTTCTTAACAACCTTATCAACCTGGGTGGCAATTTTCAGGGATCTATGTACATGGACACCAAGATCTCTCTGCTCTTCTACACTACCAAGAATCTTACCATTAGCTCAGTACTCTGCATTCCTGTTCCTCCTTCCAAAGTGAATCACCTCAAACTTTTCCACTTTAAACGCCATTTGCCGCCTCTCAGCCCAGCTCTGCAGCTTATCTATGTCTGTCTGTAACCTGCAACATCCTTCAGCACTATCCACAACTCCACTGACCTTAGTGTCATCCGCAAATTTACTAACCCATCCTTCTACGCCCTCATCTAGGTCATTTATGAAAATGACAAACAGTAATGGACACAAAACAGATCCATACGGTACCATCACTAGTAACTGAACTCCAGGATGAACATTTCCCAATAACCACCACCCTCTGTCTTCTTTCAGTTCTTAGTTTCTACAGGTTAACTTTTCTCAGCTTTTTTCATAGAGCATGGAAACAGACCATTCAGTCCAACCAGCCCATGCTGACCATAATCCCAATCCAAACTAGTCTCACCTGCCTCTGCTTGGCCCATATCCCTCGAAACATTTCTTATTCGTGTTCTTAACTGTCAAGAGAGCTGGTGCATCTCCAACTCCTGTCTCTGAGCTGCCATGATGGAGATTTACAGCATTGCGAAGTGCCTGAAGATAAAACTACATTTCTGAGTCATTGTCTCGTAGATCTGCTTTTGGCTCAGAAATCCTACAGTTATGGCAGATTGATGGCCTCAGATCTCAGTATCCATCAGCTGAGGCAATCTGTTGCTTGTTGGTTTCCAGTATTTAAAGGACACCCTTTGAACATAACAGTTCTTTCAGAGGCAGGAGCAGCATTCATACTCAAAAAGCCCATTCCACGATCTCAGTTCTGAGAAAAGACAGATTTTCTTTTCAAACGTGCTGACAGCGACCAGCCTTCCTCCTCCATCGTCATGGGTTATGTGTAGCCTCTTAGTCAGGGAATGTACCTTTCAGACCAGTGACTGTGGGAGGCTTCAGCAGATATCTGTTCTCTTTATTAGGGAGATCCCGGACCAGTTGGACCAGAGGGATTGGCTGGTGAGCCAGGATCCCCAGGGCCTCCAGGACCCCCAGGGATAGGAATACCAGGAAAACCGGTGAGTGTTGGCTGCAGGATGGAGTGAACAACAGCAGCAGAGAGGGCTGTGTGACAAGTCAGGCAGCAGAAGTGGGGTAAGTACAGTCCACAATGTCACTGCAGCACAGGGTCAGGATGGCAGAGGAGCCTGGGCCACACTCAGCTTCTCCACCATTTCTCTGAGATTCCCAATGGAATGAGTCTTACTTCAGCTGGGCTATCCAATCCAGTAGTGATCATACGCCTCTCTTTGGTGATCCCCACAAATTACTCCTCATCACACCACACCCATACTCCCTCTCACACTCTCCCCCTCTCCACCTGTCCAATCACCATTCCTTCCTTCTCGTTCTCACCTTCCCTTCCCACTCCTTATCCCCCCTACTCATCTTGTCTCTCTCCAACCCATCTCATGACATTAATCTCTTCCCCCCAATAATCTTCTCTTAACTTTTATATCCCTCCGACTCTTCCATTCACCTCTACATCCCTCCAACCCAGTGTCACAAACCCCTCACACCAACCCCTCCCCTTTGGCACCCATGCTTGCACCATCCTACTCGCCCTCTTGACTGTCCACGCTCCTGACCTTTCCCTCCCTGTCCCCATCATTCCCCTCCCATCGTCATCTTTACTTCCCCCCTCCTCCTCCCCTTCATCATCCTGTTCCCTCCTCTTCTCTTCTCTATTCCACTCCATTCCCTACTGCTTTCATCCATGTCCTACCACAGCCCTTGCCCCCTCACCAACTCTTTAGCTCTTCCTCTCTCTCCCCCATTTCCCTCACTGCTTCCACCCCTTGTCCTCCTGCTCAGCATCCTCTCCCCATCACTGTCACCACCCCAGCCCCTTGCAACCCCATTGAATTAACAAGGAAACTTAAACGTAGTCATGTTCAATGACTCTGTAAGTTTGCTCCTGGGTGTTGTTTACAGTACCATTCTGGAAGTTCTTCTTCAGTCCTGCAGAGTCGACAACACAACCTCTAACAACACCACCATCCCCCAACTCCCCTCCCCGCCCCCCGGCCTTCACTCTTGCAACATAAGAAATAGGAGCCCCTCAAGCCTGCTCCACCTTTTTATAAGATCATGACAATTTATTACCAGGCCTCAACTCTTCTTTTGTGCTAACTCGTCAAAGCCCTCAACTCTTCTGTTTTTCAAAGATAAACCTCCTCTTTAAATACCTTCAGTAATAAAGCCTCCACAGTTTTCTAGGGAAGAGAATTCCAAACACTCACTGCCCTCTGAGAAAAACAATTCTTCCACATCTCTGTTTGTAAATGAGTACTCTGTAAGAGAACGCTCTTATCCCTGTCCTCCTGGTGAAAACTGTCACTTGCCCATTCTGTGGTTTGCCCCAGGCTGTGTTGTGTCTTCAGTGTTTCTCTGTTGGGGCAGTGAGGCTTCCTTCATTCCAGACCTTTTCTCTCTGTCCATGTGTAAGCTCTATCTCCTTCATTCCCTACCAGACAGACTAGTGTAACCTCCTGTGGTTAATGCTGCTTTAACAATTGTCACCTTTTATGTCCCAAAGGGGAAACCTGGTGGCCCTCCTGGACCAAAAGGAGAAGCAGTAAGTACATTCAGCTCACTTAGATATGCTGCTCCGTTCTGGAATCTCAGTAACTACACACCTCTGTGCATTAGTTATTGCCTACACCATCCTTACCACGCTGCTCCCCATTGTTTATTCATTAACTGTTGCAAGTGCATTTTTCAATCTTCAGCAGGTTTCTGTCCCTTCAGGAATGGCCTGCTGTTTCCAGAGATTTGTGATTAATCCCTGAGTAGCTGAGGAGTAAAATCCATGGAGCATTAAAACGCAATTCCATGCTTTAACTCTCTTGCAAGAGTTTCCAGGATTGACTGCCTAGCTGACAGTTGGGCAGGCCATCCAGAGGCAGGAGGCATGGTCCTGGGCGATCAGGGTGGGTTGTCCAGGTTGAAGGTCAAGGTTTTTTGGTGGGCAGGAATAAGAGGTCAGTCATCATCACTGTCTGGGATGTGCACCTCCAACTCCTGAAAAAGGATCAAGAGAGTGAAGCTACAAGTAATCAAGGGGACAGGCACCTTGGATGCCACCTTAAAGTGCTGAGGGTGAAGGGGCACTCCTTCTACATCTGCCCATGGGGGACTTTCAAGAAACACCATTTTTGTGTTATGTTTTTCATGGGCATCACTGGCTAGGCCAGCATTTATTGCCCATCTCAAAATGCCCAGAGAGCTGTTGAGTCAAGCACATTATTGTGGGCATGGAGTCACTGTACACACATGGTAAGGATGACAGATTTCCTTCCCTCAAGGACATGAGTGACCAGATGACTTTCTTAAACAAAAAACAAAATGATAGTGGTCACTTTTAGATTTTTTTTCTTTATTGAATTCAAATTTCACTATCGGCCGTGGATGGATCTTGAACCCATGGCCTGAGAATGTTGGTACTGCACTCCGGAATAGTAATCCTGTAAAAACACCTTCACACACTCCAGCCCCATAGAACATCTAAAAACCTGGCCAATGTCAAACTTACATGAGGGACCCATATGGACATAATGTTAATAAAATGCCCACCTCTCTGAGGCAGAACATGTGCAGGGGTGGGAAGAGGGCTGTATTGAAACACAAAGAAAGACTAAGATCTTTACAGCATCCTTCACAAACTTTGGATGTTTCAAAATGTTTTGCAGCCAGTGAAATATTTTTGAAGTGTTGTCATTGCTTTAATGCAGGAAACACAATAGCCCATTTATGCACAGTAGCTCCCACAAGTAGCAGTGTGAAAGTGTCCAGGTAATCTGTTTCTGTGATGTCAATTATGGGATAATTATTGTCTGGGCCACTTCGGAGAACTTCCCTGCTCTTTGTTTTTGAAATAGTGACATAGGATCTTCTACAAGGAAAGTTAAGGACTACATTTAAAACTGCATCACTCAGTCAATGCAGCACTGAAGTGTCCGTCTGGATTTTTGTCCAGAATTCTTAGGAGTAAGACTAGAACCCTTAATCTTTTACCTTAGAGGGGGAGGGTGCTATCACTAATTTAATCAGCCAGACCATTTCCAGCTTCATAATTTGAGGGTCTGAGGGCAATGCAATGATGTTAAAGTGATTCCTTCACTTACACAGAGCCAATGTGACGTGATCAAAGATCCTCGTGGGTCTGAGGTGACTGTGTCACTATCATTTACAAACAGCAGTTTGAGCTGTGAATTGTCCAACCCTAAAGGTTGGTCAAGTCCTGAAATGAATCTGCAATGTGACATCTATTACAAAGCAATAGTATTGCAGTTCCTGGCAGTTTACAGTTTAAACTGAGAAAGTGAGAGATATCCAGCAGGTCTGAGAGAAACAGAGTTAACATTTCAGCTCCATAATCTTTCATCAAACTGTATTTAAGCTGTTGATGGACTCATAAACCATACTATTCCGTCAGCACAGATGCAACCTGAGACACTATAATTTCACATTTAAGGTTTAATTCCACTATTCTGAATCTGAATGAATACCTCTTTGCTAAATGTACATAGTTTCCTCCTATTCCTTTCAAACACTGTTGTTGGACTCTTAAGTGGGTTGAACAAGGAAAAGAGATTCAGCCAATCGACTGATGAAGTGCAAGGGACTGATGTAAACTTTGAATTATAATCTTGTCTCCACATGAAATGTGCAGATGAGACAAGGTGAGGAATGAGGTCAAACAGCAAGTAGTTATCACCTTGTTGTAAATCTCAGGGATGTTCTTTGCTTTCGAACAGCAGCCAGGAGCTGCTAAACTTCATTGTATCTTCAGAACTTTCACCTCTCCTTGTGTCCTTTAGGGAAGTGATGGGGATCCTGGCCCAGAAGGTATCCCGGGAAAACCTGTAAGTACAATGATTGTAGGACTTCAAACACAATGTTCATTACCCATATGATCCCAGCTGACTGGGACAGAGCAGAATTAATGCTTTTCCAGTGAGAGTGAATTGCCTAATGCATAAGCAATCTCAGTAAAGAGACCATGAGGCTGGTGAGTTTGTAGGGAGTGTTTGATGGGGAAAGTGCAGGGAGGCTCTGCAGCAAACCCTGTGCCATTGCTGTCCTGGTAAAGTATAGAGAGAACTTTACTTTGCATCTAATCCAGTGCTGGTCATGACTTGGGGAGTGTTTGATTGGAACAGTGCAGACAGAGCTTTAATTTCAGTTTAAAAGAGTAGAGAGAACTTTACTTTGTATCTAACCCTGCGCTGTACCTGACCTGGGAGTGTTTGGTGGAGACAGTGTTGGGGAGCGTTACTTACCCTGTGCTCTATCTGTCCTGGGAGTGTTTGATCAGGATAGTGTATCTAGCCCCCTGCTGTACCTGACCTGGGTATGTTTGATGGGGACAGTTTTTAATTGGTACTTCAATAATTGTAAATGATTCTACTCAAGAAATCTGCTGGACAAATCAAACATGTAAGAGTAATCTGGAGGATGAGTCACAGACTGCATTTGGGATACTTTATTAGAATATTAAATTTTGGAATCTACCAGAAGTGATGCTATTTTGAGCATGTTAACAATTAATGAAACAAGCTAGAATAATGATGTCACAGTAAAGGATCTCTTGGCAAGAGTAATCATGGCTTCAATTTGAATCAGTAATGCAGGCTTATAATAGCGTTTTACTCTTGCAATTGTCGTTGCAAGTTTTTTGGGGATAGAGTTGCTAAAGTTGGACTGAAAAAGTGAATTTTAATGTAAGATGATGAATAATCAGTGGGTGACCTTTGAAGAGATATTCAACATTCTCAACAAATATGCGTGTTATTATGAAAGAACGGCTCTATAAGAGGGATGCACAACCCCTGTTAAGGATCGGAACAAATTGAAAGAAAAGGCGTACAATGCTGCAAAGATCAATACTAGGGCAGAACATTTGGATGGTTTTTGAAAGCAGCAAAAGATATGTAAAACCAAAAGGAGGATGAGAGAAAACTAACGTCAAATATAAAAACAGTGGACGTTTCCACACGTATAGGGAAAGGAAAAGAGTTGCTAAAGTGAACTATTGGCGCCTGAGAGGGTAAGGCTGGGAAATTAATAGTGAGCTATAAGGAAATGGCAGGAGCTTTGAATAAATGTTTTGTATCTATTGTCACAATGGAGAGCACAAAATGCATCTGGAGAAAGAAAAGAGACAAATGGGAGGAAGGAACTTAAAGCAGTTGTTATCATTCGTGAAAACTAAAGGGTTGAAAGCCCGACAAATTCTCTGGATCTGATGAGCTACATTCTAGATTCTTAAAAGAAGTAACTTCAGAGATAGGAAATGCTTTGGTTGTAATCTTCCAGAACTTCAAGGTCCTCACAGATTAGGAAACGTCAAATGGAACATCTCTGTTCAAGGATGAAGACAGAGGGCGGGAAACTGTAGGCCCGTTTGTCTAACATCTGTCATGGGGAAAAATATTAGAATCTACCACTGCAGAAGTGGGAGTAGGATATTTAGAAAATCATAATACAGACAGGTAGAATCAGAATCATTCTTTGGAAGATAAATAAAATTGGACAAATTTCATAGACAATCTTGAGGATACAATGAACAATGAGAGTAAAGATTACCAAAAGGGATTTGCTAACATGCTGTTTAAAAGATTACAACACAACCAATGGTGTTTTATTGGCATGAAAATATAGCAAGTCATTAAGGAAGCAACTAGAATGTTGGCTTTTACTGTAAAAGGGATGATGGAGCTTTGCTGCTACCACACAGGAGAGTGTTGTTACCACACTGATGAGTACCAAACATAGAATCCCTACGGTGTGGAAACAGGCCTTCTCGCCCAGCAAGTCCAAACCGACCCTCTGAAGAGTAATCCACCCAGACCCATTCCCCCTATTACTCTACATTTATCCCTGAATAATGCACCTACCCTACGCATCCCTTAACACTGTGGGCAATTTAGCATGGCCAATTCACCTAACCTGCACATCTTTGGATTGTGGGAGGAAAACAGAGCACCCAGAGGAAACTCACACAGACACAGGGAGAATGTGCAAAGTCTACACAGACAGTCGCCTGAGGCTGGAATCAAACCTAGGTCCCTGGTGCTGTGAGGCAGCAGTCCTAACCACTGAGGCATCATGCCATCCCTTGCTGTTTAGTCACCTTACTTGAGGAAGGACATATTTGCATTAGGTACAATTTAGATAAAGTTCACTCAGCTCATGTGAGGGAAGATTGAGAAGATTGGGTCTGTCCTCATTGGAGTTTAGAGGAATGGTCTTATTGGCACTTCACAGAGTAGATGCTGAGAGGATGTTTAATCTTCAAGAGAATCTAGAAAGAGCAGGGCATAGCTTTAAATAAAAAGGTCTCCAAATTAAGATGGAAATGCGGAGAAATTTGTTCTCTCACAGAGTCATTAATGTTTAGAATTATCTCCCGAAACTGCAGCAGAGACTGGGCCATTGATCATATTTGGGCAGATTTTTGATTATCAAGGGAATCGAGGTTTGTAAGGGGACAGACAGGAAAGTGGATTTAGAACCACAAACAGATCAGCCATGACCTTACTGATTGTGGAGCTGGATCAAGCAGCTAAATAACCAACCAACTTCTGTTCCTCACTCTGGTGTTGGATTGTCTGATTTTTGTCCCTCTACAATAATTGGACTCTTAATGTCATTCTCCATTTTCATAAGTGTTTGCTTTTAACAAGTTCAGCCACTCAGAGGGCAGTATGAGTGTAGTGTGGAAGTGCAGTGGAATGGTCACTAGCCCAGGGTGGGAATGCTTGAACAAGTTGAGCTTTAGAACATACAGCACAGTATAGGCCCTTCGGCCCACAATGGTGTGCCAAGCATTTATCTTAATCTAAGATCAATCTAACCTACACACCCCTCAATTTACTGTCGTCCATGTCCTTGTCCAGCACTCACTTAAATGTCCCTAATGCCTCTGACTCTACTACCATTGCTAGCAGTGCATTCCATGCACCCACCACTCTCTGACTCACCTACCTCTGAGATCTCCCCTAAACCTTCCTCCAATTACCTTAAGATTATGACCTCTCATGACAGCCATTTCTGCCCTGGGGAAAATTCTCTGGTTATCTACTCTATCTAGGCCTTTCATTACCTTGTACATCTCTATCAAGTCACCTCTCTTCCATCTTCTCTCCAGTGTGAAAAGCCTTAGCTCATTCAACCTCTCTTCATAAGACAAGCCCTCCAATCCAGGCAGCATCCTGATAAATCTCCTCTGCACCCTCTAAAGCATTTCCATCCTTCCTTTAATGAAGCGACCAGAAAAGGACACAAAATTCCAAGCATAGTCTAACCAGAGTATTATAGAGCTGCAGCAAACTCTCATGGCTCTTAACCTCAAAATCCCTGTTAATGAAAGCCATTTCTTAACAACCCTATAAAGTTGGGTGGCAACGTTGAGGAAACTATGTGCATGGACCCCAAGATCCCGCTGTTTCCTCCACACTGCCAAGAATCCTGTCTTTAACCCTCTATTTAGCATTCAAATTCAACCTTCCAAAATGAATCACTTCATATTTATCCAGGTTGAACTCCATATACCACTTCTCAGCCCAGCTCCACATCCTGTCAGTATCATGTTGTAGCCTGCAACAGACCTCGACACTATCTATGACACCACCAACCTTTGTGTCATCAGCAAACATACTAGCCCACTCTTCCACTTCTTTATCCAAGTCATTTATAAAAACTACTAAGAGCATAGGTCCGAGAACAGATCCCTGTGGTCACCGACCTCCAAGCCAAATACTTTCCACCTAATACCACTTACTGTCTTCTTTCAGTCAGCCAATTCTGTATCCAGGCAGACAAATGTTCCTGTATCCCATACCTCCTAACTTTCTGAATGAGCCTACCATGGGGAACCTTATCAAATGCCTTACTGAAATCCATATACACCACATCCACCGCTCGACCTTCATCAACTTGTCTCGTAACATCCTCAAAGAATTCAGCAAGGCTTGTGAGTCATGACCTGCCTCTCACAAAGCCATGCTGACAATCTGTAATTAATCTATGTTTTTCCAAATAGCTTTAAATCCTATCTCTCAGAATCCTTTCCAGTACTTTGCTTACCACAGACATAAGACTGACTGGTCTGTCGTTCCCAGGGATTTCCCTATTCCCTTTCTTGAACAGAGGAACAACATTCATCTCCCTCCAATCATCCGGTACTACTCCCGTGGAGAGTGAGGATGCAAAGATCATCACCAGAGGTGCAGCAATCTCAGTCCTGGCTTCCCGTAGTAACCTTGGATGTATCTGGTCTGGCCCTGGGGACTTATCTATCTTGATGCTTCCCAGAATTTCCAGCATATCCACTTTCTTAATGTCTTAATAACTTTTAAAAAGTTCTGAGATTTACATATGAAGGCATTGAAACTAACATGATCATTCTAAAAGATGAAAGACTCAACCTAAATTTGTTTAATATTATATTCCATGACACTGCAGTCCTATTGCTATAAAATTCTGAGTCGTATGATTCTGCTCCACAACGTGAAGAAGCAGTTTATTGCCTCCAAGTAAACTTGTTGGACTATAACCTGGTATTGTGTGATTTTTGTTTTTTTAATATCAGTCTGTTCAAGCCTATTAACCTGGTCCATGGAGTTCTCACTATCAACAAAGTCCCTCTTTCTAGTGAAGCAAAAACTCATTTCGAGCCTCTCCTACCTGTTCAGACTCCGGGCACAAGTTCCTTCCACTTTCCTTGATCGGCCCTACCTTCTAGTATCTTTTATCTTAGCCTGCTGGACACACTTTCCTCATTCCTGATGAAGGGCTTGTGCCCAAAACGTCGAATTTCCTGTTCCTTGGATGCTGCCTGACCTGCTGCGCTTTAACCAGCAACACATTTTCGGTCCTACCTTCTGTCTTGATCATTCTCTTACTCCACACATAAGTGTAGAATGCCTTTGGGTTTCCCTAATCCTTTCCACCAAGGCTTTTTTGTGCTCCATCCTAGTTCTCCTCAGTCCATTTTTGAATTCTTTCCTAGCTACCCAGCAATCCTCTCAAGCTGTGCCAGATCCTTGCTACCTCAACCTTAAATAAGCTTCCTTCTTCCCCTTGATGAGAAACTCCCCTTTGCTTGTCATCCAAAGTTCCTTCACCTTACCATTCTTTGCCTGTCTCAGTGGGACAAAGTTATCCAACACTTGCAACAAGTGCTCCTTGAACAGCCTCCACATTTCTATTGTGCATTTCCTGTAGAGCAGTTCTTACTAATTTATACTCCACAACTCCCGTCTAATAGCTTGATAATTTCCCCTCCCCCAATTAAAGGTTGAGGCAGTTGTGGTCACTGTCACCAAAATGCTATCCCACTGAGAGATCTGACAGTGGCCTGGCTCATTGCCAAGCACCAAATCCAATATGGCAGTTGGTCTATCTACACATTGAGTCCGGAATCCTTCCTGGACACACCTGACAACAACAGCTCCATCTAGACCATCTGCATTAAGGAGGCTCCGATCAATATTAGCTTTAATGTTTCCTATTCCCAGAGGAAATTAAATCTGAAAATCAATGTACTAGACCTCTGTACTGAAGTGTACAAGACTGTCATTTGAAATTTGTTGGATTCAATTTCACGATTTGCTGAACTAAGTTTTGACCTTCCAACTGTAGGGTTGTTAGTCCGACAGTGTCACTAGACTCCCTGTCTGTCAGCGTAAGATAACTCTGGCCTGTTGACTTCAGTCATGCAGTCTACAACAAGATGAATCATCCTCCATAGTCAAAAAGAAAATGATTCAACTTTAATTGTGCTGTGCTGTGAAGAAGGCATATGGTGTACTGGGCTTTATTGGTAGAGGAATTGAGTTCCGGAGTCCTGAGGTCATGTTGCAGTTGTACAAGACTCTGGTGCGGCCTCATCTGGAGTATTGTGTGCAGTTTTGGTCGCCATACTATAGGAAGGATGTGGAGGCATTGGAACGAGTGCAGAGGAGGTTTACCAGGATGTTGCCTGGCATGGTAGGAAGATCGTATGAGGAAAGGCTGAGGCACTTGGGGCTGTTCTCATTGGAGAAAAGAAGGTTTAGGGGTGATTTGATAGAGGTGTACAAGATGATTAGGGGTTTAGATAGGGTTGACAGTGAGAACCTTTTTCCGCTAATGGAGTCAGCTGTTACTAGGGGACACAGCTTTAAATTAAGGGGTGGTAGGTATAGGACAGATGTTAGGGGCAGATTCTTTACTCAGCGGGTTGTGAGTTCATGGAATGCCCTGCCAGTAGCAGTGGTGGACTCTCCCTCTTTATGGTCATTTAAGCGGGCATTGGATAAGCATACGGAGGTTATTGGGCTAGTGTAGGTTAGGTAGGATTCGGTCAGCGCAACATCGAGGGCTGAAGGGCCTGTACTGCGCTGTATTTTTCTATGTTCTATGTTCTAATTTTAATGTGTGATTTGATGGAGTGAACAGGTGTTGCTGCTTGTGTTTAAAGTTTCATCAGCTCCTCTGGACGACATAAAACTTTGGTCTTTTCTCTGTTTTTAGGGTAAACCTGGATTACCAGGGCCAAAGGGAGAAAAGGTAAGTCACTGTGTTTGGCTGCCAGTCCTTGTCCAAGTGCAATCCGTCACCATGATCCAGAATCAGCCCTTCCTAAAGAACATTGAGCTAGCTCTGACAGTAGTTCAGGCAGTCACTTCACAGCTCAGTGTGTTGCAGGACAAAGTGTCAATTCAAGACGATCAAAGTGTCTCAGCCTAGTGTGAACATGGAGGTGCTTCAATGCATTCTCGATGTCTCTGAGGTAGGAAAGGCACATTCTGATGCGACCAGGGGGATGATTTCCTTCTGATGCTGAGACAGTTTCTTCTGTTCCAAATATGTGGACTTGGAGACACCAAGCTGTAGTGACCCTTCGGGTCAAAGACAACTCTAGTACTTGCTGTCCACGCTGATATTAAAGAATAGTTAGTTAGGTGCAGTGCACCAGAGGTTGGATTTGATGTGAATGATATTAGGAGGAAGGTCACCTTCATAGAGAAAGGACACTCAGTCCACTACACCTTTCTGATTATCATCCCAAATCCTCACCTTAATGCCTCCTCCCAGCTCCCACTGAATTTCATCCACTTTCCTCTGGAACCCATTTTTTTGACCGTGATGAGAGTTGTGTTTAATCCCAGAGAGTCACTTGATGAACATCAGGGCTTAAGAAATTTACATTTTTTTTCAGAAAGTTACATGTTTCAAGCCCACGCCTCCAAACCTAACAGACACCGTTTCACTGTCTATCTGTTTGTGGAGCATCAAGTGACTTGGCAGTTAATGCCTACTACCTGATTTCAGTGAAGTTAATTATCATTCACGTCACACCTTTTTCTCTACAATGCAGACAGGAGGGTACCATCAGAGTGCCCACGTAAAAATGGGATCTTGTCAGGGATCATTTGTAAACTCAGCTCCTGCCAACCAAGGATTATGTATAAATTTAGAAACCTCCTCCCAATCCCATAATCCATCAAGGCATTGAACAGCTATGATACAGTATTAGTATCTGGTGCCTCTGGCAAAGTGTTGTAATAGAGTGAGAGGGAAAGGATTGTGTCGCACATTGGATGGGAGTGCGGTTTTGGAAGGTGAGGCTTATGTTTTATACCTGGGAGATATACGAAGATGACACACCAGCTTCTATGCATGTAGGATTTACAATGCTTTCAAATGTCTGCTCCCATGTTTACAGTCTCTCTCCAGAGACCAAACCCAAGCTCTCGTTAATCATGTGCAGTAAGCAGTCGACAGAGAGATCTGGAAAAGTGAGGACTGCAGATGCTGGAGATTAGAGTCAAGAATGTGGTGCTGCAGGTCAGGCAGCATCCAAGGAGCAGGAAAATTGATGTTTCAGGCAAAAGCCCTTTATCAGCAATGAGGCTGGGGACCTCGGGGGTGGAGAGATAAATGGGAGGGGGCTGGGCTAGGAGAAAGGTAGCTGAGAGTGCAATAGGTGGATGGAGGTGGGGATAAAGGTGATAGGTTGGAGGGAAGGGTGGAGCAGATGGATGGGAAGGAAGATGGACAGGTGTGACCGGCCATGCGTGCGGTGCTGAGCTGGAAGGTTGGAACTGGGATATGGTGGGGGGTGGGGACTGGGGGGAACGTGGGGGGGAATGAGGAAACTGGTGAAATCCACATTGATGCCATGGGGTTGGAGGGTCCCAAGACAGAAAATGAGGTGTTCTTCCTCCAGGCGTCGGGTGGTAAGGGAGTGGCGATGGAGGAGGCTCAGGACCTGCATGTCCTTGGCAGAGGGGGAGTGGAAGTGTTTGGTCAGGGGGCAGTGGGCTTGGTTGGTGCTGGTGTCCCGGAGTTGTTCTCTGAAGCGCTCTGCGAGACACGTAATCAAACACTGAGCAACCAAACACTGCAGAGGACTCAGTTCTGGATGCTTTTAGTTCCCCAGGACTGAAAGATTGCTCAGGTTCTCTTGTCAGTACAACTTCTTGTTACTTATTCTGTGTCTCTCCTGCCTCACACCGCAAAACCTTCTGAAATAACTCAGCAGAAGCCAGTATCCTGTCAACAAGTCACCCCTTACTTACACCTGGAAAGCCCTTGATACTAATTCAGCTTCTTCAGAGCCAACTCTGAACAGGTTGTCTGACACTCCTGTTCTTTTTTTTCCCTGTTTATTTTTTTAATTTTATTAACCAAATTGCAAAAACAGTTTACAACAAACAGTTACATTTACAGCTGCATACAAGAGACAGCAATTTTACAAGGGTGAGGAGCAAAGCCAGGCCCCAAACCCTACCGTTCAAACAGTTTACAGGGACGGGAGGATACACCTCAAATCCCAGTTTGACACTCCTGTTCTTGTCTGTCATCCAGGGCTCCCTGATTGGACCAGATTAACAGCCCCAATCAGAAAACTCATATTCTGAGAGGTCCACCTGGCTGACTTCGTTACAATCATTATATCTTCCACACTGAATGTGTGGGCTCCTGGAATGTAAACCCTTCAGCGCAGTTTCTTAAATTTCCTTTCCTCAACTTGAAGAGCTGAGGTTTCATACACTGAAACAAGAATAATTAAGCTCATGTTATTATTCACAGGGAGACCAATGTGGGATTTGTCCGACACACCTAGAGGGACATGGAGGTGTCAAATTTACAGGAGACCACAGTCAAGGAGCCAAACCTGGAGCACCTGGAAGATTGGTGAGTGTTTGGCTCAGAAATGCACTTGTGAAAAGATGGAAGTCGTTATGGTTGGTTTTCCAAACTACAGGTTACGTGGATTTACATGTTGATACTCTCAAATTTATTAAACACAATGTCCCAGAGATATGGAAACAGACACCGGTCCAACTTGTCCGAGCTGACCAAATATCCTAAACAAATCTAGTCCCATTTGTCAGCATTTGGCCCATATCCCTCTAAACATTTCCTAATTGTATACCTATTCAGATGCCTTTTAAATGTTGTACCAGCCTCCACTACTTCCTCTGGAGACTCATTCCATACATGCCCCACTCTCTGTGTGAAAAAAATTGACCTTTAAGGTCCCTTTTAAATCTTGCCCCTCTCACTTAAACCTATGCCCTCTACTTTTTGGACCCTCCCAAACCCCAGGGAAAACACCTTGTCTATCTATCCTGTCCACAGCCCTCATGATTTTATAAAACCTGTATAAAGGTCACCTCTCATTCTCCTACACTCCAGGGAAACTAGCCCCATTCTACTCAGCCTCTCCCTATTGCTCAAACCTTCTAACCTTGTAACAACTTTGTAAATCTTTTCTGAACCTTTCAAGTTTCACAACATCCTTCCTATGGAGACCAGAATTGCAGGTAATATTTCAAAAGTGGCCTAACCAATGTCCTGTACAGCCGCAACATGACCTCCCAACTCCTATAATCAGTGCTCTAACCAATAAAGGAAAGCATACCAAACATCACCTTCATATCCTAGCTACCTGCAACCCTACTTTGAAGAAGCTATGAACCTGCACTCCAAGTTGTCTTTATACAACAACACACCCTAGGACCTCTCCATTATGTATGTGAGTCTTGCCCTGATTTCCAAAATCCAGCACCTCACATTTATCTAAATTAAACTCCATCTGCCACTCCTCAGCCCAGTAGCCCATCTAATAAAGATCCTGTTGTACTGTGAGGTAACCTTCACTGTCCACTACACCTCCAATTCTGGTGATATCTGCAAACTTACTGACTATACCTCTTATGTACACATCCAAATCATTTATATAAATGACAAAAAGCAGTGGACCCAGCACCCAATCCTTGTGCCGGTCACAGGCCTCCAGTCTGAAAAACAAATGTCCACCACCACCCTCTATCTTCTACCTTCAGGCCAGTTCTGTATCCAAATGGCTAGTTCTCCCTGTATTCCATGTGATCTAACCTCGCTAACCAGTCTACCATGAGGACTTTTGTCGAACACCTTACTGAAGTCCATATAGATCACGTCCACTGCTCTGCCCTCATCAATCCTTTTTGTTACTTCTTCATAAAACTCAATCAAGTTTTGACTAGTGGAGTGCCTCAGGGGTCGATTCTGGGCTCATTGCTGTTTGTTATTTATATCAATGGTTTGGATGAGAATATATAAGGCATGATTAGTATGTTTGCAGATGACACGAAAATAGGCGGTATCATGGACAGTGAGGAAGGTTATCGGAAATTGAAGCAGGACCTTGATCAGCTGGGGATGTGGGCTGAGAAATGGCAAATGGAGTTTAATAAAGACAAGTGTGAGGTTTGCATTTTGGAAAGTCAAATCAAGGTAGGAGTTTCATGGTGAATGGTAGGGCCTTAAGGAGTGTAGTGGGACAGAGGGATGCTGGAGTTCAGGTTCACAGTTCTCTGAAAGTGAAGTCACCGTAGACAGGGGCCTTCAATCAGTAAGGGTATAGAAGTTGGGAAGTTATGTTACAATTGTACGTTCATGAGGCCACACTCGGAGAATTTTGTTCTGTTTTAGTCACCTTGTTATAGGAAGAATGTTATTAAACTGGAAAGGGTGCAGAAGAAATTTACAAGGATGTTGCCTGGACTCAACGATTTGACTATAGGGAGTGGTTGGACATGCTAGGACTTTTTTTCTTTAGAGCGTAGGAGACGAAGAGGGGACCTTATAAAGGTGTATAAAATCATGAGAGACATGGATAGGGTGAATGCACTCAGTCTTTTTCCCTGGATTGGGAGAATCGAGGACGAGAGGGCATCAGTTTCAGGTTAGAGAGGAAAGAATAAAAGGGAACCTGAGAGGCAACTTTTTTACAGGTGGTACGCATATGGAATGAGCTGCCAGCAGAAGTGGTTGAGGTGGATATGTTAATGACATTTAAAAGGAATTTGGACAAATATGTGGATAGGAAAAGATTAGAAGGATATAGGCCAAGTACAGCAACATGGGGTTAGCGTGGATGCACATTTTGGTTGGCATGGGCCAGTTTGGGCCAAAGGGTCTGAAGATTTACTCTTACACTCATCAGGAAAGTTTACAAGCAATATCAAAGTAAGGAAATACAAAATGTATACTGTATGAGAGGAAAATGCTGCTTAATTGACCAGTTGACTGTAATTGAGAGAGACATTGCCATGAAGAATGCACTGGTTAATGATGATTGATAGTTAACTGCCAAGCAGGTGAATTATCCTGATGAGTGCAAAATTAGAAACTTTGAGTAAATGTGCCTTTTTTTCAACAAGACTCAAGTTCTGTACTGCCAGTTGGTTCATTTGGCTCTTTGAAATGGCAGTAAAATTTCCAGGAATTACCAATTACAATGAGAGGCTTTACAGCTAACGGCTGGGGCTGTGCAGGGATCTACCTAGCCTGTGTTTGGAAATTAAATATTTGGCACAGCCTGAAATCCTATGCAGTGAGCATTTGCCAAAACGTACAGTGAGTGAATCTGCCAGAGAGATGAATCAGAATGACTGTTATAATTGAAGTAAAGGCTGGAAGCTCCTGACAGATGTCACAACATGATGAGGTTCATGTGTTCAAGCCCTTGTCAGTCGAACAATGCTCCGATTGCTTGCAGCCTGGTTGGGGTCATCAGCGTAGATGGAAACCTGGAGAACAGAACACAGGGCACGGAGCCATTAAATCAGCACTTCTTACAGTGTTTACTTTGCAGAATGTTCTGATTCTTCAGCAAACAATGTGTTACATGTCAAAAACACCCATTATAAAACTCGTGCTGGATTGAATTTCCTAACTTAAGTGGAATTATATATGACACATAAACAAGAGATCCATCTCTTGCTTCCTTGACCCTTTCAGGCAGTGAGTCTCAAACCCTGTACCCAATCACTTTAAATCTATGACCTCTGCTCATGATCTCTCTCTGAAGGCAAATAGATCCTTCCTTCCTTTGTACCCTCTTTCCCTCGGCTTATCACAACCGTGTACACTTCAATTAAATCTGCCCTCAGTTTCACTTGTTACATGGTAAACACCTCCAGCTTATTCAATCTTTCTTCTTTGCTGCATGTTTCCAGTCTGAGCCTCATATTATGGTCTTTTGAATGCTTTATATCTTTCTAGCCTAATCTTCCTGCTGTTACACTCTGTACTTCGGATTATAAAACAGAGGATACCATAGTTACCTCTTATTCACCTTATTGAGTTGTTGTGCCACACTCGGGATCTCTGGAATCTAAGGTTCCTCACTTTCTCCACAGCTCTCATTAGTATTCCATTTATTAGCATCACCCAAGATCACAAGCACATCATCTACTGCTAACGCTCTCACTGTACCTTTGTCACTTCTAGACTTGCCTATTCCTGTCTGCTCCTGGCTGGTCTTTAAAATTGAACCCTCCATAAACTTGATATCATGCATAACTCTGCTTCTCATGCTTTAACTTCTATCAAGTTCTGTATACCTATCACTCCCCTGCTCACTGACCTAAATTCAGTGTCCTGATTCACATCACTATTTTCAGATCCCTCCATGGCCTTACCCCTCCTTATTTCTAAAATCTTTTCCAGTCTCACAACTCCGAGATCTCTGTGGTCCTCTCAGTTTGGCCTTGTGAGCATCCTCAATTTTAATTGTCTTACCATTGCTCAGCTTGTCTTGTACTGGCGAGGTTGCAAGTTCTGGAATTCCCTCCGTAAAACCCTCCACTGTTTAACATACTTGCTTCCTTTAAGACACTTCTTAAAACCGAGCACTTTTACTGCATTTTTGACCATCCGCCCCAATATTGTCTCATGAGGATCAGTGCTTCAAAATACTGCTGAGATGTGTTTGGAATGTTTATTATATTGAAGTTAAAAATCACACAGCACCAGGTTATAGTCCAACAGGTTTAATTGGAAGCACTAGCTTTCGGAGCAACACTCCTTCATCAGACTATCACCTGATGAAGGAGCGTCGCTTCGAAAGCTAGTGTGCTTCCAATTAAACCTGTTGGACTATAACCTGGTGCTGTGTGATTTTTAACTGTGTACACCCCAGTCCAACACCGACATCTCCAAATCACGACTATTATATTGAAGATTTAAATCGAATCTGCCTTGGAAGGAAGGTTAATGAGTGAATGGTAATGATGAGGCCGGACAGCCAAGAAGGAAGGGATAATGTGCTAAATGGAAAAGTTCAAAGAATGCCGACTTTTCTGAGGGTTATTAGATTGGAGCACATTACAGAAGGAGGGATGAAGTCAGGTGATGATTTTTACCATGTGCATAAGAATTTCAAATGCAAGATGCAGACTGTCTGCCCCAAGATGTGACCTTTGCCTCCAGGAGGGTACTTGTACTTGATGCTAACTCTGTAACAAAAGAACTAGACATGGTTAACATGGTACTAAAAGATTCAAGAGATGTTTATCGCAGCTCCTCATAGACACATAGATTACAGTCATGGGCACTGCAGTGTCTGGACTAATGTTAACTTACTCAGCTATAGTCACACAGCCTTTCATGACTCAAGTGTCCTTAGTTAAGATGAAGTCATTAGGTCACATGATGAATATGGAATAGTTGAGTCTAGAGACTAGAAATGCCTGGATAAGGACTTCAACAAGTCAGACAGGGGAAGAAGGTCCTTAGGGAGCCTGGAGGTGTTGGTGGGGTCTGATGAGAAATCATTTCTGGAGATATCCCAGCAATGAGCAGGTAGGTGGGAGGGAAGTCAACTCATTGTTCAGGACAAGACCACCCATTTAACAAGCACCTCATCCACCACCTTCAGCACTCACATCCTCCATCCTCGATATTCAGAAGCAAGTGTGTACCATCTACAAGATTCACTGTAGCACCTCACCAGGGCTTCTCCAACAGTTCCTTCCAAAACTACGACCTCTACCGCTTAGAAGAAGGGCAGCAGCTACTTGAGAACACCATGACTTGCAAGTTCTCCTCCAGGTTACACACCATCCTGACTTGGAAATATACTGCTGTTTGTTCACTGAAATCTTGGAACCCCTGTAAATGTACTGCAATGTACCCTCACTAGATTGCAGCAGTTCTCCAGCCCCTATTTCAGGGTAATTTAAGGATGAGCAATCCATTTTGGTACCCACACTCCATGAATTAATTTTTTAAAATTTCCATTGAATTGGACAGCAGAATTCAGACTGATTATGCCAAACAACTGTTGACAAATCCTAAAGAGGAGAGTTACAACATCTTGGTCATAATACAGTTGGGAAAAGTGCTGACAACACACGTGACACACAAACAAAAACCAAGATTGCGGATGCTGGAAATCAGAAACAAGAACAGAAGTTGCTGGAAAAGCTCAGCAGGATCTGACAGTATCTATGGAGAAAAAGCAGAATTTCAGGTCCAGTGATCCATCTTCAGGACAGTTCTTCACTGTATTTGACACATGACACTCATGTCCCTTTGTCTCAACAGTTGCATATACAAAGCTGTTCAACACCAAATGATTTGGAGATGCCGGTGTTGGACTGGGGTGTACAAAGTTAAAAATCACACAACACCAGGTTATAGTTCTGTTCGCCGAGCTGGGAATTTGTGTTGCAAATGTTTCATCCCCTGTCTAGGTGACATCCTCAGTGCTTGGGAGCCTCCTGTGAAGCGCTTCTGTGATGTTTCCTCCGGCATTTGTAGTGGTTTGAATCTACCGCTTCCGGTTGTCAGTTCCAGCTGTCTGCTGCAGTGGTCGATATATTGGGTCCAGGTCAATGTGTTTGTTGATAGAATCTGTGGGTGAGTGCCACAACCCAAAGGACTAGCCACATTACCATACATCAAGAACATTTCTGAACTGACAGCCAGACTACTGCGACCACTAGGACTTATAACAGCACGCAAACCAACAGCCACTCTCAGACATAAACTCACCAGAACGAAGGAACCAATACCCAGCATGAGCAAAACCAATGTAGTGTACAAAATCCCATGCAAGGACTGCACAAAACACTACATAGGACAAACAGGAAGACAGCTAACGGTCCGCATCCATGAACACCAACTAGCCACGAAACAACACGACCAGCTAGCCTTAGTAGCCACACACACGGATGACAAGCAACATGAGTTCGACTGGGACAACACTACTATTATAGGTCAAGCCAAACAGAGAACAGCCAGGGAATTCCTAGAGGCATGGCACTCATCCACAGATTCAATCAATAAGCACATCGACCTGGACCCAATATACCAGCCACTGCAGCGGACAGCTGGAACTGACAACCGGAAGCGGCAGAGACAAACCACTATAAATGCCGGAGGAAAGATCACAGAACCGCTTCACAGGAGGTTCCCAAGCACTGAGGATGTCACCTAGACAGGGGACGAAACCTCTGCAACACAAATTCCCAGCTCGACGAACAGAACCACAACAATGAGCACCCGAGCTACAAATCTTCTCCCAAACTTTGAACACCAGGTTATAGTCCAACAGGTTTATTTGGAAGCACTAGCTTTCGGAATGCTGCTCCTTTGTCAGGTGGTTGAGGAGCAGTGCTCCGAAAGCTAGTGCTTCCAAATAAACCTGTTGGACCATAACCTGGTGTTGTGTGATTTTTAACTTCAACACCAAATGATAGGCCATTGTACAATCACATAAAATTACTAGGAAGTTGAGAGGAACTGGGGATCTTGGTGTGCTTATTGATAGATCCCTGAAGGCGGCAGGACTAGATAATAGTTACAAAGGTAAATGGGATGCTTGCCTTTATTGGTTTAAACACAGATCAACAGTGCAAGGAGGTGTACAGAACAATGCTGAGGCCAGAGCTGGAGTACAATGTGCTATTCTGGTCACCACACCATGGGAAGGATATAAATGTGCTGAAGGGGATGCAGAGGGAATTCACCAGGATGGTACATGGGATGGAGCACTTTAGTTCTGAAGAGAGGCTGGATAAGCTTGGGAATCCTGATACAGGTGTACAAGATGATGAGGGGTATGGACAGATGGACAGAAAGCAGCTGTTCCCCTTAGTTGATGGATCTATAACAAGGTAGCATAATTTTATCGTGAAAGGCAAGAGTTTCAGAGAGGATTTGAGGAAAAGAACTTTTCACCCAGAGAGATTGAGAGTGGAATGCAGTGCCGAGGAGTGTACTCGAGGTGAGAAACCTCACAAGCTTCAAAAGTGCTTTAATGAGCATTGGGCTGCTACAACGTTCAAGGCTCTGAGCCTAGTGAGGGCAACTGGGACTAGTGTAGGTAGTAGTGTCGACTCAGTGGACTGTACAATTCAATGATATATCAGCACAGAAACTGACCATTTGGCCCAAGATGTCCATGTTACAGCGCTCACCAGCCTTCTCCCACCCATTTCAGCTAACCCAAATGCACATACCTTGCTAATTCATGTCCTTATCTAACTCCCTTATAAATGCATCTGTACTATTCAGCTCTGTTACCTTGACATGATCATGTGCTCCACCTTCTCACAATGCTTTACATGGGGATAAAAAATTCTGTAATTGCCTTGTTGGATTTATTGGTGTCGATCTTATAGTTCTGGCTTCCACAGTGAAGCTTTGCTCTCACCTGCGTCATTTTGGGGAATAGGTAAGCGCGAGTATGATACTGCGCCAGAGGGAGGGAACAATGTTCCCTTTCAACTGAGGAAAGCCATTCTGTTTTCATCTGTACTCACCGTTAACTTTGAGAATGTCACCGGCGAGAGCTTCAAGCCGGATGCAAACTGTCTCTCTGACATTGAATGTGAGCTGGCCAGCTGTGGTGGCAGCTCTGAGTTTGGAATTACATATTGTATGGGAAAGGAGGGGTAGAAAACGGCGAGATTGTTGAGTGAAACGAGCCTGAACTGGAAATATTCCCAAAGTTATTTTTGTCTGCTTCAGAAGGAGGTTCTGATGCAATGTTTTTGGCAAGTTGAAACTGACTGCATTGAAGTGAAGCAGATATCGCTTATGAGGCCAGCAATTTTCTTTGGTTTTTTTTATTTTTCATTATTTTTCTTCCATATTTAGCTGAATGCTGATCCAAGCAAAGTCTTCTGGGTGAGATTCCAAAGACGGTGCTGAATTACAGGTTCTTGTGAGCCAGTCTTTTCAATTAGTTTTAACTTTGCATTAATCTTTGGATGCTCTGAACTTGCTCACTTTAGGTTTTATGATGGTTGGAGGCAGATTGACAGCTTTGTACACGCAACTAATCTTTCAATGCAGTTTTGAAACCTTTAGAACCTACTTCTGCATATCATCCTTGAGATTTTCTTATCCTTTCACACCTTGATGTCATCGCCCCCATCCTGGAGGTTATCATCAACCAGAAACTGAACTGGACCAACCATATCAATGCTGTGGCTACAAGAGCAGCTCAGAAGCTTGGAATCTTTGGCAAGTAACTCACTTAATGTCTCCACAAACCCTGCCCCTTTGAACACATAGATGTGCAGCTCCAGTGACACTTAGGAAACTCAACACAAAGCAGCCCACTTGATTTGCAACCCATCTACCACCTCCAACACTCACTTCCTCGCCACTAACTATCAGTGTGTACCATCTACATGATGCACTGCAGCAACTGTCCAAAGCTCCTTTGATAGCACCCTCCAGGCCCATGACCGCTACCATCTAGAAGGAGAAGGACACCAGGTACATAGGAAGACCACCCCTGCAAATTCCCCTCCAAGCCACTCGCCATCTTGCCTTGGAAACATTTCATTGTTCTCTCAGTCTCACTGGGCCAAAAACCTGGAAATCCCTTTCTCACAACATTGTGGATCTAACTACAGCAGTACAAGAACCTTCACAAGGGCAAGTAGGGATGGACAGTAAATGCTGGACCAGCCAGCAGTCCACATCTCATGAATAAATAAATAGACACCTTACTTACCATTTAATACCTTTGATAACTCCTTAATGACCTTCCAACAGTTAATTTCTGAAGGACAATTACAGATGGGCAATCATTTCTTACCAATGGAATTGACCTCCCATGAATCAGTGAGGAAAAAAAATCACAGCCCTTTTCCTCTCATTAATTTACATAACCAACTGTTGCTAAACACACAATCCTAGAGTCTAACTTTGCTCTGTCATTGCATCATCCCTGTTAACTGTATTTGCCTCACTTGCCAACTTGAGTTCAGAACTCACTATGTAGTGTACCATAGGATCAAGCATAATAGCTGCTCTGCATTTTCAGGGGTGTAAATCAGTGAGTTATGCTGGGATTTCCAGTGAACCACTTTGGAGTTGTAGAATATATAAACCAGCCTAGAGAAATGGAAATGGCAGAAGTGCCCTCTCAAAACTTGTCTTTGAGCATAACAATTGAAGATTGAAAAGCACAGTTTCTGCATTTTAGGAAGTGTGTATTAGTATAAATATAATTATGGCAGTTCTTCCATTTATAACGCAAAACATTCTAATATTAAAAAGATGTATTCATGAATTTAGAAAACAAAATACAGGACTCAGTGCTGAGGTTTTAGATTAGATTAGATTACTTACAGTGTGGAAACAGGCCCTTCGGCCCAACAAGTCCACACCGACCCGCTGAAGCGAAACCCACCCATACCCCTACATTTGCTCCTTACCTAACACTACGGGCAATTTAGCATGGCCAATTCACCTGACCCGCACATCTTTGGACTGTGGGAGGAAACCGGAGCATCCGGAGGAAACCCACGCAGACACGGGGAGAACGTACAAACTCCACACAGTCAGTCGCCTGAGGCGGGAGTTGAACCCACGTCTCTGGCGCTGTGAGGCAGCAGTGCTAACCACTGTGCCACCGTGCCGCCCACATTTTTTACTAAAAAAACTATTCAAATGTCAACATGAAACACCAGAAATATGTTTCTCAGTCCTTGCTTTATTTAAGATTTTAGTTGTAAATTTTCAGCCTGTTCCCAACTGTTGTGAATTATAGAAATTTATGTGAGCTCTTTTTCACATTTGATCATGAGCAGCGGGTGGTTTTGGGGAAGTCTTCTAGATTTATAGATAGAAAGAGTTGTAGCCTGGTGAGACAGAAACTATGTGCATGCCAGAGCAGCTCCTTGAAGAAGGGCTGTCCCTGGGAGAGATGAAGCTATTGGTCTCCAGAGTTTGAAGAATTCTATTCCTTAGCTTTAAAGGGAACCCATGTGTTTTTTTTAACTGTCCTGGCAACTATTCCAAAGTGATCAAATCTTCAAAGCAAATTTTTCAGACTGTGCAAAATAATGCAAAATTTGCAGATAATGTCAATCGTACAGTGGCATATGAATCACTTATTCATTCTTTATCTTTTCTGAAGCCTTAGCAAGATTTCTTGTTTCTGTTTTAGTAGCACTTATAAATGTCATCATTAATCAGTTTCAACCTTCATCTGCAGCTCGCCAGCACTCACTGTATGAATGGTTAGAGAGAGAGGAGTGGCAGTCTTTGTTGCAGCATGTTTCTTTATGGATACCAATGCTCTCAGGAATGTACATGAAGGTGTTCAGCTGTCACTAGATTCAGACGGACTGATTACCTTGTCTGTGAGCAGTTTGCACCAACACATATTACATGATATCTAACTATCTTTTCGTTTGCAAACATAGGGCATGTCTGGACCTCCAGGAACACAGGGTGAGAAGGTAAGATGCAAAACAATCGAGACCAGATCACTATTGTGCGTTAGAAGATTATGGGGTGCATAGGGGTCAAGGGTTGGCTGATGTATGGTACTTTTTTGGGGTCAGAGGTCAGATGGTGTCGAAATGGAGGTTAGAGGCATGGGTCAGTCAGTCTTTAAGCACCCTTAGTCCAGCTTCTTTTTGTGACATGTTTTGGCTGACCCTATATCCCACAATATGGACAAGACGTGGCATCATCTGAGCTTTGAGAACAAAACTAGCTGCTGTCTTGGTGATTTGCCAGCTTAAAAATAAATGTGGTGAATACTTGGAAAGTTGGTTATTTTTTAATTTGGAGTCTTTCCCAGACACTGTAATCTTATAAAACAATATGTGTTTTTTTTTTATCTGATGAATGTTTGTTTAAATTCCACTCAGGGCGATACAGGAGACCCTGGTGTGAAGGGGGAGAAGGTGAGTTCATTAACCATTAAAAGCCGAGAATTCTAGCCTATTAGTCCTTCATAGTAAATGTTAATTTCCTTTACATGAATAGAACACATGCTTCCCTGGTCTAACTGTTCACACTGTAAGGCAGGCCAAGATAATTCTCAAAAAATACCAGGGGAGCAATGAAAAGAATTATTTGGATACAATGAGTTGCTATGACGCAGAATACATTGCCTGAAAGGATGGTGGGATCGGTTCCAAGAATAACTTTCGAAATGAAATTAGGTAAATGCAGATAATGAGGAAACATTTGCAGGTCTATGTGGAAAATGTAAGGACTTGAAATTAATTAGACCAGTCAATAGGCTAAGTGATCTGTTTTGGGGATTCCGTGTTTCAAATCTCCCATATTCAGGTCTCAGGTATACTTACTGAACCATTCGCCAGATATAAAACAGGCCTCCACAGATCTGTCTTTTGACAGAGCAATTACTCATTCAAGCAGTCAGGGCAGCATGGTGGCTCAGTGGTTAGCACTGCAGACTCCCAGTGTCAGGAAGCCAGGTTCAATTCCATCCTCAGGAGCCGGTCTGTGTGGAGTTTACATGTTCTCCCTATGTCTGTGTGGGTTTCCTCCAATCACAAAGGTGTGCAGGTTATGTGGATTGGCCGTGATAAATACAAGGTTACAGGGATGGGGTAGGAGGATCTCAGTCTGGGTTGTGATGCTCTTTGGAGGGTCAGTATGGACTTGATGGCCAGAATAGCCTGCTTCCACACTTAGGGATTCCATGGATCACAGCCTCTCAGTTCCAGCATCATTCTTAGAAGTGGAGAGTCACTTTTCAAGGTCTCTGATTTTCTTTTTACAGAATGCAGGGTTACATGGATTTGGGGGAAGGGGAATGCTTTTCAGAAGATCTGCTTCCACATTAAGGATTCTATGATTTTATAATTCTACGAATACAAATTCAGAGGCAGGCAAGACCTGCTGCAATCTGAAATCAGCTCTTGTCAGACTAAGGTAACCCCAGTCTGTGAAATAATCCTGATGAGGTTTGATTGTGCATTGAGACATTTGTTAAATTCCACTGTGGCTTGAATTGATCAGAAAGTTGATGTTTGCAGGTGGCTTGTTAAATCAGTTCTGTACAGGTTAAGCAACTAACTTCATTTGGTTATGCTTCAAATAGTTGATGTAAGCAAAGATATCAGGGAATACCCATCAAGTATAAGTGGCAATTTATAGGTTAAAAGTGTGTTAACTGATTGCGTATCATGGCGTATGTTGACACATAATTCCAGCCAATAAACAAAGCAGCTGTTGGTTCCCTTCGAAGTTTGAAGGGGGTTTCAGATATCAGGGAAGCACCTATACATTATAAAGTTGCTTTAAGGACAGGGCAGTCCTCATCATAGACATCAGATTACTTTATCATGTGAGAATCTGGCAGAGACTGTCAATTTTGTAGGATCAGGGGGTCACAGCCATTGATGGTGGCATAGAGAGAGAGTTGGATTTCCAACTGCTTCTTGATGTTTAGTTACTTTTCCTGGGATGGAATGAAAAGTTGGTCAGTTCCCAGCCATCAAAATGGAACTTGCCACAGTAGAGAAGGGGAATAGTGTCCAGAACTGAGAAATATTCTGCACAGAAGGCAAAATTTGCATCCGAGAAATACAGTGTAACCCAGAAGCTAACTGGAGTGAGAAAATTAAGGTGACTAACATCAACAGAGTAAAAATGCATTAGGAACTGAAGGACCTAAAATCGGACACATTCCCAAAGACCTCACGGCCAACACTTTCTGATAGCGAAAGAGAGAGTCGCAGAGATAGTTAATGAGCTAATTATCATTTTGATCCTGGAGTGGATCACACAAATTGGTAGTTAGCAAATATTAGACCAATATTCAAAAAATGAGGTGGAGGGAAAACAGAATGGCAGGCCAGTTATCCTGACCATCAAGAAAATGCTGGTCTCCATTGTTAAGGAAGACTTATAAAGACACTGAGCAAAACTTCGAACAAGTCAACATGGTGTTACTAAAGGGAGATCCTTTCTGACAAATATCTTTGAATTTTTTTCAGGATTAAATGAGTAGATAGCTAAAGGGACACCAGTAAATGTAACAAGCTTGGAATACTAAAATACATTGAAGAAAGTGTGACGCAAGAAGTTAATACACAAGAAAACAAACATTGAACAAGAAACAATAGTAAGCCACGTGGCCTTTTGAACCTGCTACACCATTCAATAGGATCATGACTGATCTGACTTTAACCCACATGCAAGCAGTTGGAGTGGTCTTTAGCATGCGTAGAGGATTAGATAATGGACTGGAAGCTAAAAGTAAGAATAAATGGGACATTTACAAATTGGCATGTTGTAACTGGTGGAGTGTTGCAAGGATCCATGCTAGGACCTCTGCTATTAACCTATTATTAATATTTAGCTATTATCTATCATTAATCTGTTTAATGACTTGCACAAAGAGGCAGCGGGTAATGTATCTACATTTTCTGCAAACAGCAGGGGTCTCTTAATGTGGGGAACAAAGAATCTTGCTTTTCGTCTCTTGAGGGGCGCAATTCCCTTGTTTCTGAATATTTGAATCAGATCCATGGGCCTGGCATTGAGAGGGGTCCTGCTAAGAACCACTTCACTGTCCTATTCCTGCTGAACCATTTCCCCATCCACATGGTTCCCCTCATACAACTCCTCAATGAGGCCTGGGCCCCTCGATGATGTTTGGTCTTGTGAGGGCCCACTTCCAGCAACCTCCACTACCTCAATAGACCTCCCTAAACAGAGGTGATAAGGTGCTCTCATTGTAAGGCATCAAATACTGCCTAGAGTTCTTCAATGCGATAAGAACACCAGTACTCAGCATGCCTGCACACAGGCAATTAGAGCGACTGCTATATTGTTGGAGAAGCTGGGAGAACCTGAATTAGCTACAGATATAAAGCATTTCACGTCTGTTCTGTAACAAAGGGCGATTCATGCAAGATATGTCCAGAACTCACTGATGAGCTTGGGAACATTGTGGGAATCCCCGGACCACCTGGCCCTAAAGGTGACCCAGGAACCCCAGGAGTTCAAGAGCCTGGACCACATGTGAGTATGGGGGAGGAGGTGGTGTAGTGCTAATGACATTGGACCGGTAACCCAGAGGATGTGGTAAGTTCTCTGGGGACACGAATTCGAACTTAACACAGCATGATTTTAATTCATAAAAGCTTGAAAGCCAGTCTCGGTAGTAATGCTGAAAATATCCTTGATTGTCATAAATACTGACCAGGTTAACTTTAGGGAATCTGCCATTGTCACCTACTCTGATTCATAAGTGACTCCAGACCCACACCAATGGAAAACCTCAGGAAAGGGTTGAGCAAGTTATTCAGTGCAGGGGCAACTATGGAATAGCTAAAAAATACCAGTCTTGTCAGCAATGATCACATCCCATAAAAGAAAAGTAAGTTTGAGTCAAAGAGGTAATGAATGTTGCCAACATGGAAATAACCTCCCAAATATTATGGATACTTTCAATGTAAAGACCATACTTTTTCATTTCTCTGTGCTTTTGATCTTGGACAGAAGTGAGAAAATAACTGTTTTAATAACAAAGATCGTTGAAGGATTACTACAGTTTTTTTATAAATGCAATGAACCTGGCACTCTTTGTAAGTATTGTTTACACAGCTGCTGGTTCAGGCAGTCATGAGCTGAAGCCAAATGAAATGTATGAGTGGAGTGTTCTATGATAACAAGTAGCTGATTGGCCTGTAGACTAATAGCCAGTTATCAATGGCAAGGCCTTCTGCCTGTCAATACTGCATGTTTGGCTCCCAGGTAACTGAACAACTTGGGGCAGTGAGTGCTTTGGTAGAAACCATTGGATCTCTTGTGGTGAAGAAACTGTCTATGCTCTGGAGTAAAAAGCATCTCAAGCCTGAAAATAGTCAGTTTATTTCCACTTTCCAGTTGCTGTAAGCCATGACTTATTTAATGAGTCAGAGACCTTTATAAGTGTGAAACAGTCACCAGGTTCTTCCTGCAAAAAATGATAGAATCTGGAAAATGAAAACTGAGAGGCAGAGTTCTGATCAACAAAAGGATCATCTCAGCAAATCCCGTGGACATTTAAAACTGAGCTGCTTTCCCAGACTTTCCCTCTGTCCATAACACCTATGTTTTATTCCCTGCCTGTATGTGTATTGGAAAGTTTATAAGGAAATTAGAGCTTAAACTGGTAGAGTTATATCTTGATGATTTATAATTGTTTGTCTACAGCTAGCATTTTACTTAAGTCTAGTAAGTAGTAATTTTCATTCAATGCAGAAACCTGATTCATGCTTTATGTCAATCTAGGTCTAAAAGACAGGTAAATTGGGGAATTCTGCAGATTTGCAAAAGGTTTTTTAAGCATTGTGGCAATTGTGGGAATAGTGGGACTTGAGTTCCAGTGTTAACATTGATCACCCCGTTCAGACAGGTTATGACAAAGCTCTGGAGCAATGGGACTTGAACCCAGCTGCTTCCAGTTCAGACAGCGACATTACCAGTGCACCATAAGAGCCCCTCTCACATCACCAAATCAAATCAGATTAACACTCATTTGGTCATAAAGAATTTAAATGTTGCTAAAAAGAAGACATATTTTGTAAGTTCTCTGACACACTCATTAGTATAATTCTCAACAAACATCAAAGTAAAGGGAAAGCAACGTTTCCTTTGTATGAGAGGAGAATGCTGGTTTGTTGCCAAGTGGACTCTGGTAGAGGCATAGCTATGGAAATTGCACCAATGAATGATGACTGACAGCTAACTGCAAAACGTTTGAATTATCCTGAAAAGTGCAAAATGAAAAACTTCAACAAATTACTAACGATTTATATTTCTTAGTTAATTGGTTTGTAGATCTTGCATTGTACACATCCTTCCCCAACATTATCTCATTTTATTTTGTTCACTCATGCGACATGGGCTTTGCTGACTGAGTCAGTATTGATTGACCATCCCTTGTTGCCCTTGGGAAGATGGTGGTGAGCTGCCATCTTGACTTAGTGCAGTCCACAGGCTATAGGTAGATCCACAATGCCTTTCGGGAGGGAATTCCAGGATTTTGATCCAGAGACAGAGAAGGAATGTTCGATATGTTTCCAAGTGAGGATGATGAGTGGCTTGGAGGAGAATTTGTAGGTGGTGGTGTTCCCATGTGTCTCCTGCCCTTGAATTTCTAGATGGAAGTTGCCATGCAATTAAAAGGTGTTTATAAGAAGCTGCAGTGAATTTCGGAGATGCACCTTAATGATGGTGTGGACTGCTGCTACTGGGAAAAAGGACAGCAGATGCTGGAGATCAGAATCGAAAGGTATGATGCTGAAAAAGCACAGCAGGTCGGGCAGCATCTGAGGAGCAGGAGGTTCAAAGTTTTGGGCATAAACCCTTCATCAGGAATGTCAGATTCCTGATGAAGGACTTATGCCCAAAACATCGACTCTCCTGCTCTTCAGATCCTGTCTGACTTGCTGTGCTTTTCCAGTGCCACACTTTTCGACACTGCTGCTACTGAGCATTGGTGGCATAGGGAGTAGATACTTGTGGATGTGGTACCAATCAAGCAGACTGCTTTGTCTTGGATGGTATCAAGTTACTTGAATGTTGTTGGAGCTACATCCATCCAGGCAATAAGGGAATATTCTATGCACTCCTGATTTGTGCCTTGTAGATGGTGGACTGGTCTCGGGGAATTAGGAGGTGAATTACTGTGTACAATATTCCTAACCTCTGACTTGCTCTTGTAGCCATTATGTTTATGCAGAGAGTCCAGTTGAGTTTGTGGTCAATGTTAACTCCCAGGATGTTTATAGGAGGGGATTCAGTGATAGTAATGCCCCCCCCCCTTCCCCCCCCCACTCTTCATGACAAAGAGCTTATGCTCAAATAGTCAACTCTCCTGCTCCTTGGATGCTGCCTGACCAACTGTGCTTTTCTAGCATCACACATTTTGACTCTAAACTCCAACATCTGCAATCCTCATTTTCTCCTGGAAGAGGAGCCTATCAGAAAGGACAGTGGAACAGCAATGGCAGGGGTTTCTGGGTGTAATTCAGGAGATACAACAGAAATTCATCCCGACGAAAAAGAAACATGGTACAGGGAGAATAAGGCAGCCATGGTAGACCAGGGAAGTCAGGGATAATGTAATGTGGCAATGGGAACCAGAGGATTGGGAAGTTTACAAAGACAACAAAAAATGTTTTAAGGAGGGAGAAGATTAAATATGAGGGTAAGCTAGCCACTAATATAAAGGAAAAGGTGAGGACTGCAGAAACTGGAGATCATAATCGAAAATTGTGGCACTGGAAAAGCACAGCAGGTCAGGCAGCATCCATGGAGCAGGAGAATCAGTATTTCTATCATAAGCCCTGCATCAGGAATGTGGGGGGAGAAGGGGGCTGAGAGATAAATAGAAGGGTGAGGGTGTGGTGGGGTAGCTGGGATGGAGATAGGTAGATGCAGATGGAGGGGGGGTGTGATGGTGATAGGTTGGAGATAAGGGTGGAGCAGAGAAGTAGGACAGTTCAAGATGGGGGTGCCAAGTTGGAGGGTTGGGTTTGGGATAAGTTGGGGGGAGGAGAGATGAGGTAACTGATGAAATCAATATTGATTCCATGTGGTTGGTGTGTCTCGAGGCAGAAGGTGAGACGTTCTTCCTCCAGGCGTCGGGTGACTTGGATTTGGCAGTGGGGGAGTCCCAGGACTTGCATGTCCTTGGCAGAGTGGGAGGAGGATTTGAAATGGGGTTGTTTGGTGTGTCTGCCCGGAGATGTTCCCCGAAACATTCCAGGAGTTGGCACCCTGTCTCTCCAATGTAGAGGAGACCACATCAAGAGCAACAGACACAGCAGAGGAGGTGTGTGGATGTACAGGAAAATCTCACTCAGATGTGGAAGGATCCTTTGGGTCCTTGGATGGAGGTGAGGGAGGAGATGTGGGTACAGGTTTTGCATTGCTCGCAGCAGCAAGGGAAACGGAGAGTGTTTGATGGGAGGAAGGGGGCGAAATGAGGACGTCATAGAAGGAATGGTCTCTGCGGAATGCTGATAGGGATGGGAAGGGAAATATATCCCTGCTGATGGGTTCTGACTGTATGTGGCAGAAATGGCGGGGGATGATGCTGTGTATCTATAGGTTAATGGTGTGGAAGCTGAGGACTGGGGGTTTCTATCCTTGGTCCTCATCTTTCACTCCACTACTGGGCCCATGGTGTCAGATGCTAGTTTGGATAGGAGGTTAGCTGTCTGGCAGAAGGCAGAGAGTGGGGAATAAGAGGGTCCTTCTCAGGATGGTAGCCGGTGACAAGTGGTGTTCCGTAAGGCTCAGTGTTGGGGCCACAACCTCTCACATTATACATTAATGATCCAGACGAAGGAACTATGGGCATTCTGGCTAAGTTTGCAGATGGTACAAAGATAGGTCAAGGGACAGATAACATTGAGGAGGTGGGGAGGCTGCAGAAGGATTTGAACAGGTTAGGAGAGTAGGCAGATGGAGTACAGTGTGAGGTACTTTGGTAAGAAGAGTAGAGGCATGGAATATTTTCGAAATGGGCAGAAAATTCAGAATTTGAAGTGCAAAGAGACGTGGGAGTTCTAGTCCAGGATTCTCTCAAGATAAACTTGCAGGTTGAGTCAGTAGTTAGGAAGGCAAATGCAATTATAGCATTTATTTTGAGAGGACTTGTACATAAAAGCAGGGAAGTACTGCTGAGACTTTATAAGGCTCTGGTCAGGCCACGTTTGAAGTGTTGTGCGCTGTTTTTGGGCCCCATATCTCAGGAAGGATGATCTGGCCTTGGAGTGTGTTCAGAGGAGGTTCACGAGAATTGTCCCGGGAATGAAAAGGTTAACATCTGAGGAACCTTTGAGAACTCTGGGTCTATACTCGATAGAGTTTATAAAGATGAAGGGGTATCTAATTGAAACATACAGAATACTGAATGACCTGGACATGGATGTTGGGAAGATGTTACCAATTGGTCAGAGAGTCTAGGACCCGAGGGTATAGCCTTAGATTAAAGGGAAGACCTTTTCAAATGGAGATAAGGAGAAACTTCTTTGACCAGAGAGTGGTGAATCTATGGAATTCATTGCCACAGAAGGCTGTGGAGGGCAGGTCGTTGAGTTTATTAAAGACAGAGCTAGATAGGTTCTTGAGTATCAAAGGTTATGGGGAGAAAGCGGAAGAATGGGATTGAGAAACTTATCAGCCATGACTGAATACTGGAACAAACTCGGTGGGCTGAATGGCCTAATTTCTGCTCCTATATCTTATGATATCTTACGCTGTCACTCTCGCGTCACCTCAGCTCTTTATCCATGAATGAACTGTGGCTGTAATGAAGTCAGGAGCTGAGTGGAACCCAGATTAGGCATTACTGAGCAGGTGCTGCTTGGTAACACATTTGCTGACACCTTCCATCACTTTACCGTTGATGGAAAATAGAATGATGGTGCTTTAATTGACTGGGTTGGATTTGCCCCGCTTTTTGTGTACAGACATACCTGTGCAATGTTCCACATTGTCAGGTCAATGCCAGTGTTGTAACTGTACTGGAAGCACTTCGCCAGGGGAGCAGCAAGTTCTGGAGCACAAGTCTTCATTACTATTGCCGGAATGTTGTCAGGGCCCATAGTCTTTACAAAAACCTGTGTCTCCAGCTGTTTCTTGATATCACATGAAGTGAATCAAATTGGTTAAAGACTGGGACCGGTGATGCTTTTGGCACGCCCACCTGCACTCACCATTGAACTAGGGTTGATCCTCTGGCTTGGTGGTGATGGTCAAGTGAGGGATATGCTGGACCATGAGGTGGCAGATTGTGTTGGAATACAACTCTGCTATTGATGAGTCATTGTGCCTCAAGTTAGCCCAGTCTTGAGTTGCTCAGTTTGTTTGAAGTCTGTCCCATGTAGCATGGTGATAATGATAATGCCGCCCAACACAAAGTCCCAGGTGGGCCTTCATCTCCACAGGGACTATGTGCTGGTCACTCTTATTGATACTTACCTGGGCAGTTGCATGTACAGCCGGCAGATTGGCTAGGATGAGGTCAAGTTTGTTTTTCCCTCTTGCTGGTTTCCTCACCACCTGTCACAGGCCTAGTCTAGAGGCTATGCCCTTAGAACATAACCAGCTTGATGAGTAGTCCTGCTGCCAAGCCCGTCCTGGTGGTAGATATTGAAATCCCCCACTCAGAGTAGATTTTGCCCCCTTACCACTCTTAATCCTTCCTCCAACTGTTGTTCAGCAGGACAAGTACTGATTCATCAGCTGAAGCAGAATGGTACGTAGTAGTCAGTAAGAGGTTTCCTTGCCAGGGTTCAACCTGAAGTTGTGAGACTTCATGGGGTTCAGAGTCAATGTTGAGGGCTCCTAAGGCAACTTCCTCCAAATGGTATGCTGTTGTGCCACCCTCTCTGGTGGGTTTGTCCTGCTGGTGGAACAGAACATATCCAGGGATGGGGATGTCTCGTACATTGTCTGTTAGGTATCAATCTATGAGTATAACTGTGTTGATTGATTACTCTGTGAGACAGCTCTCCCAATTTTGGCACTTGCCCAAGATATTAGGTTGACCTTGCAGGATCAACAAGGTTGTTTCTGCTTTTGTCTTTTCTGGAGCTTACATTGATACCAATTAGTCAGTCCAGTTTCATTTCTTTATTGAGAATTTGTAGCAACTGATGCAACTGAGTGTCTTCCAGGCCATCTCAGAGGGCAGTTGAGACTCAATCATATTGCTGTGTGTATGGAGTTACATGTAGGCCAGACCAGGTGAGGATGACAGACTTCCTTCCCTGAAGAAAATTAATTAAGAATTCCGATTGCATTTGAAGAAGTAAATCACGGGCCATGTTACTCTTTGGGATATACTGACAATGTGATAAATCACCTTTTAATATATACTGTCTCTGGACAGGGCCAGCCCGGAGCACCAGGTCCACGTGGCTTCAAGGGAGAAAAGGTGAGTCACTGAATCAGCTCCGTGAGGTTTGTTAGCTGTGATCTCTACCTGTTAATTCCTGCTGGCTGTCTGCACTCAGGTCACATTTGTCCAAGTGTCAGTAACTCAACCACTAATAGTACATTCCTGTACCATCTGTACAGCTGATGGTAAACTAATTGGCCTATATATAATGTCAGGTTTATCTCACTTGACCTTCTTAAATAATGGAGTGACATTAACAATTTTCTAACTCTGGGGAATCATTTGTTAAGCAATTGGCACATTCGCGAATTCTTCTGCTCCCTTAGATTCATCTGTTTTTATCTCCTGAGTTTCCCATCAGCATTATTTTTACTTGTACTGAATCTAATTAGATCCTCCTTATGATTTGTTAATTTCCTCTTATCTCTTGTATTTTATCCATTTTCTGGAGACTGAAGCAATGTAAGTATAAGTCTTTTTGTTTCAGTAAGTGTTATTTCCTGATGTCCGATCACATTATTACTCGAGTCTGTCATAAAGCAGCCCACATTTCCCTCAAATAACTCTCTTCTCTTAATTGAATTGCAACAAATCTTCAGTGCTGACCATTTTAACATTTTCCTTTTGTGGCTTAATCAGTGGAGGTTTGGAGAAGAGCATCAGTTTAGTTTAAACATTGTGTCAATGTGAGTCCCGTGGTTCACCAAGTTCAGCTGAAGTCATAATCATGGTATTTGTAGTGAGATGAGAGCCTTCAATCAGACTGGAATCACTGGTTGTCATACACTGTTCAAGTGACAAGTCTCCATTTCACAGGGTAACGTCGGCAAACCAGGAGCCACTGGGAAAACCGTGAGTACAGTGATCATTTCTCACTTGCTTAGCTGTCTCTTGTCTTACATGAGTCACGGTAGAACACAGGACTGGGCCTTCACCCAGGGTGGAGTGTAATGAGACAAGGATTCAATGGAAGGAAACAGTGAGTTTCCCATCTCCGTGAACTGAGCTGGGTATACACTGACACTTCTCCCTACAGGCTGTTAAGGATTATAATGGAATGATTGTGAATCCCCAGCACAAAAGCATTTGTTTTGCAATAACCTGGATGCACCACCCCAGAGATTAAAGGATCTGAAAATGGCTGTTCGAGCCCCTCAGATCTGTTCTGCCATTCAGTGAAGTTATCTTAGACCTGACTCCATGTACGCAACTTGTCCTAGATCTTGCCTCACTGTTGGAACCTATGCTGTTACCTTTTTGCAGGTACTTCCTTTTAGTTTTATGGTGTCACCTACCTCTGGTAAGAACAATTCTTGTTGCTTAGGGTTGTACTATTTGAATGTTAAATTAAACTTTTGTTTGAACATTTCCCATTGATCTTCTTCAGTTTTACCTATTAACAGTTGTTCAGTTTACTGTGGACTGTCTCTGTCTGATTTCACTGAAATCAGGCTCACCAAAATTTAGAATCTTCCAGTAGTTTCACAATTCTCAGCTTTAGTCAAGACACTTCATTTATCATATTCTGATGACAATGTATTAAATACTCTCACACTTAAATTGTCGCTCAAACCTACCTTGTGATGGTCATTATTAATTACAATGCTGTCTTGCTGATGTAAATAACACAGACATATTCAGAAAATGCACTGCCTTTCTGATAGTTTGCCTGAATCAAGATGACAATTAAATTCCCTCTTAATACTCAACTGCCGAGACTATGCGGCTTATCTAACATCTGCAGTGCTGCAATCTTCATCTTCACAGATGCTACCGAGGGTCTAAACCGCACTCTCACGGCAGTCTTAAATGCTTTCCTATTTCTCATTGCACCCTTTAAATATCTGTTTATCTCTCTTCATATCCTTTTAAGATGGAAGTAATTTCATCCTTAAGTGCTTCTTTTTCAACGTTTTCCTGGAAATTCTTCCGTATCGCAATCTAATATTTATGTTCCTCTTATTTAAATGGAAGTGTTTGATGGGGACCATGTAGAGGGAGCTTTACTTTGTACCTAACACCATGTTATACCTAACCCTGTGCTGTCCCTATCCTGGAGTGCTTGCTGGGGACAGTGTAAAAGGAGCTTTACTAACTATGTAACATGTGCTGTCCCTGATCTGGGAGTGTTAGGTTGGGACTTTAAAGCTTGGGGAGCTTTACTTTCACTTTAAAAGAGTAAAGGTAGTTTTACTTCCAGGTTAAAAATGGGAGAGAAAGCTTCACTTTCCGTTTACTTTTAGGTTAAAAGAGCAGAGGAGCTTTATTCTGTATCTAACCTCGTGCTATAGCCAACCCTATTTTGTACCTAACCACATGCTATTCCTGGGAGTGTTTAATGCAAACAGTGTAGGGGGAGCTTTATTCTACATCTGTTGCTAACCCTAGCTGCACCTGTCCTGTGAATATTTGATGGGAACAATATAGAGAGAGTTTTACTCTGTACCTGAACCTGAGCTATCCTGGGAACATCATAGATGAAGCTTACTCTGTACCTGTGATCCCATGGTGTACCTGTCATGGCACTGTTGAATAGGACAGTGTCAAGGGAGCATTTACTTTCAATTTATGAGTACAAAAAATATTAAGTTTCAAAGAATAGAGGAAGCTTCATTCTGTCCCTGACCTTGCACTGTCCCTGACCTTGCACTGTCCCTGACCTTGCACTGTCCCTGACCTTGCACTGTCCCTGACCTTGCACTGTCCCTGACCTTGCACTGTCCCTGACCTTGGAGTATTTGATGGGCACAGTGCCAAGGGAGCTTTCTCTCCATTTACTTTTTGTTTAAAAGAGTAGAGGGTACATTTCTTTGCATCTAACCTCCTGCTGTCCCTGTCCCAGCAGTGTTAGACGTGACAGTGTCAAGGCAATTTTACCTTAAGTTTAAAAGAATAAAGACTGTTTTAAATTCAGATTAAAAGAATAGAGAGATGTTTATTCTGTATCTAACCCTGTGTTGTACCTAACCCATTTTGTACCTGCCTTTGAAGTATTTTATGGGCACAGTGCAGAGGAAGCTTTATTCTGTATCTTACTATGTGCTGTGCCTGTCCTGGGAGTATTGGACGGATCAGTATAGAGATAGCTTTACACTGTATCTAACCCTGTGCGGTACCTAGCCCAGTGAAATACTCTGTATCTAACTTAGTGTTGCACCTGTTCTGGGAGTCAGACATGGACAGTGTAGAGGGTGGCAAGGTTACTCAATGGTTAGCACTGTGTGGAGGTATTTGCACATTCTCCTTGTGCCTGCATGGGTTTCCTCCGGGTGCTCCGGTTTTATCCCACAATCTAAAGATGTGCAGGTTAGGTAAGTTGCCTGTAGTGTTCAGGGAAGTGTAGGTTAAATGCATTAGTCAGAGGTAAATACAAGATAATGGAGTAGGGGACTGGGTCTGGGTGGTATGGATTTGTTGGGCCAAAGGGCCAGTATCCACACAGAAAGAAACTGCTTTACCTGTCCTGGAAATGTTTGAACGCAACAGTGTAGAGGGAGCTTTATTCTGTATCTACCCTTGTACTGTCTCCATCCTGGGAGGTTTTGATGGGGACAATGTACAGGGAACTTTATCCTTCTGTTACTTCATGTTGTACATTTCCTGGAAGTGCTTGATGGGAGAAATGCAGAAGGAGCTTTACTCTCTATCTGTACCTGTCCTGGGAGTGTTTGAGAGGGGCAGTGTAGAGAGAGCTTTACTCTGTATCCAATACTGTGCTGTCCCTATCCCGGGCCTGTTAAGTGGTGACAGTATAGAGGGAGCTCTATTCTATTTACTACCCTGTGCTGTCCCTGTCTTTGAGATTGTTTAATGGGAACTGTTTAAAGGGAGCTTTATTCTGTATCCAGCCTCGTGTTGCACCTGTCCTGGGAGTGTTTGACGGGACAGTGTAGAGGGAGCTTTATTCTGTATCCAGCCTCGTGTTGCACCTGTCCTGGGAGTGTTTGATGGGATACAGTTCAGAAAGATTTACTCTGAGGCTTACTGTTTTCAGATAGTCGTCTACACTGTATATTTCATCCACATCACTGGGTAAATACAAAATAATTGAGATAAGTATTTCTCAATCATTAATTATTTATCGGGACCATTTTTCTCACAAGTCTGCAGGGAGACAGTTCCTCCTGTTAGTGTTCACTTGGGCAGACTGCAGCCTTCGCGTCCATGTCTATCCATAACAAAGTTTGAGTCATGTTGTTGAACTACCAGTTTCCCCCTGAGACTGAACCCTTCGGGCTGCTGCATAAGAGCATATCGTCCCAAGAGGTGGGTTAGGAATAAATGTTGAAAAGTTACCTGAAATTGGTAGTCCCCAGCGCCCAGTCCCTCCCATCCAACTCCATCCTTGGGGGTATCGTGTTAGGTATCGGATCTGGTTTACACAGGTTTTTTTTTGCTGGAGTATTACCTGTCAGGGAAAGCACTAGCTCAGGGTGCCCACTGAACTAATTTTAATTGATACTGAGGAACTATGGGCTGGCCAGGCCCCAGCAAGGACAGGTAAGAGGAAACCAATCTGCCCCAACGCATTTGGGCAACTCTCCGAGATGAAGGTCGAGGAAGCTGACTCCAGTGTTTACACTGTGGGGAAGTTTTGGCAATAATAAAAATTGAAGATCAGAGAATCTTCTGCATTGAAGGATCCTCCAAGCCATTATCAGCAATGGCTGTGAACTGCCAGGGCCCACATCCTCAGAACTGTATGGAAACATTCAACCAACACATGGCCTAACCATTCTTGATTGTGGGATCTTGTTGTGCAGAAATAGGCTGCTGCTTTTCCACCAAGTCAGTGGCTCTACTTTCCATTGTCTGTTTATGCATTTTCAGGATGTCTTGAAGTTCTGAAAGATGTTAGACAAAAGCATGCCTTTGTTGAGTCAATTTTTTTTGTCACCTTTTCCCAACATTGTGTTTACTTTTGTCTCGTTAAAGGGGAAACGAGGTAATCAGGGGATCCCAGGGCATGGAGGAGAAAAGGGCAACAAGGTAAGGGCTTGAATCTCTTAACTTGCACTTTTCACCCGAGGCTCAGTGACTGAATATTCAAGCACCGTGCTGGCTGTCTGCAGAGCAGTGCAATCCTTCCCATTCCTCTGGTTTACGATCATGGTGCTGCAGATTTACTTCCTCCAAGTGCTCTTCCAATTTCCTTTTAAAATTATTATCCATCTGTTCTTCCAAAGTCCTCATGTATTGACTTCCAGGTCATTGCTACTTGTTTCATACATTGCCAACACCACCCCCCCACCCCACCCCCATGCAATCTATCCATACACACACACACACACACACACACACACATCCTTAAATCTGTCTCTCTTAGCTATTGCGCCATCCCATTGTCTTCCTTATTTGGATTTGTAAGGATCTTGAATACCTCTCTGTCCTGAATCCTATTAGTTCCATTGAGAACAGCCCCAACAGTTTCTACACCCTAACCCTGGAGCTAAAATCTCTCAATCTATCTAGGAAACCTCCTCTGCATCATCTCAATCCAGTGATGATCACAACAGGATGTGGGTTATAGCCGAACCAGAGCTTTGTAAAGATTCAGCATAACATCCCTGCTTTTGTACACTATATCTCAATATAACCCAAGATCTTATATATTTGTAGTGTAAAACATTGAGCATTGGAGTGTTCTTGATATAAAATGGAACAGGATTTCTGGCCCATGATCTCAGTTCGACATAACCCCTGATCACTGACAACTGGAATCTCAAGGATCAGATACAGATTGAATTAAAACTCTCATGGACAAGTGAGTTTTCAAATAAGACTGAACACTCATTCCTAGGTGAATCCATTACCTGTGGAACTATGACCCAGTCAAAGTCACGACTTTGCAAGAGAGAGGGTGAAAAGTAATGGGGATTTTTTTTAGCTCACAACGTATTTGAAATCTATCTTTGTGTTACACTGATGAATGAGTACTTCATCAGCACTTTGTTTTTTTAAGGGTGATCAGGGAGATCGAGGGATCACAGGAGCTCCAGGACCCAAAGGAGAGAAGGTTTGTGTTATGAAGAATTATATTTTGTTTCAGTTTGATTTCTGCTTTGTTCTGCTGCCATCTGTTGGTGGGAGGCGTGGCTGAAACGATCCTCTTCACTCTGGAGTCCTGACGCCATAATTCAGGCTGATGCTGCAGTGCACTACTGAGAGAATATTGGAAATTCCTTCTTTGCAATGAAACTGCAATGACCTCCAACTGATGAGTCAGGAGGACATACAAAGTCCCATGACCATATCTGATAGAAGGGGAAATCTCCCACGTTCCCAGCTAATGTTAATCTCCAAGCCATTATTAATACAAAAGATTGTGTGTCATTTAACTCATTCCTGTTGCTGTGCATGATCGGTTGCTGTGATTCCCTACATCACAACACCTCAAATGTATTTCATTGACTATTATTTTAGATCTTGAGGTGATGGGCAGAAACTTGCACCCATAACTCTGTAGTGATTACTACGAGGTCATCCAGGTGGACCTCATAGAATATGAGTTCCCTGATTGGAGCTGATAAACTGGTCTAATCTGGGAGCCCTGACTGACAGAGAAGGACAGGAATTACAGATGTCTTGTTCACTCTAAGAGCTGGCTCTGAGGGAGCTGGATCAGTGTCAAGGACTTGTGTAAATAAAGGTTGGTTTTGGTGACAGGATACCAGCTTCTGTGGAGTTATTTCACAGCACACCCTCTTGTAGCCAGTGTGGGGTGTGCATTTAATGATGACAGAAGTTGCTGCTGAGGAGCCTTCCTGCTTTCCCCCTCTGCCCTAATGAAGTCTGAGCTACAAAGTTCCATGGATGGCCTTCCGTCCAATTGAGGAGTTGCCCACTCCCAAGGCCCCATCCTGCCACAGCTAATATTAACCTATGGCAGGTAAGGAGTTTGTCATGTGCTGAGCACTACATGTATACCTGTCCTCTTGAACCTTGCCCTATATCTCCTTACTTGGATCCACCCACAACTCCAGAAACTAACTTAGCTGGCCTGCTCTGCACAATGGAATTGCCTGCAGTCTCAGAACTGACCAGTGGCACTGTGGGTTCTAACAGCCTTCCAATTAGCTGAAAGCTCTGTAAACTGGACTCCCTCCTGAGACAGTGGGTGGAGGCTCACCTTAACACAAATCAGTGCTGCTCCATGTGTTCGGTTTCTCTCGAGCAGCCATCGGGATCATAGGCAGGCTCCCTCTCAACTCTTCACTGGGTGTGAGGCATAGTGGTAACCACGGCATCACATAAAGACTATCTAATATTCGATTTGGACCTCATGTGCCTTCATAGTCCCCATGCTCTAAACCCCTACAGTGTACATAATCAATAACTGTAGTGACTATGTTAAGTCATGAAATGTTCATAAGAAAAAGAGCCAGTCCAAAATCTCCTTAAAAAGAAACAGTTCTTAACGGCATTTTTAAAATATCAGTCATACATGGCCATTCATTGGATTGCTTAAGTAGTTTTACTCCACTTCCCCTCTCTCAATCTTGCCCAAATAACGTTGAGAAACAAAGACGTAATAACTTTTAGCTAGTAACATTGTAAAGATTCAGTCAGTCAAAGGTAACACTGCGCTTCAAGCAGGGAAAGGTACATCCTGCTCGACTGACTACATCTGGGAGCTCAGCCATTCTTTCATAAAGAAACCATCTTGAGAAACAGAGGTCTGATCATCTGTTTGTGTTGGTACAATTGGCAATGAACTCCATAATGCCAGTGGGAGAGACACTAGGAGGCAGTGAGGAAGACGGCAGAGGGGGAGGAAGTGTGACTCTGTGGGATGAAGCGAGCGGGTGACAAAGCAAATGAAGAATCAGGAGTGGCAGCAAGCGGCAGGTACAATGCAGGATTGCAGTTGTATGGTGCCTACAAAGCTGCATATCCATGACCACAATGCAGTGAATCCACAGTGCCACTATTGAATGGTTTGCAATTGAGTTCTGGGTTGGCAGTGTGTGTGATTGACCATGTGGAATGGTGCAGATGATTTGTGGGTCACTGAGAGCACTGTCTTTCTCTTTATGGTCCAGGGCGATGGATGTGGGCTCTGCCCAACGGCTCAAGTGGCTCATCTTAAAGTAAATCCCCCAGATGACGGAAATGGGAGCCAGTCCGAAAAACAGCCTGCACCTCTTATCCAGCCTGGAATAAAGGTGAGGAATTCCACAACAATGAACAATGCTATCTGGGTGCCTATCATCACCTGAGATTGGGAACAATTCAGTCAAGTGTGTGCAATCAGAACAATTAACATCTTCCTGACCATTTTTAATTCACTCATGGGATGTGGATCCCACTGACTGGGCCAGCACTCATTGCCCATCCCTAATTGCCCTTGAACTGAACAGCTACTAGGCCATTGTAGGTAGTGTTGAAGGTAGTGGATGGGGTGATGATCAAATGGATTGGTGTTGTTGGAGCTGCACTTATTCAGACAAGTGGAGAGTACCCAATCACATTCCTGAGTTATGTCTTGAAGACTGGAGATTCAGGAGGTGAGGTACTGATGATAGAATTGATAATGAAGCCACTGTGTTTATGTAGCAAGACCAGTTCAGTTTCTGGTCAATGGGAACCCCCCCACCACCAACTGTCATCCGGGATGTTGAGAGTGAGGGATTCAGTTATGGTCATTGATTCTCTTGTGCTGGAGACAGTCATTGCTTGGCGTTTGTGCTGCTCGAATGTTAATTGCCACTTAAGTGCACAGGCCCAAATGTTATCCAGGTCTTACTGCATATGGACACAGGTTGTTTCAGGACCTGAGGAGTCATAAATTATTCTGAGCATTATGCAATCATCAGCAAACATCCATATTTCTGATTTTATGATGGAGGGAAGGTCATTGATGAAATAGCTGAAGACGGGCTAAGAACACCACCCTGAGGAAATGGAAATCCGTGGCTTCAACTCCCACTAGCTCCAGAAGTGTCACAATAAGTCTGGCTTGATTAAAAACACCCACCTGAAAGAGATGTCCTAGAGCTGAGATGACTGATCTCCAACAGCCAAAACCACATTCCTATGTGCAAAGTATGATTCCAACCAGCAGAGTTTTCATTATAATGGTTCTTTTTTTTTAAAGTGGTACAAAGTTGAAAGAGTGTATGTTCACTTTAAGATAGTAAGAATTTTCTGAATTTTAAAGTAAATTTAAAATGCAGCTATAGCTGCCAGAACAGTTAGTCTGTTCCAAAATAGCAATTGTTTGTTAAATGGATACCTGAGTTTTGGTTGCTGTTTTGACAACAATTCAAATTTAACCAATTAATTTAAATTATGCCCATGATACTAAACCCAATTGAGTTTGAATTTATTGTTCTGATAACAACAGACCAATGAGAGGGAACAATGTTGGAGGTATAAAAAACATAAGGTTTTGAAAATTGGTCAAAGCAACTGCCGTAGAGCTGGAGAGCAATTGTCAACTGAAGAAATAAACATCTTGAACTCAAAGAAATCTCAGAAGGCACTGTCCAGCAAAAGATACCTTTTCCTGTAAAAATACTCACAGTAAAAAGAACAAAGATGACGAGGGAGAAGACAGCACAATCGGAAGACTGGAAAGAAGACAGCATCAGAGACTGTGGGGACTTGAGATGTAGTTAATATAATGTTTAATAATTATGCTGTTGGAGCAGTATTTTTATAAAGTTGGAATCAGATAATAATTAGTTAAGAAAAAAGTCGGCTTGGATTTAATAGTTTTAATTTTGTGTTTGCTATTAGAATTCGGAAAATAAATTATTACTTTTCTTTAAATAGTGGAAATTAGGAGTTCTCTTTCTGTCACACATTCTAACAGATTACAAGGCGAGGTGAGCTTTTCTGAGAATTTGGTTTTAATTAACAGAGAGGTTTGACTTCTGTGTTGCAGCACGTCCTTGCTCTATCACGCTCTGTCCCTATTAATAAAGCTGAGGACACTGTATACTTGATTAACTACTCTCCACCTGTCCTGCCAACTTCAATAATCCGTGCACAAAAACACCCATACCCCCTATTGAATTGTACTCTCCAAATTATCTTTCAGTGTTCTTCCCACCAAAGTGCATCACCTCACATTTCACTTCATTGAAACTCAGTCACCACCTATCTGCCCACTCCACCAATTATGAGATGTCCTTTTGGAGTTCCTCACTGGTTGCAATCCTTCCACATTTAGTGCAAACTTGGTGATTGTTCCATGCACAGCAAGACCCATTAATATGTATAAGGTCAAAGGTCCCAGTACCGACCCCTGGGGAACTCAACTGCAAGCCTTCCTCCAGCCTGAAAAATATCCGTTGACCATGACTCTGTTACCTAACAGCAGGCCTGGCAGCATCCGAGAGGCCTTTATTCCTGATGAAGGGCTTTTGCCTGAATCGTCGATTTTCCTGCTCCTCAGATGCTGCCTGACCTGCTGTGCTTTTCCAGCACCACTCTGATCTAAACTCTGGTTTCCAGCATCTGCAGGCCTTGTTTTTACTTCTGTCACCTAACTCTTAGCCAGTTTAGTTACCATGTTGCCACTGCCACTTTTATACCTGCTGAATGTTTTTAAGCTGCAGTGATCCAAAGAAATAGAGAGTATCCCATCACACTACTGCGTTTTGCCTTGCAAATGCTGGACAGGATTTGGGGTGTTAGGAGATGAGAATTCCCATTCTGTCACCTTTTCTAGTAGGCACTGCACTATGTTGCTGATTCACCTCAGTTTCTGGTAGTGGAACCACAGGATTCATTGCTGGTGGTAATGACAGTAAGGTGAGGTGATTCCACTTCTCTGGTTGGAGATGCTCCAAATCTTGTGTGGTTTGTAAATTTCTCTGTACTCAGGATTTGAATGCCCTGGGCCCACTCTGCTCCTCCATCTTGTAACCCTCTATTATAACGAACTTGTTATAACCTGTTACACTGTCAATAATACAGTGGCAGCCAGCGAGTCCAGCTTGGCCTTATAATGGAATAATCACAAAGGGGTCTGTATCTTCACCACCTTCCAGCAATGGAGCTCCAGTTTACCCAATGGTTTGGGAATCCTGGGGGAGATACCAGCTTCACCATGAGCCTATGTGTGTTAGGGTTGTGTGATTAAATCAACATAAAGGCTGGTATGTTCCCCACTCACACCATAGCACCTCATTCTCCAGCTCTATCCTCCTCCTGGCGAAATTGCTGACTCAGTGGAAAGGCGATGACCTTTCCTGTCCTAGACAGTGTGCCTTTTTATATGAACATCTCTGTGAAGAGCCTTTCTCTAGGTTCCAGGAGTAATAAAAGAGCAAATGGCTGCTATTGACACTGTGACCAGCTGAGTGAGGGCTTCGGATTTGAATTCCAAATTGATGGGTGTGTAAACATAGAAACAAGCAGTTGGAGTAGGCCATTCAGCTCTTCAAGCCTGCATTCAATATATGATCAGTGCCAATCCTCTATCTCAATGCCTTGTTCCTGCTTTCTATTCATACCAACTGATGCCTTTAAAATAAAAAGGTCCCTATTTCTTGAATGTATAATCTGTATATTCACATATTTATTTGTAATTTATGTTCACCAGTGTAATCTTGTTCATATAGGGTGATCCAGGACTAAAGGGTGACAAAGGAGAGCCGGGGGAGAAAGGAATTCCGGGTATTCCTGGGTTCCCAGGGACACGGGGCCGTCATGGGCTGAAAGGGGAAAAGGTGAGTCATCAAGGTGTCATCTGCCCTTTCCTGCACTGAGCTGTAGTGCAAAGGAGAGGGGCAGGGACGGACAGACACCGCCTGACGAAATTGTCTGATTCTTGGCATCGCACCTCAGAAATATATATTCACCTGGCGAGAATCTGGAGCAGATTGATCTGAATAATTCTCGGGCAATAACGATTAAATTACACCTGCTGGTTTCATAATATGAATTACATTTCCATGAACATCAAATATTGTTAGGTGGTCTGATTAAAATCCTTCAATAATTCATCAGACTCTTTATTCACCCTGTTTCTGGTGATCTGTCCAAATCTTTCTGTTGCGAGCTATGAGTTTATCAGGTTTGATTAGATGAATGTTGTCTCAACTAATGCCTTGTTCTCTTGTGCAGGGGGATCAGTGTGAGGTTTGCCCTACCATTCCAGAAGACTTCAAAGACGTAATTGGACTTCCAGGGAAACCAGGCCCTCAAGGAGACCCTGGACCACCAGGGACAGGAGAACCCGGAAAGCATGTGAGGCATAGTCACTAAAGCAAGCCACTGAAGTGTACAGAGAGTATGGCATTGACTAGGTTCTATAGAGCTTAGTGTTTAGCACAACACTGGGCTGTGTGTCTTTAAATATACTCTCTCCACTTCTCCCTGAACCTCTGTGCTTCCTTCCTAGGCTTGGAGCTTATTCTCTTTGATCTGTAGTTTCTTGTATCTGATGTGTTTCTACCTGTGTGTCACCAGGACAGTGTTAATGACCCTCTGCACCTTCCAGTCAATGGGATTGTAGTCCAGTCACATTCCAGGTGGATCACTCACCGACCTCACTGCTACCAAAAGGCGGCACCACCTGCCCATTGATGATAAATCAGAGGGTCACAGGCCTGTCTGTGAAAGTCAGGATAGTGACTGGGGTGCAGCAACGCCTGAAAGCCAAGGAGATAGTAAAGTTAATTTGATGATTATTCCCAAAAGACACAGTGATGCCAAAGTGAAGATCATTAATGCTATGACTTACCAAGAGAATGTCAGGGAGCTGTAGATTTCCTGGGAATGGAAACAATACCGCAGCAACACAGAATCATCCAGTCCCTGGTACCGGGCACAGAATCTCAGTGACACAGGACAGGGCAGTTCACTGCAAGCTCTCCCCCGACCTCCGTAGGTAAAAAACAATAATTTCCCTTCATAATCCCCAAGCTACCGCTGTTTGTCCCACATGCTAGAAAACCCCTAATGATCTGGGAGACTTCAGCTTGGAACCCATTTGGTGTTGTGAGTTAGCTCATTTCACCAAATGGCTCACTTGTGATGTGGAGAGATGCCAACAGTGTGGGTTCAATTCCTGCACTGGCTAAGGTTACCATGGTGCACTCTCCTTCTCAACCTTACCCCTCACCTGAGATGCCAACGGTTAAACCACCACCAGCCATCTCTCTCTAATGAGAGAACAGCCTTGTGGTCTCGTAAAATTGTGGCAACTTTACCTTTGCTGACTTTGTACTTCCATCTCCAAACTTTCTATCTACCGGCCTCAGTAATTTGATGTGCATAAAGACATCATGCTGGTAGTTGTAAGGTGTTGTCTATTTTTGTGTGTGTGTGCTTGTGATTGAGTGTATGTTCTTGTATCTGTGTATGCCTCTGTGCTTCTGAATATGTATCTGTACTTGCATCTGTGTATGTGTCTGTCAGTGTATGTGTGTGTCTGTGCTTGTATCTTATCAAAGAATCATCACCATCATGACAGAATCCCTGCAGTGTGGAAACAGGCCCTTCAGTCCAACAAATCCACCAGCCCTCAAAGAGTAACCCATCCAGACCCACTCCCCTACCCAATTGCTCTAGATTTACCCCTGACTAATGCACCTAATCTACACGTCCCTGAACACGATGGGAAATTTAGCAAGGCCAATTCACCGAACCTGCACATCTTTGGATTGTGGAAGAAGACCCACGCAGACACAGGGGGAATGTGTGAACTCCACACTGACAGTCGTCCGAGTCTGGAATTGAACTCGGGTTCTTGGCACTGTGAGGCAGCACTGCTAACCACTGAGCTGCTGTACTGTCCAATCTATGTATGTATCTAGATTAGATTAGATTCCCCACAGTATGGAAACAGGCCCTTCGTCCCAACAGATCCACACCAGACTGATTCCCCCTGCCCTATATTCACCCCTAACTAATGCACCTAACACTACGGGCAATTTAGCATGGCCAATTCACGTGACCTGCCCATCTTTGGACTGTGCGAGGAAACCGGAGCACCCAGAAGAAAGCGGACACTGTGTGTGTGTGTGTGTGTGTGTGTGTGTGTGTGTGTGTGTGTGTGTGTGTGTGTGTGTGTGTGTGTGTATCTGTCCGGGTCTCGGTGAAGGGTCCTGATTTGATGGTCGTTGTACACTGCCCTTTGTAGTAGGTTGCTGGGTAGGATGGGGACTGTAAAATTGTTCACTGTGCCTCGTGTATCAACTGGCTCACCTCCACTAGAATTCTACCAATTAATGGCCATGTACAGACTTTCATAAAGCATTGGGATTTTACCTTTGGAGATGCCAATGCCATTAATGAAGCCCAACAGGTCTCACTGGTTGGGCTGCTGGATGGTTAAGGGTTAATACCTTGTTGAAGAACCCGCTGTATCCTTTAAATACCTCTCTCAAGATCTTCCAATCTCTTCCTCACCTCTCTTGTCCTCCTCACTGAGGTCCGGTGTCCTGACCCATGTGGGCCCCAGACTCACCTTTGTTCCGAGGTTCATTAGAACTTACTTTCCACAATGAGTCACTGCAATCCCAGCCACTGCTTCCACCTGGGCAGTGTAGCCTGATGGAGTGAGCTGGGGAAGTCCAGGCAAACTGAATCCTAACATTTACACCAATTCTTTGTGTGACTTCTGTGAGTTTTTTTTTTAATTCATTCATGACATTGCTGACTGGGCCATCATTTATTATCTGTCCCCATTTCATTGAGTCATAGAGCTGTACAGCATGGAAACGGACCCTCCAGTTCAACTCACCCATGCCAACCAAATATCCTAAATTAATCTAGTCCCATTTCCCAGCATTTGACTCTTTTCCCATAAACCCTTTCTATTTCTATACCCATCCAGATGCCTTTTAAATGTTGTAATTGTAACAGCTTCCACCATTTCCTCTGGCAGCTCATTCCATACATATACCACCCTCTGAGTGAAAAGGTTAACCCTTAGGTCCCTTTTAATTTTTTTCCCCTCTCACCTTAAATTCATGCTGTCGAGTTTTGGATTCCCCAACTCCAGAGAAAAGAACTTGTCTATTTACCCTATCCATGCCCCTTATGATTTTATAATCCTTTGTAAGATCACTCCTCAGCCTCCGACACTGCCCTTAAGAAGGTGGTGGTGGATTGCCTTCTTGAACTACTGCAGTCAATGTGCACAATGCTATTAGTAAGGGAATTCCAAGATTTTAACTCAGCAACAGTGAAGGAATGACAATACATTCCCAAGTCATAATGGTGAATGGTTTGGATAGGAACTTATAGGTGCTGGTGTTCCCATGTATCTGCTGCCTTTGTCCTTCTAGATGGAAATGAATTTGGATGGCTGGTTGTGGTGCAGAAATGTCTAAAGAATGTCTGCAGTGCATCTTGTTGATAGTAGCAGCAGCGTGTACAGAGCATCGGTGATGGAGGGAGTTGTTACTTATGGATATGGTGCCGGTCCAGTAGGCTGTTTTGTCCTGGATGGTATCAAGCTTCTTGAGTGTTGTTGGAGCTGCACCCATCCAGGCAAGTGGGGAGTATTCCACTGCACTCCTGACTTGTGTGCAGCTATAAATGTGTATTTGTCTCTGATTCATTCCTGATGAAGAAATCATGGGTGAGATATAGGTAAGGGAGGAGACCTTCAGATCTCTCAGAAGTATCACAACAAATATGGGTGTCTTCAGGAAAAGAAAGGAGATCATTAAGTATAAACAAGTGTATGTTTGTGTCAAAAAGCATGATATTTTAATAACTTTAATGCTGGGTTTACTCAGGGTGAACCAGGACGACAGGGATTGACGGGCTCTCCGGGAGTGAAGGGTGAAAAGGTAAGTGTGAGGTCTCTCCAGTCGAGTTTAGTGCCATCTTTTGCTTGTTGCAGCTTCATGTGATTAATGTGTTAATGGTTTGATTCCTTGATGTTTGATAGGGACAGGCAGGACCCCCAGGGAAAGGACTGCCCGGAGTTCCGGTGAGTAAACATTTATATGGTGCTGCTACCAATATTGTAAATGTCCTAGGGCACTTCATAGAAGTGTTTATTAACAAAATATGACAGTGAATAAGAAGATATTGTATCAGATGACCAATGGTTTACTCAAAACACATCTTAAGGAGCATGTTAAAGCAGATGTTAGACTATTTTCACTGGAGTTGAGAGGAATGAAGGGGATCTCGTCTAAACCTGTAAAATTCTACTAGGACAAGACAGGGTGAATGCAGGAAGGATGTTCCTAATGACTAGGGAATCCATAACCAGGATCACAATATCCGGATACAGGGTAGACCATTTAGGACTGCGATGGGATGTTTCTTCACCCAGAGAGTGGTGAACCTGTGGAATTCTGTGCAACAGAAAGTAATTGAGACAAAAACATCGAATGTTTTCAAGAGGAAATTAGATTTATAACAAACTGTGTTTTAACCAGCACCTTATGAACCAGCACTTTCAATAAGCCACAAAAATTATATATTTGAAATACCAAACTGTATTATCTGTATTATCACAGTCTACCGCGATGTCCAAGTAGTCAGTTGAGGGTGCAAGTGAGAAGGCTGTCTGATGGTAAATTTTATTGAATGTAAAGTTGCATTATTATTTATATGATTCATGCAGTAAATAAAGTGTAACAGTGATGTGTGTACCCTCTGAATTCCATTAGTGTGTGTTTTTACATTGATTATGTAGGCATCCTGATAACGGGCACACTCCTGGCCCTATAAGGTGCTGGTTAATAAAAGGTTTGTTGTAATTTGAAGAATTGAAAGGATTAGAGGGTATGGGGGAGTAAATGAGAACGGAAATAGAATGATTAGCCACAACCAATTTGAATGGCAGAGCAGGCTCAAAGGGCTGAGTGACCAACTCCTGCTCCTCTTGTCTGTGTTTCTATGACAGTAAAGTAATAAGGGTCAGGGACAGGTTTCCTTGGAGCTGAAGACTTGGCCATGAAATGTCGAGTGGTAAAAATTCAGTGATTGCAGATGATGGATTACAGCGAGGCCATGGAGGTACTTGAGAACAGGGATGGAAATTTTAATGTTGCTCCATTGTCCCATTGTGAGCCAATATCCGACAGTGAGTACACGGTTACTGTCAATTGCTGGAAAATGGAGTTTGTTGCTGGGATTGTAAACAATGACTTCAGTTTCCCAGTATTTAAAATGAAGTTATTTCCACTCATCCTAAACTCAATGTTGTGGAAACAGTCCAATAATTGAGGGGAAAAGATGCACCGCGGATGCTGGAAATCTGAAACAAACAAACAGAATGTAGGAGAAACTCCACAGATTTAACAGCGTCTATGCAGAGAGAAACAAAGTTAACATTTCAAGTCCAGCCCAACTCTTTTTTTTCAGAAAATAATTGAGGGAGAGTTTACTAATTGAGAGGTGATGGTAGCGTTGAATTGGGTGACATCAGAATAAATAATGTCACCTTGTAGATCAGAAATTAACAGAGACAAAGGATTGATTATTGGAGTTAACAGTGTGGAAGCAAGAAGAGGAACCACGTTCCAGCTGTGGCTGTGGCCCTGTCATCCAGTCAGCTCTATGCCAGTGTGAAGGTGAGGAGTTAATGACTGGCCTCTGGTCTTTTACCTAATGGCAGTCTCTGCTCATATGTCTTCGAGGAGAATGTGAGGACTGCAAATGCTGGAGATCAGAGCTGAAAATGTGTTGCTGGAAAAGTGCAGCAGGTCAGGCAGCTCATGCCTGAAACGTCGATTCTCCTGCTCCTTGGATGCTGCCTGACCTGCTGTGCTTTTCCAGCAACACATTTTCAGTTCTGGGCATATGTCATGCTGTAATCACAACATAGGGCCTGCCTGCCATCAACAAATCCTGACTGTCTCCTGGTTGGACCAGTAGTATTGACCAGCAACCACTGTGTAATGGGCTACTTCCACAGTGTTGACCCTGTCTCCAGTGGAATGCATTGGAGAGTTGGCCCGGTGGTTTCCAAGATCACTACTCTGCCTTTGTGGGGCATGTGAAGATTCCGCTCTGTGTATCCCTCTCAACTCATTCCATCCTCCTCTAACTTTCATTCTCCATTTCTGTCCTTATCTTTGACCTTACCTCTTTCCTTCTGCCTATCCTCTCTGTCAGTCCGAGGTCACACTTGGTCAGAATTTACGAATGGTAGGTTTTGGATGGAGATAATTAGACTGGTTCAGGAAAAGCACCTTCCAAAAATGATTAAGTTTGGCCTTGTTTACTTTTAGGGAAAGGATGGCATGATGGGAAAACCAGGAAATCCGGTGAGTAAACCCTTGGAATGTTTCATCAGTATCCCGAACTGGTGTGTAGTCTGACGCTCATGGACAATTGTGATCCTTGACCTACCCTTTGGTGTGGAAGAGTATTTCACCTGTGCCAGTAAATCTCCAACATTTAAACTACTTTGAGGTTCAGACTTAAATAGAATGGATACTATTATTGATTAAAGGTATAGTTATAGAAAACTCTCAAAGTGATTGAAAGTAGTTTCCAAATCAGAAGGATATGAACACCATACAAGGTCTTCAGTAATTATCTATTTGCACTCATTTTATAAATATTCCACAGACACTAAATCCTCTCAATCCAGTTCATGTTTGGCCTTTTAAACTACAGGGTTACTAGCCTGTTCCAGCCACTTCAGTCTCTCCCTGTAGCTCAGACTCTTAAACCTTAGCAACATCCTTGTGCATTTTTCATGAACCCTTTCAAATTTCACAACATCCTTTCTGTAGGAGGAAAACCAGAATTGCACACAATATTCCAAAAGTCCAATGTCCTGTACAGCCGCAACATGACCTCCCAACTCCTATACTTGATGCTCTGAGGAATAAAGGAAAGCATACCAAATGTCGTTTTCACTATCCTATCCACCTGTGACTCCACTTTGAAGGAATTATGAACCTGCACTCCAAGGTCTTTTTATTCAGCAACACTTCCCAGTACCTTAAAGTGACTAAGTCCTGTCCTGATGTGCCTTTTCAAAATGCACCATCTCACATTTATCTAAATTAAAGTCCGTCTGCCACTCCTCGACTTATTGCCAATCTGATCGAGATCCCGTTGTACTCTGAGGTAACCTTCTTCACTGTCCACTACCCTCCAATTTTGGTGTCATCTGCAAACTTACTAACTATATACCTCTTATGCTCGCATCCAAATCATTTATATATGTGACAAAAAGCAGTGGACCCAGCACCGATCCTTGTAGCACACCACTGGTCACAGGCCTCCAATCTGAAAAACAACCCTCCACCACCATCCTGTCTTCTACCTTCCAGCCACTCTGTATTCAAATGACTGGTTCTCTCTGTATTTCAAGTGATCTAACATTGCTAACCAGTCTCCCATGGGGAACCTTGTCGAAGTCCATATAGATCATGTCCACCACTCTGCTCTCATCATTCCTTTGTTACTTCTTCAAAAAACTCAATTGAGTTAATGAGACATGATTTCCCACGCACAAAGCATGTTGACTATCCTAATCAGTCCTTGCCTTTTCAAATACATGTAAATTGTATACCTCAGCTTCCCTCCAACAACCTGCCCACCAATGATGTCAGGCTCACTGGTCTATAGCTCCCTGGTTTTTCCTTACCATCTTTCCAAAATAGTGGCACTACATTAGCCAAACTCCAGCACCTCACCTGTGACTATCGATGATACAAATATCTCAGCAAGAGGCCCAGCAATCACTTCCCCAACTTCTCACAGAGATCTAGTTACACCTGATCAGATCCTGGGGATTTATCCATCTTTATGCATTTTAAGACGTCCAGCACCACCACCTGTTTGATGTAGACATCTTCGAAGATGTGGAGAAAGTGAGGACTGCAGCTGCTGGAAAAGCACAGCTGGTCAGGCAGCATCCGAGGAGCAGGACAGTCAACATTTTGAGCATAAGCCGACATTCTTCAAGATGTCACCATCTGTTTCCACCCATTCTATATCTTCCATGTCCTCTCCATGTCCTTCTAAACACTAATGCAAAATACTCGATTAGTATCTCCCCCATCTCCTGCTCTCAGCCTCTGTTCACACTTGGAGCGTTGATCAGATCCCCAGGAGAAAGAGACATAACTCCTGATATGTTGATCACATGGCAAGGAACAAAGGAAAGGTCTAGCTTTCTTGTACACTAAAGGAGGATGGAAGAAATGCTTCAAAGATGTGCTGAAAGCTCAACATGAAGAGGTCCAACATTGAGATCAGTTACTGGGAGGCCAGCGTCCCAGACTAAACAAGAGGGAGACCAGTCTGTGGGAAGCATCCCAGCATTTTAAGACCCAAGAATGACAACATGAGCAGGAAAAGTGAGAAAGGTGAAACAAAAAGCCGTGAATAAATAACATGCGGACAGAGATCCCACTTGACAACAAAATGTCCTATATGCCATGGAGTGTGCAGATCCTGATTGATCAGCCATCTTTGCATGCTGGCCTCACCATTACGCCTAGATCCTGTGAATGAATTTTAAAACTAAATGTGCAAAGTTTTGGTTGAACCACGATTGGAGTTCCTGGGAGCTTCAGTGAGATGTCTGAGCATGTGACCTTAAGAAGATTAGCTTGACCTTAGGATAGTGGACAGACCAGATGCACCAGAATGATACACGTGCTTAAAAAGTTAAATTACAAGGAGGGATTTCAAAACTAGATTGTGTTCTCTGGAATTTAAAAATTTAAGTGATGACTTGATCAAAATGTTCAAGATGTTAGAATAGATCAGGAAAACAATTTGCATTGCGTATGGTGTCTAGAACTCGCCTGTAAGAGATTTCCTCTTATAGGGAAAACTTCTATTGACAAGAAGCATTAAATGTTGCAAACTTGCTTCCACAAAGGGTAACTGGAATCTATGTATTTTTGTGAAGCAAAGTATTAAGGAATAAAGGGTAGAGCTGGGTTCCTGATTGGCTATGATCTTATGAATTACTAAACAGGTTCAAGAGAGACTGTGTAGTGTCTGCCTTTTCCAGTGTTCCTGTCTGTGCTTTGTTGCCAAGAAAGATGCCGAAAAGCAAGATTGTAATCTCACAGAGCAGTGAACAGGTGGTGATGCTGGGCTTTGGAAAGCTTTGCGTTCCTGCCTGGAGTTTGAAGTGTTTATACTGACACTTGCACAAGTGGCTTGACCCTGAATTACAAACTCATCGTGGCATATTATTATAGAAACTTTCATCCAATGGCATTCTGCATCCAAATCTTTAAGTCCAATCGTAAAGTCCTACAGCACAGAGACAAGCCTGTCAGCCCAAACTGGTCTATGCTGAAAAAACTGTCCATCCTCATTAACCTCATTTCCCTGCACTTGGCCCATATCCTTCTAAATCTTTCCTATCCATGTATTTGTCGAAATGCCTTTTAAATGTTGATAATGTACCCACCTCAACCACTTCCTCTGGTAGTTCCATTCCATTTTTCTCTGTGTGAAAAAGCTGCCCCTCAGGTTCCCTTTTAATCTTTCCCCTCTTAAACTGATGCCCTTCCATACTTGATTCCCCAGCCCTGGGAAAAGGACTGAGTGCATTCACTCTATCCATGCCTCTCATCATCTTACACACTTCTGTAAGCTCCCCCCTCAGTCTCCTGCACTCTAAAGGAAAAGGTCCTAGCTGGTCTAACCTCTCCCTAAAACTCAGACCCTTGAATCCTGGCAACATTCTCGTACATGTCCCTTGCAGTCTTTCCAGGTTAATAATGTACAAGCAATCAAAGAGCATTTTTATCCAAGTATATTTTTTATGTTTAATAAACATGTTAATAATATTACTAAAGTTCACAGAACATAGAAAGAAAGACAGAATCCTTTATAATGCCTCAATGCAGCCCTTCCTACCTTTTACAATCACAGGAGGGGTCTGGAGATGCATCTTCATTACCTGGAGTCAGCAAGGCTATCCTGAAAGATTGGCAACCAGTATTGAATATCCTTTATCCTTTATTGTCATTTGTGTTCTGGTACAGAAGTACAGTGAAACGTTTTTACAGTGGCTGCCTTTATTGACACCTAGGTACAAATCTTAGAGTCAAAAAATTAGTGTTGCTAGACAAAGAAGATTAAAAGGAAATATGCACTCACAGTTGGAAAAAAACAGTTATTGTTCATATATTTCTAGTCTACCTGTACCCTCCTAGAAGTGATTAATGGGGACAGTGTATTGGGAGACTTATTCTGCATCAAACTACATGCTATTCCTGTCATGGGAGGGTTTGATGGGAGAGTGTCGAGGAGGCTTTGCTTAATATGTAACTCTGTGCTGTCCCTGTTCTGGGAGTGTTTGATGGGACAAAGTACAGGAAGCTTTACTTTTAGTTTAATTTCAGTTTGAAAGAGTAGTGTGAGCCTTACTCTGTATCTGACCCCATGCTGTCTCTGTCCTGGCAATGTTAGATGGGGACAATGTTGGGGAAGCTTTACTTTCATTTTAAAAGAGTTGGGGAGCTTATCATTCAGGTTAGAAGAGTAGAGAGAGCTTAACCTCCAGTCTGAAAGAGTACAGGAAGCTTTACTCTACATCTAACCTTGTGCTGCATCTGTCCAGGGAGTGTTTGATTGGGATGGCAGGTTATATCTGACTAAATTGCCCTGTGTCATAAACAGAAATTACTGGAGAAACTCTGGCAGCATCCATGCAGAGAAACCAGAGGTAATGTTTCCTATCCAGTGACCCTTCACTGGAGAAGGACCGTATTGGACTTTTTATGATCACACACTGGTCAAGGTTTCCCAATATTAAATAACAGGACAGACTTGAGTGGCCGAATGGCCTATTCCTACTCCTACTTATTATGTGTGTTCATATAAATGTCTGCCCATAGCCGATTTAGTTATGGCTCTGTAATCCTGTCTTCATGATTTGGGTTTGGACGAAGGTAGTTGAAGGCCTGGCAGTGAAGCTATGCCAGTGAGTGCAGGGGATGCCAGGCCTGAGACCTTTACCATCCACCATCTGCCTGCCTTACTGTGAGTGGGGCCTTCCGAGGACTGCTCGGCAGTCTGCTCCAGCCCATTCTCGTGTCTCTGCCTGATGGTTGTGTTTCCCTGCAGGGTGCAGCAGGAATTCCAGGACAACCAGGAGCTGTTGGACCAAAGGGGAACAAGGTGAGTGTTTCCCGTTTCCTGTACCCTTTCCACTCCTCGCTGTCAGCCTCACGTTTCATCATTTATAGCTTCGCCTTGATGTTCTTCATTGTGTCACAGCAGTGCCACTGGCCAGAGCAGGTACCCTGCACCTCACCCACCCCAGTCAGAGCAGGTACCCTGCACCTCACCCACCCCAGTCAGAGCAGGAAACCACCTCCCGGTGCAGACCAGCTACCTAATGTTAGCAGATACTCAGACAGACAACAGCAATGGAATGGTTTCAGTAGCCGGGCCAGATGAGGTACCAATGGCACTGTCCAGCAGGGGATTGGGGGAGACCAGCCTCACCCCGTAAACCCATTAGGGATTGAGTCTCTCAATTGCCTCCTGCTTTCTCAAATGCAAATGAGGGTGTCCAAGACCAGGACATGTTTGAGAATTTGAATTCAATTTTAAGAATTTGGGAATAAGAGGCTAGCATCTATATAATAACAGTTCAATGGTGTTGAATGGTTAGAATCCAGCTGGTTTTTTAATGGGCCTTACTTGGTCTGGCCAGTATGTAACTCAGCTCTGGCACCAGTGTAGTTGATTTTTAACTATCTTCTGCATAGTCTACAAGACACACCGTTAACCACTAAAGGGAAGCAGTCAGTGCAGCTTGATCACTCCTTCAAACTCCCAGTAATGATTCTCCATAAACAATTAAACTGACAGCTACGAGGTATCACTAATGGAAGTGCCCACATGGGCTTTTGAAGGTGAGTTACCCAGAACCCTAAATGTGAAAGCAACATTACTTCCGAAGAAAAACAATGGGAAAATGTGAGCAATTCTTTAAAAATCAAAATTCTTCCTTTATCTTGTTTTTTAGGGACAAGCTGGAGAACATGGGATCCCGGGTCACCCAGGAGCCCCTGGTGTGGGGTTACCTGGGATACGGGTAAGTGTCATCAACTCTTTCAATGCCAGCAGCTCCAAACACCCCATTTCCAAGCACGAGTCAGCCGCTCCAGCCAGTGTCGCTACAGCTCCAGGACTAAAACATGGAGAATGCTGGATTCTCTCCCCAAGCCACTCTTTAATAATATGGTAAAATTAATGAGAAAATTCCCTGCACAAATACGCCTCCAACCCTGGAAAATCCAGCCCTACACCCACAGATGTAGACCAATAGATGACGGTAGATAGGCTGGTCAAGAAGCTAATTATTGGCCAGTGGCTGGAGTATAGGAGCAGAGAGGTTGTGCCAGTTAGGCTGCAGTTGACTTGCTACTTACAGTTCCAGTCCCCACATTATAAGAAGGATGTGATTATACAAGAGATAGCCTTCAACTACAAGAGAATATAGACCGTTTGGTCACATGGACTGATCAGTGGCAAACAGAATTCATTCTGCATAAATAAGGTGCTGCACTAGAGCAAGACAAACAAGGCAAGGGAATCCATGATGAATGATAGGACCCTGGGAAGCACCTGGGTGTGCATGTGCACTGGCCCCTAAAGTGGCTAAGGCAGATGGTGTACTTGTCTTTATTAACTGAGGCATTAAGTTTAAGAGCAGGGAATTATGTTAGAGCTGTATAAAGTGTTGGTCCAGACACAGCTAGAGTAATGTATGTAGTTCTGGAATGCATGTTATAGGAGGGATGTGATTGCAGTGGAGAGGCTGCACAGAGATTTACGAAGATGTTGCTGGACTGGAGAGTTTTAGTGGTGAAGAGAGATTGGAGAGACTGGGGTTGTTATCCTTAGAGCAGAGGAGACTGAGAGGGGATGTGATTGAGATGGATAAAATTATGAGGGGTATAAATAGGCGAGACAGGGAGAGACTTTTCCCCTTGATGGAGCATGAATGACCAGGGGATATTGATTGAAGGTAAGGGGCAGAGGTTTTAGGGAAGGTATGAAGGAAACTTTTTCACCCAGAGAGTGATGGTAATCTGGAACTGACTGCCTGTAACAGTGGTAGAGGCACAAATCCTCCTAACATTTAAGAAGTGTTTGAATGTGCATCTGTGATGCCAAGGCATACAAGGGCCCAGTGCAGGAAAATGGGATTTGAACAGTTAGGTGGTTGCATTTGACAGGCATAGAGTCGATGGGTCGAAGAGCCTTTTTCTGTATGGTAGATCTCTCAGACTTTGTGACTCTGAAAAACGATACACAAACCATTCATGAGGATTTTGCAAGTCTGCGGAATTTTAGTGATGGGAAAAACTTGGAACGGCTGACATTTCCTTTGGGATGAGGCTGAGGGGGCTTTAATTGAGGTGTGTAAAATTATGAGGGGCCAGAATGGCATGGATTGGAAGAGGACCTATTTTCATCAGCAGAGAGATCAATACCTGGGAACCGAGAGTTAAAGGAATTTGTAGAAGGTTAGAGGTGTGTTGAGGAGTGAACTAGAGGTGATAGAGCACTGGAACTCATTGCCTAAAGGGCTGGTAAAATGCAGATGTTCTCCCTACATTTAAAACAAAAACATATGGATGTCTGTTGTGTCGCGCCATAATAGTTAGGACTGCAGAGGATCACATTTTCCCATAGGCTCTGGCACCCTGAGGTAGAATCTCAGAATAATTACAACCCAGGAGGAGACCATTTGGCCCATTGTATCTGCACTGGCTCCCTGAGCATTTTTGACTTAGTGACGAACTCCTGCTTTATCCCATAATCCTGTACATTGTTCCTATTTAAATAATCACCTAGTGCCCACTGGAATACCTCCATTGAACCTATCTCCACCACTTTCCAGACCAGACCCACTCGCTGTGTCAGAAGGTCATTTCTCACCTCATATCCTTTGGCAAGACTGTGTCCTTTAGCTCTGAAATCACTAATGAATGGAACAATTTCTCCCTATTCACTCTGTCCAAACATTTGATGATTTCAAAATCTTCTATCAAATCTCTTTTAAACTTTCTGTTCTCCAACAAAGCAATTCCATCTTCTTCAATGTATTCACATAACAGAAATCCCTGGAACCATTCTTGAAAAGCTTGTCTGTACTCTCTCCCACATATTCACCTCCTTCCCATCTTTTGATGCCCAGAGCTAGACACAGTACTCCGGCTAAGGACTAAGTAGTGTCCTCTTTAGGACCATTAGAGCCTCCCTGATTTTGTACCCTGTGGTCCCATTTGCCTCCTCAGATTGAATGGTGCTCTTGAGCCCATCTTGCGGGAAGTGAGATATTCCTGGGAGTGACCACCTCAGAACTGCAAGCCTGTGATGTTTTCAGCCCAATGAGACCGCAACCAGTCCTGGGAGTTTTAGCCTTAGTCCTGGTTGAGATCCACAGAACATGAGAGTTCCTCAAAATGGAGGCACCCCAGAAGACTAATGGGAAAAAAAAGATTGAAGAGCAGGCAGGAATGTGTGTTGCAACATTGGGCCCTTTGATACTCACAGCCTTTTCTCTCTGGGGAAGGGACCCTCGAGGTCAGAGTGAAAGCCCTGCTTAAAGATCTTCACCATGTAAGTGATGACCTCGGCTTGTGGCTGGGCTGTCACTGACAAGACACTATTGAGGGCAGAAATTTACTCCTGTTGGGGGCCTGAAGACTCCTTTGAGCCTCTCAATCCCATTCAGGAGCCTGGCCTGGGCAATCCTCCTCAGCTATGGGACTGAGGAGTGGGGTCATCTCAATGCAGCTCCCCACTATTTACCTAGGCCCTTCACCCCAGCATCCCACGGCCAAGAAAAAAAGTCACCCCTTTGAGTCATCACAATAGGAAGGTCTCCTGACAGCTAAAAGACTGACTGCTGTTTGTATTTCGCAGGGAAAAGATGGAGAAACCGGAGATACAGGGTTACCAGGGAGACGAGGCCTGCCAGTAAGTGTTTCACTGCATTTACGTCCACTGTGTTAGCCTAGTTCATCAGCTTCAACTGTCTGGAGACAGTGATACATGAGGAAGGGGTATGGAGTTGAAGGATCTGACGTGATCATATTGAGTTGGTGAACTGGCTCGAAGGGCTGAATGGCCTACTACAGTTCCTGGTTTCTATATTTCCATGCCTAGTGTACATATACTGTTTCACAGATACCAGTTCAGCGCAGGAGGATGTTACCTGAGGGAAAATAGAGGAGAACATGATAGAATGATCATGAATGATAGAGTGAACCATCAATGGGACGTGGGTGTCCTTATCCAGCCCAACACAGTATATTGCATCATTTCAATCCCAAATAGTTCTGTTGTGAACATATTCCAAATGTTCCTGAGGGACAGCACTGGGATCTGTCACCAGCATTCAAGAATGGCCCAAGCAGTGACTTGACTGATTCTGTAGCCATTAGAAGATTAATATTGACTGAATTCTAAATTTCACATCTTATCATTGTTCTGGAATCCATCAATTAGCAGATGATTAGTTGCTCTCTGAACTCTCTGGATTATTGCCTTCACTTTTCAGGTATATTTTAAGTCACAGCTTTTTGTTTAGTATTTAGAAGATGATATCTTTAGCCATTTAAATGCATTTGAGGCTACACATTAGAAGGGGCAGACGACATACGATCGTTTGACTGGTAATGTGAATGTCCAGCCTAAAGCTGTGGAGGACATGGGTAAAAATCCTATGGCGGCAGCTAACAGAATTTAAATTCACTTCATTAAATCTAAAGTGAAAGCTCGAGTCAATGATGATGACCATGGGAAAAAATCATTATCTGATTCAGGGAAGACAATCTTTTTGTTTATTCATGGGATGTGGGCATTGCTGGCTGGATCAGCATTTATTGCTCATCCCTGGTTGGCCTTGGGAAGGTGGTGGGACGCTGTCTTCTTGAGCCCCTGCTGCAGTCCATTTGATGTAAGTGTACCCACAATCTCCAGCCTTCCCTGTCTGACCTACTTGTGACTTCAGATCCACTGCAGTATAGTTGCTGTTTTAGCTACCTTTGACAAATCAGCCTGCTGAAAAGCAATTAGGAATGTGCAGCAAATGCTGGCCTCACCAGTGACACCCACATCCCTCCAAATAATATGTTTGGAAGATGATGCTCTTCAAGGGTTGATGTGTTGGCAAGGAGTGGCAAGAATTTGGGCTTGAGGTGAATGGAAGTGGAAGGTCACCTGACCAATGGTATGTGATTACATTAAACAGTTGGCAATTCAATGTCCCCGCTATTGGGGAAATGTTGGAAACCATCACTGATAAAGCTAACGCGTAATGCCAGACAGGTTATACTGGTAATCTCGATTGATTGTGGATGACACGACAACACTTCATGGACCCATGTACCTCTCTATAAGCTGTTAGATTAGATCAAAGGTTTGGATAAATCTTCCTGGTAACCCTTTCAAGAGTGAGGGATAATCTGATCAAGGTTCAATTGGTTGAAGGATTAGAGGGAAACTACTTCCTCTTGGGAAGGGAGTCCAGAACAAGGAGTTACAATCTCAATAATTGACCCTGGCTGTTCAGGGGTGAAATTAGGAAGGGTTTCTCCACACCAGGCACAGGGACAATTTGGAGTGTTCTCCTGCAGAACACTGTGGATGCGGGGGACCTCAGAGCTCACAGGATTGAGCTGGCCAGATGTTTAGTGAATGCAGTCTGAGGAGTCTGGAGTGAAGACAAATTAATGAAGTTGAGGTGCAGAGCTGTCCGCATCAATTTACACAACAGAATACCTCAAGCTGAATTCTGACACCTTTCCATCCAAGATTTGGCAGCATTTGTCTGTCAAGGACAGTGAAATGTCCCACCCATGATAAGAATCTATTTATCACTGTCAAGTGTTCTCAATTTTTGAATTCTCCCATCAGCTGGTCTAACTTCTTTCATGTCTGTTTGTTTCCAGGGTGTGCCAGGAGCTAAAGGTGAAAAGGTAAGCCTGTGTGAATGAGTATATTTTGTGAAATGTTCAGATTATGGGGCAGCCAACACTCTGCAGGTAAAGTGGCTGTTTAGTACAGGTCAGTTCAGTAGAAGCTATGTTTTGGCACAGTGTCTCCCTCCACTCATGTTCACCATTCCAACAGCCCTTGGCTGACTACATGGAGTAGATTGCTGTGTAGAGTGTGGACCATTCAGCCCCCTTGTATCTGTGTTCCTCCTGTCCCCAGCTCCACTCTTGCAAATCATTTAGAAGCTGCTAAGCCCCAATGCTCAGATTTCCCTCATTTCATGGGGTGTTGGAATCCTGCATTTGACATAGTTTCATCTGGGACTATATATGGGTCCCACACCCTCACTCTGAGAGAGGGACCTAAGTGGCACCTTTGTGTTCAATGGTTGTGTAACGACAGTGAGTGGACCAGGTAAGTGGGAGTGGGTGGTCCCACAGCAGTGTCCAAATGCTGGAACCTCTGGAGGAGAGGGAGGCATTGAGACTGACTCAGTCTGAAGGCACTCACCATGGCCACGTCCTACAATGCTGAGGAAGATGACAGGGTGCTGTGAGGAATCTCAGAGTGGAAGCTCAAGCCATCTAGGAGAAGGACTGTGGGTACTCCCTGGGGCCTCAGTCATCAGTGCAGATGCCAAATGCTGTCAGACAAGCATACTCCAGTCAGAATATGTTCTCCACTGTGTGGCCCCCAAAAGGGTCCATATGACACCAAGTTATATGGCCACTAATCAAGGCCTTTACGAGCTTCTGTGAAACCCCCGAGAATCTCATCTGGAGGCAAAACAGCATCAGGCAGCAGTTCTGAAGGGATGTCCCACTCCTTACCTGTAAGCACATCCTTTTCCAATCTTCGGGGCTGTTTGCTGATAGTCTTGACAATATCAGCAAATACAGGGAGCTGTGCAAATGTCAGTCAGTTTATTCATCCCCAGGTCTGTGCGCAACGGCAGCACTGAGTCTGCCTGGGACAAAAACTGAAAGAGGTGGACTGCTGCCAAGAAGGTGCAGGAGAGGATGTGTGAAGTGGGGGCGCAGGGTGTTTGAGTGAGCGGAGCAGGCACAGAAGAAGGGTGGTGGAGGCTATGTGAGTACTCGCACGAGTGTTAGAGAGAGAGAGAGACAATACTTTTGTGAATGGAAAAGGAAATGGGGGAGAACAAATGAAAAAGGGAGAGAATACAGTCAGATACGAATGGACCAACAGAGAGAGTGAGCTGGTCACAAACCCACACTTAGCCTCTTGCTCAAGCTCCCTCCCCAAAAACCTACCCACAAAGTAGTTGGGGCATGAGGAGAATCCCAGGCTGAAAGACAACCCATTCCAACGTCCATTTTCACATGAATCTGTCAGGGCCAGCTCACAGAGCGTATTGAAGTCAGCATTAGTTCAACCATACCCTTTAGCTCAGCCCTACTTCCACCCCATTCCCTGGTGGCTATAACTCGAGCCATTGACTCCCTCTATTTGTTGTTGTGTTTCTTAGTTAAAAAAGGGTTTGATTAGTTAGCTCTGCTGATTGCTACCTTTTAGTTTTGTTAATTACTGATTAAATTATCGATTATTTCCCTTAGAAATCTTTTCCTGAAATTCATGTTTACTGTCGAGCCAATAATTTTAACTTCTTGAAATTTCGTCACCAGCCCCCTGAGATAGAATTTGGAATGTAGATTCCCCTTTGCAAAAATGTTGGAATAATCTGGTTTAAACAGTGCTTTACTCTATACCTGACCCCATGCTGTCCCTGTCCTGGGAATGTTTGACAGAGACTGTGTAGAGAGAGCTTTACTCTGCCCCTGACCCCATCGTCTCCCCATCCTGGGAATGTTTGATGGAGACAATATAAAGATGGCATTCACTGTAATATTTACCATTGCTGCTGTCCTGTTGTCACTCCGCTGTGTATGAAAATAATGATGCTATTAACCACTGAACCTTGACCTTGTGCTGCACAGGGAGCAGCAGCTGAGCAATGCGTCTGTATCAATGGGCAACCAATCCCAGGAGGAGATGTGCGGTATCCTGGAGATTCTGTAAGTATCTTCAAATTAACAAGGAGTTGTGTAGAGTACATGACATCCTGCAACCATAGATATACTGTAAATCCCAGTGTACAAGTCATGCCTATTTTTAGATGCTGAAGTAAATCTTTAGGCTTATACTCAGTGCACAGATCAGTGTGACATTGAACACCACTGCCATTTTCCAGTTAATAAATGTATGTCATCTAACCCAGAGGCAGTTAATCAGCACAGAAATACATGTTTGGGGTTATTCTCCCTGACCAAGTCATGGGATCATGCAGTTGATACAGAATGTTGCGGCAACAGTGCTCTGAGGCTTAAGACAAACTCACACAGAGCTGATCACTCATGGTGACCAATGAATTGAACGTTTTACACATTGTAACTACCCACACCAGCATTGCTAGTTCAAACTTTATACAGTCAGTGTACACATTGACCCCTGGTTTATTTGAAGGATTTTTCAAGGCTTCAAAGGAATGTCTGGTTTCGGTGTAACTGTACTTCCACCAAGATGGAGGTCACTGAGCAAGGGAGATGAACAGTTCTCTGGGATCACCTCCATCAGATGGCGATGGTGAGGGAGAGCAACCCAATGGGCACTCAGTAAAAAAGAGTGTATCATTCTGAGGTGGATGGAAGGTTGATAGGGAGACAGAGAGACAAATGAATCCCTCAAGACAATGTTACCCACCCATTTATTCATGTACATAATGTAAATAATTCTTTGTTTGTCCTTGATTCCTCTTCTTGTTTATGTTGACATAATGCTAGTGAAATAAAGAATCTCTGCTTTATCATCTTTGGGCTGTCAGTGTGTTCAAATTTCCTGTTTCACAGGGATCCTACAAAAACTGGGATTGGTTGTGTAGCTCAGCTGGAGTCCCACAGCTGTGACAAATCCAATCGGTCTAATTTCCTTGCATTGATTTCATTCGAATCCAAACCCAAGGAGGTATGTGAGGCGGAAATAAGCTTCCCTGCAGATGTTACTTCCAGGACCTCTCACCTACCTTCTGAGGGACTGTACATCCAACAGACTCTTGGCCTGATCTTCAATGCTGTAAGAGATAGGTCCATCTCTCCTAGCACCACACACCTCCCCTGATAATTTAACCCATCACTGCAGATATAACCCACTGAAGGCTGACCAAGAAGAGATAAAATGGCAGGGAGAGATTGGGAAAAGCGGAGATGGGCAGAGTTTGATATTTGTTCTTTAGACAGTTAGGCTGAGGGTTCAGTAAATTGCTTTCACAGTTAATAAAACCCACATAGGTGGGCAGAAAATCCAGTTCCATACAGAAGTCTAGCATTTTGAATGAGGTGGCACTCTGTCTTTTGTTGAGCACTAGCCTGAAGAAGAGACTTTCAGCAAATACGTTGGTAAGGTTCTGTCTCGATTGCTGTCCATGGCTGGTTGCTATGTTATTCTGCTGGTATTGATGTATTGCCCTGTATTTTGATGAACTGCAGGGAGAACATGGCCACCCAGGTGCTCCGGGTGATCGGGTGTTGTGGTCTCTGGGACCTCTGGTGAGTGTCATTTCCTACACAGTTGGCTCTTTGCCTTGAGTTGTCTGTCCTATGGTTAGACTGACAAACAAAAGCTCACCGACCCCCTTCAGAGATCGAGCCACAATCTTTGTTTGCAGATGACAAAATGTTTTTCTCAATTGATTTTCTTCAGGGCCCTCCAGGACCACCCGGCCCACCAGGACCACCCGGCCTGCCAGGGTTACCGGGAGGTAACGGCCGACAGGTAAGAGGATCAGAGGAAGCCCATACACAGAGAACAGTGTGTGCAGCTTGGCAATGGGGATAAACGTAATACGGTGATATAACCAGGCCCTCACTGAATATGCACCAGACCCTCCCTGTGGATACACCAAACCGTCACCGGGATATACACCAGACCCTGTCTGGGCCATACAGCAGACTCTGACTGAAATATACACCAGACCCTCACCGGGACCCAACACTCACCCTCACAGGGACACATCTGTCACTGGAATACTCGTAGAATTCCTATGTGTCGATGCAGACCATTTGGCCCATCGAGTCTGCATCAACCCTCTGAAGAGCATCCCACACAGACTCCCCCTCCCGCACCTGAAATACTGCATTTTCCATGGGGAATTCACCTAGCCTGCACATCCCTGGATACTACGAGCAATTTCCCATGGACAATCCACCTAACCTACATATCTGTGGGAGGAAACCTACACAGACATGGGGAGAACTCCACACAGACAGTCACCCAAGGCTGGTATCAAACCCAGATTGCTGACATTGTGAGGCAGCAGTGCTGACCCCTGAGCCACTGTGGGTGGCTCGATCTCGGGATACTTTCCGCATCGGGACATATCCCTCACTCTCACCTGGTCACTCAGATACACCCCATAATAAACAGTTCCATTTTGCTGCTGTTAGATACATCAATATTATTTCAAATTTTGACAATAAGTCAATCTGAACAGAAAATGGAAAAGCTGCAGGTAATGCTGTTGAGCTCCTGAGTCTGTGTTTGTGATCAGAAGACTCATTGGTAATGCTGTGACTGAATCAGTCCCCCTGCCTATTACACTCCCTAACATGGCCCACCTTCACCCTGTGACACCACACCCCTGACCATCTGCCCACTATCTCCAGTCCTATTCCTTTGACTAGGGCTCAAAGTCCGGTTTACAATGGGAGAGGAACCATCACCACAGAGCCCTGGGGTGGCACGGTGGCTCAGTGGTTAGCACTGCTGCCTCACAGCACCAGGATCCAGGTTCAATTCCAGCCTTGGGTGACGGTCTATGTGGAGTTTGCACATACTCCCCATGTCTGCGTGGGTTTCCTCCAGGTACTCCAGTTTCCTCCCACAGTCCAAAGATGAGTAGGTCAGGTGAATTGTCCGTGCTAAATTGCCAGAGGAAAATGGGTCTGGGTGGGTTACTCTTTGGAGGGTCAGCGTGAACTGGTTGGGCTGTAGGGAATCTAATTTAATCTAAAGAAAAACAGTGAAAAGAGTCTGTTAACAACCGGTCAATGTTATGTTGCCCAAATACACATTATTACTTAAACTGTTGGGAGACAGGAATCTCCTTCAAGATTCAGAACAATTTTCCCAGTTTCCTCATCCAAAACTGTATAACATCATCAGATTGAGTGAAACTTAATGCTACCTTCAGCATTAACCCTGTCAGAATCTTATACAAGACAAGCTCCTGGGGTGTACAAAGTTAAAAATCACACAACACCAGGTTATAGACCAACAGCTTTAATTGGAGGCACTAGCTTTCGGAGCGTCGCAACACCGGCATCTCCAAATCCTGGGATGAAGTTTGCATGTAACGCTATCTTTATTTTTCAGGGAATTCCAGGAAATGATGGCATGCCTGGTGCACCTGGACTTCCAGGAATGGTATGGGGGTTCACTGATATCACTTGGTAGTTTGAGATGAGGAGAGAGTAAGGGGAATGTCACCTCATAGCTTTTGTAACTCTGAGGCTCTGCCCAGCCATTTGGTGAAACTAGGCACCTCTGACTATTTCCAGCAGGTGCCCATCTCTCACAGCCCTCAGCTGGTTTCACGGTGATAGTAACCGTCTCAGAACCTGAAGTAATTAGTAATCATGCCAGCGTATGAATAGCATCAGAACCACAATAAAGGTGCTTTCACCCCGTGAGGAAGAGGTGCCATGGTGTAAAGTGACCTTGATGCCCCTTTTCAATGGAATCTAGTTGAAGCCTCAAAGTGCCTGTCCCAAACAGGTGGATTAGTGACAGGAAGTAAAGGGCTGACATCCGTAAGAATTGAAGAAGATTTGAAAATCTGATGAAAGAGACCATCCCACAATACTGTCCAATCCCAACCCTCCTGGGTTCCCTATCATTAATGAGTGCTGTATAGGCAGATCATAGTATGCAAGGATGTACAGATGAAAAAGGACTTAAAGCATACAGGTCATATTGCACAGGGTGTACGCGCTAGGCGAGACCAAGGTTAGCAGGATCCGCATTATTTGAGGCTAGAGAATCCATTCGTTAGTCTAACAACAGCTTGGAAGAAACTGTTCCTGAACCTGCTGGCATGTGTGTTCAGGATTCTGATTCTTCTGCCTGACAGAAGAGATTGTAGGAGATCATTCCTGGGATGCGATGGGTCTTTGATGATGTTGGCAGCCTTTTAGCAGCAACGAGCCGTGTAGACAGAGACCCCGGATGGAAGGTTGACTTCCATGATGGTCTGTGCTGTGTACGCCACCTCCTGTAATTTCTTACAGTCCTGGGCAGAGCAGTTGTTATACCAGGCCATTATGACCCAGACAGTATGCTTTCAGTGTTCCATCTATAAAGGTTGGTGAGAGACCTAATGAACATGCCAAATTTCCTGAGCTGTCTGAGGAAGTAGAGACATTGTTGTGCCTTTTTGACCACTTCACCATAACCTCTTTGTAATGGCATGATAACCTTGCTGTATCCTCATTGTAATGTCATCATTACTTGGTGACAAATTACTACAACTTTTCCATGACCTTCCAGAAGATTACAATAACCTAACTCTACATTTCCTTAACATTGACATTAGTGAGCTCTTTTGTCACCGGAGCCCCCAATTTAATGTGTAAGAGGAATAAACACATCCAACCAAACCAACCCTGGAGCATGGGGTATGTCTGAGCAAATTCCAAAGCCCCAGTGCTCTGCCTTTAATCAACTGTTCAGAACCTCTCGGGGACATGCACCAACTCTCTTCCCACTTCAGTGGCACCGAGAGAGATTTCTGTGGCAGTGCCCTGACCAGACAAGTAGCCTGACCAGATGGGTGGCCATTTGACTGAACATGTCATCAAGTTTTAAAGGACTTTGCAGTGAGGTTCACAAACAGGTAGGAAGCTGAGTAACTGGTGATCCAGTCTGGGAGATCACTGTACTAAATGCAGTGTATCATATGAGCAAGTCTGCAGCACAGCTTGTAACTGCCCCCAGTCCTGTGTGTACACTGGGACCAAAAAGAAAAAACTAAAATTAATCTTTAATTAAAGTTAAAACATTTCCAGCCAAGCTCCATTGCTGAAGCCAGTTATAAAAACACCAAGTTTGGAAATTTAGGATATTTCTGCACTTTGCAGACAGTCTGCAAGTATGTTTAACCTTCCACTGTGAAGATGAAGATTGACCTCTTGCATTTGCCTCAAATTCACAGGAGGAAGGCCACAGTCAACTCTCCACTTAGACTCTTTCCGCTTTCTCTTCTCAGCCCCTCACCTACTCCTCCTCCCAGTCCATCCCCCATTCCCCCTCCCAAACTTTCTCCTGCACCCCTCCTATTACTAAACCCTTTCCCATTCTTCCTCACAAAACCTGTCCCCTTCCACCTCAATTGCCCTATTCCCCTCTCCCAGACACACTCCTCTCCCTTCTCTTGACTGTCTCCCCCTCCCCCTCCTTTGGTGTGTCATGTTATGCCCATGTCCATGTATTTGAGTTGAAGACAGGCAAAGCCAAGTACTGTCTTCAGGCTTGGGCTTCTTCACATCACTGTTTATTACATACGAAGGGTAAACTCAGCAAGACACGGTATATGTACCAGGCTTGAATCATACTGTCACATTATAGAAGCAATATTTTGTAAACTCTGCTATCAGTCAGGCTACTCCACATGTTGGAGAGACTTATCAGTGCAGCAGCATTGGTGAAAGGAAAGCAAATGTAACGTTGCAAGAAGAGTGACCCTCCTTCCGAACTGATTGTAACAAGGAAAATGGGATATATATGCTGAAGATGTGGGAGATGGGTTGGACACAGCTGAGGGGCTTGTAACCGCAGTGGCAGGGAATCCTCAGTTGAGGAAAATGGTGGACACTTCCGAAGCTCCACTGCAGAAGGTGGCATTATGGGAATGGATGCAGTGGAGAACCTGAGAGGATGGGGCACCACAACTCTCCTGACATCTCCGCTTCAAGATATTCCCTTGCTGCACCTCCCAGACCACCTCCCCAAAAAAGATTCTCCTCTTCCCCATACCTTCTTCTATCCTCTCCCAGACCCTCTCCTCCTCCCAAAACCCTCTCTTCCTCCCAAAACCCTCTTCTATCCTCTCCCAGACCCTCTCCTCCGCCCCATCCCCTCTTCTATCCTCTCAGACCCTCTCCTCCTCCCCAGACCTTCTTCTGTCCTCTTCCCAGACCTCCTTATTCCTCCTCCCTGACCCTCTCAAAGACCCCTCCCAAAACCGACCTGATGCCTTTCCATGCCCCCTTCTGTCTACTCAGAACTTCTCCCTCACTATCTTGTGCCCACCGCCTGTTCCTCCCATAGCCTCACCCACTTCCCATCACAGAGGCTGATGCTGGGTGTTCAGTGTTGGTGTGGGGTCAGGAGTAACGTGAAACACATGAACAATAACAAAGATGGTCCGGTGGAAAGGAGTTGGAGGATGAGTGTTGGAAGAATGTTGTGTGGAGAGGTGGTGGAGATAATCTCTGCTCTGATTCACTGGGAGCCCCTCCCAGCTGACCCCTGACCAGTCTCTAACCCAGTGTAGCAGGCTTTCAGAAGAAGACTCAGCTTAACTCAAGGTCACAGAATTCCTGTGTTCACTAAGAGAGCCTGCCTTGGCCTCAAATCCTACGTGACTGTCTTGGAACTATAGCTGTTCTGAAGGAGGAGACCCCTACATTTATATAGCACCTCACAAGCTCAAGCTCTAAAGCACACACCAGTCAATCAATCAATTTTGAAAGGTAGTCCCTGTTGTCAAGTAGGAGGATGTGGCTGCCAGGTTAGGGACAGCAAGATCCCATAACATGGTTGACAGTTGATCAGATATTGATTAATTATTGTCCCAAATAAACCCAGAAGAACTTCTCTTCTTCAAATAGTACCTTGGGATCTTTTATATCTGCCCTAGTGGAGAGATGGGATGTTCAGTAGTACTCTCCCTCTACGAGGAGTGTCAGTCTAGACTTTGTGTTCAGCTCTAGAGTAAGACTTGAAGTCGTATTTTGTAAATGTTTTTGAACTCCAGGGTTGGAGTGGTAGCATTGAGCCATCGCGGATGGTCTCAGTGTGTTCATCAATGTACAGTAAATCCCAGATGCACTGAAATCATTATTTTAAACAGTTGCCTTTTGTGTTTCAGTCTCCACTATCACTGTTTGCCGAGAGGAACGATTCATTCTTCAAGGTAAGATCAGGTTCCTGGACACTAACTTTAAAGATGGTCTTTATGGCTGTGTTTTGTGACCAATGCCACCAGGCAGGTGGACAACTGCACTCACTTGTGCATATTCACAATGACACATGAAAATGAGCTGAAAATACTGAGAATGTCTTCATTTCCACAGTTAGTGGTGACACACCATCCAACCTTGCCCTTCCCTCTTCTCACTGTCAGAATCTAATGAGGCAGTTTGAACTTATCGCTTCAGTAAATGTAGAAGATTAATATCGGTAATTTAAATGTTTTGAGAATGCTCCTGAAAAGCTCCTGCCAACAAACAATTCTTTACCATTGTACTTCTTGGCTGTCAATGTTCACAATGTTAATATCAGCGCCTTTATCAATAAATCATAGTGAATATTTTTCATGCTGCTGCCCGTCTCCTGCATTGGGAACACACACTCTGATCATTTATTCAGATCATGAAAGGAAAGTGCCTGCTAAAAGGAAAGGAGGGGAGAGTGGGATAATTGGATGATTCTTTGAGATAGCTGGCAGAGACAGATGGGCTGAATGAGCTCCCTTTTCTGTCTCAAAATAAACCTGCATTATTATTCACACATGGGTGTGTCCGTATTGAAATTAAAGCCCTTATCTATCACTGTAATAGAGCTATGATGTGGAGCTGCTTTTGTTGGACTGGGGTGGACCAAGTTAAAAAATCACTCAACACCAGGTTATAGTCCAACAGATTTGTGGGCGGTACAGTGGTTAGCGCCAGAGACCCTGGTTCAATTCCCACCTCAGGCGACTCTGTGTGGAGTTTGCATGTTCTCCCTGTGTCTGCGTGGGTTTCCTCTGGGTGCTCTGGTTTCCTCCCACAGTCACAAAGATGTGCAGGTCAGGTGAATTGGCCATGCTAAATTGCCCGTAGTGTTAGATAAGGGGTAGATGTAGGGGTATGTGTGGATTGCGCTTCAGCGAGTCAATGTGGACTTGTTGGGCCGAATGGCCTGTTTCCACACTGTAAGTAATCTAATCTAATCTATAAATTTATTTGGAAGCACTAGCTTTTGGACTATAATCTACTGTTGCATGATTTTTAATTGTAATAGAGCTGTTAAGCCATTTATTTTCACACATTTATAAAATCAAAATGAATTTTACGTAGCTCTGAAACATTTAAATGCTGGGTCCTTTTAAGGAGTTCATCATTAATTCACATCATTGTGACAGGTGACACTACATTTGGGCAGTTTGCCCTATTTTGTTCTTGAGTCAATAGTTGGATGTTGCAAAGACTGACACTGAGTTGGGAGGCCTCCAAGAACCTCAGAGTTTGACTTTTAAACAAAAGTGCCTACGGACTAAACGTTCATTTCCGGCACATTCCTGTGAACAATCCAGGAAAGGATCATTCAAGCACTTTTCTTCTTCAACCTGACTTCTAACCACTTCGTCACAATTTGGAGGGTCACAGCTTGTTGGGATTCCTCAGCACTATGTCGGGTTGATTTTAATTCACCTACTTCATTTTGCAGCCCGCTGCATATTGACACACTGGTTCGAGGGACAGTACTGTTTGTCTGAGACTATACATGCCCCAAATCTACATGATGAATCATCAGAATGTTTGGAATTTTGGAGAAAAGTGGTAACGTAGCAGTGGGATTTGGCCCTTTCACCTCTCCGGACTATTCTTCCATTAATCTGATCATGACTGACCGACCTGTCTTCACATCCATTTTATTAAAAGACCAGGAGATGTCGAAACAGAACTAGTCCGTTCAGTTCTTGGGTCGACTCTGCCGTTGTGAGATTAAAGTTAATCTGATAATCCTCAGAGTTCCTTAATTCCCTTACTAATTAAAAATCTCTCTACCTGCTGACAGACAAAGCCTTGACAGACCTGTGAGGGAAGAAATTATCCTTGTCTCTGTCTTAAACGTGCAACTCATTATCCTGCCATTATTCCCTCTGGTCCTGGACTTCCCCACACGGGGAAACAACCTCTCTACATCTCGCCTGTCAAGCTCTGTAAAAATTTTCTTAAGTAAGGTCACCTATTCATTCCCCTAAACTCCAATGAAAACATATTGATTGATAAGCCTTATTTTTCTCAAGAGGACATGACAACAAAGGGTGGGTTTGACGTTATAGCTGTATAAACATCTGATCAGATCCCTTCAGAGTATTGCATTCTGTTCTGGGCACTATGTCTCAGGATGTATAGACATAGATGGATCACTGTGCATATTCGAGGCAGCACGATGGCTCAGTGGTTAGCACTGCTGCCTTACAGCATCAGGACCCGGGTTCAATTCCAGCCTCGGGCAACTGTCTGTGTGGAGTTTGTACATTCTCCCTGTGTCTGTGTGGGCTTTCTCCGGGTGCTCCAGTTTCCTCCCACAATCACAAAGATGTGCGGGTCAGGTGGATTGGCCATACTAAATTGTCCATAGCATTAGTCAGAGGGAGTTGGATCTGGGTGGGTTACTCTTTGGAGGGTCATTGGGACTTGTTGGGCTAAGGATAAGATTAAAGAGTGAACTAATTGAAGGGTCTAAAGGATGTGTCAGTAATAAGTTATCTATGTAAGGAATGATGAATGCAAGTTCATAATCTTAAATTAGAGCTGAGATTTTTAGAGGCACGGCAGGAAGCACCTTCACATTAAGGGGAGTCAAGGTCTAAAACTCACGACATCAGAACGTTTTGAGCCCGTGGCGTCGGGGAGGGTGGAATTGAATTGAAAATTTCAAAACTGTGATTGATAGATTCTTGTCAGGCAAGGATACTGAGGAAGATGCGCCTTAATGGGAAAGTGCAGTTCAAGGCCAGATGACCCACGCTCTCATCAGGCAGCTTCCGAGGAGCAGGAGAGTCGACATTTCAAGCATAAGCTCTTCATCAGGAATGAGGGGGTGGCCCAAGGGGGCTGAGAGATAAATGGGAGGAAGGTGGGGCTGGGGGGGAAGGTGGGGGTGAAAGTAATAGGTTGGAGAGGAAGTTGGAGCGGATCTGCTCAGTGCCATATCTACATGTTAATAGTGTACACAAGGTGAAACCTCTGCAGAATACACATTGTAGTTTATTCCTTTATGTTTAATGTAAGAACAGTACTTTGCTTTCAATGCCCTGTGACTGGATGCAGATTCAGAATTCCAGTATTGCAACAGAGGCTGGCGTTGCTTGTTCCTTCCTTTTGATCCTTATGGTTACTCATGTTGGTTTTCTCTGTTTATAGACATTTTGTGGGAACTGCACTTCTGGATTCCCTGGAGCCCAGGCATTCACCGGAATGAAGGTGGAGCAAATTGAGCATGGCACTCCTGGGGCAGCAGGTGTGGACCACTGTGAGAAGGTCAGTGTGCTCTCTGGGCCCAGCCTTTCAATTACAGTCTGTCCAGGAGAAGGTAGTAGTGCTCCTACTAGGATTTCAGTCTCTGCACCATTTTAACAGCTGCATTTCAAGGAGGCTATGTCACTTTCAGGTTTTCACAGACTTCTCTTCAAAAGTTGACCAAATGCAATGTTGTAACATGTTGCTTTTTCCCTTGGTTTTAACTATAACCTTTAGATAGATTTCATTTGAACATTTCAATATTGAGTTACTCACTCTTCAGTCCAAATCATAAACATAAGTTATGAATAGAAGTAATTCCAGTGCTAATATTTTGGAATATTGTTTTCTATCATTCTTCAATCTGAGTGACTACCCTTTGTATTGAGTTATCTCTCATTGTCACCATGTCAACACACCTTTAAGAGACATGCTCGTGATGTCATCACTGCATCATAGCATGTGACCTGAGGATATAAAGGTCTTGGACTCCATCACACCTTAGATTACTTGAAGCATGACATTTGGGTGGAAGCTCACTGCTCTGTTGTAACTTACTAGCTTAACCTTACACCAGTCATTTGTGTGCCTGAGGAACATGATGTTTGTATGTAATCATGAGCTGTATTGATGTCTGGTTTTCTTTCCTTCTTGGGATGGGTGTTGTTGGAAAGGTCAGCATTTATTGCCCATTCTAATTGCCCTTCACTGAGTGGTCTGTGAAGGCCATATCAGAGGGCAGTTAAGAGTTCATTACATTGCAGTGGGGTCTGGAGTCACATGTAGGCCAGACCAGGTAGGGATGATAGATTTCCTTCTCTAAAAGACATTAGTGAAGTGGATGTTTTTTTTTAATGATGGTCAATGGTAACTCCATAGTCACCTTCGCTGAGACAAGCTTTTCAATTCCAGATTGATGAACTGAATTCAAATTTAACCAGCTGCTGTGATGAGATTTGAACCTGTGTTCCCCAACTGATTAGCCTTGGGGCTCTGGATTATGAGCCCAGTGACTTTATCATCGTCTTGCTCCAAATTTGTTTTCCAAATCTCTTGTCACATCCAATAAGACACTCTGCAGGAAGCAAACTTGCACCATTTTACTACCTAGAAAATGTTTTAGCTGAAAATATGTTGCTGGAAAAGTGCAGCAGGTCAGGCAGCATCCAAGGAGCAGGAGAATCGATGTTTCGGGCATGAGCCCTTCTTCAGGAATGAAGGAATCTTCTCCTCGAAGATTTTAACCTGCTGCAAATCCTCTTGCACGGATGCCTTCCTTGAAGAAGCTCTCTTCCTTGATTTTCCTCATTCCTGAAGAAGGGCTCATGCCCGAAACATCGATTCTCCTGCTCCTTGACCTGCTGTACTTTTCCAGCAACACATTTTCAGCTCTGATCTCCAGCATCTGCAGTCCTCATTTTCTCCTAGAAAATGTTTTAGGCCATTTTAATTATTTGTATTGGTGGGGAAGTAATGATGGCTCAGTGTTGAGGATAACAATCCATTCAGCATGTCAAGCTGACTCAGTGTGAAGGCTGTGAGACTACTAGGAGCGATCTCCCACTATGGAAGTTTAGTGAGTGATGGTCTGACCAGGATGGTACTGTCACAAATGGAGCCATTCCTCTTGTAGAGTAAGTGGCCACATCTTCCCTGAGCCATCCTCAAGCCTGTGAGATTTACCCAGGTTTTCTGTGGAAGGTTGAAACTTGTCACCACTTGGGTCAACCGCTAGGTTTCAGTTGGTGATGTTTGTGGCCGACAAGGAGATTCTCAATCGGGAGATGGGGCTGTCTGTGGTTTATCGGGGGTGGAGTGTGTTGCAGCAGGGAGTACGGTGACAGAGCATCAGCTGCCTTGGTGGCATTGTTACTGTACCCAGGGCCGCCTCCTTAAGGCCAGAAAACTTTGCAGAAGCTCTGGAGCCATGTTTGAGACCCAATTTGATCAGAAGATGAACTGTATCTAACTAATTTCCTTTTATTCTTCTTTTTATAATTCAAAATGACGTAGGATTGTGGTGACAAGACATTTTTCACTGTATCTTCCTGGATATATTTGACAATGAAATCACTTATTCATTCATGGCTTGCTGATGATTAGCAAGAAACTTTTCTCCAGAGTGGGGGATTCAGTTCCTCAGGGTCATGAGTTCAAGGCGAGAGGGGAGAAGTTTAAGGGAGTTATGCATCGAAAGTGCTTTATGAAGAGGGTGGTGGGGGCCTGGAACGTGGTGTTAGTGAGGGTGGTCGAGGTGGGCATGATAGCATCAGTTAAGATCTATCTAGACAGATATATGAGTGGCCAGGGAGCAGAAGGGTTCAGAGCCTAAGAAAAACGTGACAGGTTTAGATAAAGGTTCGGCCGCATTTATAGTACTGTGTACAGTTCTGGGCGCCAATTCCCATAAGGATGTGGATGCTTGGAGAGGGTGCAGAGGAGGTTTACGCGGATGTTGCCTGGTATGGAAGCTGCTAGCTACGAAGAGAGGTTGAGTAGGTTAGGTTTGTTTTCATTAGAAAAAAGGAGATTGAGGGGGGACCTGATTGAGGTTTACAAAATCATGAAGGATATAGACAGGGTGGATAGAGACAAGCTTTTTCCCAGGGTCAGGGATTCAATAACGAGAGGTCACTCTTTCAAGATGAGAGATGAAAAGTTTAAGGGGGTTACACACAGCAAGTACTTTACACAGAGGGTGGTAGGTGCCTGGAATGTGTTGCCAGCAAAGGTTGTAGAGGCAGGCACGGTAGATTCATTTAAGATGCATCTGGACAGATGCATGAGTGGGTGGGGAGCAGAGGGATACAGATGCTTAGGAATTGGGTGACCGGTTTAGACAGTGGATTTGGATCGGCTCAGGCTTGGAGGGTCAAAGGGCCTGTTCCTGGGCTGTAACTTTTCTGTGTTCTTTGTTATTCTTATCAGCATTGTGTGGCATTTGCTGACCCAGATGTGAAAAAAACCTTTCAGGGACAGGGACAGTAAGACCAACAAAAGCTGCCTCCTGGCCTCTACCTCCCCTGTATCCAAATCCTTTAAACAGAAACAAAACTACAGCTAAATACTACTAATTGAGGAAACAACTCTAAAAATCCTCTCTGATTCTAAATCCGTGGAAGGAGGAGATGTGTATAGTTACAGAGGAGAGCAACACCTTCTCCGAACAAGGCACGCTATCACTCCCAGAATGAAGAACAACCTTGATCTTGGTCATTTTAATACAATCTCTCGATTGCTTTCCTCCGCAGTGCAAGCAGCAGAGGCAACAGCAAAACCAGGAAGAGCTCCCCAGAACGGAGGAGCAGCTGGTATGTACCGTGTAATACTAGTCTCACATGCATGTGCACACATTCCGTATTCCTGCGGTCTTTCGGAGAGATTCTGGATGGTTAAGATATGGGGTGTAGCATTGTCACTGCAGCTGCTCCCACTCCTGTCAGCATCTTTACAGTGAACAGTGGTTAGAATGTGCGACAGGGAGTATCCTGGGAGCAATTGATGGCATTAGTGTAGAGGAAGCTTTACTCTGTATGTAACCCTGTGCTGTACTATCCTGGGAGTGTTTGATGAGGACAGTGTAGAGGGAGCTTTACTCTGTATGTAACCCTGTGCTCTACTATCCTGGGAGTGCTTGATGAGGACAGTGTAGAGGGAGCTTTACTCTGTAGCTAATCCTGTGCCGTACTATTCTGGGAGTCTTTAATGAGGACAGTGTAGAGGGAGCTTCCGTCTGTATCTAACTCTCCTGGTATATTCCTGCTCTCTGAGTTATTCATATTGCTGCCATAGACTGTGCTTTGAGGGTTGTCATGAGCTTGAATATTGTTTTGTCTATGTGACTGACTGTGAGTCTGAGTGACTCAGCCTCTTCTTTGGAGCATCCTGTAAAGGTACTGAAAAGAAACAAAGAGAGCCGTGTCCTTCACCATGAACTTTGTTGCTTTCTGCTGCCGATTGTTCACTCTCTGTACCTTGGCCATCACTATTCATGAAGGTAGAGTGCAGCACAGAAGTAAGTGGCCCCACTGCAGCCAGGAGTGTGACAGCAGAGGAGCGGGATGGAAAAATACTGCTCATCAGAACTATTTGTTGTTGTTTTCCAGCCAAACAATAGAGACTGTGGATATCCAGGATTACCAGGGATGCCTGGTCCTCCAGGTGAAAGAGGGGTGAAAGGAGACCAGGTAAGGCCGCAGGATGTAAAGGCAGATGTTTAGGACCAGCACATTTGAACTCCGTATCTGGACTGCTTGGTTATAGTTTAACAAGTGCTTTTTGCTCCACAGTAAACAGTTCTGTCATTTGTCATCTCAATGTTCCTGGGAACTTCCTTGCCCTCCTCAACCTTCACTTCATTTACTGACTCCTGCTTCCTTCATTTGACAATAGGATCAGGAAGAAATCCCTCAAGTCTTTCTGATACTCATTGAGATCATGGCTGAATGTTATCCTAACTGCCATCCACCTACCCTGGCTCCATAATCCCCAATAACCTTGGTTAACAAACCTCGAACAAACTTTGGTTATAATTATTAATTTAGTGAGTAGCTGCTGCTTTTTGTGGAGGAAATGATCCACACATTTACCATCCTCTACCTGGAGACACGTTTTCTCACTTCTCTCCTGAATGCTCCTGTTCTTTGTTGTTCAGTTCATGGGATGAGTGCAGCGTACACTGGGGCGGGACAGCATTTATCTCCCATCGCTCTGGAGAAGATGGCAGTACTTGTCACCTCCTAAATTTTCCCACAGTAGAAAAAGGTTCCTCTCTCACCAACCTTTTGATTTATTTCAAAACCCTAAAAGTCTCAATCAAAGTGTCTCTTAACTTCCTATATTTCAGGGAATACAAACCTTAGTACGAGGTCATCTCACCTCAGGCTATCCTTCCTCCCCTATTCCAATTCATTCTCCCACGGAATCCAAAGGTGGCAGAAGTCAATTACTTCAAAAATTCCATGCACTAGACTTGTTTACATTACTAATCTACGTTACTTTGTCTAAATACTTTTCTCTTTGACTTGTCTATTCTCTGGTTTCTCAACAATATTGTTTTTGAAAAAACCGCTGATGCAACCTTTAAGAAACAAACAAGTTCTTAACTCCCGGCCGAGAAAGGTATCAGACAGGCCTCGCTGCTGGGAGGGAACACAAAGCTGCTCAGAGTGAGCACACTAGACACGCTTGAGGCTGTCTTTTAGTGCCTAGAGGCTAAGGGAACGTGTGCAGGAAATGGCAAACATTTGAATTTAAACCCTCAAAAACAACATCAGACATCTTCCCATTAGTGGAAGAAACCATGGTGCTCATTCAGATTGCAGCTCCACATTGATATTAGGCTGAGTCTACTTTGTATTCAATGCCTGACAGTAGTCTCATCAGCTTGGGCGGGTTTTGGAAGCAAGATTCGAGAGTTCATGTAGAAACCTGATAACTCAGGAATGTCCTGAGAGCTAAAGGTAATATATCCTTGTCCTGCTAAATGCTGCTTTGTAAAGTAAATGTGTTTTAAGCTGCAGTGATAGATCATTGGGCTATCCTGGAAAGGTAACCAGACCATTTCATTGACCAGTGTTTGAATATCAAGTAATCCAGCATGGAAAGATGCCCTTCGGCCTATTAAAGCTGCACTGGTTGTTGTACCGGTGTTGAGTTGGTAAATACACTTTTCTGCAGAAAAGTCTGTTGAAAACCGTGCTTGTGAATGATGATTTCATCAGAATAACTTAGAAAATAAATTTGTCTCTTCCTTAAACTTGAGTTTAAAATAATCAGCCACCAGTCTTACACCTTTGGAGAATTGATAGACCATCTGCTTTGAAATAAAAAATTGTGATTTTCTTCCCCCTGTCAGGTTTAATAGATTTCATAATATGAACTGTGGTAGTTTGTTTTGATAGAACCAACTATGAACGTTTGGTTGAATTTCAAAAGCTAATGAAACCCTTTTCCTCACAGCGCCAGAGACCCGGGTTCAATTCCAGCCTCAGACGACTGTCTGTGTGGAGTTTGCAAATTCTCCCCGTGTCTGCGTGGGTTTCCTCCGGGTGCTCCGGTTTCCTCCCACAGTCCAAAGATGTGCAGGGTCAGGTGAATTGGCCAGGCTAAATTGCCCATAGTGTTAGATAAGGGGTAAATGTAGGGGTATGGATGGGTTGTGCTTCGGAGGGTCAGTGTGGACATGTTGGGCGGAAGGGCCTGTTTCCACACTGTAAGTAATCTAATCTAATCTAATCTAATTGATAATTGTTGTTCACAGAATCAAGAGCATTGATAGATTTAAAAGAATGTAATAATATTGTTTGTCTTTGTTGTTTCAGAATAGATGTTTGTTTTCCTAATGTAATGATCATTTAAGAAGATTCAAGATTTTATCCAATAACACAAGATTAGTCTTTCTGTACACTATGAATGACTGTGTATTGATTGGCTGTTCTGTTAAATTGTTAGTTTTTTTTATTTTAAATCAATTTTCAATGTTTCAAATTCCTGTTACATGGTCCTCGAACTGCATAAGATGGAAACTGAGTGAATGGTTATGGGGGATACCTGTAGCGATGGAGGGGACATGGACGTAGATGGGGACAGAGGGGTGTTAAGGGTTCAAAGGCGCATAAATGATCTGCAGAGCTTGGCCAGACTCCCTGAAAAGCAAGATAAACCTTCTACCCAGTCTGTCTCAGCACCCATTCACCTCAGGCCTCTGAAAGAAGAGGCAGGTCCAAATCATGCCCAGTTGGAAATCTGGGGTGGGCAGTATGGGTGATGTATGGTGGGGTTTGTAGTGAAGGGATGGAAGAAAAGGTCAGGATGGTGGTCGGCGAATTGGAAACTGCGCTGACTTGTATTTCCCAAATCTGAGACGGAAATCCAGTGGCTGGACTTTCCATTCCAGGAATGAAATCTAATCTCTGCTACAGAAAGCGATTGAGGCCAAAACTTTAAATGTTTTCAAGAGGGAAATAGATCTAGTTTTTAGAGCTAAAGGGATCAAAATGGTATGGGGGGAAAGCTGGAACAAGGTACTGAGTTGGATGGTCAGCCATGATCATATTGAATAGTGGAGCAGGCTCGAAGGGCTGAATGGCCTACTCCTCCTCCTATTTTCTATGTTTCTGAGGTAACTGAGCGATTGTTTTGAAGAAGAGTAGAAGATCGCTGAGTCCGTGGGAAAATGAAACAATGAATACTTAAGCTGTAGAAATTCAAGCTGGTGAAATGTAATTTTAGGATTGAAATCAAAAAACAGTTCATCACGCAATGGGAAGCAGGGCATTAAGATCTTCTTAAATTAATTAGATGGTCCAACTGAGCTTCCTCATTGGTAATTATCTTGTGGCTTCACGCAGAGATGCACAGGGATTGTAATTGTGTAATTTGTGCTAAAATGAACAATTCTCTCATTCCAGGGGCCTCCAGGTCAGCGAGGGTATGCTGGACCCCCAGGGCCTCCTGTAAGTATTGTTTTAACCTGCTCAGCCTAGACAAGGATAGCTCCTTTCAAAAACAAGCCAATAGAATGTCACTGTTCCTCTAGAGAACATGTTCTCTGTCCAGTCAGTGGGACAAATCCTGAAGAAGTATATGGCTTGTAAATATTGCCTGTACAGGGCTCCCCCGCTCCTCTGTCATGTACAATTCACTGAGTCGTATCAAAGTAAATAAGAAGGGGCCACTTTTAATGGCACTATGGTTATTAAACAGGGGAAACAGGTTTTAGAGATTTGACAATTGAATCACAGTGGAACAGAGCATTTTCTCCCTCACAATGAGTTATTGACCTCAAGAAAGTACCACCTGTAACTCCAGGTGAAGACTAGATCAAATAAAAGCTCACAGGAGGAAGGTGAAGGCTGAGTTCCTAAAATTACAGCAGCCCGGAATTGACCAGGGATTAGTGTCAGGCTGTGAAGACACTTGGTGGTGTGGGATGGAAAATCTTTGGACAACACAGTGACTCAGTGGTTAGCACTGCTGCCTCACAGCTCCAGAGACCCGGGTTCTATTCCATCCTCAGGCGACTGTCTGTGTGGAGTTTGCACATTCTCCTAGTGTCTGCGTGGGTTTCCTCTGGGTGCTCCAGTTTCCTCCCACAATCCAAAGACGTGCAGTTTGAGTGAATTGGCCATGCTAAATTGTCCATGGTGTTTCAAGGACGTGTAGGTTAGGTGTATTAGTCAGGGATAAATGTAAAGTAGTAGGGTAGGGGAATGGAAATGGGGATGCCGTTTGAAAGGTCGGTGTGACTTGTTGGGCCTTTTGGCTTGTTTCCACACTGTAGGGATTCTATGAGTCAGCCAAAGAGTTCCTCGTAAGGCCTGGAGTGGCTGCTAGCCCACAAACCTTAACAGCCTGGACCTCTTCAGGCCCACAAGCCCCTGTCTGACAACTTTGACCAAGGTAATCGAGTGAGAAGCCATCGTTCCTCTGCTCAGGCCTCAGGTTGAAATATCGTATCAGGGGCCAATAATGCCAGTCTGGGACATGTGTTCCACTTGGCATTGATTGGGTCATGAGGGGGGAGGCAGGGACACTGACCATGTTCAACCATGCCCCCATATTGTTCTACATGGCACAGAGTGGGCAGAACAAATTATAATCATAGCCAATGAGTCTTGGTGACATTAGGGAAGAATAGCTAAAAAGCTTAGACACTGATGTACCTGTGAATATAATTACTGTATATAATCATTACCTTTAAGAAATGTTTGTTGGATTCTTCAACGCTGCCGTATCCACATCCAATTTCTCAAATTATACAGGGTAACTTAAACATTGCCACATCAGATAAAATACCCGGCTGAAGACTAAACCCACATCTGAGTGAATTAGCTTTGCTTCTGAGTTTAGAAGTGCAAGCTGGCCACTTTCTGTGAGATTCCAGAGACCAGCAGAGTGTTGTTGAACCTGTAAGTGTCAGCACCATTACGGGAGAGAGGAGAATGTGGGAAGACACACTCGGGGAAAGGTCACAGGTGAACAGAAGAAATTTGTTGTCATATCCAATTGTGTAGCAGCAGTCACAAGTGTCAATGCTCAGGCAATAACAAACTCATAATTCCTTACTCTTTACTTAATACCTTTGAAGATTTAGCTTTTGTCCTCCTCCACTTTCTGATGGGATTTTTCACTAACTGAAGATGCCTCCTCCTGCAGGGCCCTCCTGGATTTCCTGGTGGTCCCGGAACCTCAGGTTTGCCTGTAAGTACCTCATGGACAAAATGTCCTTTTCATTTTGATGTGGGACTCTTGGGGAGAGAATATGCCCAAATCAGGGGGATGAAGCCTGCAACAAGGTCTTACAAATGATCACCTCACCTGATGACCCATGCAGCCCAGGGACATGTCACATATTAACAAGCCATCTTTACACAAGTCTCTGTGATCTGGGTAGGGATATAGGCCAGGAAATAGTTTCTTTACTCAGAGAATAGCAGGAGAGTGGAATGCTCTGCCCGCAATAGTAGTAGATTCTTTAAGGGCATTTAAATGGTCATTGGATAAACATATGGATGACAATACAATAGTGTGGGTTAGATGGGCTTCAGATTGGTTTCACAGGTAGATACAACAGTGAATGCCGAATGGCCTGTACTGTGCTGTGCTGTAATGTTCTATGTTGACCTACTTTGATGTAATTGGCAACTCTGGGAACACCTCAAAATGGATGTATAGCCAGTGAAGCGGTTGTCTTGTATGGCTATTGTTGTAATGTCTGAAATACACTGGCAAATGTATACACACCAAGCTCCCAAAAACAGCAAGTGATAAGGAGCAGATAATGTATCTTGGACAAATATTGGCCAGGACACTAGTCCCTCCTTCCCCCCTCCTCCTTCAAATAACATCAAGTGACCTTTTATATCCACATGAGGGGTTCAGTAGGGTCAGTGTTTAAGGTGTTCTCCATAAATCAGCACAGCTAGCTTCAGTCTGTCTTTCTGTGCCCAGGCCTCTCGAGTGGGACTTGAACCTCTGGCTCACTGTACCTGCTGTAGGGGTTATGATGTAGATTTACAAAGGAGATGTGAGGAAATAGATCCCAGGGATGAGTGCTGTATCAGTGTCCCTTCAGTTCAGAGGAGAGGCCTCACTGAGCCAGAGTCAGGGTAAGAGCGCAGAAGCAGGGGTAGAATCCCTTCATTTAGCAGCCAAGCGATCTGTCGCCTCTCTGTCACACTATCTTTAATGTTCTCCCAGTGACAGGGCAGTAGTTAAATACAACATTTAGTGAAATATACCTGTGCGCAGATTAAACATTGAGAAACCTACTGGAGGAACAGCAGGGAATTTCATCCAACATCAGACTCTCACTCAGACAAAAGTCATTGTTGAAAGGAGTTAATGATTTTCCTGTTTTAAGAAAATGTTGTTCATCAACAGGGTCTTCAAGGAGAGCGAGGTGCACCTGGGTTAGCTGGACAGAAAGGAGAACAGGTGAGTTCAGTCCTTCGGGGCTCTGATTCCATAACTAACTGCCCTTTGCAGTGGTGGCATTAACCACACAGCTGAAAATTCATGCTGGTGGGAGTGGACGGGGTGGGGGATCCGGTTTGGCAATGGACAGAGACAAAGAAAAACCTGCAGATGCTGGAATCCAAAGTAGGCAGGCAGGAGGCTGGAGGAACACAGCAAGGCAGGCAGCATCAGGAGGGGGGAACGTCGACATTCAGGTGTCAACCTTCTTCAGGTGGAAAGCATTGACATGAGGAGCTGGGTATGGCATTGCAATGGGGGCTTAGCATCAGGAGTGCAATGCCTGCATGCTGTATTCTACAGAGGTATCAAGTTCCTTTCTTTCATCATTGATTAACATTCCATTTGCGGGCTCTCCCAGGTACCAGCAGCATATCACCTAGATCCCTGTGCAAACCAGTTGGGATATTGCTATCTCAATGCACAACCAGTACAGCCACTAGGACCAGAGTGTGGGGAAGGGAACTGTCTGCCACCTCAGGACATTCCATTATGTTTTCATCTGATGACATTGCCACCATATTGGAAGGAAATGTCTGAGGGAGGAGGGAGAGAGTACAGGACCTGCACTTCAGTTGCCAAGATTGATAGTTCCAAACTTTCTCAATTTGACAGGACCATCTTGGTGGAAAGTGCCTCCTTTAGGTGCAATTTTCATTCCTAGGAGTTGGGAGAGGAATGGAATCAAGCTCATAATCCCCAGGAGCAGGTCGGAGGCAGCCGGGTGTCTTGTCAACCTGCTCAAAAGGCCCACCTCAGTTCTCTGGGACTTCATCCCAGCCAGATGGTTATATTTCAGGTCGTAAAACCTTTACCCCTCCTATGCCCTTGCATGCAACTTCCACAGTGATAATGTAATGGCAACTCCTGCTGCCCAGTCACACCCAAACACCCTTCATATACTCCATGCCAACTCATGCCTTTTCCATGCCCATCCACCCTGCACACACTATGCACCGAACCAAGGAACCCTGTAGTAACAACGCAAATGAGAAGTTGCTTCAAAAAGACCCCGTTTGTAAATTCTTGAAGAAAAGAACTGATGCTTCTATAAATCTATGTAAGTCTCAATCAGATAGACCATTGAAGTTTCAGTAGCAAACACAGAACATTTCTGCAGAGGAAGGAGACAGCCTTGAGGTAATGTTGCTGGACTAGTAATCCAGAGACTAAGGTAATGTTGGCAAATCGTAATTAATTAAAATTCTATAGATGACCATGAAACTATTGTCAACTGTTGTAAAAGTTCAATAATGCCCTTTAGGGAAGGAAGTCTGCTGCTGTTATCTGGTGACATGACTCCAGACAACACAAGTGCCAAGTGAAATTGCCTAGCAAGCCACTCATTACCAGGCTAGGAATAGGTATTCAGTGCTGACTCATCCAATGATGCCCACATCCCATGAATGAATTGAAAAACAATTTAAATTCTGCAGTCCTGCCGTATCCAGTCATGAATGGTGGCAGATAATTAAAAAGCTCACTGGAGAAGGAGGCTCCATAACTATCGCCATCCTCAATAATGGGGGAGCGAAGCACAGCACATTAGTGCAAACGATAAGACGTTTGTAACATTTACAGCCAGAAGTGGCCTCCTCCAGAGGTCTCTGGCATTACAGATACCAGTCTTCAGCCCATGAAACAGCTGAAAGCACTGGATGCTGCAAAGGCAATTGGCCCTAGCAGAAATCCAGCAATTATACTGGAGACTTGTGCTCCAGAACTTGCCACTCCTCTAGCCAAGCTCTTCTAGTACAACTACAACACTAGCATCTACCCAACAATTTGGAAAATTGCCCAGGTATGTCCTGTACACAAAAAGCAGGACAAATCCAACCCAGTGACCCTGTTAGTCTACTCTTGATGATCAGTAAAATGGTGGAAGGTGTCACCAACAGTGCTACCAAGCAGCACCTGCTCAGTGACACCCAGTTTGGGTCTCGCGAGGACCAGTTAGCTACTGACCTTGTTCCAGCCTTGCTTCAAGCATGGACGAAAGTTATGAGCTGGAGAGGTGAGGTGGAAATGACTGCCCTTGACATCAAGGCCACATTTGACTGAGTGTAGCATCAAGTATCCTAAGCAAAACTGGAATCAGTGAGTTTAAGGGGATCAACCCCTGCTCGTTGGTATCAGACCTGGCACAAAGGAAGATGATTGTGGTTGTTGGAGGTCAGTCTTCTCAGTTCCAGGACATCTCTGCTCAAGGTGCTGTCCTAAAGCAAGCCATCTTCACCAAGGACCTTCCCTCTGTCATAAGGTCAGAAATGGGAATGTTCACCAATAATTGCACAATGTTCAGCACCATTCACTGCTCCTCAGATGCAGAAACAATTCAGGCCCAAATTCAGCAAGGACTGGCCAATGTTGAGGCTTGGGGCTGATAAGCAGCAAATAAAATACAAATCACACACCATCTCCATTAAAAGAGAATCTAACCATTTTCTCTTGAAATTTATTGGAGTTGTAGGATTTTGACAGTGACAGTGAAGGAATGGCAATATGGTTCCTGTTCAGCATGGGTTCCCGTGGTAACCAGAAGAGACAGATTTTAGATGATTGGTAAAAGAATCAGAGGTAACCTGAAGCTAAATTTGTGTGCTCTCTGAATTGTTATGATAGGGAGTACACTATCTGAATGACTGAGAGAAGCAGATTCTGTAATTATCTCTTAGAAGGGAATTGGATAAACACTTGGGGGGAGTCATTAGCAGGACAATGAAAAAGTGACAGAGGAGTAGGATTAATTGTTCCAGTCAATGGGCTTAATATTCTCATGCTTCATTAGCAAAACTTCTGCCCAGTGATTGATGATCAGACATTGCACAGAGCTCCTCAAGCGGCTACTCCCTCTGTTTCCTGGGTCGCATTACCACAACTGGCTCTCATGGGTAACCAGTAGCTGCTGTCCACTCTGTAGCATCACCTCATTCACAGTGTTTTTAGAGAAGCCTTATGTTTATTTGTTGTATTCCTTCACTGTCACTGAACATCCTTCACCAGTTTCCTTTAAAGGTTGCTTTGTGAAGTTAGACCCATCATAGCCAGCTGGAATGACCATGTTGTGTTGTCTTTGTCTCCTAGGGTCCTATAGGTCCTGCCGGATACCCGGGATCATCAGGAATGCCTGGTCTCTCGGTATGTCTCACATGAGGAGCATCTGAAATGTATAAAGTAACTGGGATAGATTGGGACACAGTGAGACTCTTGAAATAGATCGCGGGTGCACCAAGCTCTGTATATAACTCAGACAATGCTTCAAATAGTAGAATGTCCTGCTGCAGGGAACTGAACCATCTTAAGCCAGACTTTCATCCAACTGGGCTCAGGTGACCTAGCTCAAAACTGAACATAATAGGAAGGTGTGATCAGGAATGGCCTGTAACACCCTTCTGTATTGTGTACAGTTCTGGTCACCGCACTGCCAGAAGGATGTGGATGCTTTGAATAGGGTACAGGAAAGGTTTACCAGGATGTTGTTTGCTATGGGGGGTTTTAGCTACGAAGAAAGATTGGCTAGACTGGTTTGTTTTCACTAGAATGCAGGAGGTTGAGGGGTGACCTCATAAAAGTTTATAAGATTGTGAATGGCATGGATAGAGTAGAAAGTATGAAGTTTTTTCCCAGGGTGGAGGAGTCAATTACTAGAGGGCACAGGTTCAAGGTGTAAGGGGGAAAGTTTAAAAGAGATGTGCAAGGCAACGTTTTTCACACATAGGGTGGTGAGAGGCTGGACCGTGCTGCAGAGGAGGGGGTGGAAGCAGACACAACAGCAGCATTCAAGAAGCACCTGCACGAATCCATGAATAGGAAGGGAATAGAGGGATATGAATCCTGTAAGTGAAGGCAGATTTAGTATGGAAGGGCAAAATGTGGCAGCACAGGCTTGGAGGGCTGAAGGGCCATTCCTGTGCTGTATTATTTGTTCTCCCAAATGGTTTGTAACATCCACTGGTGTTTGGTCACATGTCAACAACAGATCATTGGGTCAGATTTTGGATATTTCTGAAACTACCTCGAGGAAAGGAGGGTTTTCACTTGGCGTGCTCCATGAGATTGAGTGCTGCTGCTGATACATGGAAACTGTTTCCTGCCTGGATTTTGTTGGACAAAGCTATTTATCAGTCGCTGTTCATGTTTCATTCAGACCACCCCATATCCCATAGGATCAAGTCGACAAATACAGCAAGACATTAGCTATAAATCAATATTAAACTCTATAATAAAGACCATACATTGGACTGGTAATGGTGAAAGATGGTGTTACCAAGTGTTTGCTTACCTACATCAGGGGTTCCCTTATATTGATAGAACAGCATAGAAGGAACTTTACTCTGTAACTAATCCCACACAGACCAGTCCTGGGCATGTTTGATGGGGACAGTGTATAAGGAACTTCAATTTCAGTTTAAAGTAATAGAGAGAGTTTTAGTTTAACAATGCAAAAGGTGCTTGACTCTTATCTGACCCCCTGTAGTCCCTTTGCTGGAAGTCATTGGTAGGACAGTGCAGGTGAAATTTTACTTTCAGTTTAAAGAGTAGAGGGAGCTGTACTTTGTACAGAATCTGTTCTGGAAGGGTTTAATGGGGCCAATCTAGAGGCAGCTTTAATCTGTATGTAACCCCGTGTTGCCCCTGACCTGGGAGTGTTTGATGGGGACAATGTAGAAGCAGCTTTACTCTGTATCTAACCCCACATTGTCCCTAACGTTGGAGTATTGATCGGGACAGATTTGAGGCAGCTTTACTTTGAATTCGGAGGAGTAGAGGGAGCATTAACCTGCATAACCTCAGCTTTATGATTGGAGAAAGGGAAATAGTGCGGCAGTGCTATTGCGTTTTAAGGCTGATAGTGTTAAGTCACATTTGCTAGAAGCTAGGGAAAGAATGAGGGAAGACATGGAGTCATATCTATATATGGCTTAAATCATGAACAATGTCAATGTTTGGATTATGGTCAGGTGCCTTGTGTGAGAAAAGGAAGAGTTGGAAGAGGACTGAAAAGATACAAGGTTTTCTCAATAGCTAATCAGCTGTTGTCCAATACCGAGAACATTTGTACATTGTGCAACAATTTGTTCTGTAATCATTAAAATGACTGATGGTTATATTATCAAACTGATGTCACGCTCTCACTCTCTTGACAATGACCATATGAGCTTTGGGAATTGTGGTTGCCAAGTAGCTATAGATCTTACTTGATAATGTCATGATATCTTTGTGTTGCGTGGTCAGCCAGTTACCAGTTTATGGAGTAAACTTCACTCATTCCTGAATACTGCCATGTGAAAGATATCCCCATACACACATTTCTGACTTTCTTTCAGGGCCTTAAAGGAGAACGGGGCTATTCGGGTCCTCCGGGAGAGAAAGGCGAGTCGGTAAGAGCAAAATTATAAATAAGGACCAATCAGTGGCAGCTGACTCTGTTCCCATAGCATTTCTTGGACTAAATGTGTTTTAAACTGTGTTTCTCATTCTGTCACTTATTCCTCTCATACATTCTTTTTGTTTCTCTCTCTCTCTCTCTCTCTCTCTCTGCCTCGTATTTTGTTTTCCAAGATGCAGAAGAAAGATATCTTCTCCTACTGGAAGTGAAAAAGGAACATAGGGGTTTCTGGTCAGGCTGCTTAATGCTTACTCTGAGTAGCAGGATAATGTACAGAGAATGCTTGACCCTATGCAACTTCATGATTGCAACCTCTTGGAAAAAAGTGGTAATTGGTCAGTGTTTCTGGTTAGCCAAGTCAGGATCTTATTTAAGAATGCAGCAACTGGAATCTCAGTATAAATGGACCAATAACTAACCTGCCACCATTTTACAGGCCCGACGTGGTGCGTTCATATCTTCCCAAAGCAGGATCCAACTATTTGGCCCCTGGTATGAGAATGTTTCATGCTGAATACTGTGGTGAAATGGTGGTGAAACAGAAACACCATTCAACTAGTAATCCAGACACTCTGGCTAATGCTGAGGGGACTGGGGTTCAAATCCCACCGGGAAACTCAAATTCATAATAAATCTGGACTCCCAAAGCTTGTTTTGGTCATTGTGACCACAACATCTACCGTCGTTTGTTTTAAAAACATGTCTGGTTCTTGAATGTCCTTCAGGGAGGGAAATCTGACTTTTCCACCCGACCTACTATTCATGTAACTCCAGGCCCACAACATTGTGCTTGGCTCTGAATAGCCCTCTGGAAGGACGAGCAAATCTAGGACAATAAGAGAATGGATAACAAATGGTGGTCTTTCTCGATGTTTGAATCTAGTTAATATCTATTACTTTCTCAAGGTAGAGTAGAGATAGTTGTAGATTCTAAATTAGTTCAAGCAGTTTATTCACTTGAAACATTTTAAAACTTTATAGGATTAGTATGTGATGTTAGCTGGGAGTAGCATCTCATCTCTCAAGAATTCTTTCTCTCTGCCAGTCAGGAGTCAGTTGCTTCATTTGTTAGCCACCTATTTCTACTCTCCAATCTGATTGACGGCTTCCCATTTATTTTGTTCTCTCCTGCAGGGCCCTCCTGGTATCCCTGGTCCCCAAGGCCCATCGGGCCCAGCGGTGAGTGTCTTCTGAAATCCATTGAATATTGATAGATCAGTAATAAACTACAAGCTAGATCAAACATTTAAAAATGGGCTCAAAGAGGGAAGCCAGTGCTCTATTGGATTAAACCAGCTGTACTATGCAAGTCAAAGGGAGTGACAATCGAGCTGAGTGGTGGACAGTGCAGAATGAGCCAATAGGAAACATTTCATAAATGAGGTAGCTGTTAAAAACACCCAATGTAAATCTCATACCAAGGCAGATATTCCACTATTCATTGTTGATAGTGTGTGATATTTAGCCCAGTCTCCAGGATATTAAGATAAGAGGGTGGACTCAGCATTGAATGTCCCCTCTCCATCCCCTCAGAATGAGATTTCCTGTTTGTACTGGCTCTTCAAGCTTCCTAAAGAAGTTTGAACATGTGGGTTAGGATAATGGGGGTCTGTCAGTGACTGAAGCCCCATCCCAGACCTGTCACTGACTTTAAAACCCAAGAATGAACTTTGATTTATTAAGCTCCTGTTAACATCTTCACAAAGTCCCAAAGTATTTCACAGCCAACAAATTACTGCTGAATTGTTATTGTCAATGTTATATAGAGAAAGGCAACAGCTCATTTGCTGTTGAAATAGCACAAGGTGGGATTTTGACCTCATTTGACATGTCAAATCGTGGTGCAGTCTCTGAGTGGTGCTGTTGTGTCAGTCTGTGTTACAAAGGCAATGCCTCTGGACCAAAAGCACAACCTCTGGGTTTCAGAAGTAAAAGGGTGAGACCTGACCTGACCTTCTCCGTCCTTGTAACACTGAGCCATGAAGAGAGAGGACAAGGCCACATCTGGAGCAAACCTCCCCACAAATGTAGCTGAGAGCATGCACCCTGAAAAGATTTGGACACAATTCGAAATCTATTGTCTCAAGACATTACCTTGTAGCACTTTTATATCCTAAACACAATTTTATTTCCTAATTCAGTGTATCCAGATGCCAAGTCTAAATCTGGATATTTTATCAATATTTTAATCATCAGATCGGGTTCAACTATCATGTTACATGACACAGGGGCAAGGAGTTGCAATACCTCAGTGGTGTTCTTGGGGAAAAGCTATTTGGGAACTGGGAGCATGCCGAGGCCCTGGATTGGGTAATCCGGTGGCAGCACAAGTTAAAAAGAATTGCCAGGTTCTCTTCACCGATTCCCTGGCTCTGATTCAGCAAGAAAACTGGCTTCCAGTCAAACCCCCAAATGCACTGATAGGGTATTGGAGGCAGTAGAACAGATGGGAATACCCTACAGATAGGCCTGAGGACCGCCGCTTCACCCACACCACCTATTTTGTTATCTTTCTTTGTGGGCGGCACGGTGGCACAGTGGTTAGCACTGCTGCCTCACACCGCCAGAGACCTGGGTTCAATTCCCGACTCAGGTGACTGACTGTGTGGAGTTTGCACGTTCTCCCCCTGTCTGCGTGGGTTTCCTCCGGGTGCTCCGGTTTCCTCCCACAGCCCAAAGATGTGCAGGTCAGGTGAATTGGCCATGCTAAATTGCCCGTAAATGTAGTGGAATGGGTGAGTTGCGCTTCAGCGGGTCGGTGTGGACTTGTTGGGCCGAAGGGCCTGATTACTGTAAGTAATCTAATCAGGGCTAATGATTAACATGGAGATACTGTTTTTGCATTATGGATCTATATTGTCTGTGTAAAGACCTTAGTTTAACATTTCACTGAAAAGACAGCACCTCTCAGAGTTCGCACTCCCTCAGTATTGCACTGGAAACAGCTTTGATCTTCTGCTCAAGTTTCCGGAATGGGACTTGAAGCCAAAACCTTCTGGTCCAGAGACAGGGATTCTACTACTGAGCCACAGCTGTATTATCATCCATGGTGTTAAACCCTTCTTATTTTTTCTTGATAGGGTCCCAAAGGTGGCACAGGATTACCCGGTTCCCGAGGAGAAAAGGGAGATCAAGTAAGTGATGCTTCCAGTTGTGATTTTGACTCTCCTGAACTGGTCTCCCAGAGGGAAAAGCAGCAGTAAAACATTAGCCAGTAATACTTGAACAGGAGCATATCAGTTCTACTGGAGTTCCATTTGGAAATGTACAAGTGGTGCCAGTCTGCTTCTCCTAGCTGTTTTACCGGTTTAGGAGAGGTGATGGCACCGTGCCCTTGTCACAAGATTAGAGACCGACAATCCCAGGCTAATGTTCTAGAGATATGTTTCAAATCCACTGTGGTAGATTAAGGACATTTGAATTGCAGAGTAATTTCTAGAGCTGGCCTAGTGGTGACCATTTAATCACTGTCTACAGTAGTGAAAGCCTATCAAGGGGACTAATGTTCTCTAGGAAAGGAAACTGCCATCCTCATCTGGTCTGGCCTTGCTGTTATTCCAGACCCACAGCCATGCGGTTGTCTCTTAATTGAACTTGGGGCAATAAATGCAATGCCCACAACCCATGAATGAATAAAGCTTCAATCTTGGATAGACTTGTAGCTAAATTCTTCCACTTCAAAATTCTAGTGGCCAACCAATCCTATGGATTGTTGGTTAGAAACTCCTGGATCCCGTGCGCTGTTTTAACCTACAGTGTCAGCACTGATGACAATCTCCTGCTGAAGATCTTGATCACAGTGTGTCATTTCTCCTTCCCAGGCTGTGCAGAGCTTCCAACTATGAGAATGCATCAAAGAACTGAGATTGCTGGAAATCTGAAACAAAAAACAGAGTTAACATTTCGAATCATTTGACTCTTCTTGCGAACTGATAGTAGCTAAGAAAAAGTGTTATTTACGCTGAAGACGAGGTTGGGCGTCTTGGGAGAAGAGGCGAGTGGATAGGTAGAGGTAGAGCCCAGAGAGAGAGATTTGAAAGGGGAAGGTAAATCATGGGGTTATTGCTAATAGGACAGGACAGAGGGAAGCTGGGTTATTGATACTGGGAGCTGAGAGGAGGATAGCATGGGTAAGCTATGCTGAAAGCAATCTGTGACATGACAGGACCGGGGACGGGGAATGGGTAAAAAACATGGAAGGATGCAGTCAGGCTGCAAAGTTATTGAACTCAAGGTTAAATCCTAAAGGCTGCAGGGTCCCCAAGCAGAAAATGAAGTTGTGTTCTTCAAGCTCATGTTCAAATTCAGTGGAGCACTGCAGCAGGTCTGCGTCGCAATGTTAGCCTGGGCACACGGTGGGATGATGAAGCAGCATAATGTGAAGCTCAGGGTTATTTTTACAGACAGACCGAAGGTATTCTCCAAAACGGACACCCAGCCTGTGTTTCATCTCCCCATTATAGAGGAGATCACACTGTGAACACAAATGTAATAGACTAGATGGAGTGAAGTACAGGTTCATGTGAAAAGGTGTGCCTGAAGCCTTGCACGGTCCCTTTGCTCCCCTCTCTCTCACCAATGTAAATACTACTTTTTCCTATATGTTATCAGTTCTCAAGAACAGTCACTGGATTTGAAATGTTAACTCTGATTTCTCTCTAGATGCTGCCAGACCTGCTAAGTTTCTCCAGCAATTTCTGTTCATCTTCCAACTATCAACTTTGTCTAAAGTACTCTTTCATCCCAATAGCCCATAGTCAGTTAGAGTGGCATTTGCACAGAGAAAGCCGACCATCTGACAGGCTCTGGAACACACCATGTGTTAATGAGTTAAACTTTACTCAGAAGTGGCTATATCCCAGAGCAAAAGGATGTTCTTTTACCACAACAAGGGGCATAAAGGCCATCCCCAGTTGTGAATGGGTCCCATTCCTGAGTACACTCATGAGTTGATTTGTATGCAAGTTGGAACACAATGCAGGACAAAATGTTAAGCAGCAGTTTGAACCAAGAAAATTTACAGCCCAGGAACAGGCCCTTCGGCCCTCCAAGCCTGAGCCGATCCAAATCCACTGTTTAAATCTGTCACCCAATTCCTAAGCACCTGTATCCCTCTGCTCCCCACTTACTCATGCATCTGTCCAGATACATCTTAAATGAATCTACCGTGCCTGCCTCTACTACCTCTGATGGCAACACGTTCCAGGCACCTACCACCCTCTGTGTGAAGTACTTGCCGTGTGTATCCCCCTTAAACTTTCCACCTCATCACCTTGAAAACGTGACCTCTCGTTATTGAATCCTTCACCCTGGGAAAAAGCTTGTGTCTATCCACCCTGTCTATACCCTTCATGATTTTGTAGACCACAATCAGGTCTCCCCTCAATCTCCTTTTTTCTAATAAAAATAAACCTAACCTACTCAACCTCTCTTCATAGCTAGCAGCTTCCATACCAGGCAACATCCTCATAAACCTTCTCTACACCCTCTCCAAAGCGTCCACATCCTTTTGGTAATGTGGCGACCAGAACTGTCCACAATATTCTAAATGTGGCCGAAGTAATGTCTTGTACAATTTTAACATGACTTGCCAGCTCTTATACTCAATATCCCGTCCAATGAAGGCAAGCATACTAAATGCCTTCTTGACCACTCTCTCCACCTGTGCAGCAACCTTCAGGGTACAATGGACCTGCACTCCCAGATCTCTCTGCCCATCAACATTTCCCAAGGCTCTTCCGTTTACTGTATAAATCGCTCTAGAATTAGACTTCCCAAAATGCATCACCTCACATTTGCCTGGATTGAACTCCATCTGCTACTTCTCCACCCAACTCTCCAGTCTATCTATAATCTCCTGTATTCTCTGACAGTCTCCTATGCTTTCTGCTACTCCACCAATCTTTGTGTCATCAGCAAACTTGCTGATCAGACCAACACTGCACTCTTCCAGATCATTCATGTATATCACAAACAACAGTGGCCCCAACACTGACCCCTGTGGACCACCACTGGTCACCTTTCTCCATTTTGGGAAACTCCCTTCAACTACTACTCTCTGTCTCCTGTTGCTCAACTAGTCCTTTATCGACCGAGCTAGAACACCCTGCACACCATGCGACTTCACGTTCTTCTTTAGTTTACCATGGGGAACCTTATCAAACGCCTTACTAAAGTCCATATATATGACATCTATAGCCCTTCCTTCATCTATCAACTTGGTCACTTTCTCAAAGAACTCTACTAAGTTGGTAAGGCATAATCTCCCCCACACAAAACCATGTTGTCTATCACTGAAAAGCCCATTATTTTCCAAATATAAATAGATTTTATCCCTCAGTACATTCTCCAACAACTTTCCCACCACTGACGTCAGGCTCACTGGTCTGTAGTTACCTGGAATATCCCTACTACCCTTCTTGTACAGGGGGACAACATGAGCAACCCTCCAGTCCTCCGGCACCTCACCTGTGTTTAAGGATGCTACAAAGATATCTGTCAGGACCCCAGCTATTTCTTCTTTCACCTCCTTCAGCATCCGGTCCTGGGGATTTGTCCACCTTAATAACCTCTAGCCTCCCCAGCACATCTAGTCTACTTATGTCAACGTGATTCAGAGTAATGAAACTTTTAGCTCTAATCTCAACATTCATCATTATCCTCTCCTCAGTGAACACTGATGCAAAGTAATCATTCAGAATCTCACCCATTCTCTCAGGTTGGACACACAGCCTTCCTTCATTATCCTTTAGTGGACCAATCATTTCTCTAATTACCTGCTTACTTTTTATATACGAATACAAGACTTTGGGATTCTCCTTAATTCCGCTCGCTAAAGCTATTTCATGACCCCTTTTAGCCCGCTTGATTCCTCGTTTAAGATTGGTCCTACTCTCCCAATATTCCTCCAGGGCCCGTTTTGTTCTTAGCTGCCTAGACCTTATGTACGCTTCCCTTTTCCTCTTGGCTAGTCGTACGATTTCTCCTGTCATCAACGGTTCACAAATCTTGCCTTTTCTATCCTTTGTTTCAACGGGACTTGCCTATCCTGCACTATCTTTAACCTATCGTTGAAAGCCTCCCACATCTCAAATGTGGACTTCCCTTCAAATAGCTGTGTCCAATCCACATTTCCCAGCTCCTGCCTAATTTTGATATAATTGGCCTTAGGACCACTCTCATCTTTGTCTATGAGTATTCTAAAACTTACAAAAATGTGGTCACTGTTCCCAAAGAAATCCCCCACCGCAACTTCTACTACCTGTCCTGGCTCGTTCCCCAGTACCAGGTCCAATATGACCCCTTCCCTCGTCGGACTGTTGACATACTGCTCTAGAAAACTTTCCTGGACGCTTCTTACAAATTCTACCCCATCCAGACATCTGACACTAAGTGTATCCCAGTCAATGTTGGGAAAATTAAAATCTCCCATCACCACTACCCTGTTGCCTCTATATCTTTCCATAATCTGTTTACCTATTTGTTCTTCTACCTCACACTCACAGTTGGGAGGTCTGTAATACAGCCCCAACAATGTAACTGCACCCTTCTTATTTCTCAGCTCCACCCATAATGCCTCACTACTGAAGCCCTCCATAGTGTCCTCCTTTAGCACAGCCATGATATCATCCCTGACCAGCAATGCAACATCTCCCCCTTTTACTTCCCTCCCTGTTCTGTCTGAAGCATCTATATCCTGGAACATTTAGTTGCCAATCATGCCCTTCCTTCAACCAAGTCTCTCTGATTGCAATAACGTCATGCTCCTAGAAACCAATCTAAGCCCTAAGTGCCTTACCCACTATACTCCTTGCATTAAAGTATATGCATTTCAGGCCACCAGTTCTTTTGTGTTCATCTGCTCTCTGCCTACTCTTCCCCTGATTAATGCTACCTTCATGATTCTTACAGTGTCCAGTTTCCACCTCGCTGTCTACTTGTCTTCTCTTCTGGTTTCCAGCCCCCTGCCACATTAGTTTAAAACCTCCCCAACAAAAGCAGCAAAAACTCCTCCAAGGATATGAATTCCACTCTGGTGCAGGTGTGGACCGTCCAATTTGTAATAGTCCCACCTTCCCCAGTTTGTAAGTACAGGACATGTTCATGTTGCCAGGTCTTTAAAATTATACCTTCTGTGGGATCGCACTCGTAAGTACGAGCGTTCGTAAGTTGGACATGCCTAAACCAGAGGCCTCCCTGTAAGCGGGATACATGGTATCCTCACACAAACAGGAGTGAAATCTAGAGAGTGGTGAACATTGGAGCTGGAGTGCATTATTTCCCTAATTTCATTTTGAATGAGCCTCTCCCCCACTCCCTACCCTTTTGTTAGTGTTACACTGCCTCTGGTGGACAGTGTTTGTTAATTGTTTGTAATGAGGTTATTTTAAAAAGAGTGAAATCTGGAACTCTGTCACAAAAGGCTGTGGAGTCTATGAGGGTAATCCAAAGTTTCAAATCTGAGGTTGGTAAATAAAAGCTGTATTATTCACAGTGGGTAAATGCAGTGGAGGTACCAGTCTGCAGTGACCCAATTGAAAACATTCCTCCTGCTCCGCTATTCCTAACACTGGCTTTTAGCACTCACCCACAAGTGAGAATGAGGGCAACGAGACCAACATCCCACCCCAGCTGCCATCCAACAGCTGGTGAACCTGGTCGTGGTGAGGAACTGGGGCCAATTACTGCTGGACATTGGGATCTAAAGGGACAAGCTCTTTCGATTATCATGTTCAAAACATGGGACAACATGGTAAAATTTTCATATCCACAGCTAATCTCCTGGTATTCTTTTCCAGGGATTCCAAGGTCAACCCGGATTTCCAGGACAGCCAGTAAGTGAGATGACTTGTTTGGAGATCAGATTGTTGAATGTGTTGTGGAAAGAGTGGGTGCTGTATTGTACAGACAGTCAGCGCCATGATGTACAGATGGTCGATGTTGTGTTGTACAGTCCGTGAGCGCTGTGTTGTATAGGTGGGTGTTGTATTATACAGACAGTGAGCGCTGTGTTGTATAGGTGGGTGTTGTATTATACAGACGGCGAGCACTGTGTTGTATAGGTGGGTGTTGTACAGACTGTGAGCACTGTGTTGTATAGGTGGGTGTTGTACAGACGAGCACTGTGTTGTATGGGTGGATGTTGTATTATACAGACGGTGAGCACTGTGTTGTATAGGTGGGTGTTGTGTTGTACAGACGGCGAGCACTGTGTTGTACAGGTGGGTGTTGTATTATACAGACGGTGAGCACTGTTGTACAGGTGGGTGTTGTACAGACGGTGAGCACTGTGTTGTATGGGTGGATGTTGTATTATACAGACGGTGAGCACTGTGTTGTATAGGTGGGTGTTGCGTTGTACAGACGGCGAGCACTGTGTTGTACAGGTGGGTGTTGTACAGACAGTGAGCACTGTGTTGTACAGGTGGGTGTTGTACAGACAGCGAGCACTGTGTTGTACAGGTGGGTGTTGTACAGACGGTGAGCACTGTGTTGTACAGGTGGGTGTTGTACAGACAGTGAGCACTGTGTTGTACAGGTGGGTGTTGTACAGACGGTGAGCACTGTGTTGTACAGGTGGGTGTTGTACAGACGGTGAGCACTGTGTTGTACAGGTGGGTGTTGTACAGACGGTGAGCACTGTGTTGTATAGGTGGGTGTTGTGTTGTACAGACGGTGAGCACTGTGTTGTATAGGTGGGTGTTGTGTTGTACAGACGGCGAGCACTGTGTTGTATAGGTGGGTGTTGTACAGACTGTGAGCACTGTGTTGTATAGGTGGGTGTTGTATTATACAGACGGTGAGCACTGTGTTGTACAGGTGGGTGTTGTACAGACGGTGAGCACTGTGTTGTATAGGTGGGTGTTGTATTATACAGACGCTGAGCACTGTGTTGTATAGGTTGGTGTTGTGTTGTACAGACGGTGAGCACTGTGTTGTTTCGGTGGGTGTTGTACAGACGGTGAGCACTGTGTTGTATAGGTGGGTGTTGTGTTGTACAGACTGCGAGCACTGTGTTGTACAGGTGGGTGTTGTACAGTCGGTGAGCACTGTGTTGTATAGATGGGTGTTGTATTTCACAGACTGTGAGCACTGTGTTGTATAGGTGGGTTTTGTGTTGTGCAGACAGGTGTTGGACAGAAAAGGGTCACATTGTACAGAGGGTGAGGGTCGCGGTCGGAGAGTGGGTGAGGGTCGCGGTCAGAGAGAGAGTAAGCATCCCCGTCAGACAGCCAGTGAATGTCGTGCTGTTTTGTATAGATAGTGGGTGTCATGTTGTACCGATGAGTGCTGTGTTGAATGGAGGGTTCATGTAGTTTTATGCAGATATTCGAATATAGATTTTTAAAATAGAAATGTTTGGAATTGAAATAATTTCTCCCATTGATGGTCAATGATAAGGGATTCCTCACCACCACGATCATGAAGAGTGTACATGGGGTTACAGGTGAAAGGTGTTAATGCAGACCGTATTTGAATAAGAGTGAGCAGCTCAGAGGGAGCAGCTGATCAGGTTGTTATCTGATACTGATAGAGATTTCGAGACACTTAACATACTGGTTTGTGAGGAGGTTTGCAGGAATTAGATAATATTTCAGGAAACTGGATTCCCTTTCAGCTGCTCCTCCCTTTGGTAGTTTATTGTGTGGGATTATGATTTTCAGAAGCACAAGATTCTGGGTAATCCAAGATGGAGGACAGGAAAACTTTCTGGCTGTAAGAGCTTCTCCTTTTTTGAGGTATTTTAGGTGTTGGAGGTGATTTCCTCGAATTCCAGGAGCAGCAATTACTGTTTTATATGCTGTTGCATTGTCTTGGAACTTTGGAAATATAAAGTCAAAACAAGAGCAGTTTAAAAGGGAGAAGAGCAGACAAAGGAAGCACATGGTGAGGACAGTGCAGGGGAGAGAGAGAGAACCTGTACAGTTACAGCCTTTGCTGTTTGAATTCGTGTATCGCTGGACATCGGAGTGCATCTGGGAAAGTTAACAAACAGTGAAGTTCACAACTAATCTTGGAGGAACTGTTGGGCGAAGTTCACAGCACAGAATCAGATAAGTTAATTGTTATTTTAACTCTGTCTAAGAGAAAGGCTGCAGTAGTGAGTATAGTGGGTTCTTTCTTGATTATATGTTTTTGGAGATAAGTCTCTTGATTAAACTTAAAATATAAGCCATAGCTATTAATTTAACCTGGGACAGTGTTTGTGGAGGAATAAGACGATGTTATTTTCTGGGTCTGTAGATTGTGAAGGAGCAAAAATGGCCTTTGCAGTGATATGTGCTTCTTGTCAGATGTGGGAGTTTAAAGAGAGTTTAAGGATTACTGCGGATTTTATCTGCCATAAATGCTGTTGGATGCGAATCTGATCAGATCGAATGAATCGGTTGGAGAGACAGATAGAAGTGATGAGGAATTTGCAACAGCAACATTATGTGATGGATGGCAGTTATAGGAAGGGGGGAAAGTCTCAGATACAGTCACATAGATGGGTTAACTCCAGGAAGGGTAAGAGAGGTAGGCACCTAGGGCAGGAGTCTTTTGTGGATATTCCCATTCCAAACAGGTATGCTGTTTTGGAAAATGTAGGGGGTGATGGATTCTCAGGGGAACGCAGCACGAACAGCCAAGTTTCTGGTATTGAGACTGGCTCTAATGCAATGAGGGGAACGTTGGTTTCCAAGAGATCAATTGTGTTAGGGGATTCTGTAGTCCGAGGTACAGACAGACGTTTCTGTGGCCAGCAGAGAAAAATCAGAATGGTGTGTTGTTTCCCTGGTGCCAGGATAATCAAGGATGTCTCAGAGGGTGCAGAATGTTCTCACGGGGGAGAGGGGCCAGCAGGAGGTCATTGTCCACATTGGAACCAACAACATTGGAAGGGAAAAGGTTGAGATTCTGAAGGGAGATTACAGAGAGTTAGGCAGAAATTTAAAAAGGAGGTCCTCAAGGGTAGTAATAGCTGGATTACTCCCAGTACTACGAGCTAGTGAGGGCAGGAATAGGAGGATAGAGCAGCTGAATGCATGGCTGAGGAGCTGGTGTATGGGAGAAGGAATCACATTTTTAGATCATTGGAATCTCTTTTGGGGTAGAAGTGACCTCTACAAGAAGGACGGATTGGACCTAAATTGGAAGGGGACTAATATACTGGCAGGGAAATTTGCTAGAACTGCTTGGGAGGATTTAAACTAGCAAGGTGGGGGGGAGGGGGGAGACCCAGGGAGATAGTGAGGAAAGAGATCGATCTGAGACAGGTACAGCTGAGAACAGAAGTGAGTCAAACAGTCAGGGCAGGCAGGGACAAGGTAGGATGAATAAATTAAACTGTATTTATTTCAATGCAAGGGGCCTAACAGGGAAGGCAGATAAACTTAGGGCATGGCTAGGAACATGGGACTGGGATATCATAGCAATTACGGAAACATGACTCAGGGATGGGCAGGACTGGCAGCTGAATGTTCCAGGATACAAATGCTACAGGAAGGATAGAAAGGGAGGTAAGAGAGGAGGGGGAGTGGCATTTTTGATAAGGGATAGCATTACAGCTGTGCTGAGGGAGGATATTCCCAGAAATACATCCAGGGAAGTTATTTGGATGGAACTGAGAAATAAGAAAGGGATGATCACCTTATTAGGATTGTATTATAGACCCTCCAATAGTCAGAGGGAAATTGAGAAACAAACTTGTAAGGAGATCTCAGCTATCTGTAAGAATAATAGGGTGGTTATGGTCGGGGATTTTAACTTTCTAAACATTCACTGGGACTGCCATAGTGTTAAAGGTTTAGATGGAGAGGAATTTCTTAAGTGCGTACAAGACAGTTTTCTGATTCAGTATGTGGATGTACCTACTAGAGAAGGTGCAAAATGTGACCTGCTCTTGAGAAATAAGGCTGGGCAGGTGACTGAGGTGTCAGTGGGGAGCACTTTGGGGCCAGCGACCATAATTCTATTCATTTTAAAATAATGATGGAAAAGGATAGACCAGATTTAAAAGTTGAAGTTCTAAATTGGAGAAAGGCCAATTTTGACGGTATTAGGCAAAAACTTTCGAAAGCTGATCAGAGGCAGATGTTTGCAGATAAAGTGATGGCTGGAAAATGGGAAGCCTTCAGAAATGAGATAACAAGAATCCAGAGAAAATATATTCCTGTCAGGGTGAAAGGGAAGGCTGGTAGGTATAGGGAATGCTGGATGACTAAAGAAATTGAGGGTTTGGTTAGGAAAAAGAAGGAAGCATATGTCAGGTTAAAGACAGGACAGATCGAGTGAATCCTTAGAAGAGTATAAAGGAAATAGGAGTATACTTAAGAGGGAAATCAGGAGGGTAAAAACGGGGACATGAGATAGCTTTGGCAAATAGAATTAAGGAGAATCCAAAGGGTTTTTACAAATATGTTAAGGACAAAAGGATAACTCGGGAGAGAATAGGGCCCCTCAAAGATCAACAAGGCGGCCTTTGTGTGGAGCCACAGAAAATGGGGAAGATACTAAATGAATATTTTGCATCAGTATTTACTGTGGAAAAGGGTATGGAAGATATAGATTGTAGGGAAATAGATGGGGAAATCTTGCAAAATGTCCAAATTACAGAGGAGGAACTGCTGGATGTCTTGAAACAGTTAAAAGTGGATAAATCCCCAGGACCAGATCAGATGTACCCAAGAACTCTGTGAGAAGCCAGACAAGTGATTGCTGGGCCTCTTGCTGAGATATTTGTATCATCGATAGTCACAGGTGAGGTGCTGGAAGACTGGAGGTTGGCAAATGTGGTGCCACTGTTTAAGAAGGGCGGTAAAGACAAGCCAGGGAACTATAGACCGGTGAGCCTGACCTCAGTGATGGGCAAGTTGTTGGAGGGAATCCTGAGGGACAGGATGTACATGTATTTGGAAAGGCAAGGACTGATTCGGGATAGTCAACATGGCTTTGTGCGTGGGAAATCATGTCTCACAAACTTGATTGAGTTTTTTGAAGAAGTAACAAAGCAGATTGATGAGGGCAGAGCAGTAGATGTGATCTATATGGACTTCAGTAAGGCATTCGACAAGGTTCCCCATGGGAGACTGATTAGCATGGTTAGATCTCATGGAATACAGGGAGAACTAGTCATTTGGATACAGAACTGGCTCAAAGGTAGAAGACAGAGGGTGGTGGTGGAGGGTTATTTTTCAGACTGGAGGCCTGTGACCAGTGGAGTGCCACAAGAATCGGTGCTGGGCCCTCTACTTTTTGTCATTTACATAAATGATTTGGATGTGAGCATAAGAGGTACGGTTAGTAAGTTTGCGGATGACACCAAAATTGGAGGTGTAGTGGACAGTGTAGAGGGTCACCTCAGATTACAACAGGATCTGGACCAGATGGGCCAATGGGCTGAGAAGTGGCAGATGGAGTTTAATTCAGATAAATGTGAGGTGCTGCATTTTGGGAAAGCAAATCTTAGCAGGACTTATACACTTAATGGTAAGGTCCGAGGGAGTGTTGCTGTACAAAGAGACCTTGGAGTGCAGGTTCATAGCTCCTTGAAAGTGGAGTTGCAGGTAGATAGGATAGTGAAGAAGGCGTTTGGTATGCTTTCCTTTATTGGTCAGAGTATTGAGTACTGGAGTTGGGAGGTCATGTTGTGGCTGTACAGGACATTGGTTAGGCCACTGTTGAAATATTGTGTGCAATTCTGGTCTCCTTCCTATCGGAAAGATGATGTGAAACTTGAAAGGGTTCAGAAAAGATTTATGAGGATGTTGCCAGGGTTGGAGGATCTGAGCTACAGAGAGAGGCTGAACAGGCTGGGGCTGTTTTCCCTGGAGCATCGGAGGCTGAGGGGTGACCTTATAGAGGTTTACAAAATTATGAGGGTCATGGATGGGGTAAATAGGCAAAGTCTTTTCCCTGGGATCGTGGAGTCCAGAACTAGAGGGCATAGATTTAGGGTGAGAGGGGAAAGATATAAAAGAGACGTAAGGGGCAACTTTTTCATGCAGACGGTGGTCCGTGTATGGAATGAGCTGCCAGAGGATGTGTTGGAGGCTGGTACAATTGCAACATTTAAGAGGCATTTGGATGGGTTTATGAATAGGAAGGGTTTGGAGGGATATGGGTGCTGGCAGGTGGGACTAGATTGGGTTGGGATATCTGGTTGGCATGGACGGGTTGGACCAAAGGGTCTGTTTCCGTGCTGTACGTCTCTGTCACTCTATGACTCTAAGCACAAGGACAATATTCAGGAAATCAGCAGCATTCTGAACTCTACCCTTCCTGTGATTTTGTTAGGGGCCGATCGGTTTCCCAGGGAAGTCTGGGCCACCTGGACCCCCAGGACCTTCTGGTGAAAAGGTAAGTGCATTCTGATGAAACCTGCATGTGATGACCTGAGCGATGTTAGGTTTTTATTGGGTCGGGGTATATAAAGTGCCGATTAACCATGAAAATGTGTGGCCGAACAGGGCTGCATTTACCTTTGCTCCAAAGCTGTATTACAGCAACTGCAGCACATACCTACGTGAAGCGTTGTAGCCAACCGTTGCAGCTCGATGAGACCCTACTCTCCTGTGAGAAGCTTGAGAAAAGAAGCCATGATCAACAAGGTGCTGTTAAGGTCTCTGTCCTCAAGCAGGAATGTAGATTGAACACACATTGATTGTCGCTCTCATTGATGAAAATCACGTCACACCAGGTTATAGTCCAACAGATATATTTGAAAGCACAAGCTTTCAGAGCCGTGCTCCTTCCTCAGTAGTAATGGGGCAGGATATATAGGACACAGAATTTATACATAAAAGATCAAACGTGTCATACAACTGAAATGATGTATTAGATAAACTAGATGGCTTTTAAGTTTTTCAACCCTTTAAATGGGATGCAGGTTTCAATTGGTTAATATGCCTTCCAAAGATATATAAAACCAACATACATGGATGTTATATCATACCAGGCAATGGGAACCTATCTGGCTATGATGAGGGCATCTTGAAACCCATTGTACAGGGCACCCCCAGCTTCTGTCGCCACACTACAGATTTCTTGCAGCAACTCGGCACCCACAGACAGGTCAAATCAGGAACATTCCTCATCACACTGGACGTTTCCGCACTCTTCACCAGCATCCCCCACAACGACAGCATCGCTGCTTCAGCCTCAGTACTTAACACCAACAACTGCCAGTTTCCAGGCACTATCCTACAACTCACCTGCTTCAGCCTCGAACACGATGTCCTCACCTTCAAATACCAGTTCTTCATCCAGAACACAGAACAGCCATGAGGACTGAAGTTGCACCCCAATATGGCAACATTTTCATACACAAGTTTGAACATGATTTCTTTACTGCACAGAATCTCCAACCAACACTATACACCAGGTACACTGATGACATTTTCTTCCTCTGGACCCACGGCAACGAGTCACTGAAAAAATTACATAGTGATATCATCCAACCATCGGACTATTCTTTAGAATCAGTCTCATTCTTAGACACATACATCTTCTTCAAGGATAGACACCTCAGTACCTCACTGTACCACAAGCTGATGGATTACCTCATGATGCTGTACTTCTCTAGCTTTCGCACTAAACATATTAAAAAAAAACCAACCCCTACAGATAAACCCTACGCATACACAAAATCTGTTCAGATGAAGAGGAACACAATGGATACCTGAAGGTTCAAAGGACGCCCTCATAAGAATGGGATACGATGCTCAACTCATCAATTGCCAGTTCCAGCGTGCCACAGTGAGAAATCAGAGTGACCTCCTCAGGAGACAAATGCGGGATATGTTGTTGTCCAGTACTTCCCGGGAGCAGAGAAACTGCACCATGTCCTTCACCGCCTGCAACACATTATCGATGAGGATGATCACCTCACCAAGATCTTTCCTACACCCCCACTTCTCGTGTTTAGACAACTGCAAACAGTTAAACAGACCATTGTTTACAGCAAACTGCCCTGGCTTCAGGAGACATTGAACCACAACACAACCTTGTCATGGCAACCACTGCAAGACCTGTCAGAGCATCAACATTGAAACCGCCATTACACATGGGTACACCACCCACCACGTGCAAGGCAGGTAGTCATGTGACTCAGCCAACGTTGTCTATCTCATTTGCTGGAGGCAAGGAATGCCCTGAGGCACAGTATATTGGTGAAGCCAAGCAGATGCTACAACAATGGATAAATGGCCACTGCGCAACAATTGCCAGACAGGAATGTTCCCTACCGAGGGGGAGCACTTCAGCACTCAAGGATATTCAGCATTGGATCTTTGGGTGAATGTCCTCCAAGGCGGACATCGGAATACACACCAACACAGAATTGCTGAGCAGCGACTGTACCCATGAGGTCAACCTCAACTGGGATCTTGGGTTCATATCACACTACAGGTGACCCCCACCACACTATACAATCTCTCACACGCATTCACAGGCAAGCACACATACACACCCACACACTCTCTTACATAAACACACTCTCACAGACCCTCTCTCACTCACACACACATACACTCACACACACTCACACGCATACCCTCTCACAGGCATACACTCCATCACACTTGCGCATATGCTGTTTCAAGTATGCAAACACAAAAGCTCTCACTTGTACGTACACACTCACACACATGCATGCGTGCTCTCTCTCTGTCTCTCTTTCTCTCACCACACACACACACACACACACACACACACACACACACCCCGCCCCCCACCTTATGCACACACATATGTAACCTGATGGGATGAATTTGCATTTGCAGATACATTCTATTTGGTTCGAAAACACACAGTCTGTAGGCAGTCAGTTAAGTTAATGTGACATTTAATAAATTCCTACTTTGGAAATAAAACCAATCTGACTCCAAATTGGGATACAGACAGGCTCTAACCTCACACCTTTAATGCATTATCTGAGCTGAGATGTCACCTTTTTTTAATATACTGATAAAACAAGTTAATAAAAATTGACTTGATGGTAGGAGACAGAGAGTAATAGTGGAAGGATGCTTGTCAGACTGGAGGCCTGTGACTAGTGGAGTGTCTCAGGGGTTGGTGCTGGGCCCCTTGCTGTTTGTTATCTATATCAGTGATTTGGATGAGAATGTACAAGGCATGATTCATAAGTTTGCAGATGACACTAAAATAGGAGGTAGCATGGACAGTCAGGAAGGTTATCAGAAATTGCAGCAGGACCTTGCTCAGCTGGGGAAGTGGGCTGAGAAATGGCAAATGGATTTTAATAAAGGTAAGTGTGAGGTGTTGTATTTTGGAAATAAAAGCTGGAGATTCATGGTGAATAGTAGGACCTTAAGGAGTGTAGTGGAACAGAGGGACCTCGGAGTTCAGGTGTACAGTTCTCTGAAAGTGGAGTCACAGGTAGACAGGGCAGTGAAGATGATGTTTTGCACACTGGCCTTCATCAGTCAGGGCATTGAGTATAGAAGTTGGGAAGTTATGTTGTAGTTGTACAGGACGTCCGTGAGGCCACACCTGAAGTACTGTGTTCAGTTTTGGTCACCTTGGAAGGATATTATTAAACTGGAAAGAGTGCAGAAGAAATTTACAAGGATGTTGCCAGGTCTCAGGGGCCTGTGTTATAGACAGAGATTGGACAAACTGAGACATTTCTCTTTCAAGCGTAGGAGACTGAGAGGGTATCTTGTAGAAGTATATAAGATTGTATGATGGTGAACTCACTCAGTCTTTTTCTCAGGATTGAGGAATTGAGGACTAGTGGGCACCAGGTTAAGGTTAAAGGGGCAAGAATAAAAGGGAACCTGAGGGGCAACACTTTTACACAGAGGGAGCTACACGTATGGAATGAGCTGCCAGTGGAAGTGGTTGTGGTGGATACATTAGCAACATTTAAAACACATTTGAACAAATAAGAATAGGAAAAGTTTAGAAGGATATGGACTAAGTGAGGAAAATGGGGTTAGCATTGAGGAACATTTTGGTTTGCACACACCAGATTGGGCCGAACGGCCTGTCTCTCTGCTGTCGAATTCTATGTCCTCAGGTTATCACAAGGCAGGGACTTGAAAGAAATTCTGGGATTTACATATTAATCAATTGAAGTCTGCATTTCCATTCTAAGTGATTAAATACTTAACAGTCATCTAGGTTTGTCTAATACATCGCATCATTTGTATGATACTTTGCTCTTTTACTTATAAATTCTGTGTTTGATGTATCCTACCCCAGTAGCTACCTGAGGAAGGAGCAGGGCTCCGAAAGCTTGTATTTTCAAATCAGCCTGTTGGACTATAACCTAGTGTCGTGTGATTTTCAACTTTGTCCAGCCCACTCCAATACCAGCACCTCCACATCATCATTCACTGGTATCATTGCAGAGAGAAAAGCAGGACTGCAGGAGCAAGTGGGGGGTGGGTGGCAAGACCAAAGCCCAGAGGGCAGAACGTGGCCAGGAATTGAGGAACCCCAGGAGGGAGCAATGGGAAAACCCTACTGAGTTGTAGAAGAGTTCAGAATAGAAAGCTGAAAAGGATCAGCCATGGGATGAGAGAGTCTCACTGCAGTGACTGAGTTAATGGACAGAAAAACATGACCCAGCATTTTGTACATATCCAGAAAGGCCCTTACACAGAATGGAACGTTTTGTTTTCCTTTCACCAAATCACCATGATATTTTTCTAACTATTACCAGTAAATCGCTCGTGTTGCTAATTAAATACTTACATGCAAAATCCATTACTGGCAAAGCAAATGATCAAAAGTGAGGGAGCGATAGGGAAAGCAGGAAAGGGGTTAAGTCAAACTGGAGTTGGAGGGGGGGAAATAAAGCCTGTTTCAGTGATGCTGCCCACCACTCTTTATTTGACCTAGGTTTCTTACTTATCAGTGCTTTGTTACAAAATATATGACCTTTAGCAGTCAGTATGGCCATCCCTTATGAGCCCGTTTGTCAGAATCAGATTAGTTACAGTATCAGTCAGATCAGCCACGGTCTTCAGAAATGGCAGAGCAAGCTCAAGGGGCCGAATGGCCTCCACTGCTCCTTCATATGTAGAATGTGAGCAACAACCCATCTCTGACAAGTGTGGTCCAGTGTGAACTCCCTGCTGGCTGTGTGGAAAAGACTATGGTGAGTTGTGCAATGGTCTTCAGTTTAACTGAGGAAAGGTTGGATGACTGGCCTAAGTCTGGTATGAGAAAGGAGCAACTGGAGGGGCTGGCGTGTTTTTTTAATCATATAATCCTAGAGTATTGAAAGCCAGCCATTTGGCCCATCAAGTCCACACCAACCCTCCAAAGGGTAGCCCAGCCCTGTAACCTTGTTTTCCCCATGGCTAATCCACATAGTTTCTAGGGATGTGCAGGCTATGGGGAAACTTTACCATGGCCAAACAACCTAACCTGCACATCTTTGGATTGTGGAAAGAAACCAGAGCACCCGGAGGAAGAAACCCACGGAGACACCAGCAGGATGTGCAAACTCCACACAGGCATTCGCCAGAGAGTGGGATCGAACCTGAGTCCCTGGCATTGTGAGGCTGCAGGGCTAACCACTGAGCCACCATGAGAGAAAGTGAGGACTGCAGATGCTAAAGATCAGGGTTGAAAAGTGGTGGAGCTAGAAGAGCACAGCAGCATCCGAGGGGTAGGAGAACCGACATTTCGGGCATCAGCCCTTCATCAGGAATGAGCCACCATGCGATTGCTGTAGATAGGGAGTCCACCTACTGATGAGTGGCCTATATTTCTGTTCTGTGTTACAGGGCAATGATGGGAGTGTGGGTCCAGTCGGACCAACTGGCCCTCCAGGCAGAACTGGATCTCCAGGACAACAGGTGAGTGTTATTCCCACTGGCCCCTTTATTTTATGCTGGCCTTTATAACAGAGATATGGTGTACAAAAACTCAGAAGCTCCAATGAACTTTCCTAAATCACTGCTTCGTTCACAGCTTGGGAGGTTGCATCAAAATGAGGATATCAGAGTTTAGGAAGGATGCTGAGGCCTTGGAAGGGGGTGGAGAGATGGTTGATTGGAATCGGACCAGGGGTGTAGACCTTCAGAAATGCGGTGAGACTGGAAAATTTGGATTTGTTCTGTGGAATTCTGTGTCACAGAAATTGGTTGGAGCCAGAACATGCAATGTTTTTGAGGAGTTAGATACAGCTCATTGGACCAAAGGGATCAAAGCATATGGGGAGAAAGCAGGAACAGAGGTCTGATTGGATGGTCAGCCATATCTTATTGAATGGCAGAGCATGCGCAAAGGGCTGAAAAACCTCCCCCTGCTTCTATTGTCTATGTTTCTCCTTTTGAGCAGAGAGAGTTAAGGGGAGATTTTGTGGAAGTGTTCAAAATAGCGACTTTCTGTCAGAGTAAACCAGAAAGCACAGACTGAAGATCATGAATGAGAAAACCAGGAGAGTTAATTCAAACATCAATGTGATCTGGAATGCACTGTGCTACCTGAAAGGTCACTTGTTGCAAATTTAATGATAACTTCCAAAAAGAAATTAGACAAACCCTCAAAAAGATGAAGCTTTGCAAAACTTTGGTGGAAGTTATAGAGAAATACAGAGAAATGAAATAAATTGGCTAGGCACAGGTATAGTGGGCGAATTTACATTCTGTTTTAACATTTTGTTTTGAAAATGCTGGTATCTGTAAAAGTTGGTGGTCGGTCACCTCAGATGCAGACTGATACCAACAGCATGGGGTCAGTTGAAGTTACAGCTGAAGTTACCATGAAGGACTCTGTTTCTAAACCTCTCCCCTCGCCTGAGCTGAGGTGCCCCTCAGGTTCAACCACTGCTGGTTATCTGTCTCAAATAAGACAGCAGCCCTACAGTCCAAAGCCAAGAACAAAGAACAAAACAGTACTGGAACAGGCCTCTGGCCCTCCAAGCCTGCGCCCTTCTGTACTAAAACTGTTTTCACTTACAGGACTCATATCCCCCTACTCCCTTCCTATTCATGTGTTTGTCCAGATATTTCTCAAATGCTGCTATTGTTTCTGCTCCTCCAGCAGCACATTCCAACCACTACCACCCTTTGTGTGAACAACCTGCCTCGCACAGCTCCTTTCAAATGACCCTTTCCTTATTTTGAACCTGTGTCCCCAAGTAATTGACCCCACGACCCTGGGGAAAAGCCTCCATTCACAATCTTATAATGTTCTTTCCAGTCACCCCTCAACCTCTTGTGATTCAGTGAAAACAAACCCAGTCTATCCAACCTCTCTTTATAGCTGAAATCCTCTATACCAGGCAACACCATGGTAAAACTTTATTGTACCCACTCCAAAGCATCAACCACACTACCCCACTCCTTCTGGTAGTTTTGTGACCAGAACTATATGCAATATTCCAAGTGCGGTCTAACTAAAGTTCTATAAAGCTGCAACATAACTATCTTTATACTCAGTGCCCCTTCCGATGAAGGGAAGCGTGCCTGAGGCCATTTGTACAACCTTATCTACCTGCGATACCAGCTTCAGTGATGTGTGGAACTGTTCACTCAGATCCCTCTCCGAATCACTTTTCCTAAGGGTTCTGCCATTCACCACATAATTTCCACCTGTACTTGACCCTCCAAAATGCATCAAATGCAATAGGACTATGATACCTCGACTGTTAAATGTGACCATGAAGTGCCAGATTGTTGTAAAAACTCAACTGAATCACAACATCCTCAGTCTGCTGTATGTCAGACTTCAATCCTATCCCTTCTAGAGGCACTCTGTCACTTCAAACCCAAAACAAAGCCCACCATCACATTCGTAGGGATGGTGTACAAATGCTTATCAAATATCAGCATCAAGTTACCCAGGTCTGGGTCATGAGTAACTAAATGCAGTGTGTAACCCCTAACTTGAAACCATCCTTCAATTTGCCAGTTTGATATTTTGACCATCTCAAAATGTTAAACAGTCTCCACTATCCTTTTGAAATTAAAATTCTGCAGATGCTGGAAATCTAAAGCAAACACAGAGATTGCTGGAGAAACTCAGTAGGTCTGACAGCATCTGTGGAAAGAGAAAATCAGTGTTAGTGTTTGAGTCTGGTATGACTCTTCTTTCAATTCTTTTTATTGTCTCCATGATGTTAGTCTAATCCCTAACTCTAACCTCTAATTAGATTCACATCATTTCTGATTCATGTTGCACAGGAAGCCTTCGGCCCACCACTTTGGGCCATATAAACAAAGACCTGATTTGAAAGGTCAGCTTCCAATCCACAGCCTGATCAAAATCTTAACCATGTCACAACCTCATCAGGAAGGCCAGTCAAAGACTGCATCAAGGCTAAAGCGTAAATGTCTGGAAAAATGCCAGATCCAGGTTCTTGTACCAGTCTGTGGAAGCCACAGCTGCAATCTGGTTATAAAATCACATAAGATTCGCATTCACAATAACGTTTTATGATTTAATATGTTTCATGGACGAGTTGGACCAAAGGGTGTGTTTCCGTGCTGTATATCTCTATGACTCTCCGATTTTTACCTCACAATTTTACAGTGACTATTGAAACCGAAGTATTTCGTTGTTGGAGTATGAGATTGTGGAAATGTTAACTTGACTGGGCTTGGGTGGGCAGTGGGATAGTAGAGGTAAAAACGAGGATTGGAAACCTGAGTCTGGATTAGAGGTTTGCTGGAAAAGCACAGCAGGTCAGGCAGCATCCACGGAGCAGGAAAATCGACGTTTCGGGCAAAAGCCCTTCATCAGGAATAAAGGATAGTAGAGCCTAATGAGATGGCTGATTTGTTCCTGCATTGCTGTAGCACTTTCCTGACACATGTTGTGTTTGTTCTTTCTGCAGGGTCCTCCAGGAGTGGAAGGTCTGGATGGGAAGGAAGGGAAGCCTGGCCCACGGGTAGGACATTAGCCACATGTCCAAAGTGTGTTGCTCCTCTTGGGAAGGGTCAGAGTCACTGATGGTGTTTGTTTTGTGTTGCAGGGTGAGACTGGTCCACCTGGACCCCCAGGGCTCAGGGGACTACACGTAAGTCCTTGTACTATCCAGCCACTCCCTGCTTTTGTTTCTGATCATGCAAATAATTATAAGTCCTTAACTACCTCGAATGATGTTGTAAATTAAAGGATTAAAAGGATAATTTGCATGAATTTGATTTGTACTTCATGGATTTTTTTCAAATAATCTGAAGATTTGCCAAATAATCTGGTTTATCAAATAAAAGAACCCAGAACAAGGGGGAAGACCCTTCCCAATACAGCTATGGAACCAGGCCCGAAGTGAGGAAGCATTTCCTCACACAAGGAGTGGAACATTGGAACTCTGTCCGCTGAAAGCTAATGGAAGCTGTCAGACTATTAAGACCCTTCAAAAATAGGATTGATTAAGTTTTGTGTGGAAGAGGATTACAATGCTAAAACAGTCTATGTAATTCTTTAAAGACTTATTCTAACTGGTTTCTTTCTTTTTACAGGGATTTAAAGGAAAATCTGGCCTTCCAGGTCAACCTGGACAGAGAGTAGGTATCTGCGAGTGAGCATTGTAGGATTTGTGTATCCATTTATGTTCAACGATAATGGAGTCCTAATGTGTTTGAGTCTGGAGATAGTATAGGTGTATGTAGGTATGATTCTAGGGTTGGAGGGGCATGATCACGAGATAGAATCAGGAATGATGTTTTGCTGAGAAGGCTTGAGCAGATAAAAGGCAATGTTAATATTCCAGAACCTTAAAGGAAGCTGAAAACACATTCTAGATTGTTACCTGAGTGACAGAGAAATAATCTGTTGAGGGGTTCAGTGTGTGGCAAAGGGCTACAGTGGAAGGCAGGGCTTCATTACATGAACCACTGGTGTCAGGATTGGGCAAAGGACAGCATGACATTCAGGAAAGGGTCATGTCAGAAACGCCAAGGAACGGGGTAGTGTATTTGAGTGAAAATAAGCAGAGTGTGTCAGGAAAAGATGGAGTAACAAAGATAACAGATAATTAGTGATTAAGGGCATGATAAAGAGAAAATTGGAATAAATCAAAGTTCAAGGTGTTATATCTGAATGGAAGAAGTGCTCATGATAAATTAAAAGCTTGGGTAGACGTGAATAGGTTGGATTAAATAGCCTTCACAGAAACAAGGCCAGAATTTAATCACCTTTGACACTATTCTGCCATGGGAGCAAACTGCACTTCCCTGTGTAAACCCCAGATAGGCTACGAGGTGTTGAGCCTCCTGCAAAGCCCAGTTGTGTGTTCAGAACGGCTGATAGGTTCCTGAGACAGAAGGCCCAATCAGAAGGCCCAAAGCTTGCTGGTGGCTGGCAGTCTGGCTGGGAGAACATTCCCACAGCAGCAACTTCTTATTCCCACAAAGATGCCAAGGTGACCCTGATCTGCTACCCACCACAGAAGTAAGAGCAGAGAGAGATCTTTTGGACATTGAGTCTGCTACACCATTCAATGAGACTGTGGCTGATCTGATCATCTCTAATTTCATTTTCTTGCCTTTCCCCCATAATCTTTGATTCCCTTACTGATTAAAAATCTGACCGTCTCAGCCTTGAATATACTCAATGACCCAGCTACGACAGCCTTCTGTGGTAAAGAATTTCACAGATTTGCTGTCCTCTGAGGAAAGAGATTCCTCTTCATCTTTGGCCTGATTGTTTCAATTAGGTTTTCTCTCATTCTTCTAAACTCCACTGAGTACAGGCCCAACCTACTCAACCTCTCCCAAGACAATGCTTCCATACCTGGTATCAGCCCAGTGAACTTTGTCTGGACTGCTCCTGATGCCAGTATGTTTTTCCAAAGATAAGGGATCCAAAAGTGTTCATATTATCCCAGGGGTGGTCTATCAGTGCCTTATATAGGTTTGGTAAAACCTCCTTATTTTTGTATTCCATTCCCTTTAAAATAAAGGCCAACATTCCATTTGCCTTAGCTATTGTAACTGAACTTGATGCTAGTTTTTTGTGATTTATCCATAAGGGCCCCCAAATTCTTCTGTGGAGCATCTTTGCGCAGACTTTCCCCATTTACATAATTACTCAGCTCCTCCATTCTTCCTGCCAAATCTCACATTGTATCCCATCTGCCAAGTTCTTGCTCACTCATGTAACTTGTCCATCTGCTAATGGAGACTGTTGTTTGTGTCAGCATCGCAGCTTGCCTTCCCACCTGTTTTTGTGTTGCCCACAAACTTGATGAGATTACATTTATTTCCTTCATCCACGTTATTAATACAGGTAGTTCCTCTGAAACACAATGGTTGCATTCTTGTGCAACCCCGCATTATGGCTGAAAATGTGTTGCTGGAAAAGCGCAGCAGGTCAGGCAGCATCCAAGGAGCATTATAGAAAAATCATACTTTAGAAACAGCACTTAAAGTGTCGACAATGTAATGGTGTTGCAGCCAACACACGTTTTAAACGTTTGTACTTTAGAAACTGTAGTTTAGAAACAATTTGTCAATCGTGTTACAGCAAATTCACGTTAACGAAACACGTGTTACAGCAGAATGACCTGTATGTATTGTAAATAATTGCCCAACACTGATTCCTAAGGCACTCTTCTAGTTAGAGTTTGTCATCCTGAAAATGTCCCTCTCATTCCACTTCTATTAGTTATAGCTATCAGTTAGTCCTTCCTCAATCCCATGCTAATATTCTACCCCGACACTAATTAAGTACCCTAACAGGCAGTTCCTTATCAAGTGCCTTGTTTAAGTCTAAATACATTACATCCACCACTTTGTCTTTCTCTGCTCTGCGTGTTACCTCCTCCGAGTATTCTGATAAATTTGTTAAGCACGATTCCCCTTGCACGAAGCCATACTGACTCTGCTCGATGACATAATGTGTTTCAAAATGCTTTGCTATTACATCGTTTGTAATAGATTCTGACATTTCTTCCAACAAAAGATGTTAAGCTAACTTGCCTGTACTTACCTGTTTATTGTCTACTTCTCTTTATAAATAAAAATACTGCATTGGTAGTTTTCCAATCCTATGGCACATTTCCAGAATCTAAGAATCCTTGGGAGATTCCTACCAGTACATCCACTATCTCTGTGTCTACTTCCTTTCATATTCTAAGATGTGTCCAGTCAGTCCAAGGGACTTATTGGTCTTTAGTCCCCATTGGTTTTCCTTGTATTTTTTCTCCAGTAATAACTATTGTGTTTATTTCCTCTCCTTTTGCCTTTTGATTACTCTGTATATTTTGGAATGCTATTAGTGTCTCTATGGTGAAGAGTGACGTATTTATTTAACTCTTTCCCTATCCTTATTTCCCCAGCTTCATTTCCTAAGGGACCCATGTTCATTTTACCTTTTATCTTCCTCTTTATAAATTTGAAGAAGCTCTTTACATTCATTGCAAGTTTACCCTCAAAACCTTTATTGTCTCACTATTATTGTTCAGGTCATCTTTTACTTTTTTATAAAAATTTTCTCAGTTCTCTGGCTTACCATTAATTTTTGCCAAATTGAATTTTTTTTTCTTTCAATTAAATACCACCCTGGTTAGCCATGGTTGGCTTACCCCCTTTCTAGAATCCTCCTACCTCACTGGAATATATCTTTGTTGTGAGCCATGAACTATTTTCTTAAAAGTCTGCCACTGTTCCTCAACCGTCCTTGCTGTTAATTCCTTTGGTCATTCCACTCCAGCCAGCTCTGTCCTCATGACTTTGTAATTACACTTATTTAATCCAGTTTAGGTTGTTCCATCTCATACTGAATGCTAAATTCTACCACATTATGGTAACTGTTTCATAGGAGATCTTTTCTTCGGAGATCATTTATTATACCTGCCTCATTACACATCACCAGATCCAAAATACCCTGATTCCTGGTTGGATCCACAATGCATTGTTCTCAAAACTGTCCTGTGTACACTTCTTATGAAGTTTTCATCATGCCTCCCTCTGTCAATCTGGCTATCCCAATCTTCCACTTTCTTACTTCCACCCATAGGGTTTCTACAGCTTCTAATCTGAGATTGCTGCCAAACATAGTTTTGGATACAATATCCTAGGATACTCACCTTTTGCCTATCTCTGTTGAAGTTAAAGACTGTTAAGCTGTCTGTGTGGAGTTTGCACATTCTCCCCGTGTCCGTGTGGGTTTCCTCCGGGTGCTCCGGTTTCCTCCCACACTCCAAAGATGTGCAGCTCGGGTGAATTGACCATGCTAAATTGCCCATAGTGTTAGGTGCAAAAGTCAGGGGTGAATGTAGAGGGATGGGTCAGGGTGGGTTGCTCTTCAGAGGGTCGGTGTGGACTTGTTGGGCCGAAGGGCCTGTTTCCACACTGTAGTGAATCTGAATCTAATCTAATAACGGATGGGGTAACAACAATATTGAGAAAAGATGTTGGCTCAGAAAACCATGAAGTAGAAACTGTTTGGGTGGAAGGGCCGAAATGTCATTTTGCGCTTTCCTGCATTAAATGTCATGTACTAACTGTCTGCCTATACCACCAACTTCACAATGTCCTTTTGGGATGGAACAGATGGAAGTAATGTATCCGCCTCCTTGCGTTAGTTGTAGGTACAGTATAAATCAGCAGGTTAGAGTTGCATGTAATAAAGATAACAGGGTCATCATGGGAATTTAACCTCCGTGTAGACTGGGCAAACCAAATTTACATTAATAGCTTGAGGAGAGATTTATGGAATATTTACAAGCTAGCTTTTTTAGATCACTTAGGAACAGGTTTAGATTTTATATCTGGTATTGTGCAATGAGCAATGATTATTGAAGATCCTTTTTGCTAGGGGCCTCCAGGAAAGAGTGACAATAATAGGATCGAATCTTATACTAAGTTTGAAAATGGTTATCTTAAATCTATACAACTATCGTGTGTATCAAGGACAAGTTTGCTCATCTAATGAAACCAACGCCATCTATAAAATTCCATGCAAAGACTGCCACAAACAGGAAGAAAGTTAGCCACCAGGATACATGAATACCAGCTAGCCACAAAAAGACACGACCCCCTCTCCCTCATAGCCCTACACACGGATGAAAAAAAAACACCATTTCGACTGGGACAACACATCTATCCTGGGACAGGCTAGGCAAAGACATGCCTGAGAATTCCTAGAGGCCTGGCACTCCAACCACAATGCCATAAACAAGCACATAGATCTAGATGCCATCTATCAACCCCTCAGAAAATGAACAGGAAATGACATCACCACAAACCCCAGGAGAAAGATATAAATAGAAAGCAGGAGACAACAGCTTCGCTTCACTTGGAGGTCACCACTGATGATGTTACCTAGCCAGGTAATGAAACGTCTGGATATCAAACCTACAGCTCAGCGAGCAAACCTTCACCCTAAACCTCAACCTGAGCCACAAACCTTCGCTCATCTAGACTGAGAAACTGTATTGAATTACGAGGGGGACTGAATGTAACCTTTCCAGGTTTGGGGGCAATACAGAGTCCGTGGTAAGGAGATCCAAAGGCTGCAGTGGGATCTTGACATGTTGGTGAGTGGATCAGAACATGTTGGAGGAAATAAAATGTGGGCAAAATGTGAAATCATCCACTTTCATAAGGAAAATAAAGAAGCAGAATGTTCTTTGAGCAGTTGGGAACTGGGAAATGTCAGTATTCAGAGGGAATCTGGGTGTCCTTGTACACAAATCACAAAGCTAACATTCAGGTGCAGCAAGCAATTAAGAAGGCAGATGAGATATTTGTCACAAAGGGAGAAGAAGCCTTCCAACAATTGTACAGGGCTTTGGTGAGGTTTCACCTGCAGTATTAAATACAGTTTTGTTCCCTTTATGCAAAGATATATTTGCCCCAGACAGTGCGACAAAACTTTACTAGACTGGTTCCTGGGAAAAGGGGATTGTACTGTGAGGGCAGTTCTATCAGATGAGGTCTAAATTACATATAATGTAAAAGAGTGAGAGGAATGTGATTAAAACAGATATCATTCTGAAGTGCGCTCTCAGGGTGGACACTGAGGAGAAGTCTGCCCTGGCTGGAGAATGGAGAATACAGGGTCTCAGTTTCAGGGTAAGGGACCGATCATTTAAGGCTGAGAAGAAGAGACATTTCTTCATTTAAAGGTTACGAATCTTTGACATTTTCTATCATAGAGGATTTTTGGATATTCATTCACTGAGAAAATTTAAGACTGAGTTTAATATCTTTTTGATTGCTAAAGGAATCAAGAGATCTGGGGATAAGAGTGTGTGAATAGGGATAGTGTGGGAATGGAGGTAGCATAGGTGAATGAGTTTAGTGTGGAAAAGTTAGGATAAATCTGGATCATGATCTCATTGAGGCCAAACAGCCTAAGTCCAGCTCCTATTCCTTTATGTTCATACTGGAAGATTTTAACAGAGCCCAGCAATGGCTTTGCAGGGGCAACAAAAATTCCCAGGTGTCCTTTACTCCCAGACCTGTCCGTAAATCTCTGAAGGGCAGAGGAGTCCTGAGTGACCGCATGCTCTTGTCCTCATTGAGGTTCTTCCATTGTCAGTCAGTGGTCTCTTCAGGGCCACCTCCCATTCAGCTTCATTTTTGAGGCTGGTAGAAAGCGTCCACCGCCAGCACCTATCCCATTCCAGGCCCCCCCACCTAAATCTTGCCCTATGCCCCAGTTGCTTCCTCACTCTTCTCCCCCACTCCAGCAACTTAATCAAGACTTGCACTGTCCTGTATCCTGCTCAACCCCACTCCCCAGGTCTCCCCTTCCTTCTCCATCACAGGAGAAACTATGCTAACTCCCATCCTGCTCTGTGACTCTCTGTAGTTCAGCAGTGTCCACTAACCACCTTCCACTAACCACCATCCAATTAACCAGTTTTCTGTTGAGTGACGGGTGGATTCCCTATCTTTAGCAAGAAACACTTGTTAAAGTTTTAAATAACTGTGAGGCAACTGATGTCGGCAGGAGTGCATTGCCTAGCAACTCCTTAAATAGTGGGACAAGAAATGCTATCACCCATTAAATTCCAGTATGTGTTGTAATGGCACCTCCAGCAGTAGATTGGGAGGGAGGGCAGAAGTCAAGCAACCAGGTGGACTATCTCTGAAAGAAAATGTGTGGCTCTTGATCTGAAAGAACCCTCCATATGAGAGAGAGAGATACAGACATGGAATTTCATCAATCAGATGTTGACAACAGAATTATTTCCACGAAAATACTCTATTTTCCCAGTTTAACCTTAATTTCCCTCCATGCTTGTAAAAACGTGATGCCAGTGGAATAAAGAAGCCCTGCTTCATGATCTTCAGGTTGTTTATGTGCTGAAATTTCATGTTGTGTCAGTATGGAAAGCGTTGTGTTGTTCTGGTGAGTGTAAGTTTGTATGAGTGTTTGTTTGTGTGTATAATCCCTCACCCTTTATTTGCCTCATGCCATGTGCTGTGAACAGGAATGAATATTGTTTAATATCACTATCTCCACTCACTGTTACAGGGTGAACCAGGCGTAGCAGGACCACCTGGAAATACAGGCCGGCCAGGCTTTGAGGCAAGTTTGAGAATTTTGAAATTGCTTATATTGCTATGAAACTTGATTTTTCAAGCATCTCCTACACCCTGCCCCCACCACCCAACAATATAGACGGTTTTATTCAAGCCCTGTGTGGGGGTTCTGGGGACCCATTGCCAAATTAGCTCCCAATTTATATAATGAAGCAGGTTCACTGCATTAAAAATTGCATCATCAACTTGGAAGCTGAGGTTCCCTTGATCCTATACCCTGTAAGATATTGGCTGCACTCCTGTCCCTCTCTCCGAAGCATCCAGATTTGTATTGCTCCATTATTATTGGCCTGGGCTGTCATTGTAACACAGTCCTCAGACCTCGTCCATCCCCTGCTTATGTTACTCAGTGTCAGATTGTGCTTGATCATTACCCTATGAAGTAGTATGGGATGCTCCACTGTACTAAAGGTACAAGATACAAGAACATTGGATCATTCCTCTCTCCCACCAACTTCCAGTATGGCTTTGAAGTGGACGAGCGCTGAAATGGGAACGCTGAGCCACAGAACGGTTACAGCTCTGAAGGAGACCTTGTGGCTATCTCACTGAAGGAACAATTCACCTAGTGCCACTCACCCACATCCTCAGTGTGCACATTCCTCCTTCCCAGATAATAATCCTATTCTCTCTTGAGTTCTTCAATTAAAGGTGCTGATGGGATAGAAGATTTCACCTCCTGTCACCATCCCTCTTTTACTAATCACCTTAAATCTGTTTCTCAGTCCCTCCGCCAAAAGGAACACAACTTGGCACCAAGCAACATAAAGTGGGATTGGAACAGGGGAAGAAGGAGATTTTAAGGAGCTTGTCAGTAGAAGTAAGGGAGGAAGAGAGGTGGTGTGGTTTAAGGAGGGAATTCCACAGCCAGGGCCCAGGTCAATAGTGATAGAGTATTACAAATCTGGATGCTTGAGAGCTTAGAGCACAGCCAGTATCCTATACAAGTTTAGGTTAACCTCTTTAGGAACTGGAGTAGGCCATTCTGCCCCTCCAGTCAGCTCCTGCATTCAATAAGATCATAGCTGACCTCTGGCTTAAATGCATATTCCTGCCTTGGGCCCATATACCATGATACCCTTGATTAATAAAAATTTGTCAATCTCAGATTTACATTTAGTAATTGAATTAGCATCAACCATCATTTGAGGAAGAGATTTCCAAACCTCAATTTGTCTTGGCATGTTGCAGTGCTTTCTCACATCTTTTCTTAATGGCCTGGCCCCAATTCTTAGATCGTGCCCCGGTTGTAGAATCTTCAACCAGTGGAAATAGTTTCTTTATTTACGCCGTCTGTCCCAGTTAATATCCTGAAAACCTTGATTGTATCACCCCTCTTAACCTTTCTAATTCTCGAGAATTAAGGCCTAATTTGTTGAGTGTCTTTTTGCTTTTGTTGTCTATGCCCTTACTGATACTTGAAAGTGTGATTTTTTTTTTAACCAATCTCTCAACCTGCTTTGTCACCTTCAATGACTTATGCACATACACACCCAGCTCCCTTTGCTCCTACATCCTCTCAAAAATTGTATCCTTTTTATTTTCTCTCTTTGTTCTTCCTGCAAAAGTGAATCACTTCACACTTAACACTTTGCATTAAGTTTCAGCTGTCTTCCCACTCTCCCAATCTGTTGATGTGCTTTCGAGGCTCGACACTCCTCCTCACAGTTCACAATGTTTCCAAGTTTTAATACCCTTCACAGATTTTGAAATGGTGTGCTGTACTCCAAGGTCTAGGACATTAACATAAAGTAAGAAAAACAGGGATCCTAACAGTGACTCCTGGGAACCTTCACAATAAACCTTCCTCCAGTCAAAAAAAAACTTGCAGTAACCCACAACTCGGTTTCCTGTCACTCTGACAGCTTTGTGTTCATGTTGCGACTGTCTCTTTAGTCGGTGAGTTATAACATTACTCCCCAGACTGCAATGTGGCACTTTATTGAATGTACACTGGAAGTACATGCGCACAACATCAATAGCATTACCATCATCAATCCTCTCCATTAGCTCATAAATTCATGCTGCTTTTTCTTGGTTAATGAGCCTTTTCCCAAATAACTATTAATTTTGTTCCAAACTGTCATTTCTCCCCAAGTTTCCCATTATTTGAATGTAGTTATTTATCATTCTTGAATCATCTAACAACACCCAGAATCTGAGGAAGACCAGAAAATAATGGCCAATGTCTCTCTGGTGCCCACCTATGTGCCAGTTGTACCTGTCTCGTTGTGGGCTTTGTGGAATATTCCTTGATCCGGTTCTAGTTGAGCCCCCTCCCACATGCCTCTCTCCAGTCCATCCTACCTAATTCCACTTTTCTCTCCCAGAAACCCAAAATTGTTATTGTCCAGTGAGGGGCTCTATGGCCCAGCATCTTGGCACGGTTCTCCAAATTCACATCATGATTCAATGCCAATCTTCTGCCTTTCTCCCATCTCTTCAACGTTGTTTCTATTTAAATTACCATCCAATGTCCTCTTCAAAGCCTCAATTGAACTTGTTCCACCCCATGTTTCCAGGCTGTGAATTCTATGCCCTAACTATTTACTGTCTGAAAAAGATATTTCATGGTGGTTCAGTGGTTAGCACTGCTGCCTCACAGCACCAGGGTCCCAGGTTCGATTCCGGCCTCGGGTGACTGTCTGTGTGGAGTTTGTACATTCTCCCCGTGTCTGCGTGGGTTTCCTCTGGGTGCTCTGGTTTCTTCCCACAGTCCAAACATGTGCAGGTCAAGTGAATTGGCCATGCTAAATTGTCCATAGTGGTAAGTGCATTAGTCAGAGAGAAATAGGTCCAGATGGGTTACTCTTCAGAGGGTCATTGTGGACTTGATGGGCCGATGGGCCTGTTTCCTCACTGTAGGGCATCTAAAAAAAATTTACTTCTTTTGAAAATCACTTTCAGCTGAACAATTTCTCCCTAATTACCATATTCATGTCCCACATTATCCTAAAAGCACTATTCGATCTCCTCTAAGCATTCTTCTTTCCGAGGAGCACAATCTCAACCTTTCCAAACTATCCTCTCAACTGAGGATTCTAATCCCTGGAACCACCTTATAAAACTCTTCTCATTTTTACCTTTGTCTCTTCCTACCTTAATCTCTCTCTGCCTCCATTTCTGAGGATAGGTTCTCCACCAATATCCATTACAAATTCCACAATTACCTCAACTGTACCTTTTCATGCCCTGTTATCTGCCAAGATTCCTTTGCATTCCATTCTCCCAGTTTCTCTATCTCCATTGTATCTGTTCTGATTATGTGATTGATAGAGCCTTCAACTGGGTCTGACCCATCTCCCACTCTTCTGCCCTCACCCCTTCGCTCCTTACCAGAACAACACTAGGCTTGCCCTTGGTCTCACCTTCTACCCAATCGTCTCCTTATTCAAAGGATCACCTTCCACCAATTTCCCCTCCTCCAGCAGCATACCACCGTAAAACACATCTTGCCCTCCCCTCCACTCCACTTCCAGCATTCCATAGGGACTCTTCCCTCCATGACATACTAGTCCACTCCTCCATCACTCCCAACACCTCCCCAATCCACATTGATACCTTGCAATTCAATCACAGAAGATGGAACACATGCTCAATCACCTCCTTCCTCCTCATTATACAAGAGTGAAGCAGCGTTTCACTTGTACTTCTTTCAGTCTAGTCTCCTATATTCATTGCTCACAATGCAGTTCACTGTGTACATTGGTGAGACTACACCAAACAGACTGGGTAACCGCTTTCTGGAACACCTCCATTCTGTCTGTAGGAGTGACCTTACCTCCCAGTTACTTGCCATTTCAGTAACCCACCTTGCTCTCATGTTGACGTTTCTGTCCTGGGCCTCCTACACTGTTCCTATGAAGCACCTCACAAGCTCAATGAATGACACGTCGTTTTCCAGTTGAACACCTGACAGTCTCAGAGACTCAATACTAAATTCCACAACTGCAAAAAATGAGAACCGCCCTCTATTTTGATTGCATATTCCCATGCCCTGGTGTCTTATTTGGGTCCAGTGTTAGTGTCCTGGATTTGCTCTCAGCAAGGGTGAGCTATTTTCTATCATTAAAACCTACCATTAACACCTATTGTGCATCTATATCCCTCTTCAAATACTGTTAACATTCATTTTGTCTTTCGCTCTTGGCACCATCACCATCTGTTCCACTCACTTCTCCTCCCACTTTGTCAATACTTATAAAAAACATCATTTCTGGATGCCTGTTCCAAAAAAACATTCTTATCAGATTCTTAACACTAGTGCTGTTTCTGTCTGCACGGATATTGCCAGACCTGCTAAGATTCTTCAGCACTTTGTGTTTTTACATCCTACTGTATTGATGTCAGCTTTCCAGTTAATTATGTTTTATTCTGGACTGTTCCTTCTCCTTTTCCATAGCCAGCATAAACCTAATGATACAGTGATCAATGTCTCCCTAATCAGTCCTTTTATTTGTCCAAATCTTTTCTGAAAGGAGATTGGATTGAAAGGGCTGAGCAGCTAACTCCAACAAGGCAGGAATGTTTATGACACGGGTAATGATACTGATTGTTGTTAGACTGGTGGAAACAGACCTTGGATCCAGATAGATGAGTGAATGTGTGGATTGTGTTTGTTTGCAGGGAGAGCCTGGTCCACCAGGACCTGTTGGACCTCCAGGGCTTCCTGGGCATGTGGTGAGTATCATTAAAAACCAGCTCAGTGTCATGTTTCATTCACGGTTTCCTGAGGTCCGCAGAGTTCCTGTTTCTCCATGTGAGATTCTCCAGGAGCTTCCCAGGAGACTGGAGAATTCCTGCAGAATTACCGAGTACAAGACCCACAAAGCACACTTTGCATGGACCCGAATCTCCTCTGTGTCAATCTCACCATCAATAGATGTGAAAGATCCCCAACTGCAGCCTGCAACTCCAGGACTGGCCTCACTTCCTGGAAACACCAGCTTTGTGGTCTACAAGGAGAGCTCAGGCCTGAGCTGGAGCTCTGTAAGACAGGACAGATCGGGGCCTGAAGGTACAGCATCCTGTCATCACTGACCCAACATGCCTGACAACACGGTTACTGTATGTGGGATTCACTCATATATAATCACTACTTGGTCAGTTCCACTGACGTTCTGAAAGTCAGATAGCTGCATTTCCTTGAACATGGCAGCACCAGAGACAGTCACTTCAGCCATTATGCCTGTTGCATCTCTGTACATCTAATGGTGCCACTAACCAGTGTTCCTTCCATCATTCCTTCAAATATTTGTCCAGTCTCTGGAAATTCATCATTGAACCTGCTACCATTAAACTCTACATTCGAAATTACATCAGCAATAAACAGCCAAACAGAAACCCAGGAACCTCCCAAGTCACCCTGTTGATGTGGGGGTATGGGGCAGGGGTGGGAGCATGGGAGGTGCTGGGGGTTTGCAGGCAAAATATCCCCATGCAGATGACACCCCGCCCCCACCCCTCATTTCCCCCACACTGAGCCCAGCAGAGTCTCAGAGAAATGAGTCAATAACAATCCATGCCGCAAGCTGCCTCTCTCCAGGTCTGGGCTCAGGCCTGGACTCTGTCTGACTCTGCGAAGTGTCAGGGTATTATTCAGGTAGCTATCTTGCAGCTCTCTGTATGAGCACAGCAGCTGACCCTCTGAAGGCTCCAACTAATTCATTCCTGTCGTGAATCGTGTTTTCTCAATCTCAGGGTGCAGCTGGTGTTCCAGGATCACCAGGCCCTGCAGGACCCCCAGGAGTGGTGAGTCAAAATGTTGATCTCCTCTCTCTCTCTCTCTCTCTCTCTCTCTCTCTCTCTCTCTCTCTCTCCCCACCCCCCCTTCTATCTCTGTTACAGTCTCTCTCCCTCTATCTCTGTTACACCGTTACTGACAGCACAGCTCCCTCTCACCATTCTCTCTCCCTTCCTCTATCTCTGTTACACTAATACTGCTCTCCCTTCCAACCATTCTCTATCTGTTACACTGTTACTGACAAGACAGCTCCCTTTCTCTCTTACTGTTCTCTCTCACTTTCTCTATCTCTGATGTACTGTTACTGACAGCTCCCTATCACATGCATTCTCTCCCTCTCTCGCTATCACTGTCACCCTCTGTCTGTTACACATGCACTCTCTCCCTCTCTCGCTATCACTGTCACCCTCTGTCTGTTACACATGGTGATCATGCAGCTTCCTTCCCTCCCTCGATGCCTCTCTCTCTGTTACATCATTACTCTCAGTACAATTCTCTCTCTTCCTCCCATATTATCTCTCTCTTTCATTTTCTATTATAACATATTGACATTGTAGCTCTCTCTCTCTCTCTCTCCCGCCCCCATATCCTCTCCCTCACTCTCTCTTACACCATTACTGACAGTGCCATCTCTCTTTCTATCTTAACGTTCTTTCTGTTTCATTACATGATCACTGACAGCAAAGCTCCCTCCCCTATCTCTGTGAAACCATCACAGACAGTGCACCTCTCTCTCTCTATCTCTAGCCACTACTAACATTACAGTTCCCTCCCTTTCTCTCACTTTCACACATTCTCTCTCCCTCTCAGTTGAACCAACCCCGACAGTACAGCTGTCAATCTCCCTCTTTCTCGCTCTCTCACATTCTCTTTCCCTCTCTATTAAACCATTTCTGACAGTGCCACTCCCCTTCTCTCACTCTCTCACATTTTCTCCCTGTCATTTAAACCATCACTGACAGTACAGTTCCCTGCCTCTCTTTCTCGCTTTCCCACACTAACTATCTCTCTCCCCCTCACTCGATTCAATAATCTCTGACAGCGCTGCTCCCTCATTCTCTCTTTCTCATGCTCTCTCATTCATATCCTCTCTCTCTTTCTCTGTTAATCTATCACTGACAGAGCAGCTGTTTCTATCTTTCTGTTTTTATCATGGCCTCTACACTGTCTTTGTCACCATGCCAACCTGCATAATTGTAAATTCAGTGTTAGATTCTGCGCTCAGTTTAAGATTTCTCCGGTAACTGACTGTTTTTCCCTGATTGGCTATATTTAGGGAACAAAGGGTGATCGTGGAACGTCTGGAGAAAGAGGTCTCCCTGGATTGGTGGGCCCCCCTGGCCCGCCTGGAGTTCCTGGGCTGATGGTAGGTTCCCAGGTTTCGGTGTCTGTCTGAATGGTGACTGGTGACTCAGCCTGTCCAGGTAATCAGGTGGCTGCTGTGATACGCGGGGTGAAATACTATTCAGCTCTGACTGTGTTATCAATTCTCTTGTCGTCTAACGCGGGCTGTGTCCTCCTGGTTTAAATAGCCTCAGAAAGCTCAGCTTTTATAGCCAAGAGACGTGCATGGGAAGCACTCTCAGTTCACGGTGAACATGAGCACATTGAAATTGTAAATAAAAATAGAAGGGTATTCAATGGTTCACTTTGAATAGAGTCATCTTTCAGATAGTGGGGGACCGATAATGTTCTGGGGACTTGAGATCGAAACCTGCCATGGCAGATGGTGGAATTGGAATCCAGTAAAATCTGGAATTAAGAGTCTAATGAGAGCTGGCCGTGAATCCATTGTCGATAGTCGGAAAACCCTGTTTGGCTCATTACTATCCTTGAGGGAAGGAAGCTGGTATGCTTGACTGTTACTCCAGACCCACAGTGATATGGTTGACTCTTAATTGCCCTCTGGGCGGTGAAGTTTGGTCAATAAATGTTGGTCTAGCTAGTGACGCTCACACCTCATGAACGAACAAAAAAGAAAGAAAACATTTTGGCCTGGCTCAGGGCTGGTGTTATTTGCAGTTACCAGACTTCATTTATATCTATCCTCAGGATGTGGGTGTCATTAGCGACACTGGCATTTATTGGCCATTATGTATCACCAACAATTGTGTGGCTTACCCATTCACTCAGAGGGCTATGAAGACTCACCACATTGCTATGGGTCTGGGGTCTCCTCTTCCTCTGTGTGCCCCTCAAGATGTGGAGGGTTGCTTACCTCAGAGTACAGTCCATGACAGGACCTTGCAGCTGGACCTTTTATCATAGTAACCACACATGGGTAACCACACCAGGAACCTCTCCCAGCCTGCCTGCCTTCTAGAGGCCTATTGAAAGGATTTGCGGGTTCCCAGACAACCCATATGGCCTGGTACCATCCTTGGCCATCCAATCCCAGACTGGGCCATGAACCAGAGCTTCTGGTTTAGAGGCAGGGACGCTATCCACTGCATCTCCAATGCTGCTGATCCGGAGTCACACGGAGACCAGAGCAGATAAGGAGAGTAAACTTCCTTAACAGGCATTTAGGAGCCAAATGGAATTTTAGGATAAGTCTAATGGAGTTAACACCATCATGAATAGATTAAATTATTCCCACATTCCTGAAGAAAATTAAAATAAGGTAGCAATGTACCTCCATTCCAGTTCAGCTGATCACTCAGTGTACCAGATAGACCACAGAATGTGGCCTTATAGAGTTAGGGAGGGGGTGCCACAGAGCAGCTGAGAAAGCCATTGTCGAAGGAAACATGATGATCACCACTACTTCAAATAAGTAAATCACTACAGACTTCTGCACAAAAGCTGGACGGTTCAAAACCCGTCTAGTGTGGGTTTGGTCAGGGAGCATGAGGCTGTGGAGTTGGTCTCCAGTAATCAGTCTGCACTGGTTTGAAATTAAGCCCATCAGGTAACTTGGCCAAACTCCGAGAGAACGTTCCGGATGAAGCTGAAAGAGCAATGTTCAAGATTGAACCTTCAAACCTCTAGCCATACCTAACCGCTGTCTACGTTCTTATATTTCTTTAGGGAGAGCCAGGTCAGGATGGTTCTGTAGGAAAAGAGGTAAGATGGGACATTAATTGCATCTGTTATATGTGTGTACTGATCTCGGGCAAACATGAATTGCTTTATGATGTCGGGACAGTGGAGAGTTTTAAAGTCATTTTCATGTACTCACAATATGATTAAGAGAGTCTGGATAATCTGTCATAATCCAGAAAATCAGGTAGTGAAGAATAAAACTGGAGTCGAGAATGTGGTGCTGGAAAAGCACAGCAGGTCAGGCAGCATCTGAGGAGCAGAAGAATCGATGTTTCAGACATCAGGAATTCCTGCTCCTCATTGGCTGCCTGACCTGCTGTGTTTTTCCAGCACTACACACTCGATTCTGACCTCCAGTGTCTGCAGTCCTCACTGTCTCCTAGGATAAAACTGGAGCCAATCTTTCCATACTTATTCTTGCATTTACCTACAGAGAGGTACAGATCACAAACACTGACCTCACAACTCAACAACATTTCAGTTTGTTCTTGGCACAAATTAATGCCCATCACCCATGTACAGCTAAATACAACTCACATTCCTCTTATAAAGGAAGTTTTAGACTTTGAGTTTAAACTTTGTAATCCAGTGAAATGCCCTTCCTCTGATTAGACTCATTCCCTCCACAAACCACCAGGATGTTGGAGATCTTCCCTATACCATAAGACATAGGAATGGAAGTAAGTCCATTCGGCCCATCGAGTCCACTCCGCCATTCAACCATGGCTGATGGACATTTCAACTCCACTTACCCGCATTCTTCCCGTAGCCCTTAATTCCTTGTGACATCAAGAATTTATCAATCTAAATCAAGAATTTATCAATCTATACCTGGACATAGCTGAGAGCTGGGAGTAACCATCCCTCCAGAAGAAGCCCTGTTCTTCCTGGCTCATCATGCCAGATTTTAGCGCCAATTTCCTTTCCTTCAGCCATTTTCTCCCTTTCCTGTCCAACCTCAACCAGTGGGCATTCTTCACACAAGTATGGGCCATCTGGATGAGCGGGCTGATTGACTACAGGGGTCATCGTGGGTGCCTTCATCCAACCAGTACACACACTCATATTGCTCTCTCAGTATTTGTCAGTTTTGTGTTCCATGTACGGGATCTTTTTGAGCCTTCACCATCCAATCACAGTTATGGAATCGTAGACTAATGCGGCACAAGGAGATAGCTGAAAATGTGTTGCTGGAAAAGCGCAGCAGGTCAGGCAGCATCCAAGGAGCAGGACAATCGACGTTTCGGGCATAAGCCCTTCTTCAGGAATTCCTGAAGAAGGGCTTATGCCCGAAACGTCGATTCTCCTGCTCCTTGGATGCTGCCTGACCTGCTGCGCTTTTCCAGCAACACATTTTCAGCTCTGATCTCCAGCATCTGCAGTCCTCACTTTCTCCTCCAGCACAAAGAGACAATTCAGTTTATTCTACCCTGCTGATGTTTTGAAAAAGTTATCCAAATATCTATTCTCATGCTCGTTTCCCTGTTATCCTGCAAAGATTTCCCTTGCGAGTATTGATCCATTTCCCTTTGGAAGCTTGCTATTGAATATGTTTCACACTTCCTTCCCTATTTTTTGAAAAAGGGTCAAATGTTTGCAATTCTTCAATCCTCGGGCACTGAGTGGCACCGTGGCTCAGTGGTCAGTACTGTTTTCTCAAAGTTCCAGGGAGCCAGGTTGAATTTCACCTTCAGGAAATTGTCTGTGTGGAGTTTGCACACTCTCCCCGTGCCTGCCTGTGTTTCCTCTGAGTGTTCCGATGTGTAAAGTAGAGTGGATTAGTCCAGAGATGTGCAGGCTAGATGGGGATTGCAGGAATAGGGTAGGGATGGATCTAGTTGGGATGATTTTCAGAGAATCTGTGTTCACGTGATGGGCAAAATGGCCAGCTTCCACACTGTAGGGATTCTGTGATTCTAGGAGATTAACAAGATTGTGACCAGATGCCCAGCAAATTTCCATTAGTGGATCCTATCCACAGCTCAGGATCTTTCTAATTTGAGGACTGACAAATTTGAAATAGTTACTTGATATCAAATCATTCAATATTGCTACTGCTTCCTTCTTTATTATTGCATAGAACAGTACAGTACAGGCCCTTGAGTCCTTGATGTTGTTTCGACCTTTTATCCTACTCTAAGATCAAACTAACCTATATACCCTTCATTTTACTGTCATCTATGTGTCTATCCAAGAGTCACTTAAGTGTCTCTAATGTATCTGACTCTACTACCACCACTGGCAGTGCATTCCACACACCCACCACTCTCTGAGTAAAGAACCTACATCTGACATCTCCCCTAAACCTTCCTCCAATCACCTTAAAATTACACCCCCTCGTGAATGTCATTTCCACCTCGAGAAAACGTCTCTAGCTATCCACCCTATCATCTTATCATCTCATCATCTTGTGCACCTCTATCAAGTCACCTCTCACCCTTTTTTCATGCAATGAGAAAAGCCCTAGCCCCCTCAACCTTCATAAGACATACCCTCCAGTCCAGGCAGCATCCTGGTAAATCTTCTCTGCACCTTCTCTAAACCTTCCACATTCTTCCTATAATGAGGCAACCAGAACGGAACACAATGTTCCAAGTGTGGTCTAAACAGCGCTTTATAGAGCTGCTACAAAACCTTGTGGCTCTTTAACATTAACAAAACTGCAGTTTCTTATTGTACTGAATGTATGGGAGAATATATATAAAATTATCATTTGAAATATGGATTTTAAAATAGAGGCAGACAGATTTTGGTTAGTTCTGTAAAGGTTTTTTTTTTGGAAAGCTCAAAGTAATTTGAAACAGTACTCTAAATATATCATTTCCAAAACGATGTGAATTCTGTCAATTGCCAGGACAGATACCTGGATAAAATCTTTATACTGCTGAGTTTATGGCAGAGATAGCAGATCCAGTGCTGTTAGTTTAGCTTTCAACTTCAGTTAGAAGGGAGAACAGTTTTCTCCAAGCAGAAGAACTAACCCAGGGAATCCGTCACCCCAGCCAAAGTGTCTTTCATTCATGGAGTTTCAAAGCCCAGAGAATTTGTATCACAGCTGTTTGTATAGCAGTCTTTAAGCTTTTGGGATTTGGAGATGCAAGTGTTGGACTGGGGTAGACAGAGTTAAAAATCACACAACACCAGGTTATAGTCCAACAGGTTTAATTGGAAGCACACTAGCTTTTGGAGCGTCGCTCCTTCATCAGGTGGTTGTGGAGGACGCAATTGTAAAACACAGAATTTACAGCAAAAGTTTACAGTGTGATGTAACTGAAAGTATACATTGAAAACTACTTTGATTGTTTGTTAAGTCTCTCATCTGCACACACACACAAAACCCACACCTGTACGTTTGTGGGGTAAATTTGTACTTGCAGAGTTACATTGTACTTTGCTCAAAAACTGCATGAATTCAGGTAAAACTCTGTTACCTCACTTTTTAGATTAGAATTAGTCTAAACATTACAGCACAGATAAAGAACACAGGGGGCTAACACCTTAAATATCTTATCTGGCCTGACACCAATTGTTACAATTAACCTGAGAATAGAACTTTTTTTAAAAAAGTTATCTGATTTACATCTGAAAGAAGTGAAACTATCATGGTCATTCTAACAGAGGAGAAACTTAAATAATCAAGGTATTTTTCATTGTATAATTCCAATTACATCACACTGTAAACGTTTGCTATAAATTCTGTATCTTACAATTGTGTCCTCCACAACCACCTGATGAAGGAGCAGAGTTCCGAAAGCTAGTGCTTCCAATTAAAGCTGTTGGACTTTAACCTGGTGTTGTGTGATTTTTAAGTTAAGTTTTTAGAGCTGGGAAAGTTTGACCATTAGCATGGGGAATGTTTCATGTCAGCGGATTGAGAAAGTAATCAGAAAGCCATCTCAGCAATGCAAGGACAAGAAACAGAGAGGAATGAGTTAAGTAGAAGATTGAAGAGTTGAGAGATAAGTAATAAATTGAATATCTGTAAAAGGATAGTGTGGGGAAGCAGGGTGAAACTTCAATTTGCTGTTTAAGATCTTTCGAACTGTCTTATATTTTTAGCTTTTTATAATATGAAAGAAAACATATTTATGTTTAATTGTTAAAGAACGCCTACAGACTCATGTGAATATTCTTTCAGTGACTAATAACCACAGTAAACTGACTGAAAAATTAAACATTTGCTCTATCATTGCCAAGTTTCCTACTGGGATCTGACTTGCCTAAAGGTACCATTAGCTGGGATCATAACAGTCAGTGAAGACAGAGACAAAGTGCTCATTTGGTACTGCAGCCAAAGAAGACCCCCTTTTGATTCCTGATCAACCTCAATCATCATTCGTTACCTGTTATTGTTTGAACGTAATCATTAAAATCATGTTGAAAGTCAAGTAAATCACTATGATAGCCCCAATACTATTTACAATCTACAGTCAGTCGCTATTTGCTTTGTTAAAATCAACTGCCCTTTGGTGTGAGTATTAAATACTACCAAGATGGAAAACTCTTTGTTTTTGGCACAGAGGTAACTGAGGTTAAAGAATTTTCTATCTTGGTAGTATTTAAAACTGACCACACTAAAAGTGCATGCAGTTGGTGAATAAGTACAGTGTCAGTGCCCACTCTGCACAAGATTTGCAGACCACTCTCAACCTTTTCAATTTTGCCACCATGAAACTTGGTTCCGTCTTTTGTATCTTACCAAAGCCAAACTTGTTCATCAACCCACACTTGGTCCACTAAATATTCCACCTCCCCTTTATAAAAAAGATCTTTCTCAGAAATATGTGGAATGCTGCCAACTCTCTCAACAGGTACCATTGACAGGGGCACCCAATGCTGCATCAGCTATGCCAGCTCAGTCTTCTACAGACGACAGCAGAGAGTGTTTGATAATCCTGCCACTCTTGCACTTCTTTTCCCATTCACGATCCTTTCCTAATAGACAATAGGTGCACGAGTAGACCATTCTGCCCTTCAAGCCAGCATGACCATTCATTATGATCATGGCTGATTATTCATCAATCAGTATCCTGTTCCTGCCTTATCCCCATAACCCTTGATTCCACTATCCTTAAGAGCTCTATCCAACACTTTCTTGAAAGTATCCAGAGACTTGGCCTCCACAACCTTCTGGGGCAGAGCATTCCATGCACCCACCACTCTCTGGGTGAAGAAGTTTCTCCTCAACTCTGTTCTAAATGGCCTACCCCTTATTTTTAAACTGTGTCCTCTGGTTCGGGACTCCCCCATCAGCGGAAACATGCTTCCTGCCTCCAGAGTGTCCAATCCTTTAGTAATCTTATTTGACTCAATCAGATCCCCTCTCATCCTTCTAAATTCAAGGGTATATAAGCCCAGTCGCTCCAATCTTTCAATGTAAGATAGTCCCACCATTCCGGGAATTGACCTCGTGAACCTACGCTGCTTTCCCTCAATAGCCAGAATGTTTCTTTCCTCAAATTTGGAGACTAAAACTGCACACAATATTCCAGGTGCGGTCTCACCAGGGCCCTGCACAGCTGCAGCAGAACCTCTTTGCTTCTATACTCAATTCCTCTTGTTATGAAGGCCAGCATGCTATTAGCTTTCTTCACTGCCTGCTATACCTGCATGCTTGCCTTCATTGACTGATGTACAAGAACATCTAGATGTCGTTGTACTGCCCCTTTACCTAACTTGACTCCATTTAGGTAGTAATCTGCCTTCCTGTTCTTGCCACCAAAGTGGATAACTCTACATTTATCCACATTAAACTGCATCTGCCATGCATCTGTCCACTCACCTAGCCTGTCCAGGTCACCCTGTAATCTCCTCACATCCTCCTCGCTTTTCACCCTGCCACCCAGCTTAGTATCATCAGCAAATTTGCTAATATTACTTTTAATACCTTCATCTATATCATTAATGTACATTGTAAAAAGCTGCGGTCCCAGTACTGATCCCTGCGGTACCCCACTGCTCACCGCCTGCCATTCCGAAAGGGAGCCATTTATCACTACTCTTTGTTTCCTGTCAGCCAACCAATTTTCAATCCAAGTCAGTATTTTGCCCTCAACACCATGCGCCCTAATTTTGCTCACTAACCTCCTATGTGGGACTTCATCAAAGGCTTTCTGAAAGTCCAGATACACTACATCCACTGGATCTCCCTTGTCCATCTTCAGAGTTACATCCTCAAAAAATTCCAGAAGGTTAGTCAAGCATGATTTCCCCTTCATAAATCCATGCTGACTCTGACCTATCCTGTTACTGCTATCCAGATGCATCGTAATTTCATCCTTTATAATTTACTCCAGCATCTTTCCCACCACTGAGGTCAGACTAACTGGTCTATAATAACTTTTTGTCAGGAATAGGAAGTGTTCAATCCCCCTTGATTGAATTTGGCCTCTGTTATTGTTACTATATAATAGCTGCTGCTCACTAACCATACTTGCCACACCCCAGCCATTTACATACATTTCAAACTAGGCGCAAAACATTCACTCTATCGCGCTCTCCACAACTACTGCCAAACCTGAGTGTTTCCAGCATTTTGTTTTTAAATCAGTTTAAACCTGCCCCAAGTTTATTTTAAAAAATCCATTTTGAAACCTTGATCTCAATCAAATTTCACATCTGCCTCAAATTATTTTCACACTGAGATGGGACAATGCACAAACTCTCCCATTCCTGCTCCTTCAGCCTCCAGGCCTTAACTACAGTTCCCATTATCGGTTTGCTATTTAGTAATCACTGTCACGTCAATGGTGAGGGAGCGAGCCTCTATTACAGGTGCGAGGAGAAAAGTCTCCCTCCTGTTGAGTGTTGGATTAGAGCTGGCAGTCACTACAGCTGGCAACAATGCAGTCACTTTCACCATCTCTGAGTTTAACGAATCCTGAGCTTGTTAAATCAAAGGCAACTAGAGTTTTCAATGCTGGGCCAGTGTCAGTCCCCAGACCCCATAGTGCGGTCATGCTTCAAACATTAATGTTTTCATCTTGTTTTCTTAGGGCTCACCTGGTGCACCGGGACTCGCAGGCCAACCTGGACCAAAGGTATGAACATATCCCGAGAATGGATTGTCTGATGCTCTTGTCTCTAGGGAAGATGTTCTTTGTAAGTTAAATGGTTTGGGGTTCACTGAACCTGTAAAAGGGCACTAAAGCCTTACTTACCCTTACTCTGGTCGGTGTCTCAGTGACACCCCATAAAGAATTTACTTTGTGTTTGAGGGTAAAATGTGCCGTCCAAAAGGAGGATTTTTAAAATTATGTTTTCCTGGGATGTGGGCAGCTCCGACAAGGCTAGTGTTACTTTTTAGCTTGGCAAGGGGCTGTTGGAAGTCTTTATTTGTCAAGTGAGTGCACAAAACTGAAATACCGATTCACACAATTTAAAAGCTCTGGAATTAATTTCAAGAGGCTGTGAGGAGCTGGGGTTGTCGTCAAATGTCCGGCTCCTCCATTGCACTTACAAACTGGCTGAGAAACAGGAGGGAAAGGTGACATGGGCAAGCCTCTAGCCCCTGCAGGTTGACCTTGCTGCGTTGTTTCTGGCCGGGACAGGTCCTAACTCTGCTCTGTTCAACCCACCAGCTCAGTCAGGATGTTAAGCACAGGAACTTGGAGACTGACTGATTTCATTCACACAGTGAATCAACTTTGCCATTTATTGTGAGGGCTTACTGACATCAATGATAATCCAGGCTGTGTGAGTCTGTTGGGAAGGGGCATGTCAAAGACTATTGTTCTTGATCTTGGTTAAACATTTGATTTAACTGCGTGGTTTGCTGCACCATTTCAAAGGGCAGTTAAGGATCAACTACATCTCTGGAGTCACATGACTAGGTTGGGTAAAGATGGCAGATTTCATCTCTAGAGGATATTATTAACTAGATGGGTCTTATGTTGAAGAGTGTGGCTTATGCCCAAAACGTTGATTCTCCTGCTCCTTGGATGCTGTGCTTTTCCAGTGCCCTGCTTTTTGACTCTGGCCCCCAACATCTGCAGTCGTCACTTTCTGCTGTAAGTGACACTCCCCAGGTCAGTCTGGCAGGAGACAACTCCTTGTTTATTCAGGGCTGGTTTCTCAGTTCCTGTCAGCTGTGGCTCAATGGGTAGTAACTGTTGTCCTAGAGTGAGAGTACTGCGTGTTTGTAATCTCACTCAGTACTCTCACTCAAGGGTCAGAAAAGAAGACTGACACTGCACACACACCGTACCAATGGAATGCTGCAATGCTGGAGGAACTGGCTTTCAAATGAGGTAGGAAGTCCCATCCAACTGTTATCCCAAATTAATGTCACTAAGGACGTATTATATAGTCACCACATCATTGTTATTTGTGTGCAACTTAGCTGCCCCATTTCCTGTATATGCCAGTAAATACATTTAAAAAGTATTTGTAAAGCACGTTGGCATGTTCTGAGGTGTGTTCTATAGAAATGCAGATTCTTACTGTTAATCCATCACTTCAACAAGGAGCCTGCTTACTTCAGGGTGGTTTATTTTGCAGATAGACAATCTATTCTGTGTACTTTGGTTTCCAGAATCCATGAGAAATCTTTAAGTCAAAGGCCATGAGGAGCCTGTTTGGTCAGGCCCATCTCTTCCACTGTTCCTGCCTGCCTCCCTTCTTTCCTCTTCTGCTGTCGTTAGCTCTTTGCTCCACCTCTTGTCTCAGTCCTGACACAACGACTGAATACAGAGCAGGACCATGAGGAAAGCTGATGTTCCTGGAGGTTGTGAGGTTAGTGTTCATTGCTTATCCTGAGTTGCCTTGAAAAGGTGGTCAGCATATTTCTTAGAATGACAGTTTCTGAGTGGCACACATTGGTGTGAATCATAGACAATAAGATCAGGAGCAGGCCATTCAGCCCTTCAAGCCTTCTCTGCCATTCAATACAATCACAGCTAATCATTCAACTCAATAACCTGTTCCCATTCTCTCCTCATACCCTTTGATCCCTGTAGCCCCAAAAACTATAACTCTTCCTTGAAAACATTCAATGTTTTATCCTCAACTGCTTTCTGTGGCAGAGACTTCCACAGACTCATCACTCTCTGGGTGAAGATGTTTCTCCTCATCTCAGTCCTAAATGACTTGCTGTATATTATTACATTGTAAGCACTGGTTCTGGACTTCCTAGTCATCAGGAGCACCCTTCCTACATTTATCTTGTCTGGAAATGTTAGACTTTTATAGGTTCTGGTTGGGACTGAAGTCATAAAAAACTCCTGTATCCTCCTGGATTCAGTGAATTGCTCTGTACATACTGGGTAGTCTGTACCATTTCAGATTCTAGATTAGTGTGGTGCTGGAAAAGCACAGCAGTTCAGGCAGCATCCGAGGAGCAGGAAAATTGATGTTTCGGGTAAAAGCTCTTCATCAGGAGTACAGGCAGGGAGCCTGAAGGGTGGAGAGATAAATGAGAGGAGGGTGGGGTGGGGAGAAAGTGGCATTGAGTACCTGGGAGTTACAGTGGGAGAGGGACTCCCTGGGATTCTTGTAGAGAAGAATGTGGAGGAGGAATCCCATCCCTGACAGGGAATTAATTTCTAATACTTTCTCTGTACTTTTTATCCCAAGGGTGAGCCAGGAAAACCTGGTGAAAAGGGTGCCCAGGGAGATAGAGGTCCTCCTGGGATTTACGGAGGGTATTCAGGCAAGAGCAGCAGTGTGGCAATGCCGGGCCCTCCAGGATCTCCCGGAGAAAGAGGATCACCCGGACCCCCAGGACCTGCAGGTCTACCTGGAATTCCTGGAGCACCAGGAACACCAGGAACAGCGGTAAGTTCTTAAAATACAGCCAGTGCCTCCATGACAGTATACTTTCATTGAAAAGGACAATGTGTCTGTCAGAGGATACCAACTTTCGCTGGTTCTTGATAAAGACTAATTCATGGTTCCTGCTCCCTCCACCATGGATCATCTTTCCCCACATCCTTTCTGTTACTTTTGTTGGAATCTATCAAGGCAATGGTTTACATTGGGATGCTGCCACAGTGGGGTACCACTTGTGCCTGTGCTGTCACTGACAGGAACAAAGAGAGAAGGCCCACATATGTCATCAGAGGAAAATAGGAACTGCTCGAGTCTGCTGCGCCGGTCAATTAGATCATGGCTGAGCACTGTTTCACCTTCATTAACCTGCTTGGTTTCCACAATCCTTACCAGGAGAACTTTAACAGTATTTAAATGTACACTTGCAATGCATCTAAACTTAGGGGACAAGAGCTGGAATATGGAATTAGAACAGTTAGGTTCTTTTTCACTGGTGCAGTCGAGATGGGCTGAAAGGCCTTGTCCTGTACTGTACATCTCTATGACCTTGACCTAATAAAAACCAACAGACCATTGCAACCTTAGCAGACCCAGTATTGTGGGGAGGGAGTTTTCAATTATCATAATTCAAATTCCAGAAAAATCAAAAATACCCATCAAGAGGAAGAATCTGGCTTCTCCTATGTACATTTTATAACATTTCTCACTATGGAAGTGGACCATTCAGCCCATCAAGTCTACAATGACCCTCCAAAAGCATCCCATCCAGACTCATCCTCTACCCTATCACCCTCCATTTCCCATGGCTAATGCACCTAGCCTGAACATCCTTGGACACTAGGGGGAAATTTACCATGGCCAATCCACCTAACCTGCACATCTTTGGACTGTGGGAGGAAACTGGAGAACCCAGAGGAAACTCGCGCAGACACAGGGAGAATGTGCAAACAAAATTGAATCTGGGCCCCTGGTGCCATGAGGCAGCAGTGCTAACCCCTGAGCCACTCTGCAAGTTTGTGACTTATGCATATCAACAAGGCATCTGCCAGTTTTTGGGCCATCAAATAGTCACCAAACAGTGCCCCAATTTTACCATGGTCCCTGTTCACAATCTTTCCACACAAAGAGAACCCTTAGTCTGCAGAATCATACTGAATCTGAAATGTTTTAACTCTGTTATCTCTCTACAGATGCTGCCAGACCTGCTGAGTTTCTCCTGTACTCTCTGCATTTGTTCCATCTTCTTAATGACTCTGGGTAAAGATGCATATCCTGGATACCTGTTGGATTTGTTGGTGATTCTCTGTTGAATCTTTCCTGAAACTTGTAACCTCACAGTTTTGGGGTAATCCTTGTGAATCACCTTTGCACCTTTTTCTGGATTAGTGGTGCTGGAAGAGCACAGCAGTTCAGGCAGCATCCGACGAGCAGCGAAATCGATGTTTCGGGCAAAAGCCCTTCATCAGGAATAAAGGCAGTGAGCCTGAAACGTGGAGAGATAAGCTAGAGGAGGGTGGGGGTGGGGAGAGAGTAGCATAGAGTACAATGGGTGAGTGGGGGAGGGGATGAAGATGATAGGTCAGGGAGGAGAGGGTGGAGTGGATAGGTGGAAAAGGAGCTAGGCAGGTTGGACAAGTCCGGACAAGTCATGGGGACAGTGCTGAGCTGGAAGTTTGAAACTAGGATGAGGTGGGGAAAGGGGAAATGAGGAAGCTGTTGAAGTCCACATTGATGCCCTGGGGTTGAAGTGTTCCGAGGCGGAAGATGAGGCGTTCTTTTCCCTATCTTTTGGTCCTTATATATGGAGACCAAAAATATGAGCCTGTGGGAGTGATGGAAATACCTTCATCTCGAACACAGAGGAGACCAGCTTCAGACAGCTGACCAGCATTCGTTAATAAATCCTGATAATAAACCGCTGCCAATTTGATTATTTTGTGTGCTGTCAGGGAGAGTTCTGTAATTCACTGGTGAGCTTCAGTTAAATCCTTCATTCCAAATTATTTCACGGAGGTGTTCCTTCATTCTCTTTGTAAGCTTGTACCATAATAAGGTAAATCGTTGCAAAACACTTCATCATGCTGGCTTTTCATGCCCAGGAGAATAATTGTGTGTGTGTGTGTGTGTGTGTGTGTGTGTGTGTGTGTGTGTGTGTGTGTGTGTGTGTGTGTGTGTGTGTGTGTGTGTGTGTGTGTGTTGCGGTGAAACTGCCAATCTGATATTCCTAAACAGACTAATGATCCTTCCACAAGGGGGGTACTTTCCAGAGGGGATTCCTACTGTGACAGGACTGTTCAACTCAATCTGAAATAGCCTTTGATTCCATCCCACAGGCAGACGCTGTTAACTTTGATGAGATCAAGAGATTAATAAGACAGGAAGTCACAAAAATCTTTGATGGTGAGTGAACATTTTACTTTGCGTTCCTTCATTTCCATCAGTTCACCATCAGAACTCTACAGTCTGAGAATATGGTCATCGACCATCTGATGTCTTGCTGAACAGAAACAGAACCCTGGGGGCTGGGAACGGATCTATCACGCTCGGCTCCCTGTGCTCCTGGGTTTCTGAGCTGGGCCCGACTGCTGTGAGCCAGGTATTCCCCCCCTACCCCTCACCTTGCATAAGAGAAGAGGACAACGTCACTGGGCCTCACTCACACTCCATCCTCTGAATTGGAGTGGGGTGATGGGTGGTAGGTGGTACTGGTAGCAGCTGGTATGTGGGCATCAGTCACTCATTCCCTTTCAGAAGCACATGAAGAACATAACCCATCTGGTACCTCATTGTACGAACAACAGAACAGGGTACCCTATCCCAGGCAGAACATTACCCCATGGTATCCTCCTCCTTCATATGAGGTCAACTCTGGCCACGGTTAATGAGGAACCCCCTCCTTCTACAAGGGACAAGTATCCCAAGTATTGCTAAGGCCATTTTTCTTTGCCATTGCTGGGGAAATAATATGACACAACAATGTGAAATATAAGAACATGAGATAAAAGAGCAGGAGTAAGCATCTCAGTGGATCCAGCCTGCTCCACCATTCAAACTAATCAGGATGGATCTTCACTTTGCTGCCTGCCTCCATACCCTGTGATTCCAAAAGACCAAAAATCTGTCAAAAATCAGAATCCATGTACTTAACGAATGTATTTAGAACCAATGATATTGGCCTGGTGTAGCCAGGGTCATGGTGTTGACTCCCAATGTCCCTACAGTGTGGAAACAGGCCATTCAGCCCAACAAGTCCAAACTGACCATCCAACGAGCATCATGCAGAGACCCACCCAGACTCTTATGTTTCCTGTGTCTAACACATCTGACCTACACATCCCTGGTAACTCCAGGGCAATTTAACATACCCAATCTACCTAATTTGCACATCTTTAGACTATGGGAGGAAACTGGAGCACCCGGAAGAAACCTATGTGGGCATGTGGAGAATGTGGACACTCCACACAGACAGTCACCCGAGGATGGAATCGAACCCAGGTCCCTACGCTTTGAGACAGCAATGCTAGCCACTGAGCCACCAGGCTGCCCCTAAACCCTTTATGGAGGTGAGATAGTGAGTATAGGTTGCAGACTAGCCTCCCTTGAAGCCCAGACCCCAGCCAGGTTCTCCCTGTTCTCCAGTTGTGGGTTTCTAAGGTGTTCCCTTCAATTACAGGCCTTTACTGGAGGTTCAATGATCAGGAGAACTGACTGCAGCTCACTCAATGGCCTATGTTCTCTTTTCCAGAAAGAATGGCGTACTACCTAGCCAGAATACGTACTCCAGATTCAACCAGCCAAGGAAGGCCAGGACCCCCTGGTAAAATTGGGCTGCCTGGTCACCCAGGACAACCAGGTCAATCCGGATTGCCTGGACAACCTGGAAGAGATGGACGGGCTGGGTTACCTGGGCCAAAAGGTAGACCTTATTTTAAACGTTCCGTGAGGAAGCTGCAATCATGTTAAATTCCATTCAGTGCAAGTAGATTCTGAGTGTGTATGTGTGGCCTCACATCTGGTCCCTTCACAACACAGACAACATGTCTCCATTGGAGCTGAACGCTGTGTTGACTGATTTTAAAAACAGCAACTCCTCAGTGAATAAGGCAGCATCAGTGAAGGGACAGGACACTTCCTTCAATTTTATGGTTCTTCTGAACTAGAAGAAAGTAAACTGACCTTTCAGTTAAACTGGGAAAGAAATAGATATTCTCACCCACTGAACAGAAACTCACCAAAAGCTGCAGTTAATTGAAGGAAGTGTTTGATCTTGCTGCTGGAAGACTTTTCTGGAAAGGGGTGATAAATTAAGCTATTGCCCATCAAAGGATTGACAATAAGCAGATGCAAAACAGCATTCCGTCTGCTGTGTTAATCCAGTGTTTAAATAAATTGGTACTAAAACCTTCAGTGAAAAATTAAATGATGAGAGTCTAATTCTTCCGCAGGAGAGCACATTCTGATTGTAATGTCTTAGAAACATTTTCAACAATCTCCCAGGAGCCAGAACATCCCCACAATTTGTGCTAAATTAGCACAACCGCTTCACTGAGAGTGTTTACTGGGGACAGTGTAGAGGGAGCTTCACTCTGAATCTAACCCTGTACTGGGAATGTTTGATGAACAAACTGTAGAGGAGGCTTTACTCTGTATCCATCTAGTGTTTTATATGTTTCCAGAATCTTTAGAGAGCTGAATGTTTACTGACAAACTGCCCAGTTAAATACTTTGCTTCAGTTTACAATTGTTGACATTTTTTTCAGCTCATCTGTTAAGAAGTTGTTGAACTCCTATTTTTTACCACAGGTCCCAGTGGCCAGAAGGGAGACCGAGGTGAAAACGGAATTGGCCGTGTGGGTGAGCCAGGCCCACCTGGCCCTGCAGGTATGACCTGTTTACACTGAGGAATGGATGGCCTCGGTGTGGTTTGCTGTATAAAGAGGGTTTATTTCACAGCTGTTTTGTCATGACTCTATCCTGTGGAGATGTGTCATGTTAAAGAGGGGTCACTGCAACAGAAATCTGCTGATGCAGCCAGTCCCGAACGTGATCTGTTGAGTCAGGTGTGCAACAGTTTGGATTATCTGAATCATAGAATCCCTACAGTATGGAAGCAAGCCATTCGGCCCGACCCTCCGAAGAATATCTCACCAAAACCCACCCTCCCAGCTAGCCTGCGCATCCCTGAACATTCTGGGCAATTTAGCCTGGTCGATCCACCTAACCTGCACATCTTTGGACTGTAGGAGGAAACCAGAGTAGCCAGTGGAAACTCACGCAGACACAGGGAGAATGTACAAACACCACAAAAACAATCACCCAAGGGTAGAATTGAAACCAGGTTCCTGGTACTGTGAGGCAGCAGTGGTAAGCACTGAGCCACTGTGCTGCCCATTGGATTGGACTATTGAATCTGGATTTCTGAGACTCTCATCCATCCTCATGATTCCTGGATCTAGAGAGGCAAAGCTAGAGTGTGTGAATAGCAGAGCTATAGGCTGGTATCCACTGAGCAGTTATGAAGGTCAGACCTGTTAACGGTCAAATATCTTGGCTAATCTTACTGAATTATGTGAAGAAGTGACTGAAAAACAGTTAAGGGACTTCAGTAAATGTAATAAACCTGGAAATTCAAAATTATTTTGGTAAGTAACTTGTAAAATAGTTGTGACTGCAGTCCGAACATGGCAAAGTGTGAGGGTGAAGAACTAACAAAGAACAGCCAACTGACTGTGAACCCAGAGGAAGTGAGTAAGTGTTAATGATCCACAAGCTGGGGTAAAGTATCCCATTACAACATTTATTTGGACTCTGCAATTGGAAATACAGTTTTAATCTTAACAGATGACTGAAAGTTGGGTGGAGAGGATACGGCTAATTTTTAATGATTGGTGGTAATGTATTTATCAATAAGAGGCTAGTGATTCTGGTAAGGCCAGTGTTCACTGTCAGTTCCTAATATGGTGGAGTTCTACCTTGAACAGCCACAGTGTGGATGGTGTAAAGCCATTCTTGATGATCTGAGGAGGTTCAGTGATGATGAGGGATCAGTGATACACTTCCAGGGTAGGAATACTATGCTAATACTGAACTAAATTATAACAAAATACAAGCAAATGATTACCATCATTGTAGACTGCTGTGTAAAAGCCAAATGAAAGTCCAATTAGATCAGTGTGAGATGGTGCAGTTTGGTCAAATAGATGAGGAGGTGCATAACTCCTGGAAATTGGGGTAGACAAACAGGAGAAAGCAATGGTCATGGACTCACCAACCATTACAAATAACAATGCAGGGATTGAAAAGCAGTGAAGTTGTCGATCTTAGTTGGATCATGGTAAAAGAACATTGAACCACTCTGCCCCCTCAATATAAAAAGACTTCCATACTTTTTAAGATTCCGAGATGCCGGTGTTGGACTGGCGTGTACAAAGATAAAAATCACACAACACCAGGTTATAGTCCAACAGGTTTATTTGGAAGCACACTAGCTTTCAGAACGGACCTGATGAAGGAGCAGCGCTCCGAAAGCTAGTGCTTCCAAATAAACCTGTTGGACTATAACCTGGCGTTGTGTGATTTTTAACTTTATACTTTTAAAAATGCCCATCACACCACATGACGTCCTGAAGCACATTTACAGCCACTGAGGAATATCGTATTCTATAAAAAGAAAATGAGAAACCTTGCAAAATATCTCTCCACTTCTTCAAAGGATGATGCTGGAACTGAGAGGTTGAGACTATCAGGGAAGCCTAAGCAAACCAGGATTGTTGACTCTAGAATAGCAAGGACTGAGAAGTTACCTTACAACTGGTTGTACAGGAAAGACATTATAGGACGTCTGCTTTAGGAAGGTAGCGGCCTTTGAAAAGTATAAATAATAAATCGAGTAGTCTTACCTAATGATGGGATGATAACAGGCTCAAACTCTTCAATGCAGCTGACATCATTTTGAAAGGGCTTCCTGCCAGGTGTTCAAAGTATCTGCCTATTTCTAGTGACAGTTCACTTTGAAACCATACAGAAGGACCCTAACCAGTATTTTAGGTATGTACAGGGAGGAACCGGCAGTGTGCAGCTTCTGACAAGGCAGAGGAAGGAAAAGAGTAAGGAGATCACCAAGAACAGTATGAGGTTATTTTAGTGAGACAGAGCGGAGCTGGAGAGTATTAGATTAGATTACTTACAGTGTGGAAACAGGCCCTTCGGCCCAACAAGTCCACACCGACCCGCCGAAGCGCAACCCACCCATATCCCTACATTTACCCCTTACCTAACACTACGGGCAATTTAGCATGGCCAATTCACCTGACCCGCACATCTTTGGACTGTGGGAGGAAACCGGAGCACCCAGAGGAAACCCACGCAGACACGGGGAGAACGTGCAAACTCCACACAGTCAGTCGCCTGAGTCAGGAATTGAACCCGGGTCTCTGGCGCTGTGAGGCAGCAGTGCTAACCACTGTGTCCAGTATGTCCAGGATCTGCAAAATGAAACTGAACTGCTGCTGTTCCCACTGTCAGCAACCACAGACCCTATGCCCACACCTACCCCCACCTCACCACACCCCACTGGGGCCAGGTTAATGTTGTGAACTCAAGTCAATAAGCTGCAACATTACCCTTCTTGACCTCCTGGAGCTTTTCTGCTGGATATAAATGAAAACACGAAGGGGGGAAGGTGTAAAAGAGATGTGTGAGGCAAGTATTTCCACACAAAGGGTGGTTAGTGCCTGGAACACATTGCCAGAGGAGATGGTAGAAGCAGACACAATAGCAGCATTCAAGAAGCACCTGGATGAATGCCTGAATAGGAAGGGAGTAGTGGGATACGGATCCTGTAAGTGAAGACAGTTTTAGTATGGAAGGGCAAAATGTGACAGCACAGGCTTGGAGGGCCGAAGGGCCTGTTCCTGTTCTGTATTGTGCTTCATTCTTTGTCTCGATGATGAGGATGGGAAACCTTTTGCCCGCCATCACATTTGAGCCCTCTGGTTTTATGTATTCGACTCATAGAGATGTACAGCATGGAAACAGACCCTTCAGCCCACTTGTCCATACCAACCAGATATCCCAACCTAATCAAGTCCCATTTGCCAGCACTTGGCCCATATCCCTCTAAATCCTTCCTATTCATATACCCATCCAGGTGCCTTTAAATGTAATTGTACCAGCCTCCACCAGCTCATTCCATACATGCACCATTATCTGCATGAAAAAGTTGTCCCTAGGTCCCGTTTAAATCTTTCCCCTCTCACCCTAAACCTATGCCCTCTAGTTCTGGACAACCCCATCCCAGGGGAAAGACTTTGTCTTTTTATTCTATCCATGCCCCTCATGATTTTATAAACCTCTATAACGTCACCCCTCAGCCTCCGACGCTCCAGGGAAAACAGCCCCAGCCTGTTCAGACTCTCCCTGTAGCTCAAATCCTCCAACCCTGGCAACATTCTTGTAAATCTTTTCTGAACCCTCTCAAGTTTCACAACATCCTTCCAATAGGAGGGAGACCAGAATTGCATGCAATATTCCAAAAATGGCCTAACCAATGTCCTGTGCAGCTGCAACTTGACTTTCCAACTCCTGTACTCAGCGCTCTATCCAATAAAGGAAAGCATACCAAATGCCACGTTCACTGTCCTATCTACCTGTGACTCTACTTTCAAGAAGCTATGAACCTGCACTTCACGGTCTTTGTCAGCAACACTCCCATTAAGTGTATAAGTTCTGCTCTGATTTGCTTTTCAAAATGCAGCTCCTTACATTTATTTGAATTAAACTCCATCTGCCACTCCTCAGCCCATTGGCCCATCTGATCCAGATCTCGTTGTAATCTGAGGTAACCTTCGTCACTGTGATCTTCACAGCTTTTCTTTCTGTCCAGTGGGCCTGTGATCCTGAGCTGTTTGAGTTGATGAATGACCCCGTGTTTTGTGATTTCCAATGATCTTTCTGTTCACGGTCAGGTCCACCAGGACGCCCAGGATATGGTAAAATCGGTCCACCAGGTCCAGTTGGCCAGCAGGGGGTGCCAGGTGTGCCAGGCCCACCAGGACTTCAAGGAACATCGGGGAAAAATGGGCGCTGCACACCCTCTGACTGTATCATGAGGGTACCTGAGCCTTACAATGCCAAGAATTCAAAAGGACCATCTCATTGGATGAATTAATAAAGACTTTTCTTCATTGCATTTTTGGGGGGTGTGGTTGAAATGTCAGATTTCTTTTTCCTCTTTTTTTTTAAAATGAATCACATGAACAGCTTTTGCAGGTAGGCCAAAGTAATAATTTTTCCCAGTGTATTGTTTAGACAGTATTTGTACATGTTTCTCCAGCTATGGGAATTGGTCCTAATATTTTCTTCCCTTTAATTAGGCCCTGATAACCTTTTCAAAACCACTGGGACCTCATGCTGTGGAAGCCAATATCTGTCACTGGATGTTGTGGGACTCAGGGCACTAGTTGGTGCTCAGATTTGCTAATTCTGGGTGGGGATGTTTCAAAACAATTTCATCACATGACCTCCCACAGCCCCATTGTTCATTTAATTTGTTAACCCTCACATCACCCATCTCATGAAGTGAATGACTCTCCCAATATAATTAGATGATTCTCAGTTCAAAAACCTTGTTTCTCTGACTCCAATATTTTTATAACCTCTTGTGAATGGAACTACTGAAAGGAATTGAACCATACACATGTTGCCTTTTCCAACAGTGTGTTTGTGAGCTTGATCCTTAACAACTCCAGGGCTTTCTTGGAGAGTTGATCACCTGAACTGGGATATTGGTCTCAGTCAGATCTGACCAATTGCAGAAGAAGGCCTGAACTCAGGATGCTGTTTAGCAGTACCCACTGCCCGTGTCTGTGATCTTAACAGATCTGATCAAAAATAAATGAAATATGTTGGGAATTTATTGACTATATCAGTCCAACAGCCCTTTCTGCCAGTCCCGGATCCTCTCCTTTCAGTAGTTAATTGCTATGATTCCATTCCCCACCTGATTAAGTGCTCTTATGACCAGGGTAAACACCAAGGGGGCAATTTAATTTAAATATTCTGGAGGGAAAACTTGAATTTCTTGCACAGACTGTGTACAATGTGACCTGGACCTCCCTGCACACAGCACAACGTTGCTGACAAAGCCAGATTCAGAAAGCTGATGAAAAATACTGCAGCTCTCACAAAAGGTACAATGAGAGAGACCTTCCTGAACCATCAGACTGTTGTTCTGGTCTGTGTCTGTATGAGTGAGAGTGAGGGTAAACCGGTGACTCAGGCCAGAGCTAACTCCACCCAGGAATAGACCCCAGCAACAGGTTGGTGCAGGAGACGTGCAGATGAACCTTGGCATCACAACAAGGGGGAGCAGTAATTTCAGAGCTGCTCACAACTGTCCAAAGGCAATCCAGTTCAGACAAAGGTGAATACAGACGTCAATATGGGTAAATAAAACAATGTATAGCTAATCCTGGGCTGTACCTGATTGGGAGTGTTTGATGTGAATTGATTTTAACTTGGCTGACCCAATGATACGTTATCACAATCAGATTCCTGAGCCTGGTTTACTCTGGAATAGCTTTCTGTTCTTGCCAAACAAATCCGATTTTGAGAGTCGGGTGAAAGTGAGGTTCGAATAATGAGCATGTGCCGAGGAATTGTTCTATTCTCTCCCACTGTCTTAGCAACACCCATGTGAGCAGGAAATGTCATTAAAAAGTGACAAAGTGAAGACTATTCATTGGAATGAAATTGCTGTTCAGTTCAACCTGCAGTCAGAGCTGACTTCCTTTCTCTCAATTAAATGGACATTAATTCTCCTTCCATCATTTAAGTAGAGGATTGTAGGCAAAGTGCCAGGGGGTCAGAAACTGGGGATGTTGACTTTGCCCATGTCCTGTGCTCTCCCAGTCTCTGTCCCAGCTATTGGGACAGGCCATGGCTGATGGTAGGCTTCTGATCTTCATCTCTGTTTTCCAGCTCCTGCAGGTACAGGGGAATGCTGGTCATCGTACAGCCAGACCACCCAACATGTAGCTAATGGAAGCAGGCCTTCCTGCCACACGCAGACTGCAGCTCTCAGTGGTGACCACCCTCAGTTACTGCCTCCTCTGTCATTAACATGTATCCTGCCCATCCCTGCTGTGCTGACTGGCACTGACAAAGCTGTCAGCCTGAATTGGGATCATTGTCTGGTCAAATGGGTCCTCACAAACACATGTTATTGTCACTTCAAAACATCAACTGTTGGAGAACTGGGAGTTACTCAAGAGCCCTGTATTGAAGAGTATTAAAGAGAATTTTGACAGAGCTGATGTTTGGAATTGGTTGATTTTCCGTTATTTGGTGATGTTGCAATGTGATTAAGAAGTTGTGCCTTGACCTGTCCTGCACCATGGTTTGTAATGGTGAGTTCCATCTTTGTTAACCAGAACTCTGCCCACTATTTAAGCTTCAAATCTGGCCTCACTCATCCTGCATTGTGAGCATTTTCAGCCTGTTGTGTAATTTCTTCACCTTTCTGATCTTTGTGACTGTAGTGACCAGCACCTTTACCCCTGTCTGGACTGTATCAGATCTGAATGCTTCTGCCTCTAGTCTTCCACATGAATAGGAAAGGCAGCCACATGCCATCCATAACTCTGTGTTTCATTCATTTTTGTTTTGTCTTTTATTTCCAAATGGTGTGTGCTCATTCATATTTCCTGTTGTTCATCAACTCCACATGTTTAAAATAACTTCCCACACCCCTCACAACTCTACTTCGAGCCAGGCCTGGGGTCTCTCTGGTTCAGTTCAAGCATGAAAGGAACCCTGAATGAACAATAGTTCAGACACTGCACCTGGTGCACCCCACCCTTGCTATCTCTGAGATGGATACAAGATTGCTCAGTTGTGCATGTCTCAGTCTGACTAGAAACTGTGCCGAAAGGTGGCATTGTTCTGAAACCACATAGAGACCTAACTGCACAGCCACCAGTGTTCAGTGCGCTGTCCCACTCTCCTCTTTCAAGAGGTGACTGTATGGGAAACTGTTGGGACACTGAGATCGTGCTACACAGCAGAACCTGACCACTCTACACACTGATGAAATGTGAGCAGTTGGGAAACAGACCATCTAAAGACACTTGCAGAAGGGTCCATTTGGAGCGTTAGGCTAGTGAGAAATGTCCCCAAACTCAACTCAGTAGTTGGACTAAGACCCAATCAAGTCTGCGCCAATACGAGTGACAGTGTGAAACATATTCTGGCAAATTTTACTCCATGGTAGGAGTGACTGGCAGAAGGGGCAGGGAGGGTTGGGTAAAACTGGGTGCCCTGGTAATGGTCCCATCACCTACACACTCTTGCTGGTTTTTGTCAGCATTGGGGGATATGCTGAATGGCCCACATTCCCAGATGAAAGTGGAAGATCCATTCTGAGCAATTAATGATTCCAATGGCTGGCAAACCACTGAGGGGGAACTGAGCAAACAGGAGGTGGGCCAGTTTAGGGCCAGGCTGCAGGGCTGGCCACTCCCTTCACACGCCTGCACACACACATTCAGACACACACAGGCACATACACTCACTCACATGCACGCACACATTCAGACGCACACAGGCACTTGCACTTTCACTCACATGCATGCACACACACAGGCACTTTGACTCACACACATGCGCACACACATTCAGACGCACACACATTCAGACGCACATACACTCACTCACACAGATGTGCACACACACATCATGTTACTACATAAAACGCAACTTTACTCCCAAAGTATCATTCAAATGCAGACAATCTGAGATGTATTATGCAGCTACATGTGAATTATTCAAATTAAATCGTTGTTTCAGAAGATGGTATGGTATATTCCAGAATCATTTATTACACAATTGTTAAAAATGAAGATTAATTTCATGGGTTTTAAAATACAAGTGAACATAGTGAATGTTGGTATGAAATGGTTGATATTAAGATGTTGCCTGTTTATATGTTGTTCCTGATTCACTACCGTTGAAATGATTGAAACCAGGATTGATATGAAAGAAGCTGCTGAATAAATACTGACTGTTCAATATCACACATTTAATACATACCTCGACACTCGCCTTTTGTCAAAATGTGGCTCTGTGCAGCAGCCTGAATCAGCAGAAATCAACATTACAGCTAACTCTTGTTATTCCACCCACCAGCTGCCCTCTTGGGGTACTTACATTGATGTGTGGCAATATCATCCAGAGACCTATTAATGTGACTTTGGAATTCAGTCCGGCTCTGATTCCTGAGCAGAATATTTGATAGTAATGTGACGCTCATGGAACATAGAACATTACAGCACAGTACAGGCCCTTCGGCCCTTGATGTTGTGCTGACCTGTGAAACCAATCTGAAGCCCGTCTAACCTACACTATTCCAATCTCAACCATATGTTTTTTATTTGTAAATATTTTATTGAGAAAAAAGCTTTTAGTTTTATTACAAAATTACAGAATCACAACAACACAGTATAATAACCTTAATGCAATGACAATAACAGGAAACAAACTACTACTCTACCCCACAAACCACTGAGGAGAGTGAGAAAATAAAAACTACAATTCAATAAATAACTGAAAAAAACTAAATCAAACCAAGGTAAATTAAATTACATTCAGTTAAGTTACAACATTCAGTGCAATCCCACCAAAGCTCCCCACCATGGGAGCATCAGTTGGCAAACCTGTGTTTGTTTGGGATTCTTCCTCCCAGGATTCCCCCGGCCCCACTAGACACAGCTGTAATGACTACACAAAAGCTCTGACCAATACAGCCAACAAGTCTGAGTCCTTATATTTCAGAAAGGGCCACCACATCCAATAAAAGAGTTCCGTTTTCTGGTGCACCATAATTGTGCAGAAGTCCTGGGGGATTCTCCAACACTTCGCACAAATGAAAGAATATTAAACAGTTTCTTCCCATGCACATCTAAAGAGGGGAGATTCGGCAAACCCAAGAGAGGGGACACTGGATCTACCTTGACCTCGGTTCCCAAGACCCCTTCCAAAACACTCGCTATAGCGCCCCAATACCTACAAAGCTTGTAGCATGACCATAAGCAATAAATAAGAATAAAAATATCTGTTTTACATTTGGGGCACACACATGGGGATGCTCCTGTCTTCAATTTCACAAGCCGCTCTGGTACCAAATGAGCCCTGTGGAGTACCTTCAGTTGCATAGCCTGCGTCCTATTGCAAATTGAAATCTTCCTTATGTTCTCCCAAATATCCTCCCATGCCTCTGACGAGATCTCCACCCCCAATTCCTGAGTCCAGATTCCGCACAGCAGCTCAATGTCCTTCGAAACACTACCTCCTAATAAATGATAGAGGGCGCTGACCGAGAGAGTACCCATGGACCAAAGTACTCTCCTCTCCACTTTCGAATTATAGGGACCAACTGTCAATGTAGTCTTTACCTGTATAAAGTCCCTAATCTGAAAATAAATCTCCCAGACAGGAGACTCCTCTAGACTCCCAGAACCTCAATCCAGAATCCATCAATCCTGGCCGGAATCCTAACATTCCTACTATGGGAGTAAAAGGGGAAGTTTTTTGTAAATTGCCCTCAATTTGTTGCATCATTCTCCATGCTTTAACCGTGTTAAAGACAATCAGATTTCTTCATCTTGTCCATAACCAACAAATTAATGAGGGGGCATTTCGCCGGGGAGGTCTCAATGTCCGTGGGTCCTGGCAGGTCCAGTCAGCCCCATCGGACAGTCGGGAACTTAATTGATATTTCTTAAAATCTGGAAAATCCACACCCCCATTCCCTGCGGAAGCTGCAATGTGGCAAGCTTAATAAGAGGTCTCCTGTGATGCCAGATAAAAGAACTGAGCCAACCATTAAGCCTCCATAGCACCTGCCAGGGCAACATCAAAGGGAGCATTCTTGTGGGATATAATAAACAAGGAAGAACGTGCATTTTGACCAGAGCTATTCTACCCAACCAGGATATCAGAAGGTCCTCCCAGTGCTGAAAATCCTGCCTTATCTTCTCTATCAACTGCACAGCTTTATATAATTGATCAAAGGCCAGGGTGATAAAAATGCCTAAATACAGGAAACCTCGCCGCGACCACTGAAAGGGAATTAGATTCTGAGTCGCCGAGTAAGAAATAATCTCCATCTCCCATCACGAAGGACTCAAAGCCCTCCGCTTCTTCCTTTCCCACCGCACCAACCAGTATCCTTCCACTGACACCCTCCTTCGACTGACTGAACTGGTCCTCACCCTGAATAACTTTTCTTTTCAATCCTCCCACTTCCTCCAAATTAAAGGAGTTGCCATGGGCACCCACATGGGCCCCAGCTATGCCTGTCTCTTCGTAGGATATGTGGAACAGTCCATCTTCCGCAACTACACTGGCACCACCCCCCACCTTTTCCTCCGCTACATCGATGACTGTATCGGCGCTGCCTTGTGCTCCCACGAGGAGGTTGAATAGTTCATCAACTTTACTAACACCTTCCATCCCGACCTCAAATTCACCTGGACTGTCTCAGACTCCTCCCTCCCCTTCCTAGACCTTTCCATTTCTATCTCGGGCGACCGACTCAACACAGACATCTACTATAAACCGACTGACTCCCACAGCTACCTGGACTACACCTCCTCCCACCCTGCCCCTTGTAAAAACGCCATCCCATATTCCCAAATCCTTCGTCTCCGCCGCACCTGCTCCCAGGAGGACCAGTTCCAATACTGTACAGCCCAGATGGCCTCCTTCTTCAAGGACCGCAGATTCCCCCCAGACGTGATCGACGATGCCCTCCACTGCATCTCCTCCACTTCCCGCTCCTCCGCCCTTGAACCCCGCTCCTCCAACCGCCACCAAGACAGAACCCCACTGGTTCTCACCTACCACCCCACCAACCTCCATATACAGCGTATCATCCGCCGTCATTTCCGCCACCTCCAAACGGACCCCACCACCAGGGATATATTTCCCTCCCCTCCCCTATCAGCGTTCCACAAAGACCACTCCCTTCGTGACTCCCTCGTCAGGTCCACACCCCCTACCAACCCAACCTCCACTCCCGGCACCTTCCCCTGCAACCGCAGGAAATGTAAAACTTGCGCCCACACCTCCTCCCTCACTTCCCTCCAAGGCCCCAAGAGATCCTTCCATATCCGCCACAAGTTCACCTGCACCTCCACACACATCATCTATTGCATCCGCTGCACCCGATGTGGCCTCCTCTACATTGGGGAGACGGGCCGCTTACTTGCGGAACGCTTCAGAGAACACCTCTGGGACGCCCGGACCAACCAACCCAACCACCCCATGGCTCAACACTTTAACTCTCCCTCCAACTCCACCGAGGACATGCAGGTCCTTGGACTCCTCCATCGGCAGAACATAACAACACGACGGCTGGAGGAGGAGCGCCTCATCTTCCGCCTGGGAACCCTCCAACCACAAGGGATGAACTCAGATTTCTCCAGTTTCCTCATTTCCCCTCCCCCCACCTTGTCTCAGTCGGTTCCCTCAACTCAGCACCGCCCTCCTAACCTGCAATCTTCTTCCTGACCTCTCCGCCCCCACCCCACTCCAACCTATCACCCTCACCTTGACCTCCTTCCACCTATCACATCTCCATCGCCCCTCCCCCAAGTCCCTCCTCCCTACCTTTTATCTTAGCCTGCCTGGCACATTCTCCTCATTCCTGATGAAGGGCTCTGGCCCGAAACGTCGAATTTCCTGTTCCTTGGATGCTGCCTGACCTGCTGTGCTTTAACCAGCAACACATTTTTTACTCGAAGAAAAAATCAAACCCTTGCATAGGCCTTGGCAGTCTCCCACAGCACTGACAGATTACTGGCCGTATCCGAATTAATGTCCCAAAAGATTTTATTTCCTGTGAAAAATACTCAGTAAACTTGCTATCCTTCAGGAGGAAAGGATCCATGCGCCAATGTCCTGACCCTGTCCCATCACCACTGGTCTTGACCTCCATGTCCATTGCCGCATGATCGGAAATGGCTATGTTGCCAATTCTGCAAGACAGCACTGAATTCAAAACAGCCAATGGGACAAAAAAAGTGTCAACCATAGTGTAGCACTTATGTGGGTGAGAGAAAAAGGTGAAGTCCTTACTCTCAGAGTGAAGACATCACACATCCACCAATCCCAGCTCCCTGTTCAGGTCCACCAGCTGCCTGGATTGCGGGAATATATCCGCGAGACCCCTAGGGCATCCTGTCCACCTCGAGGTCCATAACTCAATTAAAGTCTCCTCCTACAATTGTATGATGCGACCCAAGGACCATCAACCGACCTCCCCCAACTGCCTCCCCCATCCCATACCAAGAGCGAAGAAAAGGAAGTGATGAGAAAAAAGAACAAAGGACAACGGGAGGGAGAGAGAAGGAAGAAGAGAGAACAAAAGAAAAAAACAATTATGACCCCCACATATATTAAAAAAAAACACAACAACCAGGTAAACCAGGCAAGTTGTAGAGAAAAACAAAGTAAACATTACCGTCCGTATTATTCGAGCCAGCCAGTCTATTTTAAAGCATCCAGGATGTCCTTTGCCTTTTCCAGTGAGTCAAAATTAAACACGGACTCTCTATGGCTGAAATATTGCCAGATATCTTATGGAATACTGAATATCCAAGTTTCTCAGCCTCCTTTTTACCTCATCAAAGGCCTTCCTCTTGTGGAAAGGTCTTGGAGAAACATATATCTTGATCCTTTGTATGTCAGACCCTGTAGATCCTTCCCCAGTGCTCTAGACGTTTTCAGAACCATTTGCTTGTCTCTGTCATGCTGGAGTCACACTTGGACGGGGTGGAGGTGCTGGTCCGATCCGGGCCTGTGCACTGAGACCTGGTGGGCCCACTCAACCCGCCCCGACTTCCAGCTTCAGAAACTGCCGGAGCCATTGCTTCAAGAAGCTGACCAGCTGGCCTCTTCTTCCAGCTCCAGTAGCCCGATCAGGCGGATGTTCTTGATTTTTGTGGTCATTGACCTGCTCTACTACGGCCCGTCCCTGCTGTTTCAGGGCCTGGAACTGACCCGCCGAGGATTCCACCGCGGTTTCGGAGGACATGGTCTGCTGCTCCAGCTCCATGACGTGCTGCCCAAGATGCTGGATCTCCTAGTCATACTGCTGCAGCACAGCTAGGGTCGGTTCCAGCCTGGTCCGGGTCTTCTCCATCGCTGAAACGATCTTCTCTCGGAGTTTCATGAGCTCCAAGACCAGGCTGTGCTCCACAGGGAAGTCCCGTGGGGCTTTCACAGAGGCCAACTTTGCGGGGGTGCCTGGTACTGCTGGGGACTCCCTGCTTGCTCATCCTTGTGGTCCCTTCCCTTTAATCATTTTTCTAACTATTTTAAATTAACACTGAACAATTCTGGGGGTCAAAAAATAACAATTTCTACCACAATGGGTAATAAAGGGAGGGTGAGTGCACCACTATGTCTGGGTTCTGGTGCACAGCTCAGCAGGGGAGACCTACTGGGTTACCACCATCTTGAATCCCCATCATCGCTATGTTCATCCAATGACCATTTAAATGCCCTTTAAGTTGGTGAGGCTATTACTGTTGCAAGCAGAGCATTCCACACCATTACTGCTCTCTGAGTAAAGAACCTACCTCTGACATCTATCCTTTATCTATCATCCCTTAGTTTAAAGCTATGTCCCCTCATGCTAGCCATCACCATCCAAAGAAAAAGGCTCTCACTGTCCTCCCTATCTAATCCTCTGATCATCTTATCTGTCTCTATTAAGTCACCTCTCAACCTTCTCTCTAACGAAAGCAGCCTCATGTCCATCAGCCTTTGCTCATAAGACCTTCCCTCCATACCAGGCAACATTCTAGTCAATCTTCTCTGAACCCTTTCCAAAGCTTCCACATCCTTCCTATAATGTGATGACCAGAACTGTACGCAATACTGCAAGTGAGGCCGCACCAGAGTTTTGTACAGCTGCAACATGACCTCGTGACTCCAAAACTCAATCTCTCTACCAATAAAAACTAACACACCATGTGCCTTTTTAACAACCCCATCAACCTGGGTGGCAACTTTCAGGGATCTATGCACACAGACACTCTTCCAAAAGTCATGCAGCTCCAGCTTCTATTGTACACACAGCACAAGATCAATCGGCAAAAAGGACAAACTGGTACGTCAGACCCATCTGCCAGACCTATCATTCCTGAAGAAGGGCTTATGCCCGAAACGTCGAATTTCCTGTTCCTGGATGCTGCCTGACCTGCTGCGCTTTTCCAGCAACACATTTTCAGCTCTGATCTGCAGCATCTGCAGACCTCACTTTCTCCACGTCAGACCTATCTGCCAGCTCCAGCTTTGGCTGGTGGCTCTCTGCTCATGTACACTGTGTTCAAGTCAAGGCTGGTCAAGCAGGGTCAGGAACTGCCCCTAGCTACTTTATGACACTGTTTATTACAGATTAAGACTAAATGCTACAATGCACGGTAATCAGAGTTATAAAGAGTCTATAAGATCGTGCGACATTGAAATAGACACAGGAGTAGGCTGTTTGGCTGCTCCAGCCTGCTGTGCCATCATGGTTGATCTGATATTCCTCATGCCTAATTTCCTACATTTTCTCTATAACGCATGATTCCCAAACTGTTCAGGAAGCTAGCTCAGCCTGAAACATATACAAGGAGTCCACCCTCACAGCTGTCTATGACAAGGAGTTCCAAAGACTCTCTCTTCTAAGACCATGATCTCAGGTCCTAGACTCTCCCATGAGGGGAAGTAACCTCTCAGCGTTTACCTCTCAAGCCCCTTAGCAATCCTGTATGTTTCAATGAGATCACCTCTTATTCTTCTAAACTCCAGTGAGTTGAGTCCCAGCTTGTTTAACCTTTCCTCACAAGTCAACCCCCCCATACCAGTGATCATCCCAATAATCCTTCTCTGAACTGCCTCCAATGAAATACTGTACTACAAGGGGACCGAAGCTGCTCGCAGTACTCCAGATGCCGTCTCACCAGCACCTTGGACAGTTGCAGTAAGACTTCCCTACTCTTATACTCCAAGCCCTTGAAATAAGGGCCAACTTTCCATTAGCCTTCCTGATTACCCGCTGCACTTTAATGCTAATTTTCTGTGTTTTGTGCACAAGTGTCCCCAAGTCCTTTTGTGTTGTAGCTTTCTGCAGTTCTTCTCCATTTAGATAATAGCCTGTTCTTTTGTTCTTCCTTCACATTTTCCCATATTATGCTCTATTTGCCAACATTTTACCCAGTTGCTTCACCTATCAATACCTCTCTGTGGCTGTTTGAATCTTTCTCCCAACTTGCCTTTCCACCTATTTTTGTGTCATCTGCAAATTCGGCTACAGTACATTCACTCCCTTCCTGCAAGTCACTAATGTATATTGCCAACAATTCCAGGACTGATCCCTATTGAACTTGTCACAGGTCACCAACTTGAAATGAATCCCTTATTCCCACTTTTTTTTTCCTGATCATGAGCCAATTCCCTATTCATGCCAATATACTACCTCCAATATAGTGGACTCTTTAGACAATTTTGTGTGAGGCAGCTTTTTGAATGCCTTTTTAAAAATCCAAATAGAACCCATTGATTGGTTCCCTTCTATCCACTGTGGTTGAGACTATCTTGAAAAATGAATAAATTAGTCACACATGATTTTCCTTCCATGAAGCTATGTTGAATCTGCTTAATTAGATGACAATTGTCCAGATATGCTGCTGTTACTTAATCATAGAATCCCTACAGTGTGAAAGCAGGCCGTCAGCCCTCCAAGTCCATACCAACTCTCCAAAGGACATCTCACCCAAGACTCAGCCCTCTACCATATCCCTATAACTCTGCATTTCCCATAGCTAATCCCTGGACACTCTGGGTACTTTAGCATAGCCAATCCACCTAACCTGCACATCCTTGGAATGTGGGAGGAAACTGGAGCACCTGGAGGAAACCCACGCAATCATGGGGAGAATGTGCAAACTCCACACAAATTCGTTAATAATTGGTTCCAATATTTTTCCAATAGATGTTTAGCTAGTCGGCCTTTAGGTACTCATGTTTAGCTAGTCGGCCTGTAGGTACTCATGTTTAGCTAGTCGGCCTGTAGGTACTCATGTTTGGCTAGTCGGCCTGTAGGTACTCATGTTTAGCTAGTCGGCCTGTAGGTACTCATGTTTGGCTAGTCGGCCTGTAGGTACTCATGTTTGGCTAGTCGGCCTGTAGGTACTCATGTTTGGCTAGTCGGCCTGTAGGTACTCATGTTTGGCTAGTCGGCCTGTAGGTACTCATGTTTAGCTAGTCGGCCTGTAGGTACTCATGTTTGGCTAGTCGGCCTGTAGGTACTCATGTTTGGCTAGTCGGCCTGTAGGTACTCATGTTTAGCTAGTCGGCCTGTAGGTACTCATGTTTGGCTAGTCGGCCTGTAGGTACTCATGTTTAGCTAGTCGGCCTGTAGGTACTCATGTTTAGCTAGTCGGCCTGTAGGAACTCATGTTTGGCTAGTCGGCCTGTAGGTACTCATGTTTAGCTAGTCGGCCTGTAGGTACTCATGTTTAGCTAGTCGGCCTGTAGGTACTCATGTTTTGTTTCCTCCCCTTTTAGAACAGGGATTCTGTTACTTCAAGAAAGACTATTCCACAAACTCTATCTCTCCATTTGCGTCTCTCTTCTTTAATTCAGTCCATGTTGTGCTGCTTATACCCAGTGAGGAGCAGCTCTGTAACATCATTGCAAGGCTGCTTCAGGGTCCTGAAGACCTTACACTACTTTCCCTTGCCTGGAGTGTCCTCCCTCAACACCTGTCAGATCATGTCTCCATCTCAGCCCCAACTAAAAACAAAATCTGCTTGAATTGCCAACAAACTGAGAAGAAACTCAGTCTTACACTTGTTCAGAATTTTTGACAACCATTGAATATCTGAATGAGTTTTGTAGCTAATGAAATGTTTTTAAAGTGTAGTCTCTGTTGTGATGTCAGAAATACAACAGCCAATGTGTGCATAGCTCCCACAGCAGTGGGACAATGGCCTAAGAAGCTGTGTTGGTGATACTGATTGAGGGATACGTTTGGCCTAGTCACTGCCTGTCTCCTTTTCTCTTCTTCAAATTAATCGTACATGATTATTTACATGTGGGCAGCAGTTACAAGGGTGTAGGACTCAGAGTGTAAACTTAGATTTTTGTTCTCAAGCCCTGGAGTAGGATCCGAACCTTGCATTTCAAAACGCAAGATTGAAACCGATTGACTGTGGTTGGCACCAACACTGAGTTATTTCTTGCCAACCATTTCAAATGACTGAAAATTGTCCAAGAATAAAAAAAGTACTATGGTGGCCATTTGGCCCATCATGTCTGCACTGACTCTTCAATGAGCATCACGTTCCTGCGTTTCCCTATTTCCCTCCACACCAGTTCTATCCCAATAATCATCCAATCGCCTCTTGAATTCCTCCTGCCTCCACCACTTTTCCAGGCAGTACGTTCCAGACCCTAACTACTCACTAAGTTAAAAAGAATTTTCTCACATCACATTTGCTTCTTTTGCAAAACAGTGAATCTATTCACTCTGGTGTTGGATCCTTTTACAAGTGGGAACAATTTCTCTCAATCTATTCTGTCCAGCCCCCTCATAACTTTGCAAAGGACGAGATGATATGACCAAGTTATTTGAAAAGCTTCTCTTCGCTACAATCACTGACCATTTTGTATGTTTCACCCCGCCACCCTCCACAACTGCCTGATAGTTGCAAAGTCCCAGCAATCTTTACAAAAACATGCATGTTCTAAAAATGATTACCCTGCCTACACTCACAACTTAAACCTTTTTACTGTTTATGTGTGTCCAAATAACTTGCTGTTTAACCAACAATAAGATGAGGCTCCTTGACAGTTACAGGATAATTATTGTCCCCTATCCTTCCTCAAATAGTACATTGGGATCCTTTACGTTCACCCAAAAGAGAAGATGGGGTTTCATCTGATCAGAAAGATGAACCTCTGACTCAGCAGCACACCTGTTAATGAAGAGCAATGTCGATGTTGTGGTTAAATCTCCAGACTGAATCTTTGAACCCAGGAGCACTGACTCTGTCCCACCCCCTGGTACAGAGCCAGGGCTGGCAGCTAAGAGGCAGGGAGGACTCAAACAGCTCAGACTTAAAGGGAAACTTTATCCAGAATCAGGGATGGCTTTATTGAAACATGACAAAGATAAAGAGTAAAGATCAAGAGCAACATTTGGCCTGACCTACATCTGAGTAATGAAATATACCCCCAACCTGGTCAAGAGATGGAGCCCTATTGAGTATCACTGACTGAGGAGCAAGCTTTCCCTCATTGAGTTTAATGCAGAAATTGCTGGAGGGATTATAGACGATAACGTCATTGGGAGTGTACCTGTCGAAATTCCTCCTTTCCCCACTGGAACACTCGCACATTTACTTTCAAGTGGGAATCATAGAAACCAGGAGTGGGAGTAGGCCATTCAGCCCTGTGAGCTGGCTCTGCCATTCTATAAGATCATGATCGATCCTCAGTGTTCAGACCACATTTCTTTCTCCCCATACCCCTTGATAACTTTAATATTCACTAAATAATAAAGTAATTTCAACAGGACAGTGTTGATTGTGTAGGCCTATCTATAGGGCAATTAGCAGATATCCCTTTGGCTTTTCATTGTAATGAGTTTTGGGACATCACAACTGTGGGAGTTTACAACGTATCTGAGCCTGATGGAATTCTTAAAAAGTTTGACAGGGTAAAGGATGAGGATGATTCTGCCCTGAAGGGGCAGAGGTGTCTAGAACCAAGGACACACTCCCAGAATTAGGAGCATTTAAAGACTGAGACAAGGAATAACCTGTTCACTGATGCCCAGTTTGGGTTCCACCAAAGCAACTCAGCTCCTGACCTCATAACAGCCTTGGTTCAAACATTGACAGAGGTGCTGAATTCCAGAGGTGAGGTGTCACAGCTCCTGATACTAAGGCAGCTTTTGATGGACTGTGTCCTCAAGGCAAACTGGGATAAATGGGAATGGGAAAGCTGTCTGCTGATTGGAGTCACATCTGGCACATAGGAAGATGGTCGTGGTTGTTGGAGGTCAATCATATTAGCTCCCGGACATCTCGGCAGGAGGTTCTCAGGGTATATCCCAGGCCCAGTCATCTTCAGCTATTTCCCTCCATCATAAAGTCTGAAGTGGGGATGTTCTCTGATGATTGGACAATGTTCAGCACCATTCATGACTCTTCAGATGCTGAAGCAGTCCATGTTCAAATGCAACAGGATCTGGACAATATCTAGGCTTGAGCTGACAAATAGCAAGGAACAGTTGCGCTACATAAATGCCAGGCAATGAACGTTACTAACAAGATGCAATCTAAACATTGTCGCTTGACATTGAATAGCGTGACTATCACTAAAACCACTCCCCCCACTCTTCCCCCCACCCCCACCCACCCCCAACGCCATCCTCAATATTCTGGAGGTTACCATTGATCAGAAACTGAACTGGACCAGCTATAGAAATACAGTGACTTCAAGAGCATGTTAGAGGTTCAGAATCCAGCAATGAGTAACTCCCCTCTTGTAAGTGGTTCCCATTCCCTCTTTAAAATTCTTCTTAGGATTTAGAATTTCATGGAAAACAAAATCACTGATGCAATATTTGGCTCAACTACAAGCTTGTTTAATAAAACAAACCAGTCTAAATGACATGACGCCTTGATTTAACCCTGGCCCCCATCCGAAACACACAAAATCGCCATGATAACAGAAGAAAAACATTCACCATAAAACCAGAGGCAAAACCTTATATTTCTGCCAAAACTTTCTTTACTTCAGAGCCAAACCCCCACGATTTGGTTGTTACTGAAGGTTATACCTAACCTCTCAGCCCCAAAATCCCTGCAGGGTAAGAACTTTCAATCCTCCACGTGTTTGGTCCTTCTGGTGAGAGTTGACAGTCCATAAGCATGACCCTGCAAACCCCTTCAGACCAAGATCACTATGACTCAGACAGACACTTCCAATCTACAACAGGACTGTCTCTCTGGTGTAGAATATAAACCTCAGTCAGACCAATTTGTCCAGCCCCCCTCTCCACCTGACTGAAGGAGATTGTTTCAAATCCACTCCCTGTTTTATAGTGATTTATATCAAGCCCATCATAACGACATTAAACATTTTCCTGTTGATCAGGATTTCTGGGAGTTAATCTTCCTCAGTGTATTTCACACATTGCTCACCCAGGGATTGTCAGTGAAACAAGGAAGTCCTTTTCCATGATAAAAAAACACTGTGAGGACAGCAGAATTAGTTCCAATGGTTCTCAACTTCTCTGCTTTGGTTTAGAATTGAAATGGCAATAACACATGGATCTTGGATAATTCAAGCCTTTGTACCTCAATCTCCCTCCTCAGCAGGAACTCATCAGACTCACAGTGGCCAGGTCAAAAAATCTCTCTCAAATGCAGCAGGCAATGGCAAGTTCAGGATATTTCCCTGCACCATTGTCCTATCCAGAATAAAGTCAAAAATTGCACAACACTGAATTATAGTCCAACAGGTTTGCTTGAAAACGCAAGCTTTCAGAACGCCAGTTCCTCAGGCAGTTAGTGAGAAAGAATACACCGGACACAGAATTTATATGTAAAAGATCAAAGGGTCATACAACTTATGCAAATGTATCGAACAAACACACACTCACATGTACCTCTCACACATGTATACACCCTCACAGTCACACACACCCCCTCTCAAGCACTCTCTCTCTGTCTCTCTCTCTCTCTCTCTCCCTCATGCACGCACATATAGGGTGTCTATTGGGTGAATTTGTATTTGCAGATAACATTGTATTTTGTTCAAAATGCACACAATCTGTAGACAGTCAGTCAATGTGGCATTTTATAAATTCCTCCTTTGGAAATATAACCAGTCTGGCTCCAGGTTGAGATACAAACAGACTTGAATCTCAGCCTCACACCTAAAGTGTATTTTCTGACCAGAGGGGTCACCTTTATTCTGATCTCTGGGGCAGTGACTTAAGAGAAATTCTGGGATTTAAATATCAATCAATCAAAACCTGCAACTCCATTCTAACTGATTAAAGTTATTAGCAATCTAGGTTTGTTCAATGCATTCACATAAGTTGTATGACCCTTTGATCTTTTACATATAAATTCTTTGTCTGATGAATTCTCTCTCACTAGCTGCCTGCGGAAGGAACTGGTGCTCCGAAAGCTTGTGATTTCAAATAAACCTGTTGGACTTTAATCCGATGTGTGTTTTTTTAACTTTGTCCACCCCAGTCCAACACCGGCTCCTTCACATCATGACCACCCAGGACAAGGCAACCCACTTAATTGGCATCACATTCAGAAACTCCCTCCAACACCAATGCAGTAGTGCGTGCTATCTACAAGATGCGTTGCAGAAATGCATCAAGGTTCCTTGAACAGACCGTCCAAACAGCCAACTACTACCATCTAGAAGGAGAAGGGAAGCAGATACATAAGTACACCAACACCTGTTAGTTCCCCTCCAGGCCACTCACCATTGTGACTGAGAAATACATCACTGTACCTTCAGCATCACTGGGTGAAAATTCTGGAACTCAGCCCGAACAGCATTGTGGATTTACCTACTGCAGCAGATCAGGCAAGCAGTTCACCAGCTGGGGTGGGGAATCAGTGTTGGGGCACAAATGAATAAAAAAAAACTATGTTCATGTGATCACTTGATATCACCTGGGTAAAACAAGGACTGCAGATGCTGGAAACCAGGGTCTAGATTAGAGAAGTGCTGGAAAAGCACAGCAGTTCAGGCAGCATCCGAGGAGCAGGAAAATCGACGTTTCGGGCAAAAGCCCTTCATTAGGAATACAGGGAGAGAGCCTGAAGGGTGGAGAGATAAGTGAGAGGAGGGTGGGGGTGGGGAGAAAGTAGCATAGAGTACAACAGGTGAGTGGGGGAGGGGATGAAGGTGATAGGTCAGGGGGGAGGGTGGGTAGATAGGTGGAAAAGAAGATAGGCAGGTAGGACAAGTCACGGGGACAGTGCTGAGCTGGAAGTTTGGAACTGGGTGAGGTGGGGGAAGAGGAAATGAGGAAACTGGTGAAGTTCACATTGATGCCCTGGGGTTGAAGTGTTCCAAGGCGGAAGATGAGGCGTTCTTCCTCCAGATGTCTGGTGGTGAGGGAGCGGCGCTGAAGGGGGCCCAGAACCTCCATGTCCTCGGCAGAGTGGGAGAGGGAGTTGAAATGTTGGGCCACAGGGTGGTGGGGTTGTTTGGTGCAGGTGTCCCAGAGATGTTCCCTTAAGCGCTCTGCTCGGAGGCACCCAGTCTCCCCAATGTAGAGGAGACCACATCGGGAGTAACAGATACAATAAGTGATATTGATGGATGTGCAGGTAAAACTTTGATAGATGTGGAAGGCTCCTTTAGGGCCTTGGATAGAGGTGAGGGAGGAGGTGTGGGCGCAGGTTTTGCAATTCCTGCAGTGGCAGGGGAAAGTGCCAGGATGGGAGGGTGGGTTGCAAGGGGACGTGGATCTGACCAGGTAGTCATGGAGGGAACAGTCTTTGCGGAAGGCGGAAAGGGGTGGGGAGGGAAATATATTCCTGGTGGTGGGGTCTTTTTGGAGGTGGCGGGAATGTCGGCAGATGATTTGGTTTATGCAAAGGTTGGTAGGGTGGAAGGTGAGCACCAGGGGCGTTCTGTCCTTGTTACAGTTGGAGGGGTGGGGTCTGAGGGCAGAGGTGCGGGATGTGGACGAGATGCATTGGAGGGCATCACGTGAGAAGGGAAATTGCAGTCTCTAAAGAAGGAGGCCATCTAGTGTATTCTGTGGTGGAACTGGTCCTCCTGGGAGCAGATACAGTGGAGGCAGAGGAATTGGGAATACGGGATGGCATTTTTGCAGGAGGTAGGGTGGGAAGAGGTATAATCCAGGTAGCTGTGGGAGTCGGTGGGTTTGTAAAAATTGTTGGTGTCAAGTCGGTCGTCATTAATGGAGATGGAGAGGTCCAGGAATGGGAGGGGGGTGTCAGAGATGGTCCAGGTAAATTTAAGGTCAGGTGGAATGTGTTGGTGAAGTTGATGAATTGCTCAACCTCCTTGCGAGAGCACGAGGTGGTGCCAATGCAGTCATCAATGTAGCGGAGGAAGAGGTGGGGGGTGGTGCTGGTGTAATTACGGAAGATCAACTGTTCTATGTATCTAACAAAGAGACAGGCATAGCTGGGGCCCATACGTGTGCCCGTGGCTACCCCTTTGGTCTGGAGGAAGGGGGAGGATTCGAAGGAGAAATTGTTACGGGTGAGGACCCGTTCAGCCAAACGAATGAAAGTGTTGGTGGAAGGGTACTGTTGGGGATGTCGGGAGAGGAAGAAACGGAGGGCTTGGAGGCCCTGGTCATGGCGGATGGAGGTGTAGAGGGATTGGATATCCATGGTGAAGATGAGGCGTTGGGGGCCGGGGAAACGGAAGTCTTGGAGGAGTTGGAGGGCATGGATGGTGTCTCAAACATATGTGGGGAGTTCCTGGACTAGGGGGGATAGGACAGTGTCGAGGGAGGTATAGATGAGTTCAGTGGGACAGGAGCAGACTGAGACAATGGGTCGGCCAGGGTGGTCAGGCTTGTGGATCTTGGGAAGGAGGTAGAACCGGGCAGTGCAGGGTTCCTGGACTATGAGGTTGGAAGCTGTGGGTGGGAGATCTCCTGAGGTGATGAGGTTCTGTATGGTTTGGGAGATGATGGTTTGATGATGGGGGGTGGGGTCATGGTCGAGGGGGCTGTAGGAAGAGGTGTCCTCGAGTTGGTGTTTGGCTTCAGCGGCATAGAGGTCAGTGCGCCAGACTACCACTGTGCCCCCTTTATCTGCTGGCTTGATGGTGAGGTTGGGATTGGAGCAGAGGGATTGGAGGGCTGCTCGCTGTGAGGGTGAGAGGTTGGAGTGGGGAGGGGGGTAGACAGGTTGAGGAGGTTAATGTCCCGGCGGCAGTTGGAAATGAAGAGGTGGAGGGCAGGTAATAGGCCAGCGCAGGGTGTCCAGGTGGATGCAGTGTGTTGGAGGTGGGTGAAGGGATCCTCGGAAGGTGGGTGGGAGTCCTGATTGTGAAAGTAAGCTTGGAGGCGGGAGGCAGTGGATGAAGTGTTCGACGTCACGGCGTGTATTAAATTCATTGATCCGTCACCTACCTATTCACCAATGCTCCATTCACAGGTGCCAGAGACACTAGTACGCAGCACTGTATCAAGGTGATCCCGAGCCCACAGACATCTAAATGGTCGACATTGAACTAATGAACTCAGTAACTCGCACAGTTGACAGTTCAGTTTTAATTACATTTGCTGGAATTCATCGCTTTGCCATGGAGTCTCTGTAAGGCCCAGCTCTCACGGAAATCTTCGCTGGATTCCATGAGAAACATATCTTCACTGTTATCTTAGACTTTGGTGCCAAGAGGAAAATAGGAACAGGCTATTCAACTGCTCGAGTCTGCTGCACCAGTCAATTCGATCATGGCTCAGCACTGTTTCACCTTCATTAACCTGCTTGGTTTCCACAATCTTTACCAAGAGAACGTAACACTATTTAAATGTACACTTGCCATGCCACAGGGCTTAGGGGACAAGAGCTGGAAAATGGAATTCGAACAGTTAGGCAGTAGTTTCTCAGTGGCACAGTCTCAATGGGCGGAAGGGACTTTTTTTGTACATCCCTACGACTCTATGGAATGGCACATAACCTTCTAGGCCTTGCCTTTTTCTGAAATGTTGATGATCCGTTTGCTCTACTTGAATCTGCAAGCTGTTGAATTCCCTGACTTGTCTATTGAAGCCCATCCTCCACTCAAATTCAGGCTTGAAACGGAGCTATTTGATGAGCTCCCTTTCCTCAATATCCTACTTGAGAAATCAGTCAGAGGGCTCTCTACTAAAGCCGAACTTCATTGACCAATAATACACATTGAGTTCACTCGTCAATCAATCAGCACACTCCTCTCAAACAACTTAACTGTTGCTTTTCTCTTGACATTGGCATTCCTTGCAAATTGTCCGATTGACGTTTTGACAAAATGCATCTTGTTTTTGGTGCTACTCAAATGTGGGTATTACTGCCATCAAAACACATCAAAAGTCAACACCCAACTTACTGAATAGAGATAAAACATCGGAATAAACAAATGAAGCTCTAAAAGGTGGTAGGTGATTAATTTGTAAGTGTGGTTTTTACAGATTAAAGTAGCCTGTCAATGCTGAAACTGTGTCACAAAGAAAGAATTCTAAGTATTCTGGTGACAGATTAATTCAGGGTTGAGCATGTTAGAACCAATGACAGGTTTTCGACAACCTCTGACTGAGATCAGTGAACTCCACGCACAGTGGGGATTAATTCCAAAGTTTCTCAAACAAGTGAGTTTAGTGAACTGAACGTTCCTTACCGTTGATAAAATATAATGATGTGGAGGTTCCAGTATTGGACTGGGTTGGACATGTTAAAAATCACACAATGCCAGGTTATAGTTCAACAGGTTTATTTGGAAGTGCTGTTCCGAAAGCTAGTATATCCAAAAAAAACCTGTTGGATTATAACCTAGTGTGGTGTGATTTTTAATGATAAAGTATAGATGGTAAAGTTCAGAAACAAAACCGGAAATCATTGCAGAAATTCAGCAAGTCTGGCAGCACCTGTGGAGAAACGCCAGTGGCAACACCTCAAGTCCAGTGCAGAAACGTCATCAAACCCGAAAGGTTAATTCTGTTCTCTCTCTGCCAGACTTGCTGAGTGTCTGCAGCAATTTCGGTGTTTGTTTGTTCCCTAACACAGGTCATGCTGCAGTGTGGGTCCCTCTCCAGTATCGAGCAGCTGTCTTCAACACAGTTTCTTTCACTCTGGGACACTGTCTGCACTCAGACCTTCTCCAACAACCCTCTCTCTGAGTTGTCTAACCATGTCGTAATCCAAAAGTCCTCATGCGGGTTAAACACATATCAGCATCTTACACTGCACCTTTATAGAAACACAAGCCCATTTAAATGCTGTCCTGGGGGTCCATCGCATTGAAACAGGCCCTTTGGCCCAACCTGCTCATGCTGCCCAGTTTTCACAACTGCTGATGTTTGGTTCACATCCCTCCACACCGTTCCTATCCACGTACCCGTCCAAACGTTTCTTAAGTCATGAAATAGCATTCGCTTCCACCACTACCTCTGGCTGCCCATTCCAGACACTCACCAGTCTCTGCGTGAAAAATTGCCCCTCTGGACCCATTTGTCTCTCTCCCCTCTCACCTTAAACCCATGCTCTCTAGTTTTAGACTCCCCTACCTTGGAAAAAGCTGTTGATTATCTGCCTTATCTATGTCTCTCATAGAGGGACTGTGTTTTAAAGAAATAGGCCACACAAGGAAAAGATGAGCAAGTTTCTCTCTATCTGTGCTCCAGTATTTTACATTCTTTAGTTCCAGCTCCCTTTTCATTAGGCAACACTCTTTAGTGCAGAATGCTCTTCAATGCAGCCATTCATGAGAACAACCTATCTAGTGCTAGGCACTCTGCCACCCCAACTCCTCAGTGCTAGATGCTGTTTTGAAAGTTAGAAGAGAAAGAATGATAAAAGGTGGTTATAAATTCAGGTGGAAACTCTGCAATGCAGCAGCAGAGACAGAGAGGAGCATGTTAGGAGACCATGGGAGTAAAAACACCTCAAAGTAACAACAAAGCACGAGACGTGATGGTAGCAGGAGTGATTCACAGAAAAATCCTTAACTTGTCCCAATACTTACATAAAATAAGTCAAACATTTTGTTTAAGAATGAAAATAAAAGCTGTCTAAATTAAATACAGGAATTAAATAAACTAAATGAGACAGCGTTGACTGTGGAGATGGTGTCCAGCCTGACCTATTTCAGAAAACAGAGCTTTCCATTTAAGAGAATCACAGCCAAGAGCAGGGGACCATTTGCACTGGGTCTCTCCCAGTTATCTATAAACCTTCCTTCTTCAGGCACTCAGCTCTTTCGCGTTGGAAGGTCCCTACTGAGTGTACAGGAGCAGTCTATCAAGCAGTAAATTCCAAAACAAATTTCTGTCAGAAAAAAGTCATTCTCAATGCTGCTCCTGAATATTTGACTGGCCACTGTCAATCTATTCTGACTAGTTGATAATCTTTCAGTCATGAGAGTCATCATGTGCTTCTGCTGAAGCCCTTCATGACATTAGATTAGATCTCTGCAAATCCTTCTCTGGTGTTAGAACAACCCTCGCTTCTTGCAGCTGCCCATGCCATCCCCAGTACAACTGCAGGAAATATTCTCTTGTAGCCTCTGTGATTGAAACACCCATGGTTCAGAAGACCATTCAGCCTGCTGTGTGTGTGCCAACCTGCCCGATTCTATCCCCACCCCTTGACCTGTGTGTTATTGCATCTAAAGTGTATGCTCAATATTCTGCTTCCAGATTTGGCCTTCCTGCTGACATAAGAACATAAGAACCAGGAGCAGGAGTAGGCCGCCTGGCCCCTCGAGCCTGCTCTGTCACTCAATAAGATCATAGCTGTATCTTTTCAAGGATTCAGCTCCACTTACCCATTGCTCACCATCACACTTAATTCCTTTACTGTTCAAAAACCTATCAAACTTTCACTTAAAAACATTCAACCAGGTAGCTCCAACTGCTTCACTGGTCAGGGAATTCCAGAGCTTCACAACTCTTTGGGTGAAAACATTCCTCAACTCAATCCTAAATTTAGTTCACTTTATTTTGAGGCTATGCCCCCACATTCCTAGTTTCAGCTGCCAGTGGAAACAGCCTCCCTGCTTCTATCGTATCGATTCCCTTCATAATTTTATATGTTTCTATAAGATCCTTTCTTTTTAATTCCAATGAGTATCGGCCCTGTCCACTCAAACTGTCCTCATAAGCCAACCTGCTGCAATCTGGAACCAACCTGGTGAACCTCCTCTGCACCCCCTCCAGTGCCAGTACATCCTCTCTCAAGTAAGGAGACTGAAAGTGTGCACAGTACCCCAGGTGTGGTCTCAGCAGCGCCCCGTACAAGCTGTAGCATTACCTCCCTGTTTTTAAACTCCATCTCGCTAATAATGAAGGACAATATTCCATTTGCCTGTTTAATTACCTGTTGTACCTGCAAACCAATATTTTGTGATTCATGTACAAGGACACCCAGGCCCCTCTACATAGCAGCATGCTGCAATTTTTCACCATTTAAATAACAGTCCTGTTATTACTGTTATTCCTATCAAAATGGATGACCTCACTATTACTAACATTGTACACTCTATGTGCCAGACCCTTGCCCCCTCACTTAACCTATCTACATCCCTCTGCAGACTCTCAGTGTCCTCTGCACACTTTGCTCTACCACTCACCTTAATGTCATCCATAAACTTTGACACACTACACTTAGCCCCCAAATCCAAATCATCTCTGTAAATGTAAACAATTGCAGTCCTAACATTGATTCCTGAAGCAAGCCACTAGCCCCAACCAGAAAAACACTCATTTATCCCCACTCTTTGCTTTCTGTTAGTTAACTAATCCTCTATCCATGCCAAACCATGACCCATAATGCCATTGTTATGGACCATACCCAGGCCCTTGAAAATATTTTAAGAAGATAGATCCTAACATTTTCTTATTTTAAAGGCAAATGGAAGGTGTCTCAGATGCAATGCGACTGGTCAAACTACACTGTCGTTAAAATATAACCAAAGAAAGAGAAATTTGGAATAACTTTACAGAATAATAGATACAATACCTGTTACTAATTCACTGTCTCAATATAGTAACATTCCATAAATGTGGCCCTTGGCAACAAGACACAGCCTCTCACATGCAGGAGGAATAAACAGCAAGAGAAGATTCACAGAAAGTAGCACCCAAGGGACATTCACAGAAGATTCCAATTCTTTTGAGACCCCAACATCTACTGATGTTACTGAAAATACCAACCCCCAGAATTCTGGATCAGTGAGACCTGGTCATATCCATTCAGTCTGTTAACAAGACTTGCCAAGCTGGTTACTCAAGTAGAATTCAGTAGCTACCTCAGCACCACTGCCTTACAATCACTCTTCAAAAAAAAAGACAAAATAACCATTTAAAGTGACAGCATCGTCACACTGTACATCTTTATCTGATGCAACAACCTTACATGTGATGGGCCCCCCATTATCCATTGTACTCATAATGTCCTGAAAGAATTCCAGTAAATTAGTGCAACATGACCTGCCTTTCATGAACCCATATTACGTCTGCCCCATGGGACAGTTTCTATCCCAATGTCTCGCAATTTCTTCCTTGATTATAGATTCAAGCATTTTCCCCATTACAGAAGTTAAGCTAAAGGGCCTTTTGTCTACCTCCTTTTTTAAACAGTGGTGTCACATTTGCTGTTTTCCTACCTGCTAGAATCGTTCCAAAGTTCAGGGAATATTGATAAATTATCACAAACGTATCTGCCATCTCCCCTCTGCCATCTCTTTTAGTACCTTGGGATGCATCCATCAGGGCCAGATGACTTGTCTACCTTTAGCCCCATTAGCTTGCCCAACGCTCCCTCTTTGTGAAAATGATTCTTTCTCGGTCCTCACCTGCCATAGTCTCTTTGTCATTAATCATTGGCATGTTATTTTTGTCTTCCACAGTGAAGACTGACATAAAATGTTTCCCATTATTAAATCCCCTTTCTCATCCTCAAGTAGACCAATATTTACCTTGGCCAATCTTTTCTGTTTTATATGTTTATGGAAATGTTTGCTCTATGCTTTTTATATTCTGTGCTAGTTTACCCTCATAACCTCGTTTATTTTTCTTTGCAACTTTTCTCATGGAGTTTTGTTTACATTTAAAAATTTCCCAATCCTCTAGTTTCTCACTAGCCTTTGCTACTATGTATGCATTAGCTTTCAATTTGTTTCCGTAGTTATCCATAGCTATCCCTTTTTCTACAGTCCCTCCTTTTCACTGATACATAATTTTGCTGAACAATGCGAAAAATCGCTTTGCAAATCGTCCGCTGTTCCTCAATTGTCCCACTATAGAGTCTTTGCTCCCAGTCTACCTTAGCCAACTCCTCCCTCATCCTATTGTAGTCTCCTTTGTTTAAGCACAAGACTTGGGTATTGGATATTACCTTCTCAACCCTCCAGCTGTATTCTAAATGCAACCATACTGTGGTCGCTTCTGCCAAGAGGATCCCTGACTATGAGGTCATTAACTATTCCTGCCTCGTTACACAGACCCAGATCTAGGAAAGCTGGCTCACTCGTTGGTTCCATTACATACTGTTCAAAGAAACTATCGCAGATATATTTTATGAACACCTCCTCACATCTGCCTTGACCAACTTGGTTTGACCAATAAATGTGTGGATTAAAATCCCCCATGATAATTGCTGTACTATTTTTACATGCATCAGTTATTTCTTTGTTTATTACCCACCTCAGCATGATATTATTGCTTGGTAGCCTATAGACTAGGCCTTTCAGTGACTCTTCGCCTTACCTTTCCTAATTTCTGCCCACACTGATTCAATCTTTTTCCTCATAGAACTTATATCATCTCTTGCTACTGCCCTGATGTCATACTTAAATCTTAGAGCCACACCATCTCCCTTTCCTTCCTATCTGTCCTTCTGAATAGTATGATAACTCTAGATATGTAACTGCACTCATGACGACCCTGCAGCCATGTCTTGGTAATGGCCATTACATCATCCCCCTTCACTATGATCTATGTTATCAACTCATTTATCTTCTTTCGAATGCTGTGAGAATTCAGGTGAAAGTGCTGTTATGCCGATATTTTATTCCTTTTCGAATCCTAACACCTCCACCAGAGGAACTTTTGTCTTTAAACATTCTCTCTTTTATTGTCACTACCTGGTGTCCTCTCACCTTCGTGCTACCCTTCAGCCATTTCTTGCTTTTTATTTACTGTCTTGATTGTTTTTTTTCCCTTAAGCCCTCACCTACTATAGCTAACTCAGCCTTCCCTCAGGTTCCCATCCCCCTCCCAAATTAGTTTAACAGATCCTAACTGTCCATTCCATGACCCTAAATGTTCTACTCCTCAGATAGGTTTACCTACAGCCTCTTTGTTCCAAAGAAAACCTCCAACCTATCCAATATTCCCTCATTGCTAAGAATCTTCAGTCCTGGCTACATAAAACCATTTGTAACAGGAGCAGGAGTAGACTACTCAGTCCCAGCCATTAAATAAGGTCATGGCTGATTGTGGCCTCAACTCCACGTTGCTGTTAGGCCTGCAATAACCTTGGACTTACTTAAGTCAAATCTTTCTTGTAAACCTCCTCTGTATCCTCGCTAGTGTAATCATCTCCTTCTAAAGATGTGAAGACCTGAACTGCACACAGTATTCTCCATCTGCAGGGTTTAAACCAAACTTCCAGTTTAACTTCCTCACTCTATAATCAATGCCTTGACCAATAAAGTACTCCATGTGCCTTCCAATTACCCAAGCTCTGGTTGCAGTGACTTACAGTGATCTATGGGTGTGCACACCAAGCTATGTACCCAACCACTTACCCTGTATTCCCTCACCTTGTTTAACCTCCTCAAATGTAATGATCTCTCACTACTTCAGGCTAAACCCCTTTTACTACTTTTCTACAGACTTCACCAGTCCTTGATCTCTTGCTGAAGTATAGAATCTCTACAGTGTGGAAAGGGGCCATTCAGCCCATCAAGTCTGCACCAACCATCCAAAAGATATCCCACCTCAACTTGTTACCTAGCCCTGTCACCCCACATTTACCATGGCCAATTCTCCTAAGCTGCATATACTGACTGTGGATGGAAACCTATGCAAACCCAACAAGTATGATCAAACACTGCCCTGGCAGTCATAGAGACATAGAGATGTACAGCCCAGAAACAGACCCTTCCGTCCAACCTGTCCAGCCACCCAAGGCTGGAGTTGAAGCTGAGTGTCTGGCACTGTGAGGCAGCAGTGCTGACCACTGGGATATCATAGCAATGACCAAGATGTGGTTCAGAGATGGACAGGATGGGCAGCTTAATGTTCTGGGTACAAATGGTGTGGGAAGGATAGAAGGGAAGTCAAGAGAGGAGAGGGGGAATGACATTTTTGATTGGGGGGATAACATCATAGCTGTACTTAGAGAGGATACTCCTGGGAAATCGTCCAGTGTAGCTATATGGGTAGAACTGAGAAATACGAAGGAGGTATAGATTGGATTGTACTATCGGCTCAGTGGTTAGCACTGCTGCCTTACAGTGCCAAGGACCCAGGTTTGATTCCAGCCTTGGGTGACTGTGTGGTGTTTGCACATTCTCACTGTGTCTGTGTGGGTTTCCTCCCACAGTCCAAAGATGTGGAGGTTAGTTAAATTGGCCATACTAAATTGCTTATATTATTCAGGGATGTGTAAGTTAGGTGCATTAGTCAGGGGTGAAAGTAGGGGAATGGGTCTGGGCAGGTTACTCGTTGGAGGGTTGGTGTGGACTTGTTGGGCGAAATGGCCTGTTTCCAAACTGTAGGGAATCTTTGAGTTTCTTTAGATTTAGTCAGTGGGTAATTGAGGAGCAAATATGTTGGGAGATCACATATAGCTGTAAGATTGTAATGGTAGGGAATTTTAACTGTCCAGAAATTAACTCCGAATGCTGCAGTATTAAGGGCTTGGATGGGGAGGGCTTTGTTAAGTATGCTCATGAAAACGTTCTCAATCAATATGTCAATTGCCCTATTAGAGGAAGGGCAAAACGTCACTCCTGTTAGGAAATAAGGCAGGGCAAATAACGAAGGTGTTAGTGGCAGAGCACTTTGGGACCAGTGACCTATCAGTTTTAAAATATTTACAGATTAAGGTTCTAAATTGGACTAAGGCCAATTTTGATTGCATTAGACAGAAACTTTCAAATGTTGACTGGGGGAGGCTGTTTGCAGATAAAGGGATGTCTGGAAGTAGGCGGCTTTCAGAATGAGAAAACAAGAGTTCAGGGCCAGCATGTTCCTGTTAGCATGAAAGGCAAGGATGACAGGCATAGGGAACACTGAATAACTAGATTTATTGAGTTCTGGGCAAGAAAAAGAAGGTGTCATATGTCAAGTGTCACAGCAGTGATGGAGTGAATCCCTAGAGGAATATAAGCGCTGTAGAAGTATACTCATAGACTCATAAGAGTCCTACAGCACAGAGATAGGCATTTTGGCCCAAACTGGTCCATGCTGATCAAAATATCCATCCATGCTAACCCCATTTCCCTGCACTTGGCCCATATCCTTCTAATTCTTTCCTATCCAAGTATTTGTCCAAATGCCTTTTAAATGTTGTTAATGTACCCACCTCAACCACTTCCACTGGCAGAAGGGAGGTCTGCAGATGCTTGAGATCAGAGACAAGGTAAGAGTGGTGCTTTAAAAGCAGAGCAAGTCAGGCAGCATCCGAGGAGCAGGAGAATTGGGCAGGAGCCCTTCATCAGGAATGATGAGTTCCTGCCCGAAACATTGATTTTCCTGCTCCTCAGATGCTGCCTGACTTGCTGTGTTTTTCCAGCACTACTCTAATCTTGCCACTTCCATTGGCAGCTCATTCCATATGCGTATCACTCTCCGTGTATTAAGGTTACCCCTCAGGTTCCCTTTTATTCTTTCCCCTTTAACCTTAAACTGATGCCCTTTAGTCCTTGATTTCCCAACCCTGGGAAAATGACTGAGTACATTCACCTTATCCATGTCTCAATGATCTTATACACTTCTATAATATCCCCCCTCAGTCTCCTACTCTCTCAACCAAAAGTCCTACCTTTCCAACATCTCCCTATAACTCAGTCCCTTGAACTCCGGCAACATCCTTGTAAATTCCTTCTGCACTCTTTCCAGTTTAATAACATCTTTGTTATAGCAAGGTGACCTAAACTGAACACAATACTCCAAGTGTAGCCTCACTAACATCCCGTACAATCGCAACATAACTTCCCAACTCTATACTCAGTGCCATGAATGATGAAGGCCAGCATGCCAAAAACCTTCTTCACTGCCCTGTCTACCTGTGACTTCCCTCAAGAAGGATATCAGGAAGGTAAAAAGTTGATATGAGATAACTTTGGCAGATAAGGGTAAGGAGAATCATTAACAGATGTTAAGGGCAAAAGAGTAATTACAGTGATATTCAGGACCTTAAAGATCAATGAGGCCATCTATGTGTGGAACCGCAGGAGATGGGTGAGATCCTAAATAAATATTTCCCATCAGTATTTACCATGGACAAAGACATAGAAGCCGGGGGAACCTGAGGAAATAAACAGTGATGTCTTGCGAAATATCCACATTACCGGAGAGGAAATGCTGGAGGTCTTAAAGCACATGTAGGTAGATAAACCCCCAGGACCTGATCAAGTGTATTTCAGGACATTGTGAGAAGCTAGGGAAGAAATTATGGACCCCTAGCAGAGATATTTGTATATACTACGAGTGAGGTGCCAGAAGACTGGAGAGTGGCTAATGTTGTACCGTTAATTTAAAATGGCTGCAAGGAAAAGCCAGGGAACTACAGACCAGTGAGTCTGATGTTAGTGTGGGTAAGTTGTTGGGGGGGGATTCTGAGAGTTAGGAGTTACATGCATTTGGAAAGGCAAGGACTGATTAGGGTAGTCAGCATGACTGTGGGCATGGGAAGGTAAATGAATGCAGAGCGGCAGACTTTTGCAAGGCCTTCAACAAGGTTCCGCATGGTAAACTGTTTAGTAAGGTTAGATCCCATGGGATCCAAGGAGAACTAGCCAATTAGATACAAAATTGGTTTGATAGGAGGGGACAGAGGGTGGTGTTAAGAGGATTTTTTTTGAACTGGAGGCCTGTGACCAATGGGATTCTTTAGATTAGATTAGACTTACAGTGTGGAAACAGGCCCTTCGGCCCAACAAGTCCACACCAACCCGCCGAAGCGAAACCCACCCATACCCCTACATTACCCCTTACCTAACACTACGGGCAATTTAGCATGGCCAATTCACCTGACCCGCACATCTTTGGACTGTGGGAGGAAACCGGAGCACCCGGAAGAAACCCACGCAGACACGGGGAGAACGTGCAAACTCCACACAGTCAGTCGCCTGAGTCGGGAATTGAACCCGGGTCTTCAGGCGCTGTGAGGCAGCAGTGCTAACCACTGTGCCACCGTGCCCGAATCCACTCTTGTTGGTCGTTGAAAACAGTTCCAATGAGAATTTAGGAGCCATGATTAATAAGTTTGCAGATGATAGCAAAATTGGTGGTATAGTGGACAATAAAGACAGGATCTTGATCAATTGAGCCAATGAGCTGAGGAATGGCAGGTAAGAATTTGTTGCATGTTGGTAAGACAAACCAGGACAGGACTTACACAGTTAATGATAGGGCCCTGGCAAGTATTGTTGAACAGAGATATCTAGAGGTACAGGTACATAATTCCTTGCAAGTGGCATCACAGGTAGACAGGGTGGTAAAGAAGGCATTTGGCATGTTTGCCTTCATCGGTCAGAGCACAGAGTACAGGAGTTGGAACATCATGTTACGTTTGTACAAGACATGAATAAGGCCACATTTGGAATACTGCATACAATCCTGGTCGCTCTGCTATAGGAAGGATGTTGTTAACCTGCGAAGAATGCAAAAAAGATTTACAAGTATATTATCAAGATTGGAGGGTTTGAGTTGTAAGGAGAGGCTGGATAGGCTGGGTCGTTTTTCCCTGGAGAATATGAGGTTAAGGGGCTGATAGAAGTTTGCACGATCATATGGAGCAGTGAGAGAGTGAATAGCTCAGGTCATTTCCCCAGGCTAGGGGAGTCCAAAACTAGAGGGCATAGGTGAGAAGGGACAGATTTAAAAGGGGCCTGAGTTGCAACCTTTTCACACAGAGAATTATGTGTGTATGGAATAAGCTACCAGAGGAATTGGTAGAGGTGAGTACAGTTGCAACATTTGAAAGACTTTTGAACAGGTACATAGCTAGGAAAGGTCAAGAGAGATTTGGACCAAGCACAGGCAAACGGGATTAGTTTCAGAAACTCAGTCAGTGTGGATGATTTAGGCCGAAGGGTCTGTTTCCATGCTGTAAGACTCTCAGTCTCTGTGTTGTGTGTGAGCATGAACTGGTGTTGAAGACAGTGACAGCAGTGGAGTGTTTCTGTTGAAGGGGACTGGACAGCCCAAGTACTGCTCAACTGGATGTAACTTCCAAATCTTGGATGCCATTCCTGAATGTGGAGAAATGACAGGAATTATGGGTGTTTCTGTCAGAATTTCAGTGACTATGTGTCCGGTAGGAGAGAGGTTAGAGGTGTCCATTTCTAGCACAAGTTTCAGAATATCTCTGCAGCTATATGGAGATTCAGATGTGACAGGCCATCAGCTGTCTTCAGCCCGGAGGGGGTCAGGAAGCTGGATGGCTGCTTTGTGATGGAGAGTGATGCCAACAGCATGGGTTCTATTCCTGCACTGGCTGAGCTACCATGAAGGGTTTTCCTCCCCAACCTCACTCCTCAGACTAAACCATCACCAGCCATCTCTCAAATGAGAGAGTGGACTTTTGGGCCTACGACAACCTCACTTTATCTTACTGACCAAATCCAACATTGCTCACTCCGCCCCTCACATAGCACAAAATGGAGCAATGTGTTACCTTGGGGGTTCCAACCTCACTGCCATGTGAATGCTTTCCAGCACTTGTCCAATACAATGGTATCACTTCTCACTAAAAGGGAACTGAATGGGGACTTGTACTTGAGTTCTCCAGGACACTAGCAAGCCTACATCTAGAATACTGTGCATAGTGGTGATCCCTTATTTAAACAAGGGTAGAAATATGTTGTCGGCAGTTCAGAGAAGTTTTGCTTGAGTTTTAATTCACTCACAGGATGTGGGTGACGCTGGCTAGGCTGGCATTTATCATCCATCCCTAATTGCCCAGAGGGCAGTTAAGAGCCAATGACATTGCTGTGGTGCTGCAGCTTCATGGAGGTCAGGCTGGATAAGGATGACAAATTCAAAGGGCTGACTGGCCTCCATCTACTCTGTGTTGATTGAAAGGGCCTGTGGGAATGGGCACTCCTCCTGAAGCTCTCCTACTCCTACTCCCACCCCGCCCAGCCTCAGTGAGAGTTCCATGTTTTGCCTCCTGACCCAAGGACGGAGTGTGCCCCTGCACAGGTAGAAGCCCAGGCCTCCTGGCCCAGAGATAGGGACCCTATCAGTGCGCTGCTGTGATGTACAACTGAGATGCCCTGGGTTTACAGAGTTAAAAATCACACAACACCAGGTTATAGTCCAACAGGTTTAATTGGAAGCATTAGCTTTCAGAGCGACACTTGAAAGCTAGTGTGCTTCCAATTAAACCTGTTGGACTATAACCTGGTGTTGTGTGATTTTTAACTGTGTACACCCCAGTCCAACACCGGCATCTCCAAATCATGGGTTTACAGAGCAATTGCCATGCCTTCCCGTTAATGTTTATTGCAATGAATGAAACACTTTGTTTGAACTTCCCAGCTGCCTGATCCCTCCTGGATTGCATCTACAAAGTGATGTCGACAGTCCAGTTTGGGGGTGGATTGTGCTGCTAGCCAAGATCCATTACTCCATGATCTGCACCAAAAATGGAAATGATGTATTTCCACAGCACTGTGGTCAGATCGTTTCCCTTTTGTGCCACATCTAGAATAAAAGAAACTCTCAGCAGGCTTCAGTAATTAACTCAAAACTATCTTGTTTATTGGACGAAGTTAGAAGTCCCACAACACCAGGTTAGAGTCCAACAGGTTGATTTGGAAGCACTAGCTTTCGGACTGCTGCTCCTTCATCAGGTGGTTGTAATGACCAAGGTTCAAACCATCCAACCCTGGCAACATCCCTGTGACCCTTTTCGGCATCCTCTGAGGTTTATGTATGCTGATTGACATTTGTAACTGAATAGCTGAGTGTTAGTCCAGACTTGAAATGTGAGTGATTGTAATAATATCAGGAGTTGTATTGAAGGTCAGTACCACAGGAGCGACCTTGCTGCATCACCCTGCAGGGGAGAAAGCCCACAGCAGAGTAGCAGCTCCCCCCACCCCGCGGAGAGGTAAGGAACGGTGAAACTGGCAGCTTTTGTCCATTTGACTGTTGCTGGGAAACTCCTGTTGATTCTCCTCCAGAAGGCCACAGTCCAGCAGCAAGGATCCCACACTGCAGTGAGGACAGTCTCCAGGCCAAGGAGAGAGAATTCCAAGGCAGGTGAAAAGGCTTTGAGTGTGCCAGAAATCACCGTCAGGGATGGGGTGGTGAATTAATTCTCAGAAAGAAAGCGTGTGATCACGAACCTTCCAACAAAGGTGCTCACCAACTTCCCCATTTCCCCAGTGAAGGCTTGCCTGTCCCAGTGTACACTGACTGATCACTGCATTCCTGCCTTTTCTGATCCAGGAAATTCCAGACAGCTTGGGAATCCCATCTGCTTTGTTTATAAAGCCTGGGGACATTCACAATTAAATACTTCTGTCTTCTAATGACCCCGTTCCTCCACATTTTCCTACAAGCTCGCTCTGCTTAATCCCAGAAGTGGAAGGAACACTGTGAGGTTACAACCCGGATATCTCATTTCAGGGACTTATTTCAGGGTGGTGCAGTGGCTCACTGGTTAACACTGCTGCCTCACAGCGCCGGGGCCCTGGGTTCGATTTCACCCTCAGGTGTTTGGTGTTTGCACGTTCTCCCCGTGCCTGCATGGGTTTGCTCTGGGTGCTCCACTTTCCTCCCACAGTCCAAAGATGTGCAGATTAGCTGGATTAGCCGTGGGAAATGCAGGGTTACAGGGATGAGGTAGGGGGGTTAGGTCTGGGTCGGATATTCTTTGGGGAGTCAGGGTGGATTCGATGGACTGAATGGCCTGCTTCCACACTTTAGGATTTCTATGATATATTCCCATCCCCAAGCCCTGCACTGAAACACATATCCTCTCCACCCCACCGTGAGAAGCTGAATGCCTTCCTGAAATGGTGTGAAAGGCCAAGGGGAAACAGGGTATTCTCAGGCAGGGACAGAGTCTCTGTCCTCAGGTTGTGTGTGTACTACAGGCAGAGCTGGAAGCCCAGGCCAACAGCAGCAAGCGGGGGAGGGCCCAACTGTCTAGGCCTGGCCCTCCTTGTCATCGAGGGATAGCAGTGAAGGGCAACTTGGCAGGGATTGGTTTGATTGGGCCTGTGTCCAACTCATTCAATGAGGAAGACAGAGCTCTGACAGAGCTGATAAGATTCGATGAAGTGATGACATTATCCTTGGCTGACGGGTGTGGATAAGGGGTCATGACCTCGTGACAAAGGATAGGCCATTTTAGCTGAGATCAGGGGACTATCAAATATAACCTTTGCAGAGCCACTAAGACAGCCAAAGATCAATACCGATCCAAACTGGAGACCCAGACAGATACCCGGCGACGATGGCAAGGACTGAATGACATCACAGGTCCTAAACAGAGACAGTGCAAGATAGCAGATAATGACATATCCCTCCCAGATCGTCTCAATGCCTTCTATGCTTGTTTTGAGCAGAATTTCGCCAGAGAGGTAACACCTATCCCGACAAGTCCTAACGAACCTATCCCAACAGTCACTGCATCAGGGGTCAGATCAGTTTTCCTTCGTGTGAATCCAAGGAAAGCAATGGGACCAGGCCGTGGACTCAGAACATGAGCAGATCAAATGGCAGAGGTCTTCTCGGACATCTCCAACCTCTCCCTGCAGTAGGCCACTATCCCTGACTGTTTCACAAGGGCCAACATCGTCCCTGTGCCTAAGAAGGTTCATGCAGCATGTCTCAATGACTACCGCCCACTGGCCCTAACTTGGGTGGTCATGAAATGCTTTGAAAGGCTGGTCATGGCATTAATCAACTCCAGCCTCCCACTTGACCCACTCCAATTTGTTCTCGACCAACAGATCCACATCAGATGCCATATCACTTGCCCTTCACTCCTCCCTAGAACATCCTGATACCAAGACCAGCTATGTAAGAATCCTACAGATTGACTACAGGTCAGCCTTCAACACTTTTATCTCCTCGAGACTGGTTACTAAACTTAGTGATCTTGGCCCAAGACCCGCTCTCTTCAACTGGATCCTCAGTTTCCTGAGCCACAGGCCACAGTCAGTGAAGTTTGGGGACAATATTTCATCCTCACCAACACTCAACACTGGAGCCCCCCCAGGGGTGTGTACTCAGCCCCCTACTGTACGCACTGTATACCCATGACTGCATCGCCAAATACCAGACTAATGCCATTTACAAGTTTGCTGATGACACCACCATAGTCGGTCAAATCTCAGATGGTGATGAAACAGACTACAGACGGGAGGTGGAAGACCTGAAAAAATGATGCAATGAGAACAACCTAGCTCTCAATGCCGGCAAAACCAAGGAACTCGTTATTGACTTTCGGTGGGATGTTACTCATGGCCCCCTACACATTAACAGCACAGAGGTGGAATGAGTGGAGAGTGTCAAGCTTTCTTGGACCCTTCATGTGGATGCACTGGTTACAAAGGCCCAACAGCGCCTCTTCTTCCTCAGGCAGCTGAGGAAATTTGCCATGACGGTGAATACCCTTACCAACTTCTATAGGTGCACCATCAAGAGCATTCTGTCTGGATGTATGACAACTGTACCATTCAAGATCGGAGAGAGTTACAGACAGTGGTGAACTCGGCCCGGGCAATCACAAAGAGTACAATAGGGGGATGAAGGTGGGGATGAAGGTGATAGGTCAGATAGAAGGGTAGAGCGTATAGGTGGGAAGGGAGATTGGCAGGGAGGACAGTTTTCCCATCTATGGAATCCATCTACCAGGCCCGCAGTCTTAAAGGCCACCTGCATTCTTAAAGATCCATCCCACCCTGGCAGTGTTTTTCTACAACCTCTACCATTGGGGAGAAGGTACAGAAGCCTGAACACACACACCAGCCGGTTTCAAAACAATTTCTACCCGACTGTTGTTAGAATACTGAATGGACTCACAAACTCTTAACATTCACCTGTACCTGTGTTTTTGTTTTTGCCGCTGTTTACCTATTATTTACTTATCTATGTTACTTAACTCTGTGACCTGCCCGTATTGCTCGCAAGACAAAGCTGTGCCTCGGTCCATGTGGCAATAAATTCAATTCATTCATTCGTTCATTCTTCACTCAGCAATTGGTGAGCCTGTGGAATTCTCTACCACAGACAGTTAGAGAGCTCAAGGCAGTGAATATGTGTAAAAAAGAAGCAGACAGATTTCCAGAGAGGAAAAGTGTCAAGGGGAGAGAGCAGGAGTGTGGTGTTGAGGGAGAGGATTAGCCATGTTGAATGTTGGACCAGACTCGGTGGGCTGAATGGCCTAATCCTAGTTTCTACGTTTCTATCTTCGCGAAGACTCAGCTCCTGGAAGCTGTGAGTGACCTCGGACAAAATTCACTGATGGCCCCTCCCCCACCCTGCGGCAGGCCAGGCTTGGTGTTTGAGATAATGGGTGGTCACAGAGCAGTACCATAGCACCCTCGTCTTGTTAAAGTATTACTGATGTGGTGCTGCTCACAGGATGGAGCAGAGCCAGGTGATTGAATAATTGGTTTATTCAGTGGCAGCACGTCCCTGTGTCAGAAACGTATGGGCTGAAACCTCACTCTCACTGTGGGATTGTGATGTATCACTCAGGGAATTCTGCACTGTCGAGGGATGTTAAACCAAGGAATCATCAGAAAGTTAGAAGAGTAACTGTTTTAATCTTGGCCCCCAGTTCTTCTTAATCCACAAATAGCCTTTTTTTGTAACATAATGTCTGTCCAAATCTGCATTTGCTTGTATAACACTCTCAGAAATGCGAGACTTGAAAAGGTGTGAAATATTTTCCTCATTCACATTAAAAATGTCAGGGTTGTGCACCTGCCTGTCCCAAAGCAGAACCTGTAGGTGTTGTTCCCGGAAGTGGAGGAAATAAATCTTCCTGCAGTACACCAGCGAGAGACAGAGCAGCTACAGAGGTGGGCGTGAGGACTGAAGATGCTGGAGATCAGAGTCCAGGTTAGAGTGGTGCTGGAAAAGCACTGCAGGTCAGGCAGCATCCGAGGAGCAGGAAAATCAACGTCTCGGGCAAAAAAGCCCTTCATCAGGAATGAGGCAGGGAGCCTCTGGTGTGGAGAGATAAATGGGAGGGGGATTGGAGCTGAGGAGAAGGTAGCAAAGAGTACTATAGGTAGATGGGGGTGGGAACGAAGGTGTTAGGTCAGAGAGGAGGGTGGAGTGGATAGGTGGGAAGGGAGATTGGTAGGTAGGACAGGTCATGGGGATGGCGCTGAGCTGGCAGGTTGGAACTGGTGTAAGGTGGGGAGAGGGGAAATGAGGAAGCTGTTGAAGTCCACATTGATGCCTTGGGGTTGAAGTGTTCTGAGGCAGAAGATGAGGTGTTCTTCCTCCAGGCATCTGGTGGTGAGGGACGGCCGTGAAGGAGGCCCAGGACCTCCATGTCCTCGGCAGAGTGGGAGGGGGAGTTGAAATGTTGGGCCACAAGGCAGGGGGGTTGATTGGTGTGGGTGCCCCGGAGATGTTCCCTAAAGCGCTCTGCTAGGAGGCACCCAGTCTCCCCAATGTAAAGGAGACTGCATTGGGAGCAACAGACACAATAAATAACCCTGCTGGAAGTGCAGGTAAAACTTTGATGGATGTGGAAGGCTCCTTTAGGGCCTTGGATGCAGGTGAGGGAGGAGGTGTGGGCACAGGTTTTACAGTTCCTGCGGTGGCAGGGGAAAGTGCCAGGATGGGAGGGTGGGTCGTAGGGGGGGCGTGGATTTGACCAGGTAGTTCACAGACGGAACGGTCTTTGTGGAAGGCGGAAAGGGGTGGGGAGGGAAATATATCCCTGGTGGTGGGGTCTTTTTGGAGGTGGCGGAAATGTCGTTGGATGCTGTGATTTATGCGAAGGTTGGTAGGGTGGAAGGTGAGGATCAGGGTGGTTCTGTCCTTATTACAGTTGGAGGGGTGGGGTCTGAGGGCAGAGGTGAAGAATTTGGACGAGATGCATTGGAGGGCATCTTCGACCATGTGGGAAGGGAAATTGCAGTCTCTAAAGAAGGAGACCATCTGGTGCGTTCTGTGGTGGAACTGGTCCTCCTGGGAGCAGATACGGCGGAGGCGGAGGAATTGGGAATACGGGATGGCATTTTTGCAAGAGGTAGGGTGGGAAGAGGTGTAATCCAGGTAGCTGTGGGAGTCGGTAGGTTTGTAAAAAATGTCAGTGTTAAGTCAGTCGTCATTAATGGAGATGGAGAGGTCCAGGAAGGGGAGGGAGGTGTCAGACATGGTCCAGGTGAATTTAAGGTCAGGGTGGAATATGTTGGTGAAGTTGACAAATTGCTCAACCTCCTCGCGGGAGCACGAGGTGGCGCCAATGCAGTCATCAATGTAGCGGAGGAAGAGGTGGGGAGTGGTGCCGGTGTAATTACAGAAGATGGACTGTTCTACGTAGCCAACAAAGAGACAGGCATAGCCAGGGCCCATACGTGTGCCCATGGCTACCCCTTTGGTCTGGAGGAAGTGGGAGGATTCGAAGGAGAAATTGTTAAGGGTGAGGACTAGTTCAGCCAAACGAATGAGAGTGTCAGTGGAAGGGTACTGTTGGGGACGTCGGGAGAGGAAGAAACGGAGGGCTTGGAGGCCCTGGTCATGGCGAATGGAGGTGTAGAGGGATTGGATATCCATGGTGAAGATGAAGCGTTGGGGACTGGGGAAACGGAAGTCTTGGAGGAGGTGGAGGGCGTGGGTGGTGTCCTGAACGCCTGTGGGGAGTTCCTGGACTAGGGGGGATAGGACAGTGTCGAGGTGGGTGGAGATGAGTTTGGTGGGGCAGGAGCAGACTGAGACAATGGGTCGGCCAGGGTGGTCAGGCTTGTGGATCTTGGGAAGGAGGTAGAACCGGGCAGTGCGGGGTTCCCAGACTATGAGGTTGGAAGCTGTGAGTGGAACATCCCCTGAGGTGATGAGGTTGTATACACTCTGGGAGATGATGGTTTGGTGATAGAGGCTGGGGCATGGTCGAGGGGGTGGTGGGAAGAGGTGTCTTCAAGTTGGCGTCTAGCTTCAGCGGTGTAGAGGTCAGTGCGCCAAACTACCACTGCGCCCCCTTTATCTGCTGGCTTAATGATGAGGTTGGGATTGGAGCAGAGGGATTGGAGGGCTGCGCGTTGTGAGGGTGAGAGGTTGGAGTGGGGGATGGGGGTAGACAGGTTGAGGTGGTTAATGTCCCGGCGGCAGTTGGAAATGAAGAGGTCGAGGGCAGGTAATAGGCCAGCGCAGGGTGTCCAGGTGGATGCAGTGTGTTGGAGGTGGGCGAAGGGGTCCTCGGAAGGTGGGCGGGAGTCCTGATTGTGAAAGTAAGCTTGGAGGCGGAGGCGGCGGAAGAATTGTACGACGTCACGGCGTGTATTAAATTCATTGATGCGTGGACGGAGGGGGATGAAGGTGAGGCCTTTGCTGAGGACTGATCGTTCGTCCTCAGTGTGTGGGGCTTCTGGGGAGGATGGTGAAAACTCGGCAGGGCTGGGAGCTAGGATCTGGTGTGGGTATGGAGCTGGGGGTGGGGGCAGGGCCTGTAACTGGAGTGGGAGCAGCTACAGACACTGCCCTCCCCCAAGAGCAGGCTGCTAACAGCCAAAAGCACAACCCCCAGCGATTAGTGAAGTCATTCCTATTTAAATGGCTGAGTGATTTACTTGGATTTAAGAGCAAAGTACAAAATGTCCATTTCTGTGGCAGTGAGTTGCTCACACATCAGATCATGAAAGAAATCATTTGATGCAAGCATACAACCAGCAATAAATAATTCTCCATTTGATCCACTTTCTTTCATTCGATATAAAATAACTTGTGGCAGAGATGATTTGTGGGGGAGTTGCTGGGACTGGAGGCTTTGTGCTGTGGGGAGGGGCTGGCGAGGCTTGGACTTTCTTCCCTGGAGTGGCGGGGGCTGAGGGATGACCTGAAAGAGGTTTATAAAATCATGAGGTGAACAGCAAAGGTATTTCCCCAGAGTGGGGGAGATCAGAACGAGAGGGTATAATATTGTGGTGAGAGGAGAAAGATTTGAAAGAGGACTGTGGGGCAACTTTTTCACACAGAAGGTGGGTTGTAAGTGGAATGAGCTACCCGATGAAGTGGCAGATACAGGTACAGCATTTCAAAGACATTTGGATAGGTACATGTATAGGAAGGGCTTGGAGGGATATGGGCCATAGTTTGGGAAACTTGGTCAGCATGGATGAGTTGAACCAAAGGGTCTGTTTCTGTGCTGAGTAACTCTATGTCTCTACACCTTTATTACCTGCCCTGCAGCTTTTTATTGGAACGTATAAAAACGAAGCTTTATTCTTGATCTAACCCTTGATGTAGCTGCTGTACAAACAATCCCACACTGTGTGAGTGAACAGTGAGACTCATTTGAATGATATTTAAAATTACATACAACTCATGGCAAAACAATGTGTTGTAGTGACTACACGTGAAGGGACCAGGAGCAGGAGTCTGCCATTCGGCCCATCGAGACTGCTTCCCGATTTTATTGGAGAGAGTGCAGAAGTGATTTGCCAGGATGTTTCACCACCTAACAGGAACACGCTGACCCCGTCCACCACCACCCTGCTCCACCAGGTCGGGCACGGCCTTACCTAAACAATTCCTCTTCTAACTCCTTTCACTTTCTTCAGGCCAGAGGAATGGCCATGGGTGCCCACATGAACCCTAGTTACCCCTGTCTCACTGTGGGATACATGAAACAGTCCTTGCTCCAGTCCAATTCGAGCAACAAATCTACAACTCTTTCCCTGGTATATTTATGACATAATCAGTGCTGTTTCCCTCTCTCACGTGGAATTGGAAAAGTTTATCGATTTCCCTTCCAACTTCCACTTTGCTCTCTCCTTCACCTGGTTCATCTCGGACTCCTCCCTTCCCTTCCCTTCCTCAATATTTCCGGGGATAGGCTGGCCACCAATATCCATAACAGACCCACTAACACCCACAGCTCCCTGGACGATACATCCTCACAAACACAAACACAGAAGTTGCTGCAAAAACTCAGCAGGTCTGGCAGCATCTATGAAGAGAAATCGGAGTGAGTGATTTGGGTCGGGTGACCCTCCCTCAGAACCAATTCAGACACGCTGGTCTGCTCCTCCTTCACTCCCAACAACCCTGCCCCACAGCCCTTTCAACCCAAAGGGTGTAACTTCTAGATTCATAGATTCCCTACAGTGTGGAAGCAGGCCATTTGGCCCATCAGGTCCATACTGACCCTTTGAAGAACATCCCACCGAGACCCACCCACCTACCCTCTCCTGCACCCCTGCATTTCCCATGGATAATCCATCTAACCTGCACATCCCTGGACACGGTGGGCAATTTAGCCTGACCAATCCACCCGAACCTGCACATCTCTGGACTGTGGGAGCAAACCGGGAGCACCTGGAAGTGATCCATGCAGACAGCTGCCTAAGGCCGGAATCGGACCCAGGGCCCCGGCACTGTGAGACAGCAGTGCTAACCTCTGAGCAACCCTTCCATTCATGCCCATTTCCTCCCTCCCACTCAGTATCCAAGGGCTCAAACATACCTTCCAAGTGAAGGGGCTCTTTACTTGCACTTCACTCAATCTGGTCTTCTGTATTGGCTGATCACACTGTGGTCACCTCTACACTGGGGAAACTGGGGGATCAACTGCTGAAACCCCTCAGAATCAGCATCTTAGAGGTAACCATTCACCAGACACTGAACTGTACTAGCTTTATAAATAGAATGGCTCAAGAGAAAGTGCAGGAATGCTGCAGTTAGATTCCCTACAGTGTGAAAACAGGCCCTTCAGCCCAACCCAACCCTCCAAAGAGTATCCCACACAGACCCACTTCCCTATGCACCTATCACTATGGGCAATTTAGCATGGCCAATTCACCCTGACCTGCACATCTTTGGATTGTGGGAGGACACCACAGACACAGGGAGAATGTGCAGACTCCACACAGTCACCCAAGGCTGGAATCAAACCTGGAACCATGGTGCTGTGAGGCAGCAGTGCTAACCACTGAGCCACTGTGCGGTGAGTAATAGCTAGAGCATTGTGCAGTTCTGAAATCCACCTTATAGGAGGGATGTGCTAAAACTAGTGACGGTGCAGAGGAGATTTACCAAGATGTTACCTGGACTGAAGAGTTTCAGTTATGAAAGTGGAATGGATAGACCAGAGTTGTTTCCCTTAGGGCAGAAGAGATTGAAAGGGCACATGATTGAGTTGGATACAATGGTGAAGGGCATAGATGGCATAGGCAGGAAGAAAAATTTCTCCTTGATGGGGAGGAATCAATGATGAGGCACAGATTGAAAGTAAGGGGCAGAAGATTTAGAGGGAATGTGAAGAAAACATGTTTTGACCCAGAGGGTGGTAGGAACCTGAACTCCCTGTCTGTGATTGTGGTAGAGGCAGAAAAGAAGTATTTGGGTATACACTTAGAATCCCTACAGTGTGGAAACAAGCTATTCGAGTCAGGGAGTCCACACCGAACCTCTGAAGAGCATGCCACCTCAACCCGACCTAACTCTGTATTTCCCATGGATAACCCACCTATCCGGCACATCCCTGGGCACTACTGGGCAATTTAGCATGACCAATCAACCTAACCTGTACATCTTTGGACCGTAGGAGGAAGCCAAAATAGCTGAAGGAAACCCATGCAGACACAGGGAGAATGTGTATACTCCACAGCTTGAGACTGGAGAGGAGTCTGGGTCTCTGGCACTGTGAGGTGGCAGTACTAACCACTGAGCCACTGTGTCATCCTTGTGATGCTAAAGCATACACAGCAATGGACCAAGTGCTGGAAAATGGGATTTTTAATAGTTGGGTGGTTGTTTTTGATCAGCACAGACTCAATAGGCTGAAGGGCCTTTTCTGTGCTGTAGATCCATACGACTATGACTCACCTCCTGTCCATCATTTATAAGTCAGGAGTATGATGGAATACTCCCCACTAGCCTGGGTGGGTGCAGCTCCAACAACACTCACAAAGTTTCACACCATCCAGGACCAAGCAGCTTGCTTGATTTCACCACATCCACAAGCACCCACTGCCAATGTTCAGGAGTAGCAGTGTGTACCATACAAGGTGCACTGCAGAAATTCACCAAAGATCCTGAGAACACACCTTCTAAATCCAGGCCCATTAGCATCAGGAAGGACAAGGACAGGTTTTGTCCAGAATGCTACTCAGAGGTGAGCATTGTCCCATTACCATGAATTTCATTCTCCTTAAGATGTTTGCTTAACTCTGACATGGTAACCCCATAATCTGCTCCTCCAGCTATAGTGACAATTGATTGGACGTATGAAGGTTGAAAGTACTTGCTTGATAGTGTATTTAGAATGGCCTGTGAGCGATGTTCCCAATGTGCCTCAGATTGGTGTCTTTTCCCATTTCCTTCCCAGTACATCTAGGTGTAAAGCCAGTGTCTCCTGATGGGATCAGAGGATCCTGCTCTGGGCACACTGTTGGTCTGGAAGATTTGGGCAGAGGGCCCCAGGACTATTTGTGGTCATTGAGAGTATCCTGTCCAGATGTAGGCTCATCCTTTCTGGCTGAAACTCGAACAGGGTTGAAGATTTCAGGAGATGGAAGGGCAGGGAACCTCTGGACTGTCCTGAGAGGAAATTCCTGGATGTGCCGTGTACAGTTTCTCCTCTAGCTGGGCATTTGTTGTCACCACCCTATGGGCACCACCCTGCTGATACCTTGAGAGCAAGGGGTATCTGGAGTGAGGTCAAGGTGCCTCATCTCCCCCTTGCCTTGCACTGATACAGAGCACCAATAGCAGAAGCAATGAAGTGCAGGTCTGTGTGCATTTCCAGCAGCTACTGAGCATCATGGCTGCCTACTGTCCTGAGACACACGCATAACAGAACTAACACAGTGCTCAGAATCTTCAATAGGATCATGGCTGGTCCAACTTTCCTCTCGCCCACTTTCCTGAGGTTCTCCCTAACCTTTGATTCCTCAGCTGATCAAAAATCTCTCTATCTCAGCCTTAAATATTCACAAGGACTCATTCCTCATAGCTCTCTGTGGCTCACAACCCACTGGGAGAAGAAACGCCACCTCATTTCAGTCTCCAATCGGTGCCCTTTTATTCTGAAACTATGTCCTCAGGTCTTAGACACTCCCATGAGGGGAAATATCCTCTCGGTATTACCATGTCAAGTCCTTTTAGAATCCTATTTGTTTCAATGAGGTCACCTCTTATTCATCTGAGTACAGTCCCAACCTGGTTAGCTTTTGCTTATAAGACAATCGCTCCAAATCAGGGATCACCTTAGTGAATCTTTGCTGAACTTACTCCAGCGAAATAATATCTTCCCTTACATATGGGGAGCAAAACTACTCTCAGTACTCCAGGTGTGGTCTCAGCAGCACCTTATACAGTTGCAGTAAGACTTCCTTACTCTTATACTCCAACCCCATGAAAGAAGGGCCCACATTCCATTCGCCTTCCTGTTTATCCGCTGCACCTCTGTTTCGTGTACAAATGCCCCCAAGTCCCTTGGGGTCACATCTTTCTGCAGTTTTTTCTCCATGTAAATAATACTGTTCATTCATTCTCCCTTCCAAAATGAACAACTTCATATTTGCCCATTTTATAGTCCATTTGTCACTTGAACTGGGCAAGGAAGGAAAAAAGGTAGTGGAGAGAGCAAAAGAGAGAAAGGGAGAGAGGAAGAGAGAAGGGGGGAGTGAAGGAGAGTGACAAGAGAGGGAGACTAAGAGAAGAGGAGAAAGAGGGGATAGAGATGGCTTTAGAAAGGGAGTTAGAAAGGCAGAGAGAGGAGAGTCATTGAGGTGTACAACATGGAAACAGACCCTTCAGTCCAACCCGTCCATGCCGACCAGATATCCCAACCCAATCTAGTCCCACCTGCCAGCACCTGGCCCATATCCCTCCAAACCCTTCCTATTCATATACCCATCCAAATGCCTCTTAAATGTTGCAATTGCACCAGCCTCCACCACATCCTCTGGCAGCTCATTCCAGACATGTATCACCCTCTGCGTGAAAAAGTTGCCTCTTAGGCCTCTTTTATATCTTTCCCCTCTCACCCTAAATCTATGCCCTCTAGTGCTGGACTCCCTGATCCCAGGGAAAAGAGGATGAGAGAGAGACACAAAAAAAGAGGAGAGAGTGAGAGGGAGACAGAGGGGAAAGAGAGAGAGACTGAAGGAGAGAAGTGGCAAGGAAAGGAGAGAGAAAGGGAGAGGGTGGGAGAAAGAGTGGAGAGAAGAGGGAGAGATATGGAGAGGCAGAGAGGAGACTTGGGAGATAGAGAGAGACAGACAGAAAGAGCTACTTGGATGCTGCCTGAACTGCTGTGCTCTTCCAGCACCACTAATCCAGAATCTGGTTTCCAGCATCTGCAGTCATTGTTTTTACTCCAGAAAGAGAGAAGCTAGAAGGGGGAGAGGGAGTGAGGATAGAAGATAGAGAAAGAGAGAGAAAGAGTGGGGGAGAGAAAGGAGAGTGAGAGTGAGGAGATTGAGTATGAGAGAGAGAGAATGAGTGGGTGAGAAGAAGAGAAAGAGAGGAGTTGGAAGGGGGTGAGGGAGACAGTAAAAAAGGGCAGGACTCAGTTTACAGATGGAGTTTCTGATGCTGTACGAGAGGCTGAGATGGGGGCAAGTTGACCACACAGGGGGTCTGTAAGCTAATAGACAGGAGGGCACATTTTGAGAAACTACATCTGGGCCCACTCTCATCCATTCTTTTGTTTCAGTGTGAGAACAGCTTTTCCGAAATTTCACTTTGCAATCTGAGTCTTGTCAAATATCAAAACTTTCTGTAACTGTTTCCCACCATCGAGTATTCTCTCATCTGGTTCACAGAATCCCTCTTCGGCCCAACAAGTCAACAGCTACCCTCCGAAGAGTATCTCACCCAAACCTATTGCTCTAACATTTACCCCTGACTCATGCACCTAACCTGCACATCCCTAAACACTCTGGGTAATTTAGCATGGCCAATTCACCTAACCTGCACATCTTTGGACTATGAGAAAGTGAGGACTGCAGATGCTGGAGATCAGAGCTTAGAAATGTGTTGCTGGAAAAGCACAGGCAGCATCAAAGGAGCAGGAGAATCAATGTTTCGGGCATATGAAGAAGGGCTTATGCCTGAAACATCGATTCTCCTGTTCCTTTGATGCTGCCTGACCATCTTTGGGCTGTGGGAAGAAACCAGAGCACCCAGAGGAAACCCACGCAGACACGGGGAGAATGTACAAACTCCACACAGTCACTCGAAACTGGTATCAAACCTGGGTCCCTGGCACTGTCAGACAGCAGTGCTAACCACTGAGCCACTATGCCACCCATCTTTGTGACTGTGAGCCCTGTTGGGATCAGAGTCCCCAGCAGTGGTGCTTCCCAGAGCAGGTCAGACTGCTTCACCCAGGAGCTCACCAATGGTAGGCTTCCCTTCCCTCCTCAGCCACTTGGAGCTAATTTTAACTCAGGGTAGGTTTGAAAGATGGGGAATAAGTGAGAGGAGGTGCGGAGTCCCACATTTCACTGCCCAGAGCAAATAGGGGGCCATCAGGAACAGTGGCATATGGTCGAATGGTCTGGGGGCTGTCTACTGGTTCATGGGGCTTTTGAGGGGATCTGGTGGGGAACACAGATTCAGGAAAATGCATTGGGGGAAGTGGACAGTGGAGGCCCAAGCTTTCCTGTGGTAATTGGACCAACATTGCTGATCATATTCCACCATGAAAGCCATGTAACCAGAGAGTGTAAGGTATGGATCGATCGGAGAGGAGTGGGATGGTAGAGGTGGAAGGAGGCCGGAGTGATAGGGTTCACTGAATATATAGATGAACCTTTGGGGATGCTGTGATAAATAGTGGGTAGGGGGACAGAGTATAGGGGAAGAGAGTGCGGGGGGGGCAGTGCAGGGGAGAGAGTGAAGGGGGAGAGAATGGACAGGAGAGAGTGCAAGGGCAGAGAGTGCAGGGGGAGAGAGTGCAGGGAGAGAATGCAGGGGAGAGAGTGCAAGGAGAGAGAGTGCAGGAGGAGAGAGTGCAGGGAGAGAGTGCAGGGAGAGAGTGCAGGGAGAGAGAGTGCAGGGAGAGAGTGCAGGGAGAGAGAGTGCAAGGAGAGAGAGTGCAGGGAGAGAGTGCAGGGAGAGAGTGCAGGGAGAGAGAGTGCAGGGAGAGAGTGCAGGGAGAGAGAGTGCAAGGAGAGAGAGTGCAGGAGGAGAGAGTGCAGGGGAGAGAGTGCAGGGGAGAGAGTGCAGGGGAGAGAATGCAGGGGAGAGAGTTCAAGGGAGAGAATGCAGGGGGAGAGAGTGCAGGGAGAGAGTGCAGGGGGAGAGAGTGCAGGGGGAGAGTGCAGGGGGAGAGAGTGCAGGGGGAGAGAGTGCAGGGGGAGAGAGTGCAGGGGAGAGAATGCAGGGGGAGAGTGCAGGGGGAGAGAGTGCAGGGGGAGAGAGTGCAGGGAGAGAGTGCAGGGGGAGAGAGTGCAGGCAGAGAGTGCAGGGGGAGAGAGTGCAGGCAGAGAGTGCAGGGGGAGAGTGCAGGGGGAGAGAGTGCAGGGAGAGAGTGCAGGGGGAGAGTACAGGGAGAGAGTGCAGGGGGAGTGAGAGTGCAGGGAGAGAGTGCAGGGGGAGAGAGTGGATAGGAGAGAGTGCAGAGGGAGAAAGTGAAGGCAGATAGTGCAGGGGAGAGTGCAGGGGAGAGTGCAGGGAGAGAGTGGAGGGAGAGAGTGTGGGGGGAGAGAGTGCAGGGAGTGAGAGCGCAGGGAGAGAGTGCCGGGTCTGAGTGCGGGGGAAAGAGTGCAGGGCGAGAGTGCAGGGAGAGAGTGCGAGGGGAGAGAGTGCAGGGGGAGAGAGTGCAGGGAGAGAGTGCAGGGGGTGAGAGTGCAGGGGGAGAGAGCAGGGAGAGAGTGCAGAGGGAGAGAGCAGAGAGTACAGGGGGAGAGAGTGCAGGGAGACAGTGCAGGGAGAGAGAATTCAGGGGCAGAGAGTGCAGGGGGAGAGAATGCAGGGGGAGAATGAATAGGAGAGAGTGCATGGGAGAGAGTGCAGGGGGAGAGTGCAGGGGGAGAGTGCAGGGGGAGAGAATTCAGGGGGAGAGAGTGCAGGGAGAGAGAGTGCTGGGGAGGGAGAGCAGGGAGAGAGTGAATGGGAGAGAGTGCAGGGAGAGAATGCAGGGAGAGTGTGTGCGATATAGAGTGCAGGGGAGAGAGTTCAGCGGAGAATTTGGGGGGGAAAGTGTGCATGGGAGAGAGCACGGGGGATGTGTGCGGGGGAGAGTGTACTGGGGAAAGTGTGCAGGGGGAGAGTGGTTGGAAAGAGTGTCCTGGGGAGAGTGTTCAGTTGTAGAGATTTTAGGGGGATAGAGTGGAGGGGGAAAAATGCACAAGGGGGTTCAATTGGGGTGGGGAACCTCATTATGAAGTCTGTTCAAGGCACCCAGCAAGGGTGAGGGCATGGCCAACTGGAAGTGACCCACTCATACTTGTTACCGAATCCCCTCCCCACCCCCTCAAGCCCCAGCTTGTGAGAACCTCCTCAAACCAGTTCTCTCATGTACCTGCAGTGTTCCTCAACCTGGGGCCTTGGGTGCTCGCAGTACCAGCAGCAGCCACTACCTCCCCAGTGGCGCTGCTGGTGGCGATCTGTGGCGAGCAGAGGTACAGATGGGAAGAATGAGCTTTGACAGAAAAATCAAATTTGGTTTGAAATGTTAACTCTGCTTCTCAATCCACAGATACAACACGTTCGGTTTGTAATTAAGGTCAAATGTAAGTGCCTGTAGACCAAGACCCTCTTTTCTTGCCCTTGTCCTAAACACCAACTCGAAGCTAACAGTTTCAGAGCCAGTGCTATTCCTCACAAACATGGGATTGTCTGCTTTCATTTCTGACAAGATCTACGTCACCAGTAGAGAAAAACTCGCATCATTTAAATTGGGTTGTTTTAGACACAGTATCCCCAAACACACTGGACACCAAGCTAATGGTAGGGCCCTGGGGAGTGTTGCTGTACAAAGAGAAGTAGAGGTGCAGGTGTATAATTCCTTGAAATGGAGTCACAGGTCATCAGGCTGGTGAAGATGGCGTTTGGCACACTTGCCTTCATTGGTTAGAACATTGAGTACAGGAGTTGGGAGCCATAGGGAGAGGCTGAATAGGCTGGGTTTTTATTCCTGGAGCATCGGAGGCTGAAGGATGACATTGTAGAGGTTTTACAATATGATGAGGGGCGTGGATAGGGTGAATAACTACGGTCTTTTCCACAGGGAAATATATGTGACTGATTGAGTTTCCCGACTTCATAACAAAAAAACACTCATTAACATAGAAATCAGGATGCTCTCATGTAATGTGAATGTAGCAGAGTGTTAATGCCACTAGTATCCGGAACCCCAGGCTAATATCCTCATAACATGGTTTCAGATCCCATCATGGCAGATCTTTAAACCTGAAGCCAATAAAAATCTGGAATTTTAAAAATATCTAGCCATGGTTGTGACCTTGTGACCACAAATGATTGTTGTAAAAATCCTTTGGGTTCACTCAAGTTCTTTAGGGATGGAAATCTGCCATCCTTACTGTGACTCCTGACCCACAGCAAGATGGTAGACTCTCAGCCGGTTTCTGAGCAATTAGAAATTTGTGCCAGTCAATGGACAAATGCACCTAGGTATAAAGCGACCAGTCCCATGGCCAATCGCCCAATCAGTTGGGGTTGACTTTCTGTGGTGCCACTGTTCTACAATGGATGGGATTCCAATGTGTCTCCATTGTATCCAAGTGCCTGTTTGAGTAGCCCATGGAAATGGAGAGCAAACCAAATATAAGCCACATGGTCGGTGTGGGTTATACGCAGAATGGCAGGGGCTGGCACAGATCCTCATGCTGCTCCACGTTACCGTGCAGTAACCCCAAAGCCTTGTTGCTGAACCTGCTGCATCAGCCTAATACATAACACCAGACCTACAAGAGTCTTTTGTTTTGAACATTTGTTATTCAGATAGTCACAAGGTGAAAGCAAATTTATTAGTGACGTTACCCAGGTTTAGTTCATGAGGCCTCTACCATGCTAAATTAATAAAGTTTCCACCTGTTTAAAATCGGTGAAGTGATATTAAACTGAGGTCCCACTGTTTTGTTAATTTGAAGAAGGTGACGTCCTCAGCCAAAATGTGCATTAACAGTGGCTGGCAGCTGGTTATTCTGAAGGCAAATGGAAATTGTTTCCCAGTGACTGTCTGGAACTTACTGTTCTTAGCTTTACATTAATGTTCAACTTTGTTGGTATCTCTGGTCAGAATCTGTGAGGCTGACATTTGGATTGACTCAGTTATAGCTTCTCAATACAACCTCGACACTCCACACTTCAACCTTGGAACTGCAGCTTGTTTCTCGTTCCAAGAATGAATTAAAAACAGAAGAAGCCACTGGCAAATCCAACCTATCTTATACAAGCGAACAACTGCAATGCTGTAACTCCCAGTGAGATAATATATTGTTAATGAAGAAAGAAATATTTTTGCATCATTTCCATGTGTAAGTGCGTCACTCGAATTGACTCAGATCACCAGCACTTCACTTCAGTGGAAGTATTGATTGAAAACTTTAAAATAAATGGTTTTCCCCACCAGTCACTGCTGCAATAACTGATGACTCTTCTGCCCAGGAATTCTCTATATATTCCTGCGCTCACCCACCCTATGATTATAATAGACTCAAATATCACAAAGGCACCATCAAGATTTACTAATTAAATACAGGGTTCGGGTGTCAGTCATAACTCAGTTGGTCGCCCCCCCCCCCCCAGTGCTGAGTGAGAAGTTCATACATTTCAGTTCCATCCAGACACACAGCTGTCACCTCAGTGACAGTGGCAGAATGCTCCAGGATTGGATGAGCAAGCTTTCAGGTGAAATGTTACACCAAGGCCCCAGTTGTTGTCTCACCTGGACACAACATTATTCAAGGAGTGTTTCTACGAAGTGCAGAGGGGCTTTTCTCCTGGGTTTCCTGGGCAACATTTACCTCTCAACCTTCATCTCCTAAAGCAAAAGAACTCTAATCATTGTCAAGTTCCTGTTTGTGGGAGGTTGCAGCACACACACTAACTTTGGTGTTTCGATAGTGAATATATTTCCAAAACATTTCCTGGACATGAAAGCACTTTAGGATTCCCTGGATATGTGAATGGTGCTACACAAATGCAGACACTTTAAGTTTTGATTTACACTCATCAGCAAAGTAAAAATGTGGACATTGCTCTGCACTGAATTCCCTAATATCAATTAGAACAGACATTAAAGTCAATAACCCATGTTGTTATGGTATAGAGTGAAAGGATCCTCTTTACTTCAGTAAGTGTTAGACTAAATTTCACACATAACTTAGAGATATCCCTTGAAGAAGTAACAAACAAGATTGACGAGGGCAGAGCAGTCGATGTGATCTATATGGACTTCAGGAAGACGTTCGACAAGGTTCCCCGTGGGAGAATGGTTAGAGCTCATGGAATACAGGGAGAACTAGCCATTTGAGTACAGAACTGGCTCAAAGGTAGAAGACAGAGGGTGGTGGTGGAGGGTTGTTTTTCAGACTGGAGGCCTGGGACCAGTGGAGTGCCACAAGGATCAGTGCTGGGCCCTCTACTTTTTGACATTTATATAAATGATTTGGATGTGAGCATAAGAGGTACAGTTAGTAAGCTTGCAGATGACACCAAAATTGGAGGTGTAGTGGACAGCGAAGAGGGTTCCCTCAGATTACAACAGGATCTAGATCAGATGAGCCAATGGGCAGAGAAGTGGCAGAAGGAGTTTAATTCAGATAAATGCGAGGTGCTGCATTTTGGGAAAGCAAATCTTAGCAGGACTTATACATTTAATGGTAAGGTCTTAGGGAGTGTTGCTGAACAAAGAGACCTTGGAGTGCAGGTTCATAGATCCTTGAAAATGGAGTCGCAGGTAGATAGAATTGTGAAGAAGGCATTTGGTATGCTTTCCTTTATTGGTCAAAATATCGAATATAGGAGTTGGGAGGTCATGTTGCGGCTGTACAGGACATTGGTTAGGCCACTTTCGGAATATTGTGTGCAATTTTGGTCTCCTTCCTATCAGAAAGATGTTGTGAAACTTGGAATGGTTCAGAAACGATTTACAAGGATGTTGCCAGGGTTGGAGGATCTGAGCTACAGGGAGAGGCTGAACAGGCTGGGGCTGTTTTCCCTGGAGCGTCAGAGGCTGAGGGGTGACCTTATAGAGGTTTACAAAATTATGAGGGGCATGGATAGGATAAATAGACAAAGTCTTTTCCTTGGGGTCGGGGAGTCCAGAACCAGAAGGCATAGGTTTAGGGTGAGAGGGGAAAGATATAAAAGAGACCTAAGGGGCAACGTTTTCACACAGAGAGTGGTGCCTGTATGGAATGAGTTGCCAGAGGATGTGGTGGAGGCTGGTACAATTGCAACATTTAAGAGGCATTTGGATGGGTATATGAATAGGAAGGGTTTGGAGGGATATGGGCCGGGTGCTGGCAGGTGGGACTAATTGGGTTGGGATATCTGGTCGGCATGTACGGGTTGGACCAAAGGGTCTGTTTCCGTGCTGTACATCTTTATGACTCTATGAGAGTATAATCAGACAGTAGAGGGTCAGTATGTCAGTCTATTCACAACCATTGTGAGGAATCAATGGACCAAGAAAAATAACAGTGCAACCAGGCGACTGAATCACAGAACATTCAGTCAGCTATGAATGAATATCCCACATCCCATCTGGGCCCTCCTGATTGAGCCCCCTCAGAACCTGAACTCCCTCACCCCAGGGTCAGCAGCCCTTCCATTTCTCCGAGTTACACCCACCCTCCATCCCAATTCAGCCTCCCCCTTTCATCAGTCAGAAAGCAGACCCTCCCTACTATGAACGATTCCCAGTCCTCCAACGCCGACTGACATCTACCCCTCAAACACCATCACCAATCCCTTTCTGCCCCCCATTTTATGGACCTTGCCTGTTACCTAAAGGGTCTGTGATTACCCCCTTGCTTGGCTAAAGGCCCCACTGTCAAATCAAACTCAACGTTTGAGTAAGGGTTAAATTCAAAGGCAGAAATTGCAAGGTAACAGTCTCTGGAGGAGCATAGCTGCTGTAGACGATGGATTCATGGAGAGTATACAAGATAGCTTTCTGGAATAATTTCTGGATTAATGTGGGAGAAATGGGTTTGATGCCTGGCACCATTAAGAAAGAAACTGGGAGCTGAATCACTGAGAGGGGCTTCACCTGATCCTGTAACTAGGGTGGGAGAGAAATAAATAATGGGGGAGGTGGGGAGGGATCAGATGAGGAAGATGAACTTAAAAAGAGAGGGCAAGGCAAGAGGACAGTAACTAGAGTGCAAGGTAAAAATCTGGAATTCAGAGTCTAATGAGGACCATGAGTCCATTATCGATGGTAGGATAAACCCATCTAGCTCACTAATGTCCTTTGGGGAAGGTCACTGCTCTCCGGCCTCCATGTGGTTGATTCTTAACTGCCCCCAGCACAATCACAGATGGCCTAGTCAGCCATGCGCTCATCCTGTGAATCAATAAAAGAAAAATCCCATTCTATAAAACCTCGAGAGAAGAGTAACCATCATTGTTCTGTACATAGTTATGTGTGTGTTGTCTCTTTAAGAGAGTGGGTCAGGTGACCTGAAGACAGGAGCTAGAGACAGTCTAAGACCAACTGTGGAGCTGAGAGGATGCACAATAGAGTATTCCTTGTTCAAGTTCACCCTCCATCTACCGTGTGTTCTATTTCTCGTTCTAGTGAAGCACAAACCCAATAACTGGTGACGAGGGTGGGGTATGGGCCATAAACTGTGTGTGAATGTCATTTCTTTGGGAGGAAGGACATCGCCCAGACCATGAAAACAGCGTGAGATTGTGAAGGTGGTGTCGAGGGAAGTGGTTGTGAGGGGCCTCAGGCTGCGATCGACAGATGAAAAGGGAAATACTCACCTGGGAGTTATCAAAATCATTGTGGAGAGCGGTCATGAGGGGACTCAGACTGTGGGCGATGCCAGGGAAGAACAGTGCACTAGAACAGTCGGTGAGGGAGCGGCCAAAGTGCAGAGTGTTCACCAAGAGGACTCCGGCTGCAAATGGATACTCGACTCGAGTGGCAGGAGAACAACATGGCGGGCCAATTTGGAGCAATGGGATTGGTCGAAGAAGAGTCAGAAAGTCGGACTCTGTATGTCAAATGTTTTGATGCTGATTTAAAGACGAATAGGAAGACATTATAGTTCCAGTTTTCTAAAGCACCTTTGCGAGTAAGACCTTCACGATTCTAAGGAGTCTGGTGTAACCAGAGAAACCCACAGAGAAGATACCCCAAGGCTGCAGGGCCAAACGTAGAACACTGCCACTGGGGCAAGAGTGGGCAAAAGGAGTCAACAGGTTGGATTGGAGAAGTCCAGGGCTGCGGGTGTAAGCAAGTGGGTCACATTCCCCAAAATTGCTGGATTCAATCCAAACAACAGAATGTGGGGGGTGGGGGGGAGTCAGAAAGAAACCAACTTGAGGACAAGGCTTAAGGTACACGCTGCCGGTCAGGGAGTAGACCAGGAGTCAGCTGGGTCTGCAGGAGGAACAGAAGGCACAGAGTTGGCAGAATTCCAGTTAAGCATCCTGTCAGTACGGGGTGAGACTGATCGTTTCTGTGTTCTTCCAAATTTCGAGGGGAAGTCTGTAAAGGTGGAAGTGGATACAGGGCAGAGGTGTCCCTAATACCCAGGACACCAGTGTTACCTCGGTGATATTTTGGTCACTGGATCCTCCAACAAGGAGCATTTGAGAAGCCCGGGAGGAACGCTAAAGAGGTTGCAGTATCATGGCCTACATGTAAAAAAGGGAAAAATGTGAGGTTTTTCAAAGACTCCTTGGAGTAGTTGGGCCTTGTAATCAATGGTGAGGGATTAAACAAGGTGCCCAAGAAGATGGAGGCTGCAATGAAGGCCTCTAGACCAAAGAATTTGTCTCAACTGAATTGTTCTTGAACATGTTAATTACTGTGACAACTGTGCTAACACCCCTGCATCGGGGTGTTATGTAAACGGTGGTTGTTGAAATGGACCGAGGAATGTGAGGAGGCTTATCAAGAGATGAAGGAAGCCTTAAAAAGGTGGGAAATGTTGACTTTATTTTTGGCCCATATTTGCCACAGCATTTAACCTGTGATGCTCCATCTTATGGGGTTGGCGCTGTCCTGTCGCATATCTTACCAAAGAAAGAAGCAAGGCCCATTGTGTTTGCAAAAAGGTCAAGAAAGATGGAGGAGTGATATGCCCAAGTGGAATAGGAAGAATTGGGCTATGTGTTTGTTGGTAAGAAGTTCATCCATTTCCTTTACAGCAGGTACTTCATCTTGCTGACAGACCACAGAGCGCTCACTTCCATGTCTTGGTCCACATACGGGGATACAGTCAATGGCAGCAGCACGCCTGCAGAGATGGGCACTGGCTCTGTCAGCTGACTCCATATGGGATCAGGTACTGACAGGGGAGAAGCACGGTAATGGAGATGCTTTCTCAAGGTTATCACTACGTTAGGAGATAGATGTTCTCCACCAAAAACTGAAAATTATGTTATTTTCCCAGGAAGCCAAAGTACCAGTATTAGCAAGTCAGATGCAGAATGCTACCTGGAACAACCTGGTCTTCAGCTGAGTGGGAGACTTAGTCCTGAGAGGGAGGACCAGCTGTGGGAACCACCTGGAATAGCACCCTTACCTGAACAGGAGGTGGGAGCTGTCTGTATGGTACAAGGGAGGGGTCGCTAGGATGACACCACAACAACAGGTTTCTCAGTGTGTATGGGAACATGCCACATGCAACAATCCAGTGTTCACCAGCATGGTTAACATTCAACTTACGGCTAAGAACCTTGTTAAAAAGGATGGGAACCTCAAGGACAAGGATATTCCAAAGAGGAGAGACTGTGTTGGCCCAGAATTATACATCAGGGGAAAAATGGATCCCAGTGATGGTGGTTGCTCAGACTGTGCTGTTGTCATATACCATACAGGCTGAGGATGAACTGGTCTGAAGGTGGACCAGCTGGTCACTGCACCTCACCACCAGGGAGAGTCCCTCAGAATACTGAGCCAGCCCAGCTGGGACCAGTGATGTCAACCAAGGCATGTGTCTCTGAGCCAAGGTTGGTCATACCCAGCAGCATCATGGGGCAACAACAGCCAATCAGAGAGGGACATATCTGTGAAAAGGCAGGAGCTTCCAGACTCATAGGAACATTGGAATTAGGAGTGGGAGGAGGCAATTCAGCCCTCTGAGTTTGCTCCACTGTTTAATATGATCATGGCTGATCTTATCCAGATCTTACTTTGACATTCCTGCCTTTACCCCATAGCCCTTTATCCCACTTTTATCCGAAATGTATCTATTTCTTTCTTGAATCTGTTGATTGATCCTGCCCCCAGTGCACTCTGGGACAGTGAGTTCCACAGATTGACAACCCTCTGAGAGAAGGAGTTTCTCCTCAGCTCAGTTTTGAACCAACTCCTTACCCTCTATACCTGTGACCTCATGTTCGAGACTGTCCCACAAGGGTGAACATCTGTTCAATGTTCACCTCATCAAACCCCTTTAGCATTTCATATCCCTCAATCAGATTCTCCCTCATTCTTCTGAATTCCAGCAACTATAAACCCAAGCTACTCAGCTGCTCCTCACAACAGGCCCTTTCATCCCTGGAATCAATCTGGTGAATCGCATCAGAACTACCTTCAGTAGCACCACATCCTTCCTCAAGTAAGAAGACCGACACTGGACACAATATTCCAGACGTGGTCTCACCAACGCCTTACCTAATTGTAACAACACTTCTTTCCTTTCATAATCCAGTCCTTTTGCGATAAATGCCAGGATTCCATTTGCCTTCCTTAGTATACCCTACTCCTGCACACCCACTTTCTGTGATTCATGCACAAAGCCCCCAGCTCACTCTGCACTGATGCACTTTGAATCTGCTTCTCATTTAAATAACAATTCACTCTTGTATTTTTCTGTACAAAATGGACCACCTTGCAGTGAGCTACAGTAAGCTCCATCTGACAGGTACTGGCTCATTCTCCTAGCCGATCAATATCCATCTGTAATCTCTTTAGCTCCTCATCGCTGCCTGCTTTCCCACCTAATACAGACAGACAGACAGAAGGCTGGAAGAACACAGCTGGAAGGAGCCTTCTTAAAAAAGAGTTTTACCTGAAATGCCGACTTTCCACTCCTGGCGCTGCCTGGCTTGCTGTGTTCTTCCAGCCTCCTGTTTGTCTCCTTTGGATTCCACATCTGCAGGGTTTTTTTTGTCTCTGCCCACCTGATGTGGCTATATTACACTCTAACCCCAGGAGAATCTTGGACACCCATCCCAGGGAAGGTTCCTGAGATGAGGAGATGTTGCCATCCCCTGAGAGACTGATCGTTTTGAAGTAGACTACGTATGGTTTGTTTTCTTTTCCCACGTGTTTTTTGTAAATATTCTTTACAAAATACATATAGAATGTAGAACATGGAACAATACAGCGCAGAACAAGCCATTCGGCCCTCGATGTTGCGCCGACCTGTGAACTATTCTCACTCATCCCCCTACACTATCCCAAAAACATCCATGTGCTTATCTAGGGATTGTTTAAATCTCCCTAATGTGGCTGAGTTGACTACATTAGCAGGTAGTGCTACCACTCTCTGAGTAAAGAACCTGCCTCTGACATCTGTCTTAAACCCATCACCCCTCAATTTGTAGTTATGCCCCCTCGTACACACTGACATCATCATCCTAGGAAAAAGTCTTTACTGTCTACCCTGTCTAACCCTCTGATCATCTTGTATGTCTCTATCAAATCCCCTCTTCGCCTTTTTCTTGCCAATGAGAACAGGTTCAAGTCTCTCGGCCTTTCCTCATAAGGCCTTCCCTCCAGACCAGGCAACATCCTGGTAAATCTCCTCTGCACCTTTTCCAATGCTCCTATATCCATCCCGAAATATGGGGACCAGAACTGTACACAATATTCTAAGTGTGGCCGCACCAGCATTTTGTATAATTGCAGCATGAATATTGCGGCTCCGGAACTCAATCCCTCTGCAAATGAAACCTAACACACTGTATGCCTTCTTAACAGCACTATCCACCTGGGTGGCAACTTTCAATGTACATGGACTCCAAGATCCCTCTGCACATCCACACTACCGAGAATCGTTCCATTGACCCAGTACTCTGCCTTCCTGTTATTCTTCCCAAAATGCATCACGTCACGTTTAGCTGCATTGAACTCCATTTGCCACCTCTCAGCTCAATTCTGCAGTTTATCTAAGTCCCCCTGCAACCTGTAACTTTCTTCCACACTCTCCACTACTCCACCATCTGCAAATTTACTAATCCATCCACCTATGCCTGTGTCGAAGTCATTTATAAAAGTGACAAACAGCAGTGGTCCCAAAATAGATCCTTGTGGCACACCACTAGTAACCAGACTCCAGGCTGAATATTTTCCATCAACCACCATTCACTGCCTTCTTCCAGAAAGCCAGTTTCTAATCCAAACTGCGAAATCACCCTCAATCCCATACCTCTGCATTTTCTCGAACAGCCTATCATATGGAACCTTATCAAAGGCTTTACTGAAGTCAGTTATAATTGTTGGATACACACACACATATATACAATTATAAATGTTAAACCAGCATTGTAGCTAACATTATATATTGATAAGGGGAGTATGGAAACAAAGGGGGTGTGTTACGTATGTGATTGGGTGTGTTTTGTGGGTCAGGTAAACCCAGAGGCAGGAGCTGGAGGGGCAGTCTCGGACAACTGTGGAGATGAGAGGACACACAGTAGAATATTCCCCGTTCACATTTACCCTCCATCTACCTCATTTTCTATTTACGGATCTAGTGAACCACAATAATAACAAACTACACTTTCCAAACTTTACCAGCTAGAAGGACAAAGACATCAAACACTGTCACCTCTCAAGTTCCATCACAGATTATACACTGTGCTGTCGTGGAAATGTATCATTCAGCATCATTGTGTCAAAATCATGGAACTCCCTCCCTAACAGCATGATCGGTCTATCCACACCCCGAAGACTGTGGTAGTTTAAGAAAGCAGCTCACCATCACCTTCTCCAGGGTAATCAGGGACGGCCAATAAATACACCACACCAAACATTTTCAAAATGCAAGCCTTCATCTTGATGGTATTTGTCCCACCACATCCCCCTCCCCACAGGAGACTTGGTCACATGGTTCTCCAAATACGAAACAAAACTGCCTTTTAACCATGCAATATGGAATAGCAGTCAATTCAGGGGTTAATGTTGCTTCATACAACATGCTGATGATATTCAGATCCCTAGCCTCGAGTTACAAAGCAGAAACCTCTGGCCTGTAAAAGCAGCCTGTGTCTGTTCTCTTTATATGTCATCAACCATATGTCATCAAAATAACAAAGCAGAAATGAACTTTCACCAAGGTTCTCAGAAGACATTTGAGGAGATTTTTAGATTGAAGAAACTGCTGTTGCCCAAAACGTAAATTTTCCTGCTTCTCGGATGCTGCCTGACCTGCTGTGCTTTTCCAGCACCATGCTCTTGACTCTGATCTCTAGCCCTCACTCTCTCCCTGTTTAAGATTAGCCGATAGATCACACCCACAACGGAATTCCAAACTGTTAATCGGGTTTTAGAATTTTAGATTCCATCTTAAGAGCAATGACATTGATAAATTGGTATTCCTTGGTGTTTTTGTGTTTAAATTGAATAATCTCTTTATTCTATTTGATTCTATCTCTCCCAGTGTGTGTATGTGAGTTTTCTTGTCCTACACATACACACCCCCACCCCCCCACCCTGTGTCTAAGAGTTTGGGAAATAAATCCTACTGAGCGTTTAACTTTACAAAGGTGTTGTTGCAATCCTTTCAAGATTGGAATCCAGGAACAGAGGGAGTGGGGAATACATCCCCAGTGTTTACAAAGGGGAACAATTAAATCACAGTCTATTCACAGACAAGTGGTGAGAACAGCGAGAGAGGTTTGCTTTCTGCCTACAGCAGGACACTACAGAGAACCAGGTAACTAAATCTTAGCAGCAAGATAACTCTTCACAGTCTGGGGTTGCTTTCAACTTGTCAGGAATCTGTCTTGAACAGCTCTGTAATGAGCTCCCTCTCAGCAGGCAAGAGCTTATTTTCAGGTAAATTGTGGTCAACGTTAGTTCTCAAAATATTAGACCCAATTAATAGAAGATTCTAAAATAAGTATATGATTTAAATATTGCAGTCATCATCTCAAAGAAGAATTTTATACCTATTCATCACAAAATCTGTATCTAATCTAAGCCCACCTGCCTAATTTCCCAAGAAGGGTTTTGCATTTCTTTAATTCCTCAATCATTCAACACACAGAAACAAAAAAACAACAAAAACACAGGCAATTCAGTTACAACAGTGTTCTAGTCTTCCAGTCTGTGAGGTATTTCATTATCGGCAAAAGTGAGGACTGCAGATGCTGGAACCCAGAGTCTAGATCAGAGTGTTGCTGGAAAAGCACAGCAGGTCAGGCAGCATCCGAGGAGCAGGAAAATCGGCGTTTTGGGCAAAAGCCCTTCATCAGGAATAGAGGCAGGGAGCCTGCAGGGTGGGGAGATAAAACTCCCTGCCTGTATTCCTGATGAAGGGCTTTTGCCCAAAATGTCAATTTTCCTGCTCCTCGGATGCTGCCTGACCTGCTGTGCTTTTCCAGCATCACTCTGATCTAGACCCCGTGGTATTTCATTATGGGAGTCCGGAGTTCCAGCAATGTCTCTGAGAACCGTCATCAAGCACGTTTAGTATTGTCCATATTTCATTGTTTTAGAAAGTGTTACTTGGAGGATTCAATCCTTTCCATCACTTCAATCAGCTGTTCAGGCAAACGAGGGTCTGATTTATAAATACAAGAACATCTTGTGCAGTTGTTCCCTAAAATCATTGATGATCATACATGCTGTGTAAACCATATGTGTGTGTGTGTGTGTGTGTGTATGTCTCTCTCTCTCTGTAACTGGTAACTTGAATTCCCATGTTGATATTTTTATAACTGGTAGTCCCTCTCTGACCTTAAAAAGCAGAAAACTCTCTTCCTCTATTGCCTACCATACTGGGTCGGATATGCCCAGGAGTGACAATCTCACACAGATCACCAGCCTCCCCTTCCTGTTTACAAAAGGCATGAGGTCCTTATTTCAGAGAGGAGATTCTGCTCAGGCCTTCCTCAGAAATGTGGAGCTGTATTTCCTGTAAGACAGTTGTTTTCAGTAGCACCCCCTTTTCACTGCAGCCAGTTCCACGTCCTGACAGTTAAAGGTCCACACAGCTACTGTCCACCCATCAGTGGAGAAGGTAAATGTGATGGTAGGCTGCTTGGAGGGTAGGGTCTGGATGGGTAGTGAGTTTCAGCTCCAGGTAAATATGATGCCAACTGGGTATGGTGCCAGTTGGATGCAGAGTATAGTACCATAGGGTGGATGCTAGATTGCTAGGGCATAGGCTGTCAAGGTAAGTAGGCTGTCGGCAGGGTGGGGGGTTGCATGGAATGGGTGGGTAGCAGTTGGGTGGAATGCCAAATGGGGAGAGGGTAGGGTGCAAGTGCGAAAGATGGCAGGGGGCCAGGTAAGTAATGCAGGGTCTAAGGTAGGTTTGAGTCAGTGAGATTGGGGATGGTGATTGAGTATAAAGTTGGAGATGGTGATTGTGTCTGAATTTGGGGATAGTACTTGAGTCCAGAATTGGAGATGGTTATTGGGTCCGGAGTTTGGAATGGTGATTGGGTCTGGAGTTGGGAATGGTGTTTGGATGTGGTGTTAGTGATGGTGTTTGAGTTGGGTGTTGGAGATGATGATTGGGTCTAGGATTGGGGATGGTGATTGTATCATCTGCAAAATTACTAATCCACCCATCTTCATTTTCATCCCCGCACAGATCCCTGTGGAACACTAATACTCACAGACCTCCAGCCAGAAAAACACCCTTCCACCACTCCTCTCTGCCTTCTATGTGCAAGCCAATTCTGAATCCATGTGTATCCCATGTATTTTAATCCTCTGATGAACCTACCATGAGGGACCTTGTCAAAAGCCTTCCTAAAATCCATCCAGACACTATCCACTGCTCTACCCTCATTGATCATCTTTATCACCTCTCTGAAAAACTCAATCAAAATAGTAAGACATGACCTGCCCAACACAAAGCTAAAAATCACCCAACACCAGGTTATAGTCCAACAGGTTTAATTGGAAGCACACTAGCTTTCGGAGCGCTGCTCCTTCATCACTTGGTCCTACCTTCTCCCTAGTTATCCTCTTGTTTTTTTTTGTTTGGACAGAATGCCTTGGGATTCTCTTTAACCCTACTTGCCAAGGTCTTTTCATGGTGTCTTCTTGTCCTCCTCTTTCCTGCTTTCTTTGTATTCCTCATAAGCCCTGTCCAATTTTAGCTTCCAAAATCCTTATACGTGCTTCTTTTCTCCTTTTGACTAAATTTACACCCTCCCTCGTTACCCATGGGTCCCTTACCTTACAATCATTGACCTTCCTCCTTATTGGAACAGGCCAGTCCTAAACACTGATCAGGTCTGGAAAGAATTCCCATGTGGTGGCTCGGTGGCTCAGTGGTTAACACTACTGCCTCACAGCACCAGGGTCCCAGGTTCGGTTCCAGCCCTGGGCAACTATCTGTGTGGAGTTTGCACATTCTCCCCATGTCTGGGTAGGTTTGCTCCAGGTTCCTCTCACAATCATTGGTGAATTGGCCATGCTAAGTTGCCCATAGTGTTAGGTGCATTAGTCAGAGGGAAATGTGTCTGGGTGGGTTACTCTTTGGACAGTCAGTGTGGGCTGAAGGGCCTGTTTCCACACTGTAGGGAATCTAATCTCATGTCAAATGTGGACTTGCCCGATAACAACTCCTGCCTAATACTGAACTAATTTGCCATCCCCAATTTAGTACCTTCCTGCAAGGTCCTGACTTATAACTATCCCAAGACTTAAGAGGTTGTGATCACTGTTTATAAGATGCTGTCCCAGTGAAAGGTCAGTCACCTGGCCAGACTCATTAACCAATACATGATCCAGAATTGCCCCTCCTTTACTTGAATTATCTGCATACAGTTTGTTATTGGAGGGCAGGTTTTTTCCTCCATCCGTTGATCAGTCATGGTGACTGAGTCGACTTCTCCTACATTGGTCCTCAGAGAAGTATCTCACCCAGCCTCGATTTGATGCTGATCCTCCTCCCCCTCCTGTTTATTATTGTGGATGGGAAGGTGGATGTAGGTGGTGTCCTTCTCTGTACAGTCATAGTGACTGAAACATAGTGAGTTCCCTCTGCCATCCTCAAATGGATGCTCTTCCTCCTGTTTATCACTGGTCCAGAGGGGTTCTTCCACTATCCCCTGTTCATTTGTGGAGTCTGTGCTGACATTTTTCTTTATTTATAAAATATACTTTATTCATAAATACTTTGATCTATACAACTGGACATGCTGTACATAGGTAAACATTCCATTTCTTTTCATACCGAAACAGAGTAATCATTCCTATTTACAGGTCAGTATGATTATATTTTCTAGCTGAGGTGTCAGCAGAGCCCAAATGACTGTGAGGGCCCCCTGTTCTTCTTTAGGCAGGCAGATGTTACACGGTGGTCTTTCCCCACCGCGCCTTGGCGGCAGTTGCCCCAAGCTTCAGTGCGTCCCTCAACACGTAGTCCTGGACCTTGGAATGTGCCAGTCTGCAACACTCAGTCAGGGTCAACTCCTTCAGCTGGAAGATCAACAGGGTTCGGACCACCCAGAGAGCGTCCTTCACCGAGTTGATGATCCTCCAGGCACAGTCGATGTTCGTCTCGGTGTGCGTCCCGGGAAACAGGCCGTAGAGCACGGAGTCCCGCGTCACGGCGCTGCTCAGGATGAACCTCGACAAACACCACTGCATTCCTCTCCAGACTTCCTCTGCATAGGCACATTCCAGAAGGAGGCGTGTGACAGTCTCGTCCCCCCCGCAGCCGCTTCGAGGGCAGCGTGCGGTGCAGCTGAGAGTCAGGGCATGCATAAAGGATCTCACAGGCAGAGCCCGTCTCACCACCAGCCAAGCCATGTCTTGGTGCTTGTTGGAAAGTTCTGGCAATGAGGCATTCTGCCAAATGACTTTGATAGTCTGCTCAGGGAACCGCTCGATAGGATCTGCCCTCTCCTTTTCCCGAAGGGTCTCAAGGACACTATGCACTGACCACTTCCTGATGGGCTTGTGGTCAAAGGTGTTTTTCTTCATAAACTTCTCCACGAAGGACAGGTGATACGGAATGGTCCAACTACTCGGAGCGTTCCGCGGCAGCGAGGCCAGGCCCATCCTTCGCAACACCGGGGACAGGTAGAACCTCAGTAAGTAGTGACACTTGGTGTTTGTGTACCGGGGATCCATGCACAGCTTGATGCAGCCACTCACAAAGGGGGCCATTAGGGTGAGGGTGGCATTGGGTGTATTTTTTCCCCCGTTGCCCAGATCTTTGTACAGCGAGTCCCTTTGGACCCGGTCCTTCTTTGATCTCCATATAAATTGGAAGATGGCCCGGGTGACTGCAGCGGCACAGGTTCTGGGAATAGGCCAGACCTGTGCCATGTATAATAGCAATGACAGTGCCTCACACCTGATGACCAGGTTTTTCCCCGTGATGGAGAGCGACCATAGCTTCCATCTGCCCGGTTTCTGCCTCACTTTGCTGATACGCTCCTCCCAAGACTTGGTGCATGCCCCAGCCCCCCCAAACCAAATACGCAGCACCTTCAGGTGTTCGGTCCTGACAGTGAAGGGGATCGAGGATTGGTCGGCCCAGTTCCCGAAGAGCATGGCCTCACTCTTGCCTCGGTTTACCTTGGCCCCCGAGGCCCGTTCGAACTGGTCACAAATGCACATGAGTCTGCGCGTGGACAGCGGATCCGAGCAGAAAACGGTGATGTCATCCATGTACAGGGAGGCCTTAACCTGCAGGCCCCCGCTGCCCGGAATAGTCACCCCTCTCAGGCTCGCATCCTTCCTGATAGACTCAGCAAATGGCTCTATGCAGCACACAAACAAGGCAGGAGAGAGAGGGCAGCCCTGCCTGACTCCAGATCTGACTGGGAAGCTATCTGATTCCCACCCATTGATTGAGACTGCACTGACAATGTTGGTGTAGAGCAGTCTGATCCAATTGCAGATTCCCTCACCAAAGCCCATTTTGGAGAGAACATCTCTCATATACCTGTGTGATATCCTGTCAAAAGCTTTCTCCTGGTCCAGGCTGATCAGGCAGGTATCCAACCCTCTGTCCTGCACGTAGGCGATCGTATCCCTGAGGAGTGCGAGACTCTCAGCGATCTTCCTGCCTGGCACAGCACAGGTTTGGTCAGGGTGAATCACCGACCCCAGAGCAGAGCTGACCCAGTTGGCGATTACCTTTGACAGAATTTTGTAATCCGCATTCAACAATGAAATTGGTCTCCAAATTTTTGAGTTCCTCCCTCTCCCCCTTCTGCTTGTAGATGAGGGTGATGATGCCTTTCCTCATGGATTCGCTCATGGTACCCGCCTGAAGCATACTGACATACACCTCCAGCAGGTCCTGGCCAATCAAGTCCCACAGAGCGGAATAGAGCTCGACCGGTA